>NC_136430.1:5552777-6189722 GCF_052849685.1 Lactuca virosa | reverse complement strand
TGCATTTAGGTTTTGGGCTCTGGCCAAGTACGCATTGCGTACTTAGACTTATGCATTGCGTAAGTATTTAAACCCCGCCTCCAAATATCCATCTACGTAGCGCGTAGAAGGCTATCTACGCCCTATGTAAATCAAAACTCCACACTTCAACTTAATAATTAAAGAAGTGATTTGCCTGCAAGGAACTGATAACGCTTGCCTCCGAATTTTTTAAGCATGAACCAGAAGCCGCTTTCTTCGTTTAATTCCTTCCAATTAGCTGACGTAGAGGTTATGCGGCTTCTAAGTCATCCGACTTATCGTTGATGTCGATAAATGTCCGCATGCCCAAGTTTTATGAGTGTTTACGTGATTGGGCTTGCCTTGTATACTTCGAACCGGAAGAAATTGATTCCTCACCATGAAGCCATTTTTGAAACTTCTTCAACTCATACAAAGAATTTACATAGGGAAATGGATTACTGGTAGGTTGTAACGACCCAAATTTTCAAAAGAAATTTTTCATTTTTAATTAATCAAACCATTTCCATAAACCATGAAATCCCAAAACAATTGTTTTCAAATCCACATTCATTACAACTTTATTTAAAAACATCAGAGTGTCCCATAAAATATCGGTGAGATAATGCATGCCGCGCCATCAAGCATTGCCCTTGTCCTTGGGCTCAGATGTATGTAAAACAAATCTAAAAACTGTAAGCTAATGCTTAGTAAGTCCCCCAGAGCATACCCCACACACAATCCACATAACACATATCGTATTAGCTATAAAGCTACACATATCACATAAGCCATGCATACAACATATAAGGAAGCCATGGAAACCCTCTAGGGTCTTACACCTAATGCCACGGGAACCCCCACGTGGTCTTATCTACGATGGGATCCCCCACATGGTCTTCCTGCCTTGGCAACCCCCACAAGGTCTTCCTGCCTTGGGAACCTGTGACAACCGTCGATTTTCAGGCTAGTCAAAGTCAAATAAAGTCAATAAGTCGAACCGGTCAACTCATCTAACCTTAGAATATTAGTGCTTGCAATATGTTAGCTACTGTACAACTCGCTATTTTAATAAGAAGTTATCACTTGGAAAGTTCGTATGATTGGAATTCTTAAACCCTAAACGGGATAAGTGAGGTAGAAAAACGATAAAACACTATTGCATACCCTTTAAGGGGTGTGTAAGACCCTTAAACATGGCTTAACGAGGTTTACGAACCTTAAGTTGCAAAGTTAAACACTCAAAAAAGTCACAAATGAAATCCCTCCTAAATCTCTCCAAGTATGTCAAATCTCTCCCAAATCTCTCTAAGTATGAGAAATCTCTCCAAGTATGTGAAATCTCTCCCAAATCTCTCCAAGTATGTCAAATCTCTCCCAAATCTCTCTAAGTATGAGAAATCTCTCCAAGTATGTGAAATCTCTCCCAAATCTCTCCAAGTATGTCAAATCTCTCCCAAATCTCTCTCAGTATGAGAAATCTCTCCAAGTATGTGAAATCTCTCCCAAATATCTCCAAGTATGTCAAAGCTCTCCCAAATCTCTCTAAGTATGAGAAATCTCTCTAAGTATGTGAAATCTCTCCAAAATCTCTCTAAAAATCTCTCTCAACTTTTTATAATCACGCGGGGCATCCCGACCCTTAATTTAGTCGAAAACCGCTCGAAAACGGAAGTTTACGCGAAAAACAGCTTTAAGAAGCCGAACCCTCTTAAGGAGCCGAAACCTCTTAAGGAGCCGAACCCTCTTAGGAACCGAACCTCCCTTAAGGAACCGAAACCTCTTGAGAACCGAAACCACCTTCCTGAACCGAACCTGCTAAGAGACTGAACTCACCCTTCGGTCCGAGATACTACCTTCGGGTCCGAGATGCGAAGCTGCTCAAGACCGAACCCTACTCTCGGTTCCCATCTACTTTCGGTTCTAATGGCTAGGACCGAACCTCCGACCCTGAACTTCGGATATTCGCAACTTTTACCCGGTTTTCAATATTTTTAGCGTTTTGAGCCCGTTTTTCGTGATTTTAACGCGGGATTTTCACCCAAACTTATATTTTGACATATAAGACCCCATATTTCCATAATCTAATCACATTTTGAGGGTAATCATTATCTAAGACTAAAAATATAGTGGGTAAGATATGGAGTGGAGTGTTGACTTATCCTTTGGGCAAGGACACAAGTTACCTCCCATACCCACTCCAAGACCATCCCCAGTTACTATTCCACCATACCTGTTCATTTCATTGTCCTTTTTCCCACTTCTTTTCAGCCAAGTGCCTTGACACAAGGATAGAAAGACCCTCATCTCTCCTCCCATTTCACTCACACTTCACCAAGAAGCAAAAACTCATTCTCTCTCACTATCTCTCTCTAATCTCGAAACGTACAAGGCTGATCACAAGCTCTTCATCTACTCCTAGTAAGTAATATCACTCCTCACATGATTATTTCTCCTTCTTTCTACTTAAATCATGGATATCTTACACAAACATCATCATATGTGTGTTAGATATTCGAATCTTCAAGCACCTTCTAAGTGTTCTTGAGTCGAACACCTCCTTTCTTCATCATCCATCCTCTGAAATCACACAAGGTGAGTTCATACCCCTATCTTTTCATGTTTTCTTAAGTTTTAAGAGGGGGGGGGGGGAATACAAGTTAAAACACCAAGAACACATCTAAACTCATCCATCAGCTCTCATCAGAAAAGTTTAACTCCACTCACGGACTGTTTTGAACATCTTAAACTTTTTGGTTTCCAAAACTGTACTAGGTGTAACTAGTTCAGGTTTATACCTTTAAAATGACTACTTGCACACGTCCATACAATTTTTCTACTATTTATGGTGATTTTTACAAAACTGCCTATCACTGTAGCTACGAATTCGGACCAGTCAGTGAATATGAACGTTTTCACACCAGTTAGAGACTTTTAAAAATCATAATAAAATTTATGGACAAACCAGACACATTTTCTAAACTCTCAGAGCTTACGAATTCAGTTTTCGACTTCGTATGATTTTCTGCGATTTTTCTAAGTCAGTGCAGAAATGTTAAAAACAAATCAACAACTTATAACTTTCATCACACTTTGTAATATGTTGAGCAAAGTGTTAATCTTTGAGGATTTCATATCTTACATGTGTTTCTTGTTGTGGTATAATTATACAACAGAAAATCCTCACTAATTTGTAAGAATCCTCCATCATTACTAATAGTATAAGACAAGGCATGATAAACATAGTTATGTTTTTGCTATACATTCGACTCACATAGAAAAATGGTTCTTTACATTACAAACACTTATGATAAACTATGGTAAGTATAGTTTATGTTTCATACACAACACCAACAATTATGTTAAACTATAATAGGTATAGTTTATGTTTCATTAACCAGTCAAACTCATTACCAAAGGGTTTTCAGTTCAGTTCACGTAAATCTATTAATGAATAAATTTGTGAGACATTCGCTTCGTGTTACCTTCATAGGAACAAAGTCAAAAGTCCTGTAAATTGTAACCAGAGTCTCTTGTAGGGAGAGCGTGATAGTTGTGTATAGATCTATATTGGGTCTGACAAACCCACACCTGAGCTGCATGCAACAGCTAGACCGGCAGGTCTGAGGTGACAAGTGTCATTTAACTTGCGACGCCTGAAGAACGTCGTATTATGAGGCCGTCTGAGTCTTAGTATGGTTATAATAACTCACATGGGGTATTAACAGAACATAAGATTTATGGGTTTTACTTCTAAATTAAACGAGTTTATGTCGATTTAAACTTGCATGAATTACTTTAAGTATGGAAAAATACTTGTACATTTCGGTCGTGACTTTTAAGACTACATAACTTTTATAAAGAAAATATTGGATTTTCTGGAATCATACTCTATTGTTTTTACAAGGAAAACGGCTTTTTTTTCCTCAAACAAAACTCTTATGAACTCACCAACTTAATTGTTGACACTTTTTCAAAATTACTTGTATTCTCAGGAAATCAGTGAAACAGGAAACCAACAACATTTTGAGGATGGGACGTTAAATCGTCAAACAGTTCATTTTGTCATCATAATGTAATTGATTTTGAAACATGTAAACATATACTATGGTGTAACCTTTTCAATTATATTTATGATGGTTGTATTTACTTTGAGCACTATTATACTCGTTGTTGTGATACTATACATGAAGTCCTCCACCCCCGGACGTTTCCGCCATCCTTGGTTTGGGGGTGTGACAGATTGGTATCAGAGCAATGTTTATAGTGAACTAAGTATATCGAACCACATAAGATATACAAACTATAAACACATTTGGGACTGAAAGTCTCTGATTTAACATTTTCAAATTACTATACTTTTAGAAAGTAAACGGTCTCTTGTTAAAAGTATAAGTACATGCATACATGCTCGCATAGTGTCATAACTAGGAAGAACATAAGGTAAAAGAGAAGGAGTTGTACGTTACGGGTATGCCTTGGGATATGTGGTCAAGTGTCACACCCCAAAACCGGAACGGCGGAAACGTTCGGGGGTGGAGGACGTCATGTTCAGTATCACAACAATGCAAAGTAGTAAATAAGCAACAACATCATCCATTGCATTAATAATATAATTTCATACAAGTGTGTTCTGTCAAGTTATATAGACACGAAAAATATACATCAAAACAAAAGATGAGTCTTGAACGAGCTCCATTTTCTCAAAACCTGGCACCGGTACCTGTCTACTGGTGACCTGAGAATACAAGTTATTTTGAAAGAGTTTATCAGCTTTAAAGCTGGTGAGATCATAAGTATATTAGTGTCTGTGTTTGTATGAAAGCATTTGTAAGATGTTTGTAATGTATAAGTTTTGTAAAAGTTTGTATTTGTTTGAACTCTCCTAGAAAACCCTATGTTTCCTACTAAAAGTAGCCTTCTACCAAGGCATCTAGTGTCTGTGTGTGTGTCTCTTGTAAGAGTGTGTATTTTCCCAAATCTGACTATCATTATCAAAAAATATAGTTCTTACATTATTGTTTATTGTGTGAATATCACAAAGTAAATGTAAGGGGAAAATGAAATAGTATTGTAGTGTTGTATTAAGTAACTACTGCTGTACTAATTACTTTAAACTATTTGTTGTTATTTAAAGTACCATGTGATCGGCCTGTATCCTGCTACTGACTCTATAGTAAAACGATGATGTAAGACGTTGTAAGAAATGACGTTTGGCACCAGTAGACTTGCAAGTCCCACTGTAGCGAGCAGCAAGGTGTAGGATAGTCAATCCAGTATAGATCTATACACAAACTCATACGCTCCCCAATTAAGGAGATTCTGGATACAAAACGGGTCATGACAGGTAGTGCCATGTCCCCCGTTAAGTGGCTCACATAACTGTATGTAATGTATATGTATATGTATATGTATTTGCTAGCTGTATTGTGCGTTCTTTCTCTGTCTAGCATGTATGTTTAGTTTCTCATCACTGTGTATTATGTTTGTTTCTCATCACTATGTATTATGTTTGTTTCTCATCACTATGTATTATGTTTGTTTCTCATCACTATGTATTATGTTTGTTTCTCATCACTATGTATTATGTTTGAATGAACTGACTCATTGTATGTTTCATTGTTCTAGTAATAGTATCTTCCTAAACTATACCTATTATAGTTTACTAGTAATGTTGTTTGTGTATATGAACATGTTTGCATACCTTTGCTACCCAAAGGCATTGAACTGAATGAAAGAAGTAACATTTTATATCTGTACACATATACATGATATATAACTAGGATTCAAACGACCTTCGGACAAATAACCCGAATACCCTAAGTCCACAACCAAACAAGGAACAGGAAGTAAGGTGAGCTATCAGTCCTAAGTCCTTTCAATCCTACTTATATAATTATATCCATATAGATATACAGAATATAAGTTAAAAGAGTTTAATAAAAGTATTTGATATGTAAAAGAGTTTGTAAAACAGTTTGAAAAGTAAGAAATCCACTTGTTTGGTAGTTATTAATCACATGTGATTGATATAATAACTATAATAGTTCAACTTGTATTCCCCCCCCCCCCAATAAAAGCATTTAAAAACATTTAAAAGGTTAATGAAGGGGTATGAACTCACCTGTAGTGAGTGGTTTGGATGAACGGAATGTATAGGATGCTAGGTGTCAAGTGAAGACTTGTACACACACGAGGATCCTAGTTAACATATAATATCAGATATATGTATCCAATTAGTCTTTAAACAACTAATTAATAAAGTTAAGACATCCTAGGGCATGAAAAACACCTTATATAAGTGTTATACGTGCTAAGGATTGCATCTAAGTGTTGTAGGACATTGCTATTGAGCTTAGGGTTCAAGGGAACCCCTTATTTGAGTTTACGGTTTTATGACCATAACTCATTGAGTTTACGGTCATAAACCCATGAGTTTACGGCTGTAAACTCATGCTTCTTTGACCATGTGTTGTTTCGAAGATCTACAAGTCCTTAGAAGCATTTACACTTGAAGTATAAGCCTGTGGAAGTGATTAGGGCACCATTTCACTCCTAAATGGAGTTTACGGTCCTTGAACCATTTGCCTTTGGGTTTACGGCCGTAAACCCAAATGGTTTGTGGTATTTTGATGTTTTCAAATGCTAAGCTCATCAAGGAAAGGATCTATGCTAGTTTCCAAGGCTTAGAAGGGACTAGGGTACACTTTGGCACCCTTTTTAGGGTTTACGGTCCAAGGTGTTCTTGGACCGTAAACACCTTTGATCCTTGGTTTTCTTGGTGTTTTCTTGATGTATAGAAGTGTAAAAAGCCTTATTATACTCTAGGATAGAAGTACTTACAAGATAGAGGCTTGAAAAGGTGCTAAAAGTCCAAGAACACTATTGTGTGTTCTTGGTGTTCTTGGTGAAACTTGAAGATCTAACCTTTTGGAATGATTTCACGGATGGAAGTGTGTTAAATCACTAGATTAAGTAATATATCAACTTATTAGGGCTAGAAACACTTACAAGTCGAAGATCTTGAAGAATTGTTGGATGATACTTGAGAGAGAATTGAGTTTGGATCTTGAATTTGTGAAAAATGGTAAATAATGACTAAGTGTCATATATATACCCCCAATTTAGGGTTTACGGCCGTAAACACCTTTGTTTAGGCCGTAAACTCCAAACTCTTGGAGCTTTGGGACTTTATTGTTGCACAATAAACCCTAGAGCATCCTCTCTCCTGGTATCTCCTGAAGTACTAATCTTAAAATACTCAAACTTATTCCAAAAAGCTTGAAAATTAGCAGAAACAGTTTTGACTCCTATTGAAGTGAATGGTTGTACATAATAGAAATTTCAGGTTGTCACATCATCCCCCCGTTAGAAGGAATGTCATCCCGAAATTAGAGTTTAAGCAATTAAGTAGTTACAAATAACTAAGTAAAAAGAAGAGGATATTTCAGTTTCATCTGATCCTCTCGCTCCCAAGTGAATTCAGGTCCTCGCTTGGTGTTCCAACGAACCTTCACTATAGGGATACGGCTTTGTTTCGTTTACTTGATCTCCCGGTCCATGATCTCTACTGGTTCTTCCACGAAGTTGAGGCTCTCGTTGATCTCGATCTCGTCGAGTGGGATTACAAGAGTCTCGTCGGACAGACACTTTTTCAAGTTCGAGACGTGGAAAGTAGAATGTACGTTACTGAGCTCGCGTGGTAAGTTAAGTTTGTAAGCTACAGGGTCGATTCTTGCGAGAATCTCGAAAGGCCCTATGTACCTTCGATTTAGCTTTCCACGCTTTCCGAAGCGTATCAAGCCCTTCCAGGGTGAGACCTTCAATAGAACACGGTCGCCCACCTGGAATTCCAACGGTTTCCTTCGTCTATCAGCGTAGCTTTTCTGTCGGTCTCTAGAGGCTTTCAATCGTTCACGAATCTGAACGATCTTCTCTGTCGTTTCCCGAATGATCTCTGGACCTGTGAGAGTGCTTTCAGGAATTTGTCCTTTAGCTAACTAGGTATCACCCACCTCAGCCCAGCACAGAGGGGATCTGCACTTGCGGACATAGAGGGCCTCGAATGGAGCAGCCCTTTTATGCTCGTGTGATAACTGTTGTTGTAGGAAAATTCGACAAGGGGTAAATGAGTATCCCATGCTTTCCCAAAGTCGATCACACAGGCTCGCATCATATCTTCCAAGGTTTGGATAGTCCTCTCACTTTGCCCGTCTGTCTGCGGATGGTAGGCTGTACTCATGTCCAGCCTAGTTCCTAGGGAACTTTGTAACGACTGCCAGAACCTCGAAGTGAATCTACTATCTATGTCCGAGATAATGGATATCTGAACACCATGCAGTCGTACAATCTCCCTAATGTAAGTTCTTGTAAGCTTCTCCATCCTGTCCGTTTCTTTGATAGGCAGGAAGTGTGCGGACTTGGTCAATCTGTCGACGATGACCCATATGGTATCAAGTCCACCCGTTGTCTTGGGCAACTTGGTTATGAAATTCATAGTGATCCGCTCCCACTTCCATTCTGGTATCTCTGGTTGTTGTAGTGGACCTGAGGGTTTCTGGTACTCGACCTTGACCTTTGCGCAAGTAAGGCATTTACTTGCGAAGGTAGCAATCTCTGCTTTCATGTTAGGCCACCAGTATAGCTTTTTAAGATCCAGATACATCTTATCTGAACCCGGGTGGACGGAATAACGAGTGTTGTGCGCCTCGTTCATGACCAAGTCTCTGAAACCACCAAGTGTCGGGGTCCAGATCCGATCCATGAAATAATAAGCTCCGTCACCCTTAACTTCCAAGTTCTTATCCATCCCTCTCAGGGATTCACCCGCCACATTTTCAGGTTTCAAAGCATCGAGCTGAGCTTGCTTAATTTGCGTGGACAGGTGTGAATGGATAGTCATAGTCAAAGATTTGACTCTACGACCAGAATATTCTTTCTGACTTAGGGCGTCAGCTACTACGTTGGCTTTACCCGGATGATAATGAATTTCGCATTCGTAGTCACTGAGTAGCTCGACCCACCGTCGTTGTCTCATGTTGAGCTCCTTCTGGTCGAATATATGTTCTAGGCTTTTGTGGTCTGTAAAGATAGTGTTTTTTATACCATACAGGTAGTGTCTCCAGATCTTCAGAGCAAACACAACTGCTCCTAGCTCAAGATCGTGAGTAGTGTAGTTGACCTCATGTGTCTTCAGTTGTCTCGAGGCGTAGGCGATGACCTTACCTCGCTGCATCAGAACACATCCGAGCCCTCGATTTGACACATCGCAATAGACAACGAAGACTTCTATCCCTTCGGGGAGGGATAGTATTGGTCCGGTGCACAAGGCTCGTTTGAGCGTTTGGAACGCTCTTTCCTGCTTCTCTTCCCAGTCAAAGGCCACGCCCTTCTGGGTCAGTGTTGTAAGAGGTTTCGCGATGCGGGAGAAGTTCTGAATGAACCTGCGATAGTAGCCAGCGAGGCCTAGAAATTGACGAATTTCTGTAGGCGTCTTCGGTGCTGACCAGCTCTCAATGGATTTGATTTTGGAAGGGTCCACGTGTATTCCCTCTTCGCTAACCACGTGCCCTAAGAATTCGACTCTTCGGATCCAAAATTCGCATTTCGAGAACTTCGCATAGAGCTTCTCCGAACGCAGCGTTTCTAAGACCTGTCGAAGATGTTGACTATGCTCCTCCATACTACAAGAGTAGATAAGTATGTCATCGATGAAGACGATGACGAACTGATCCAAGTAAGGACGACATACCCTATTCATTAAATCCATGAATACTGCGGGTGTGTTTGTTAATCCGAACGGCATCACTACGAATTCGTAGTGCCCATAACGAGTTCGGAAGGCTGTCTTCAGAACATCCTCTCCTAGCACTCGTAGTTGGTGATATCCGGAACTTAAGTCGATTTTTGAAAAGAAGTTCGCCCCTTGAAGTTGGTCAAATAAATCGTCAATACGAGGCAGAGGGTAACGATTTTTGACGGTCAGTTTGTTGAGCTCCCTGTAGTCGATGCACATTAGAAACGATCCGTCTTTCTTCTTGACGAACAAGACTGGAGCTCCCCAGGGTGAGAAGCTTGGTCTTATAAAGCCCTTGCTGAGCAGTTCGTTAAGTTGACAGGACAGTTCTTTCATCTCTGCAGGTGCTAGACGATAGGGCGATTTGGCTACGGGAGTAGCCCCTGGAACTAAGTCGATTCGAAACTCGACTTGACGTTGCGGAGGTAATCCTGGGAGTTCTTCCGAAAAGATGTCGGGAAAGTCGTGTACTACTGGAATGTTTTGAATGTCTTTCGTTTCTTGACTCACGTCGACCACATGAGCAAGGAATGCGCGACATTCCTTTCGCAAGAATTTCTGAGCTTGAATGCTCGAGATGATACGAAGGTTCGTGTCGGGTTTGTCGCCATATATTACTAGGGTTTCGCCAGACGACAGATTAAGGTGTACTGCCTTTTCGTAACACATGATGTCGGCACGATGAAAACTCAACCAATCCATGCCGATAATGACATCGAAACTTTTAATAGAAACCGGCATGAGGTCGATCGAAAATGAATGGTTATCAAGTGTTAGGGTACACCCTATGAATATATTGCTAGTGCTCTCTGTCTTTCCATTAGCCATTTCTACAGTGAACGGTTCTTTAAGTGCTCGTGATTTTTTCTTAAGTAAATGAGCAAATTTTTGATTCACGAAGCTCCTCTCCGCTCCACTATCAAACAGTATGCATGCATAAGAGTTATCAAGGAGAAACGTACCAGTGACCACTGTGGGGTCGGCAACCGCTTCCTCGTGGCCTATGGACAGAACTCTTGCCACTCCACCGGCATTCCCTGCCTTCGGGCAGTTCCTTTTGTAGTGGCCCACCTCGCCACAACCGTAGCAAGTTTGGCTCACACCAGCACCGGGGATTTGGGTGATTGGCCTAGCCGGAGCTTTGCAGAAACGGGCAGTGTACCCTTTCCTGTTGCAGTTCAAACACTGCATTTCCCGGCAGGCACCGACGTGATGGAAGTTGCATTTGTTGCACTTAGGCAAACTTCCAGCGTACTGCTTTACCATAGCAGTAGCGGCAGGTGCTATCGCAGCATGTACTGCCACGACCTGCCTCTTTTTGGCAGCCTTTGTCTTCTTTTTGTCATCCCAAAACTTCCGCTTGGAATCAGCGGTTCTGGCGGGTTCTGAGATGGCCAGGGTTGTTGTTGCGGCCGGGGTACGAACCCCATGGTCTATGAGCCGTTGTGCCAATCGTTTGGCACTATCAAATGTAGTGGGGTGTGATGCCAAAACATTTCCCTGGTATGGTGGCATCAGCCCCCATATATATCTCTCGATTTTCTTTCCCTCAGTATGAACCATGTTGGGACAAAGGGCCACCAGTTCACAGAATCTGGCGGTGTAGGCGACTACGTTGGAGCCCTTCATGGTTAGGCTCCACAGTTCTTCCTCCAGCTTCTGGATCTCGCCCCTCGGGCAGTACTCCTCAATCATGAGGTCTTTCAAAGTTTCCCAGCCCATAGCATTAGCCACTATAAGATATAGTGACTTAACATGGCTATTCCACCATGTTAGGGCTTTTACTTCAAAGGTGCAAGCAGCAAATTTGACCTTGCTTTCCTCTGGACAGGAGCAGATTTTGAAAGCCGATTCGGTTTTCTCGAACCATTGCGAGAGGGCAATGACTCCGCCAGTCCCTTTGAAGGAAAATGGCTTGCAGTTGGTGAAGTCCTTGTAGGAGCACTCTTTCAAGCGCACAGGGATTTCACCATGAGTAGATAGGACAGGGGTTCCTCCTCCAGTGGAACCAGACAAAATGATATTGAGCCATGGCTGTGACATCCCCAATTTCACGGCCAGAAAAGACCGATTTCGTTTATGCTTTTTAAAATAAAATCAGAGTAATCATTTGATTAAAAGTGTTACGGAATTTGTTCCCAAAACCAAACATGATAAAATGTTATCAAATCATTTCCGAAGAAATGTATTTTAATCACTTAAACCATTGGGATGTCATTGTCAATACAAAAACATAAGCATAAACAAAACTTACATTCATTTACACTAGTGATCTACTTCTCTTTTAATCTCTCAGTGTAAAGCAACTTCGTATCGATACCTGTGATACAAATAAACTGAGTGGGTCAGGCTTGGGAGCCTGGTGAGCATATAGGGTTTTCAACCCACAATAAATAATAAACTTATTAAGTTCTCAATCAACAATAAATTTATTAATTCCATCAACCAAAATAACCCTAATTGCCCATTCCCATTATCCTCACTTTACATCTCTAAAACAACTATCATAAGGGACCTAACCTAAGGATTATCACTAGGGGTGACAACATTGCTTTGGGGGTTCCTCAGCAAGTTATGTCAAATAAAACAAACATCGGGGTGACAACACTGCTTTCCCTCAGCAAGTTATGTCAAACAAGACATCCTAACATAAAACAACCAACAAGGTGACAACATTGCTTTCCTTCAGCAATTTATGTCAAATAGGCACGAAGTCACATCGTCTCCATGTGCTAGTCCATAGCTCTTATTCATCGACGGTATTTCCCACGGGAGTTTTCCCCCGCAATACATGTCAATGGGTTTTCCATATAATAAGTCCATAGCTCTTATTCATCGACGGTATTTCCCACGGGAGTTTTCCCCCGCAATACATGTCAATGGGTTTTCCATACAGCTGATGAACATACTTAAGGGGTTTTCCCCAGCCTTACTTGCCCTAAAGGCACTCATGAGGGGAATAGAGTACAGCGAATGAACACTTAAGTCCATTAACACCTACAGGTTACGAGCCTGCTAGTGTTCCACAAACCATTAAAACAGTCCATGGTTGTCATCCATACTCTGCTGAATGACGGGGGTTTTAGAGTACAGCGAATGAACACTTAAGTCCATTAACACCTACAGGTTACGAGCCTGCTAGTGTTCCACAGACCATCAAAACAGTCCATGGTTGTCATCCATACTCTGCTGAATGACGGGGGTCAACGTTGGGTAAGGGCTTTTCTCATATTGCACTACTCACGCCAACATCTGGGTAAAAGCTTTTCCCATATTTCACCACTCACTCTCAACTCATGATCTATATCACTGATCATCTCATCTATCCAACTCACCTTTCATCACACACCCACTATTTAACTCATGATCTATATCACTAACTCATGAAGCTAGTCCGATCACTTCATAAAAGAACGAAGACTCCAAAGCTCTTCCAAATAAAAGTATAGGGAAAATACTGATAAAGTACTCCCGTACGCTCCCGTACCCCGACACGTAATAGTGTCAAAAGGAAGAACTAATGGATGAACACATAGTTCAAAAACACCTAATGAACATATAGTTCAAGAACACTTTATGAACATATAGTTCAAACATACGTGCCGATTACAAGTCTACTAACGTTCCACTGGACTATCTAAAATAGTCTGTGGCCGTTGTCTATACTCTGCTAGATGACTAGATCATCTTAAACATCGATACCTCTCATCACTTTTATTTCATCACACATCATCTAATTCATCTACCCATGTTTTACCCAACATATTTGTAGATAAAAATATATATACAGTTTAAAACTTGTATAAAACATCAATTCAACAGTCACCTCAAATAAACAATTACTATATTTACACATAGCACGTATTTTAAGGTAATACTTCATATCTATGTGTAAGGTGAAAGTGACTATACACTCACCTGATTTAATGAACATCGGACAACAATTCGTTTCCTAAAACCATCGTTTCTAATAAAACCGGGAGTTTTATTGAGAAACCGGGCTCTGCAAGGGTCGGGCTTCGAAACCGAAAAGATAAATTTTTCGGGCTTCACGGGCACTTCGTGGCGTATTCCGGGGCTTATAATTGATACCGGGGCTTCGGGGGGTGATAATATGAAAGAAATATGAGTTTAGGGGCTAAAATTGACAATTTTCAAAAGTACCCCCGGGAGGTCTCGCACCCTTGTATTTATAGGGCCGAGCCTCCTGATCCAATGGCTGAGAAGTGGCCACGCTCCGCGGATCCGACGGCTCGTAGAGGAGGCTCGCACGAGGGCTGCACGTGGGTCGCACCTGCGAAGGCTCGCTGGCAGTCTCCTATTGGACTGAGGTCTACTGGTCCGAAGCCTAGGCACCGTGGCAGTCAGGGAGGGTTCGGTCTCGTGCTAAGAGGGTACGTGTCGCATGGCTACTGGACCGCTTCGGATAAGGCCATGTGCTCGGATGACTCAGAAGCTTCGCCACGTGGCTTCGCATGAGTCACAGATTTCGGACACGTGTCACATTCTAAGCGAGGGTGACGTGGCAATTGTGACTATGCGAATTTTCTCGGTTTTTGTGCAAAAACTTCTAAAATCCATAACTTTCGCATACGAGCTCCGTTTTTGACGTTCTTTATATGCACGCGTAGGTAAAATTACGCTCTACAACTTCCGTTTATACTTTGTCGGCTAATTTTGACTTTAATTTTTATATTATTATTTTTAACAGACCGGGACAGGAAATCCGTTAAAAATTCATAACTTCTTCATCCGACGTCCGTTTTCGTCAGACTTTTTACCGTTGTGCTACTATTTACGAGACCTTCGATTCTCATTCAGGTCTTGTCGGATAAAAATCACTCGATCTAAAATTCGAGTTTTTAGCTGTCTACTGCTAAGCTGAAACTTCGAAAAATCATAACTTCGCCATACGAAGTCAGATTTGGGTGTTCTTTTTATACCTACTCTCGGTTTAACGAACACTACGAGTTTCGTTTAGATCACTGAGGCTAAAAAGTAGTTTATCAAAAACTCACTTTTTACGACATTCGGCACCGTGCCGGTTTATCGTGAAACTTCGACAGGTCATAACTTCTTCGTTATAACTCGGATTTCGGCATTCTTTATATATCCGTAATCCTTGTCACGCCCACTACAAGTTTCTTAATAGATATCGGCTTTATCTAAAATTTAATTTTTGACGCTCATTTTTATTCTTAATTAATTAAACCCTAATAATTAAGCATAAAACACATAATTCACATAATATTCACATAATTCCTTTTCATTTCTTCTAAATGAGTTACAAAGGTTAACTTAGACCGTTATGTCAATATTAATGCCTATCCTAGAAACACGGGCGTTACAATGGTTGTAGCCACAGCCGCAGCTACAGCAGCATTTAGAGCTGCCGTGTCGAACTGAGGAGTAGGTGGTGTTGGTGCGGAGGGATTGCGTCTTCTTGATTTACGAGGAGGCATATTCCAACTATAAGTTTACGAAGATGAAGACCTTGATAAGAATTTAATAGAAGAGTTGATGAGAATGAGTCATGGACTAACTCTCCATAGTCCAACAGCACAAATGAATAGTACGAGTGATTGTAATTGAAAGCATTTGGATATAATTTCCATGAGATTAGATATCTGTCAAATACACTGGAATTACAGATGTAACGAGTTCGGGAAAAATGACCTAGAAATAGATCTTACATCAACCAATATGGAAAAATTCTGACAGAACTACGACCTAATCAAGACCTAACAAGTCCAAGATTTACAAGGATAGGAAATTAGACTAGAGTTTTTAACATAACTACGTTATATCCAAAAGAGAAGTTGATGAGAATCTATCGGCGAAGAGAACTACCAGAGTGAGTTCTCGATTCCGACAGAAGGCGTTCTATATCCCTCACGCGTCTATCGGATCTTGCTTTCTGTGCTCGAAGTTCCCTGACTTCAGCTTGGGTTTCAGTAAGTTCCCTCTGAAGAGCTGCATTGTGGACCAGAGTCCTTTCATGAGCAGACTCTAGCTGGCGAATATGGAATGTGTTAACGCTAGAGTTGGCGTCAATCTCCATGACTCGGTCGATAGCTGCTCGACCCTGCTCCGTGTTCCGAGAAATCCTACGAACCATGATGGGTAGGACCCTGTCAGCTGAACCTCCCTCGGTGAGGTTGTAGAAGCTTCTGTCTCCATTGTAGGGTATGGGTTGACCCTGTTCCTGACTCCATCTGTTCAAGTTTGTGGCCCACAGCGGAGTGGGTCCTTGAAATGTTGGACGAGGATTCAGGCTTGGGTCTTGAGCAGCTGGGGGTAGGTTGTTGACTTCCGGTTCTGAGTCAGAACCATCAGAAAAGCCTTCAGCTTCATGATCATCCAAAGGGATTGGGTGATCATCTTCTAGCTCTTCTCCCAGCCATCCTGCATTGTCGTTGTTGGGGTAGTACGGGTCTCCGGAAAGATGGAATCCAGCCATTATATCTACGCGAGAAAAAGGATAAGGAAATAACTAAGTAGACGATCTAATTAGATAATTATAAGATGATCTTTATCAGTTACTTCAACATTTGCGTAGTGCATATCAGCCATATGTAACCAAGAGAGGATAGACTTTTGAATAAGTGACCCTAACTCTAAGCCCACAACCAAACAAGGAACAGGAAGTAAAGCAAAGATCACAGATTCTAAGTCTATGATATCCTAGACACATATAACCTTAGTGTATCCACTCAGAAACTATTGACATACTAATAAAGACCTTTAGTTCTCAGATAAGTAATTAATAGACACACAAAATACTCCTATAGTATTTTAAGTTTATGTTCTGTTCTACTGTTCTCGTTGTAGTAGTGTTGGTAAGTTTTTAGATTTGTTGCAACCTCACAACCATACTTAGGAACATGCTAATCACTCCTCAGATAATGTAGTTGATCAGGCTACATCTTCCCAGGGTTGACCATATGTCTCTGAGTCTACTTGTGCTGCCCAACAATCGTAATACTTTTGTTCTGTCCTAGTGACACTGATTTTAGTATGAATGCAGGTATGTATCCTTGGTTAAATATTTTATTATTTAAAAGTATAAACTCTTTATCAGAGTATTTAAATCCCGCTGTGTTTATAGTTCGTATATCTTTTATGGGTTGATACACTCGATTCACTATAAACAAAGCTCTGATACCAATCTGTCACACCCCAAAACCGGAACGGCGAAAACGCTCGGGGGTGGAGGACGTCATGTTCAGTATCACAACAATGCAAAGTAGTAAATAAGCAACAACATCATCCATTGCATTAATAATATAATTTCATACAAGTGTGTTCTGTCAAGTTATATAGACACCAAAAATATACATCAAAACAAAAGATGAGTCTTGAACGAGCTCCATCTTCTCAAAACCTGGCACCGGTACCTGTCTACTGGTGACCTAAGAATACAAGTTATTTTGAAAGAGTATATCAGCTTTAAAGCTGGTGAGATCATAAGTATATTAGTGTCTGTGTTTGTATGAAAGCATTTGTAAGATGTTTGTAATGTATAAGTTTTGTAAAAGTTTGTATTTGTTTGAACTCTCCCAGAAAACCCTATGTTTCCTACTAAAAGTAGCCTTCTACCAAGGCATCTAGTGTCTGTGTGTGTGTCTCTTGTAAGAGTGTGTATTTTCCCAAATCTGACTATCATTATCCAAAAATATAGTTCTTACATTATTGTTTATTGTGTGAATATCACAAAGTAAATATAAGGGGAAAATGAAATAGTATTGTAGTGTTGTATTAAGTAACTACTGCTGTACTAATCACTTTAAACTATTTGTTGTTATTTAAAGTACCATGTGATCGGCCTGTATCCTGCTACCGACTCTATAGTAAAACGACGATGTAAGACGTCGTAAGAAATAATGTTTGGCACCCGTAGACTTGCAAGTCCCACTGTAGCGAGCAGCAAGGTGTAGGATAGTCAATCCAGTATAGATCTATACAGAAACTCATACGTTCCCAATTAAGGAGATTCTGGATACAAAACGGGTCATGACAGGTAGTGCCATGTCCCCCGTTAAGTGGCTCACATAACTGTATGTAATGTATATGTATATGTATATGTATGTGCTAGCTGTATTGTGTGTTCTTTCTCTGTCTAGCATGTATGTTTAGTTTCTCATCACTGTGTATTATGTTTGTTTCTCATCACTATGTATTATGTTTGTTTCTCATCACTATGTATTATGTTTGTTTCTCATCACTATATATTATGTTTGTTTCTCATCACTATGTATTATGTGTGAATGAACTGACTCGTTGTATGTTTCATTGTTCTAGTAATAATATCTTCCTAAACTATACCTATTATAGTTTACTAGTAATGTTGTTTGTGTATATGAACATGTTTGTATACCTTTGCTACCCAAAGGCATTGAACTGAATGAAAGAAGTAACATTTTATATCTGTACACATATACATGATATACAACTAGGATTCAAACGACCTTCGGACAAATAACCCGAATACCCTAAGTCCACAACCAAACAAGGAACAGGAAGTAAGGTGAGCTATCAGTCCTAAGTCCTTTCAATCCTACTTATATAATTATATCCATATAGATATACATAATATAAGTTAAAAGAGTTTAATAAAAGTATTTGATATGTAAAAGAGTTTGTAAAACAGTTTGAAAAGTAAGAAATCCACTTGTTTGGTAGTTATTAATCACATGTGATTGATATAATAAATATAATAGTTCAACTTGTATTCCCCCCCATAAAAGCATTTAAAAACATTTAAAAGGTTAATTAAGGGGTATGAACTCACCTGTAGTGAGTGGTTTGGATGAACGGAATGTATAGGATGTTAGGTGTCAAGTGAAGACTTGTAGACACACGAGGATCCTAGTTAACATATAATATCACATATATGAATCCAATTAGTCTTTAAACAACTAATTAATAAATTAAGACATCCTAGGGCATGAAAAACACCTTATATAAGTGTTATACGTGCTAAGGATTGCATCTAAGTGTTGTAGGACATTGCTATTGAGCTTAGGGTTCAAGGGAACCCCTTATTTGAGTTTACGGTTTTATGACCATAACTCATTGAGTTTACGGTCGTAAACCCATGAGTTTACGGCCGTAAACTCATGCTTCTTTGACCATGTGTTGTTTCGAAGCTCTACAAGTCCTTAGAAGCATTTCCACTTGAAGTATAAGCCTATGGAAGTGATTAGGGCACCATTTCACTCCTAAATGGAGTTTACGGTCCTTGAACCATTTGCCTTTGGGTTTACGGCCGTAAACCCAAATGGTTTATGGTATTTTGATGTTTTCAAGTGCTAAGCTCATCAAGGAAAGGATCTATGCTAGTTTCCAAGGCTTAGAAGGGACTAGGGCACACTTTGGCACCCTTTTTAGGGTTTACGGTCCAAGGTGTTCTTGGACCGTAAACATCTTTGATCCTTGGTTTTAAAGGTGTTTTCTTGATGTATAGAAGTGTAACAAGCCTTATTATACTCTAGGATAGAAGTACTTACAAGATAGAGGCTTGAAAAGGTGCTAAAAGTCCAAGAACACTAGTGTGTGTTCTTGGTGTTCTTGGTGAAACTTGAAGATCTAACCTTTTGGAATGATTTCACGGATGGAAGTGTGTTAAATCACTAGATTAAGTAATATATCAACTTATTAGGGCTAGAAACACTTACAAGTCGAAGATCTTGAAGAATTGTTGGATGATACTTGAGAGAGAATTGAGTTTGGATCTTGAATTTGTGAAAAATGGTAAATAATGACTAAGTGTCATATATATACCCCCAATTTAGGGTTTACGGCCGTAAACACCTTTGTTTAGGCCGTAAACTCCAAATTCTTGGAGCTTTGGGACTTTATTGTTGCACAATAAACCCTAGAGCATCCTCTCTCCTGGTATCCCCTAATGTACTAATCTTAAAATACTCAAACTTATTCCAAAAAGCTTGAAAGTTAGCAGAAACAGTTTTGACTCCTATTGAAGTGAATGGTTGTACAGAATAGAAATTTCGGGTTGTCACATCAAGTTTGGGATGGATATAGCCTGATCAACTATATCTGTCCGAGAAGTGACTTGCATATATTGGGGGATAGTCGTAATGGGCAACAAATCTGACAACCTAACATCACCCTCTAATGAATGTACAAAAAAAACCAAGCATAACATTTAAAAATACTATACGAGTATTTTGTAAATTTATAACTCGGCATTCTTCATATCTCTTACACCCCTATTCTCGTACAGACAACATGGCGGGATTCCATCTACCTGGAGACCCTTACTTCCCTAATGAGGGAAATGCTGGATGGCTTGAGGCAGAACCCGAGGAAATGATCGAGGGGATCTTGAGGAAGACCGCGAAGAGGGTGAGGAAGAAGAAAACCCCGAAGAGGTTGAGGAAGAAGAGGAACCTGAGGAGGAAGAAGAAATGGGGGACGAAGAAGAAGAAGAAGAAGAACCAGAGGAGGAAGTCATCAACCCTCCTTACATCGCCAGGGTGCATGCGAACCGTTTTGGCTACAACGCGCCCGAACCCCGTTGGGCAACAGTGATCGAGCGATGGAGCTGTCAACAACGACAACGATCACCTTTTGGTGATCAACGAGGTTACTACGACCTCAGCCACGGGGGACCGGATGACAGAGCACTTCCAGTCATGACCCAACAAATAACTATCATCGATGATCGCGGTAGAGCGACGACGGACCGAATTCGGGAGCTGAGTGCCAATATAGAAGCTACTACTACCCGCACCAGAGACCTAGAGAGAGACTCCTACTTCAGGGACCAACTCATCAAGGACCTTCTCGCCGCTCGAGCAGAAGCAAGGGAGTATCAAGAAAAATACTTGGCACTCGAGGAAAGAGTAGTTACAGCCGAGCGACGATTGGCCGAACTCCAGGGCGCATCGACCTCGTCCCAAGCACCACCAGGGACTGATCATCGTGAATAGAACTCATGCTACTCGCACATCCTTGTAGGGTAGGTTTATGAGTATGCGTTGGTGCGACTCTTTTTGCATGTAAGCTAACCCTGCGATTAAGTGATTACACTACTCAAGGGGCCATGTTATGCCAAAATTTTCCGTTACATTGATGTAGACCTGCATAAAGGTCAAATTTTTCCTAAACAATATGTATCAAATTATATCAATGAAATTGGCATGTATTTTATTTCATTGCGAGTTTATGATAAATCTCATAACAGGACAGTACAAACAATTTGCTTTCGGTGTTTCTGAGATTCTTAATGTGCACCTCCTGGTTAATTGTAATTGTGAGACGATCGACTTAGAAATGGTGAGTCCGCCTTAGGTCCTGTTCCTTGTTTGGTTGTGGGCTTAGGATAGACTCATTAAGTTCAACAGCCTATTGGACCATAATCACAAATAACTGGTGTGCATCGAGTGATCTTAGGAAAGGACCAGGCATGACCAAAGATTACAGAATTACTTTTGGGTCACTACTAAATTCAGGGAGTTCGAGCGCATGAAATTTCATCATAAATCATTTCTGAATGTTTTAAGTCGGGACATATAACAAATAATCAAATTCAATAAACTCCGACTTGTCATTACAATTGAAGACTTACTGACTTTTCGTCTTTATAACTTTTGACAGAACTATGCCACCAAGGAAAAGACCCAGACCTTCCGGCAGCGCAGCACCACCTCCTCTGCCACCACCTCTACAGTTTGATTCCGTGATGTTCCAGGCTGCAGTAACAGCAGCCGTAGCGGCCGCAATGTCACAGATAGGTACAAACGGTGCTGGTGGTTCTGGATCTGGTGCTACGCACTCTAACCACAGGGACAGTACGGGGCGTACAAAAGAGTGTTCTTACAAAGACTTCACGAATAGCAAACCTGATTTTTTTAGTGGAAGCGGGGGAGTGGTCACACTAATGCAATGGTTCGAGAGGACTGAAGCAATTTTCGAAATCTGTGCTTGTCCCGAAACAAGCAAAGTCAAGTATGCGGCATTCACTTTCACCGGTAAAGCTCTCACTTGGTGGAATGGCCGAGTTAAGTCACTTACTCCTGCAGTGGCTAACTCTATAACCTGGGAGGAATTGAAAGCTTTGATGCTAAAGGAGTATTGCCCGAGGGGCGAAGTGCAAAAACTTGAAGAAGAACTCTGGAACCTCAAGATGTCGGCCACAGACCTTGAAACTTATACTACCCGATTCAATGACCTCGCACTCCTCTGCCCAACAATGGTCACTCCAGAAGAAAAGAAGGTGGAACGATACCTCTGGGGGCTATCATCCCAGATTCAAGATAGTGTGATGGCCTCGAAACCCACTACTTTTGACAGTGCCAAGGAATTGGCACAACAACTTGTCGACCATAGGGCCAGCCACGGTACTGTTACTACCACCCATGATCAAGCTAAGGGGGGAGCAATAAAAGAAAATTCTGGAACAACAAAAAGAAGCAGTCGGTACCAGACTCCGCCAAAAAGCAACAGACAGTTGCTGTCCGTGCTGCCATTACTCCTGTCACTCCAGCACCACCGAAGCAATATGCAGGAACCCTTCACAAGTGCAATAAATGCAACTTCCACCACACCGGTGCTTGTCGGGAAAGGCACTGCAACAACTGCAACAAGAAGGGGCACACTGCTCGATTCTGTAAAGCACCAGCCCAACCCATCACTCAAGTCACTAACACCGGAGCAAGTCGTGCCTGATATGGCTGTGGGGAAATGGGGCACTTCAAACGAGATTGCCCAAAGGCACGAAACACCAATGCTGGGGGTGTAGGAAGAGTCCTAGCTATAGGGCACGGAGAAGCAGTCAAGGACCCCATGGTGGTTACCGGTACGTTCCTCCTTAATAACTCTTATGCATGCATACTTTTCGATAGTGGGGCAGAGAGGAGTTTCGTGAGCCACCAATACAAACATTTACTTAAACAAAATCCTCAGTCACTAAAAGATTCATACGTCGTAGAAATGGCAAACGAGAAGGCAGAGCGCACTAATGATATTTACGCAGGGTGTACCCTCACTCTAGATAATCATTCATTTAAAATCGACCTAATGCCGGTAACAATAAAAAGTTTCGACATAATCATCGGTATGGATTGGTTAAGTTCTTATCGTGCCGACATTCTATGTTACGAAAGGGCCGTTCGCCTTAATCTGCCAAGTGGTGAAACCCTTCTCATCTACGGTGATAAACCCAGTGCAAACTTACAAATCATCTCTTGCGTCAAGGCTCAAAAGTATCTCCGAAAGGAATACCACGCCTTCTTAGCCCACGTCATAGATAAGAAACAAGAAGCGAAGGACATCAAAGACATTCCGGAGGTGTGTAATTTTCCCGACTTATTCCCAGAAGACCTCCCAGGTGTACCACTTGCACGACAAGTCGAATTCCGAATCGATGTGGTCCCAGGAGCTACCCCCGTAGCCAAAGCTCCATACCGTCTCGCACCGGCGGAAATACAAGAGCTGTCCAGCCAACTGAATGAGCTGCTGAGCAAAGGGTTTATCAGACCGAGCTTTTCACCTTGGGGAGCACCAGTTCTCTTTGTGAACAAGAAGGATGGATCCTTTTGCATGTGCATCGACTATCGGGTGTTAAACAAACTTACCATCAAGAATCGATATCCCCTACCCCGAATCGACAACCTCTTCGACCAATTACAAGGAGCAAGCTACTTTTCAAAAATCGATCTGAGGTCGGGTTACCACCAACTACGAGTTCAAGAAGAAGATATCCCCAAGACAGCCTTCAGAACTCGCTATGGGCACTACGAGTTTGTAGTGATGCCCTTCGGGTTAACAAACGCACCTGCGATATTCATGGACCTGATGAATCGAGTGTGTCGACCCTACTTAGACAAGTTCGTGATCGTATTCATCGACGACATTTTGGTCTACTCACGAAGCGAGGAAGAGCACTGCCAACACCTGCGACAGGTGTTAGAGACATTGAGAGCTGAGAAGTTTTATGCTAAATTCTCTAAGTGCGAATTCTAGATTTGAGAAGTGGATTTCCTTGGTCATGTGGTTAGTAAAATAGGGATACATGTGGACCCCTCCAAGATCAAGGCAATCGAAAACTGGTCAGCACCTACAACACCGACAGAAATCCGATAATTCTTAGGGCTTGCTGGATACTACCAAAGATTCATCCAAAACTCCTCCAAGATCGCTAAACCGCTCACCACCTTGACTCAAAAAGGTGTGATGTTTAAATGGGAAGATAAACAAGAAGCTGCCTTCCAAACGTTAAAACAAGCCCTGTGCAGCGCACCGATCCTGTCTCTGCCAGAAGGAACCGAAGACTTTGTAGTCTACTGCGACGCATCAAACCAGGGGCTTGGGTGTGTATTAATGCAGCGAGGAAAGGTCATTGCCTACGCATCGAGGCAATTGAAAACGCACGAGATCAACTACGCCACGCATGACGTCGAATTGGGAGCAGTAGTGTTCGCCCTAAAGATCTAGAGGCACTACCTTTACGGAACAAAGTGTACTGTCTTTACCGATCACAAGAGCCTTCAGCACATTCTCAACCAAAAGTAGCTCAACATGAGGCAAAGACGATGGGTAGAACTAATGAATGATTACGAGTGTGAGATTCGTTATCACCTAGGTAAGGCAAATGTAGTAGCAGATGCCTTGAGTCGAAAGGAATACTCGGGGCGCCGAGTAAAGTCATTAACGATGACAATCCATTCACACATGTCCACACAAATCAAAGAGGCTCGGCTGGAGGCCTTGAAACCGGAAAATGTGACGGGTGAGGCATTAAGAGGAATGGATAAAAACCTAGAAGTCAAAGACGACGGAGTTCGTTACCTCATGAACCGAATCTGGACACCGAAGTTCGGTGGTTTCCGAGACGTCATCGTGAACGAAGCACACAAGGCTCGATACTCCATCCACCCAGGTTCAGATAAGATGTATCTGGATCTCAAGAAGTTGTACTGGTGGCCAAACATGAAAGCCAAAATTGCTACCTATGTAGGCAAGTGTTTGACTTGCGCCAAGGTCAAGGTAGAATATCAAAAACCCTCAGGACTACTACAACAGCCTGATATACCTGAGTGGAAGTGGGAACGGATAACCATGGAGTTCATAACCAAGCTACCTAAGACCACGTGCGGGCTTGATACCATATGGGTAATCGTAGACAGATTGACCAAATCAGCGCACTTCATGCCGATAAAAGAAACCGACAAGATGGAGAAACTGACTAGGACGTACATAAAAGAAATTGTATGACTGCATGGCATGCCAAAATCCATCATCTCAGACAGGGATAGTCGATTTACCTCGCGATTCTGGCAATCACTTCAGAAGTCCTTGGGAACTAGGTTGGACATGAGTACAGCCTATCACCCACAAACCGACGGACAAAGCGAGAGAACCATTCAGACGCTAGACGACATGCTTAGGGCGTGTGTGATAGACTTTGGTAAAGCTTGGGATACCCATTTACCACTTGTCAAATTCTCGTACAATAACACTTATCACACTAGCATCAAGGTTGCACCATTTGAAGCCCTCTATGGCCGCAAGTGCAGGTCACCTCTGTGCTGGGCTGAAGTGGGTGACACACAACTAGCTAAAGGACAAGTCCCTAATAGCACCCTCACTGGCCCGGAGATAATAAGAGAAACTACAGAGAATATGGTTCAAATCCGAGAACGATTAAAAGCTTCTAGAGACAGACAGAAAAGTTACGCAGATAACAGACGAAAGCCTTTGGAATTCCAGGTTGGAGATCGTGTGCTATTAAAGGTCTCACCCTGGAAGGGTTTAATACGTTTCAACAAACGACGAAAGCTGACCCCTAGATACATCGGACCATTCGAGATCCTCGCTAGGATTGGCCCGGTAGCTTACAAGCTTCGCCTACCTCAGGAACTTAATAACGTACATCCTACCTTCCACGTATCGAACTTAAAGAAATGTCTATCCGACGAGACCCTCGTGATACCACTCGACGAAATTGAAATCAACGAGAGTCTCCACTTCGTGAAAGAACCGGTAGAAATCATGGATCGAGAGCTCAAAAGAACGAAACAAAGTTGTATTCCTATAGTGAAGGTCCGTTGGAACGCTAAACGAGGACCCGAGTTCACCTGGGAACGCGAAGATCAAATGAAACGAAAGTACCCACATCTCTTCCCGAACTCTAGAAGTCCCAGTCAAAATGCTAATTTCAGGACGAAATTCCTTCTAACGGGGAGATGATATGACAACCATCGATTTTCAGGCTAGTCAATGTCAAATAAAGTCAATAAGTCGAACCGGTCAACTCATCTAACCTTAGAATATTAGGGCTTGCAATATGTTAGCTACTGTACAACTCGCTATTTTAATAAGAAGTTGTCACTTGGAAAGTTCGTATGATTGAAATTCTTAAACCCTAAACGGGATAAGTGAGGTAGCAAAACGATAAAACACTATTGCATACCCTTTAAGGGGTGTGTAAGACCCTTAAACATGGCTTAACGAGGTTTACGAACATTGAGTTGCAAAGCTAAACACTCAAAAAAGTCACAAATGAAATCTTTCCCAAAACTCTCCAAGTATGTCAAATCTCTCCCAAATCTCTCTATGTATGAGAAATCTCTCCAAGTATGTGAAATCTCTCCCAAATCTCTCCAAGTATGTCAAATCTCTCCCAAATCTCTCTAAGTATGAGAAATCTCTCCAAGTATGTGAAATCTCTCCCAAATCTCTCCAAGTACGTCAAATCTCTCCCAAATCTCTCTAAGTATGAGAAATCTCTCCAAGTATGTGAAATCTCTCCCAAATCTCTCCAAGTATGTCAAATCTCTCCCAAATCTCTCTAAGTATGAGAAATCTCTCCAAGTATGTGAAATCTCTCCCAAATCTCTCTCAAAATCTCTCTCAACTTTTTCTAATCACTCGGGGCATCCCGACCCTTAATTTAGTCGAAAACCGCTCGAAAACGGAAGTTTACGCGAAAAACAGTTTTAAGAAGCTGAACCCTCGTAAGGAGCCGAAACCTCTTAAGGAGCTGAACCCTCTTAAGAAACCGAACCCTTTTAGGAACCGAACCTCCCTTAAGGAACCGAAACCTCTTGAGAACCGAAACCACCTTCCTGAACCGAACCTGCTAAGAGACCGAACTCACCCTTCAGTCCGAGATACTACCTTCGGGTCCGAGATGCGAAGCTGCTCAAGACCGAACCCTACTCTCGGTTCCCATCTACTTCGGGTCCGAGATGCGAAGCTGCTCCATACGATTTTTCTACTATTTATGGTGATTTTTACAAAACTGCCTATCACTGTAGCTACGAATTCGGACCAGTGAGTGAATATGAACGTTTTCACACCAGTTAGAGACTTTTAAAAATCATAATAAAATTTATGGACAAAACAGACACATTTTCTAAACTCTCAGAGCTTACGAATTCAGTTTTCGACTTCGTATGATTTTCTGCGATTTTTCTAAGGCAGTGCAGAAATGTTAAAAACAAATCAACAGCTTATAACTTTCATCACACTTTGTAATATGTTGAACAAAGTGTTAATCTTTGAGGATTTCATATCTTACATGTGTTTCTTATTGTGGTATAATTATACAACAGAAAATCCTCACTAATTTGTAAGAATCCTCCATCATTACTAATAGTATAAGACATGGCATGATAAACGTAGTTATGTTTTTGCTATACATTCGACTCACATAGAAAAAAGGTTCTTTACATTACAAACACTTATGATAAACTATGGTAAGTATAGTTTATGTTTCATACACAACACCAACAACTATGTTAAACTATAATAGGTATAGTTTATGTTTCATTAACCAGTCAAACTCATTACCAAAGGGTTTTCAGTTCAGTTCACGTAAATCTGTTAATGAATATATTTGTGAGACATTCACTTCGTGTTACCTTCATAGCAACAAAGTCAAAAGTCCTGTAAATTGTAACCAGAGTCTCTTGTAGGGAGAGCGTGATAGTTGTGTATAGATCTATATTGGGTCTGACAAACCCGCACCTGAGCTGCATGCAACAGCTAGACCGGCAGGTCTGAGGTGACAAGTGTCATTTAACTTGCGACGCCTGAAGAACGTCGTATTATGAGGCCGTCTGAGTCTTAGTATTGTTATAATAACTCAAATGGGGTATTAACAGAACATAAGATTTACGGATTTTACTGCTAAATTAAACGAGTTTATGTCGATTTAAACTTGCATGAATTACTTTAAGTATGGAAAAAACCTTGTACATTTCGGTCGTGACTTTTAAGACTACATAACTTTTATAAAGAAAATATTGGATTTTCTGGAATCATACTCTATCGCTTTTACAAGGAAAACGACTTTTTTTTCCTCAAACAAAACTCTTATGAACTCACCAACTTAATTGTTGACACTTTTTCAAAACTACTTGTATTCTCAGGAAATCAGTGAAACAGGAAACCAACAACATTTTCAGGATGGGACGTTAAATCGTCAAACAGTTCATTTTGTCATCATAATGTAATTGATTTTGAAACATGTAAACATATACTATGGTGTAACCTTTTCAATTATATTTATGATGGTTGTATTTACTTTGAGCACTATTATACTCGTTGTTGTGATACTATACATGAAGTCCTCCACCCCCGGACGTTTTCGCCATCCTTGGTTTGGGGGTGTGACAGAACCCCCACAAGGTCTTCCTACCAAAAAATACATAATGCAAACTATACAAGAAGATATACTAGGATGCCATGGAAACCCTCCAAGGTCTTATACCAAATGCCACGGTAACCCCCACGTGGTCTTCCATGCTAATGTCCTATTATCATAACGCATAATCAATCAACAATCCACATAGCATAAAAATGGGCCGACCTTGGTGCCTTAGACCCATTGGTTTGGTGAGAAGACTCACCTCTCGGATGCAGAAATGACAAGCTAAAATCAGATATGTCCCACGTGCTGCTCCTCCTCAACTACCTATAACCATTAACTTGTCATAATCCCATAATTACCCTCAAAGTCAACTCTGGTCAACTCTGATCAACCCTGGTCAACAACCAAGGTCAACAGTCCATGCTGACCTCAAATCGTCGAGTGCATCTAGCAACTCGTCGAGTTCCTACCGAGACAAAAAGACCTGGTCAAACCCTAGCCAACTCGCCGAGTTCACTTGATATCCAGGGACTCCAGGGCTTAGATCAAAAACCCTAAGGTGTCTATAAGGATAAAGTTTCCAACTTTACCTTCTAGAACCGTTCCAAATGCTCCAAGGCCCTTAACAAAGGTTGGAAAGTTCCAAAGCTTTTCCATATGGTCCAAAACTCAAGGGATCTGAAATCCCTCCTTCCCAGAAAGGTTTCTATTCCTCAAAACGTTCCAAAGATGGAGGCTTTATGGACATGCATGTACAATACATGTCCCTAGGTCAAAATGGCCAAAAAGAGGGAAACATGCCCTAAAACCCTTGCATGGTGTCCTTGCTCAACCAAAGGACAGATCTAGCCCACCTTGGGACCATTTTGCTATGGAGATTCATAAAGTTGCAAACTTTATGAATCCCATGCATGCGTTCAACAGGAAAGGGTAAGAAATGAAGGGTAAACACAGGATCATGCCATATTCTTTAATAAAAATCGAGTCTTGAAGACTTACAGCAGTCCACAAGATGATTAAGCTCAAGGATGGGTGCTTGGTTTGCTGGATCTTCTCTTTATCTCCTTCTTCTTAAGCTTCAAAGGTCACTCTGGAACAGGTGTTACAAGTCTCCCCCACTTGAACTCGACTTCTTCCCCGAACAGGTGTTACAAGTCTCCCCTACTTGAACTAGACTTCTTCCTCGAAGTCCGCTGATCCAAACAATTTCGGGTAGTGATCCCGCATCTCGTCCTCCAGCTCCCAGGTCCACTCGGAGCCCCTGCGGTGCTGCCATTGCACCTTTACCAACTTCACTTCCTTGTTCCGAAGAACCTTAGTCTTCCTATCTAAGATGGAAACAGGCCTCTCGATGTAGTTCAGGCTCTCATCCACCTGGATGTCGTCCAACGAAAAGACTGCGGACTCATCAGTAACACACTTCCGAAACTGAGACACATGGAAGGTGTTGTGAATCTGGCTAAGCTCATCCGGAAGGTCTAGTCGATGTGCTACCTTGCCCACCCGGGCCGAAATCGTGAATGGGCCGATGAATCAGGGTCCTAATTTGCCCCTCTTCTGAAACCTGATAACCCCCTTCCATGGCGACATTTTCAGTAACACAAAGTCCCCCACCCGGAACTCAAGATCCGATCTCCGCCGGTCAGCATAACTTTTCTGACGGCTCTACGCGACCCGCAGCCGGTCGCGCACCTGATGAATGAACCCGGTAATCTTGAGCACTACTTCAGTGCTCCCCATGACCCGGTGCCCAACCTCGTCCCAACAAACCGGAGGCCTGCACCTCCGACCATATAACATCTCAAATGGAGCTCGGTCGATACTGGCATGATAACCGTTATTGTACGAAAACTCTGCAAATGGGAGGTATGTATCCCATCTCCCTCCAAAATACAATACACATGTTCGCAACATATCCTCTAGTGTCTGGATCGTCCTCTAGCTCTAGCCATCCGTCTGAGGGTGGTACGATGTACTAAAATCCAGCTAGGTGCCCAGTTCCTCGTGGAACTTCTTCAAGAACCTCGATGTAACCGCACATCCCTATCAGAGACTACTAATACTGGCACCCCATGTCTAGCCACCACCTCTCGCACATAAATATCCGCCAGCTTCTCCATAGATATACTCTTAGAGATCAGAATAAAATGGGCACTCTTCGTCAGTATGTCTACAATCACCCATATGGCGTCCACACCCTTGGCCGTCCTTGGTAACTTCGTAATGAAGTCCATAGTGATCTCTTCCTACTTCCACATGGGAATGGGTAGCGGCTGAACGTTGCCATGTGGCCGCTGATGCTCGGCCTTGACCTTCCTGCAGGTCAAGCACCACTCCACAAACCAGGCGATCTCCCGCTTCATGCAGGGCCACCAGTAACTCAACCTCAAATCTCTATACATTTTTGTATCCCCTGGATGTATAGAGAATTGGGACTTGTGCGCCTTGTCCAATATCTTCTTCCTCACTCCTCCAGTCACCGGTACCCATACTCTGCCACATTGTGTCAATAGACCGCAACTATCCTTAACAAACAAAGGATATTGCCTTCGAATCCACTCTATCTTCCAAATTTCCTTCTTCACCCCCTGACCTGTGCCTCCTTGATCATATACAACAATAGAGAGATCACGGTCATCCTCAAGCAAACATTCCTAACCGGGGAACCTGCCGCCTTGCGACTCAATGCATCGACCACCACATTGGCCTTCCCAGGATGGTATAGGGTCTCACAATCATAATCCTTCAGCACATCCAACGACCTCCTCTGTCGTATGTTGAGGTTCTGCTGATCCATCAAATACTTCAAACTCTTGTGATCAGTGTAGATGGTGCACCTCACTCCATACAAGTAGTGCCTCGAAATCTTGAGGGCAAACACCACTGCCCCCAATTCCAGATCGTGAGTGGGGTAATTCGCCTCATGAGGCTTCAACTGCCTCGAGGCGTATGATATCACATGCCCCCTCTGCATCAGTATCAAACCTAACCCTGAAATCGATGCGTCACAGTACACCACCAAATCATCTAACCCCTCGGGTAGCACTAGAATCGGAGCCTCGCATAACCTCCGTCTCAGGGTCACAAAAGCCAACTGCTGATCAGTACCCCAACGAAATGTCACATTCTTCTTGGTTAAGCGGGTCAAGGGCACAACAATCTTGGAGAAATCCTGGATAAATCTCCGATAATAGCCCGCTAAACCCAAGAAGATACGAATCTCGGAAGCATTCTTCGGTACTTCCCACTTCATCACTGCCTCAACCTTCGCTGGATCAACCGAAATACCCTCCTGGTTGATGATGTGCCCCAAAACCTGTACCTCCCGCAGCCAAAAATCACACTTGGAGAACTTGGCATACAGCCTCTCTGCCCTCAGGGTCTCCAATACCTCCCTCAGATGTTGCTCGTGCTGCGCCTTGGTCTTAGAGTAGACCAGGATATCATCAATAAAAACGATCACCGACAGATCCATCATCAGTCTACACACCCTGTTCGTGAGATCCATGAACGCTGCTGGGGCATTGGTGAGCCCAAATGGCATCACCACATACTCATAATGCCCATACCGAGTCCTGAAAGCTGTCTTCGGTATATCCTCATCCCGAATCCTCATCTGATGGTATCCCGACCGAAGATCAATCTTGGAAAACCAAGACGCACCCTGTAGCTGATCAAACAAATCATCAATCCTCGATAGTGGGTAACGGTTCTTCACCGTTAGTTTGTTCAGCTCTCGATAATAAATGCAGATCCTGTGTGATCCATCCTTCTTTTTCACAAACAGGATCAGAGCTCCCCATGGGGAACTGCTCGGACTGATAAACCCTCGGTCTAGCAGCTCCTGAAGCTGCGTAGATAGCTCCTGCATCTCAGGCGGTGCTAGCCGGTATGGTGCCTTCACTATCGGAGCGGCACCCAACACCAAATTAATGCGAAACTCAACCTGCCTCTCTGGAGGCACTCCTAGTAACTCTTCGGGAAAAACATCCTGAAATTCCTGTACAACCGGCACACTGCCCACTTCTGTCGTGGTCTCTACCCTCGTATCCGAGATATAAGCCAAAAATCTCGTACATCCCTGCTGCAGAAATCTCCTTGCCCTCCCAGCCGAACAGAGGGTCGGCCCCTACGAGGCCCGCTCACCATCTATAACCAGTTCTTCCCCACTTGTGGTTCGAACTCTCACTAACTGGCGCTCACAATCGATCATGGCCCCATTGGCCCCCAACCAATCCATCCCGACGATCACTTTCAGCCCTCGCAACGGTATCGGAACCAAGTCGACGCGAAACCTCTCTCCAAGCATATTCAGGATACAGTCCTGATACACCCTCGCAACACTCACAGTGCGGTCGTCAGCTATCTCTACCTCAAGCGGGGAATCCAACGTTCCCGGCGCATCCTGAAACTTCTTGCTAAGCGCAAGAGACACGAATGATCGGGTAGCTCCCGAATCGAATAAAACATGAGCCATCATACCATTGACCAAAAAGGTCCCTATACATAAGCATAATGTACATATAAGCAATACAAATAAATAGAGAGCAGAGAAGAATAAACACATACTAGCCACAACGTCTGGCTCTGCTCGGGCCTCCTCGGTAGTCAGCTGAAATGCGCGGCTTTTCACCGCTGGAGCATCCGCCTTAGCAGGGCGGCTATCAGTAATCCTCATCGGGTGGCGGGCGCAAGCGCCACCACTGCTCCTCCCCCTCCCTGCAACTTCGGAAAATCGGCCTTTCTATGGCCAGTCTGCTGTAGTGGAAACATATCAAGCCCTTCCAGGGGTAGTCCCTGCTCATGTGGCTCGGCTGACCACACGTATAACACACCGGGTTCGACCCCCAACAAGCTCCCCCATGAGATCTCCCACACTTGGCACACCGACCACGGCCCTGCTGGCCCCTACTAGATGAATCCGAGGTCTTAGGCTTTTTAGCCTGGCCTACTGCTGTCTGTGCCTGCTCAGGCTTCCGCTTGGTGCGGAAATCCAACTCCATCTCCCTCTCTCGTGCCTTCTCCACCATCTCATTCAGGGTTTTGCACCCTATAAAGCTCACGAACTCCCGACTATCATCCCTCAGCATGGAATGATACCTCTTCCTCTACATATCCTCATTATTAGTATACTGTGGGATCAACAATGCTCGCTCCCAAAACTTGGCGGTGATCTACGCCACAGTCTCGGTGGTCTGCTGGAGCTCCTGGAACTCCCTCACCATCCGTTGCACCTCAATAGCCGGTGCAAACTCCAAGTCAAATCGCCATACAAACTCGGCCAATGTCATCTCAGCCACACCGTCTGCTCCCACCTAACTAGTCACCTCTCCCCACCAATCCTGGGCTCTGACCCTCATCATACAAGAAGCAAATCCCACCTTTGCTGTGTCCGTGAAAGAACTCGTGCACTGGGTGTTCTCGATGTCCGCTACCCAGTGTCGGCTAACAATAGGGTCCTTGACCCCGAAAAAACTATGGCCCTCCACACGCCTTGAACTCCCGAAACGAGGGAGTTCGGGCCCCGATCTGGCCCGCAACAATCTCGGCTCTGAATTACCTGAGCCTCTCCTCCATGATCTCCATGATACCCTCCTTGACCATCCCAAAGATCACTGGGGTAGCGTCAAGGATGCCCTTCGTAACCTCGACTGCAATGATCTCACGCAGCCTCTCATCAATGGGATCAGTACCGCTGTGCGATCCGGATCCAGACCCTGATCCCGATCCTGATCCTCCTGTCCCAAATCGTGTCACCACCATGCTGAACTGAAATGTCATAAACCATAATAATTAGGACATCTATACAAGGGATCTTCCCACACCGGTCCTCCTTAGAGCTGTCAGATCTAGCATTAGTCCGGGTACAAGTCCTATGCTTTTAGTAGTACGGGCCCAATACTACCTTCCACACCTACCTATACCTTTCCCCAAGCTCTACCTGATAACTCCAATTCGTCCCAAAACAGATCATATACCACAATCCATCGCATAACCCAAATCCCAGGCTGTCCTAAGATTTGCTCTACCCATATCAATCAGACCAATCATACCAGGTTGCCTTTATGCATGCAAATTATACACATAAAAGGATCAAATAGACTTCCGAATAAGAGATGCTACCCTAGGACCACAACCAGTCGAGGAACAGGAAATAAGGCCAAATCAATCATTCTAAGGCTATAAGCTCCTAACCGTATACAATTTTAAAAGCATACACATAGCAAGTTCCATACGATCATCACAGCTCAAATATCAGTATAACATGGCTAACAGATTGGGGAACTACTTACTTGGCTCGGCTGATCACGTGCGTTGCACTCTCATATTTTCCATTCCTTAAAAGTTTTTAACTTTTAGTTTTTTCAAAACAATTTACCATTTCCTTAGTTTGAGTCCTGACACACCCGAGAGTGTGCCCGAATCCCTCAAACCAAGGCTCTGATACCAACTTGTAACGACCCAAATTTTCAAAAGAAATTTTTCATTTTTAATTAATCAAACCATTTCCATAAACCATGAAATCCCAAAACAATTTTTTTCAAATCCACATTCATTACAACTTTATTTAAAAACATCAGAGTGTCCCATAAAATATCGGTGAGAGAATGCACGTCGCGCCATCATTCCTTGCCCTTGTCTTTGGGCTCAGATGTACCTGAAACAAATCCACAAACTGTAAGCTAATGCTTAGTGGGTCCCATATAGCATACCACACACACAATCCACATAACACATATCGTATTAGCTATAAAGCTACACATATCACATAAGCCATGCATACAACATATAAGGAAGCCATGGAAACCCTCCAGGGTCTTACACCTAATGCAACGGTAACCCTTACGTGGTCTTATCTACCATGGGAACCCCCACATGGTCTTCCTTCCTTCGGAACCCCCACAAGGTCTTCCTACCAAACAAGACATAATGCAAACTATACAAACAGATATACTAGGATGCCATGGAAACCCTCCAAGGTCTTATACCAAATGCCACGGTAACCCCCACGTGGTCTTCCATGCTAATGTCATACTGTCTTAACGCATAATTAATCAACAATTCACATAGCATAAAAATGGGTCTGCCTTGGTGCCTTAGACCCATTGGTATGGTGAGAAGACTCACCTCTCGGATGCTGAACTGACAAGCTAGAAACAGATATGTCCCACGTGCTGCTCCTCCTCAACTACCTATAACCATTAACTTGTCATAATTCCATAATTACCCTCAAAGTCAACTCTGGTCAACCCTGGTCAACAACCAAGGTCAACAGCCAATGTTGACCTCAACCCGTCGAGTGCATCTAGCATCTCGTCGAGTTCCTACCGAGACAAGAAGACCTAGTCAAACCCTATCCAACTCGCCGAGTTGTTTCATCAACTCGCCAAGTTCACTTGATATCAAGAAGGCGGGGAAACCCAACCCAACTCGTCGAGTTCCTAGAGCAACTCGTCGAGTCCCCCCTCCTTTTTGCTTGTTGTGATGATACACCGAATCCAGGGACTCCAGGGCTTAGATCTAAAACCCTAAGGTGTCTAGAAGGATAAAGTTTCCAACTTTACCTTCTAGAACCATTCCAAATGCTCCAAGGCCCTTAACAAAGGGTGGAAAGTTCCAAAGCTTTTCCATATGGTCCAAAACTCTAGGGATCTGAAATCCCTCCTTCCCAGAAAGGTTTCTATTCCTCAAAACGTTCCAAAGATGGAGGCTTTTATGGACATGCATGTACAATACATGTCCCTAGGTCAAAATGGCCAAAAAGAGGGAAACAAAAAACCCTTGCATGGTGTCCTTGCTCAACCAAAGGCTAGATCTAGCCCACCTTGGGACCATTTTGCTCTGGAGATTCATAAAGTTGCAAACTTTATGAATCCCATGCATCCATTCAACAAGAAAGGGTAGGAAATGAAGGGTAAACACAAGATCTAGCCATATTCTTTAATAAAAAACGAGTCTTGAAGACTTACAGCAGTCCACAAGATGATTAAGATCAAGGATGGGTGTTTGTTTTGTTGGATCTTCTCTATTTCTCCTTCTTCTTAAGCTTCAAAGGTCACTCTAGAATAGGTGTTACATAGTTTGTGAGTGAAGGTTTGTATCGATCGGATACACTTCAAGTATAAAGACAAAAGTAAAACTTAATCTAAGAAAATAAAGAACATAAATTAAAACGACACTGACTGTTCTCCAAATTGTTCTTTCACTAAGAAAGGGTTTTGTCTTCACCAAGAAGTCGGTTTGTCACAAAGACGATTATGACACCATGTCGTGTTATACAAAATTAGGGTTTACCCTAATGTTGTATATATACTAATCAATGCATATCAATATTATGATTCAAGGGATTGTATCTAATCTGTACTAAGAACCGATCTTATCATAAAGATATCAGATTTGTGATCTATTCTATACTTATCTATACCATTACCTAATATACAAAAGATTACATAGAATAACTACGCTATACACTGAAGTTGATAAGCTTGATATGCTAGCGTTGTCGATGTAGTTGATGCTAATGCTGACAGATCGTGTAGAGTGTTTGACTCATCAGATCATAAGGTGTGACCTTACAATCTCCCCCTATCTGGTGATGTTAAAACTAATCTTCAATGAATTCATTAGCTCATGCTCTCCTTGAGAATAAGAATGAATTTTTAACTCTTCAGCTTTAACGAATGCTCCCCCTGAGAATAAGAGTGACTTCCTATTTTTTTGATTTTTCAAGAAGTTGACAACAGATCCGGCTTGGTTATGAAGTGCAACGGACGAACGAGGAAATGATAAGTTGAGGATGAATAGGAATCGAGAATGTTTAAATCAGCTTAAATCCCCCTTAGATTGAGCTTGGTTCCTTTAGGTTAACTCTTGGTTGAATATCCAGTTCTCCCCTTTTCTAACATCAGCAGGAGAACTAAACTGAAGGAGAGTATTAGTGATGCAGCTTTGTAATGTAGCATATGATTGTGATGTCTTCTGATAGTGTTGGTTTAAACTATCATTCATCGACATAGTGTTGCGAGATCTCATTAGCGTGTGGTTTCATACGCTGAATCATAAATCACTTTTATTAGAAAAAAATGGCAAGAGTGGATAGGTGTGTGTAACATATATCCGACAATGATATACCCATCGACACAGATTTGTCAAGCTCTTATCAGCGTATGGTACATTACGCCGAATCATAAAACTTTAAGAAAAATATAAGGGCAAGAATGGATTGGTGTGTGTGATAGCCTATGGTACATAGAGTAACCATCGGAACAGACTTTTGAACTTTTATCAGTGTGTGGTTTTACACAGTGAATCATCAAGTTCTATATCAAAAGACTTGTGGAGAGAATGGATTGTTTTAGTCACGCTGAGGTGAAATCAACGTGAATCATTAATAGTTTAACTCATTAACAAGAAAGGGTTTAAACTTCCAAATCATAGAGTAAGTTGCAATATAGAATCAAAGATTCATTGTTAAATCATAATGGTACCATGTCATACCTCAGGCTAGGAGGTCAGGGACATGAACAACCATTTGTCATTTAAGGACCAGACAAGTATCTCTTATGCTGATGACTATGCAATCATGATAAGCCAATAGGTTTAGCTCAATGTTTCCGCAGAACATGAGACTTGATGAATACGACAAGCATGCTTCAAGGGACAGGGTCAGGAGAGAGATAATTTGAATAAAAAATGAACACCCAAGCCTTTTTGTCGTTTTTTATTTGGACCAGGCAATATCACTTAGAAACTTTATACGTTGGTAGACAGTCAGCATGAGGAGGTGACTCAATGGAATCAGCATGTAACACCCATAAAAATAGAGCCAAATTAAAACATTTTAATTCATTCAAAAACCATTAAGTTCATACATCCCGTTTTCAAAATAGTTTAAACATCAGAGTATCCCCCAGAACCATATCGCATAAATCATAAAACATGAGGAGCGGTACGATCACGCCTTCGCCTTGCCACGATCTCCTGAAGTACCTGAAACAATACACTAAACTGTAAGCCCGAAAGCTTAGTGAGTTACCCCCAAAATACCAACCACATAACCATACACATATCAAATCATATCATAATACAGAACAGTCATGCACATCGGGTCTATTGTGTGACCGGTCCGCCCGCACCGGGCCTTCAGTCCACCTGGTCCACCCTCCGAGTCTAGCCATGTACATCGAGTCTACAGTGTGATTGGTCCGCCCGCACCGGGCCTTCAATCCACCTGGTCCACTCTCTGAGTCTACAGTATGACTGGTCCGCCCACACCGGCCTTCAGTCGGCCTGGTCCACTCTCCGAGCCTCGGCACGTCTGGTCCGCCCTCTTGGGGCCTTCAGCCTATCCGAACCACTCTTTGGGCCTTAGGAATATCCGGTCCGCCCTGGGTATGTTAGCCTACAACACAAAGCAGGATCCGCCTCAACCCAACCCCCTTCAAACAACCATGTGCACATAAAACAATTAACCACATAACAAATCCTTAACCAGACAAAAAGTCTAAAAGATCACATAGCATATAAACATCCTAACCAGGATTCCGACCTATCCGGTCACTAGCATAACATTACCCTATATACCGGGTACCGACCTTAACCAGGTCACTAACATCACATTACCCTATATACCGGGATGCAAATCTAGCAAGGCAATAACATAACAACAATGCCCGGATTTCCATCCGATAAAGGGCCGGCCTTGGTGCCGTAGACCCTGTCGATATAGTGAGGATAACTCACCTGTAATTGCCGACTGAAGAGATAAGACCAAGCTGCTCCGACCACCGACACGAACTTCACCACAGAACACTACCAAAGAACCAATTCCATAAATACTAAAATTACCAAAATACCCTTGGAAGTCAAACTGGTCAACTCTTGGTCAAAGTCAAAATCCTCAGTCAAAGTCAACCTTCCTGGTTGATTCTACTCGCCGAGTCAACCCGTCGACTCGTCGAGTTCCTATACTCAGAAACTCCCATAACACGACTCAACTCGCCGAGTCGCCCCAAGACTCGTCGAGTCCAACGATCTCCGAGTCCCATCCTGCTCAACTCACAGAGTTGTCCCTCGACTCACCGATTCGAGGCTTAACCAGAAGAGGTTAGGGTTCCGTGACCAGACTCGCCAAGTCCAAGGCAATTTTCAACAGACTCGCCGAGTTGTTCTTCCAACTCTCCGAGTCCATGCACATGTTCATACAACTCGTCGAGTACACCCATGTGACTCGCCGAGTCTCTCCAGTTCTAAATCCATACAGAGGCTTTTCGAGCCATGCAGGGGCTCCAATCCATAGATCCACTCTTCTACAGCCTAACCCTCACATAAAGTTGCAAACTTTACGTGAAACCAAGGAGATATAAGCCCAAAACACTCTAGGGCTAGGGTTTATGACAAAAGGGCTTCACCAATAACTCTTAGACAGGAGCTTTATGACATTAAGGACCATCACAAGCCTAGATCTGAAGTAGCAACCTCAGATCTAAGCCTCTAACTCGAAATAGCTCACAATCATACCAAAATGCCCCAAATCTCAAATGATAATAGATCTAGATACAAAAGAGCCCAAGCAACAAATTAATACCTCCAATATATGCTCCAACTGAAGTAGATCCCGGATCTACACCACTCCTTTGCAGCAAGTCTCTTGATATTCAAGCCCCTTTCCAAGATTTTCTCCTCCAAGGCTCTATTCTCTCTATTAATGGAGACTCACCGGAATCTAGGGTTTTCTGGAACTCTCTGGGGGATAGGAGGCTGGGAGAAGGACATAAAGTCCTTTAAATAGGGTGCAACCCTCAGGATTAGGGTTTTCTCATTCCAGCACCAACTTGTCGAGTACGCCTTCCGACTCGGCGAGTTGGCCACTTAACCCGCGATCAATCCCGCTCCGACTCGACGAGTAGCATACCTACTCGTCGAGTAGCTTCCTTAATTTACACTTAGCACCCTCCAACTTCTTGCTTCAGAACTTGGGATGTTACAATTCTCCCCCACTTAAATTAGGCTTCGTCCTCGAAGCCTGCGGCAACACAAACTTTCGGATGATTCTCCCACAATGCATCCATTAATATCAAACCGACCTAGATTCCTTCAAACACAGTTATCAAATCCCTAATATCCATCTCTTCCCTTGCAGGGTCCTGATCAACTGCTCCAAGCCAGCCACCGGCTTCTTTTCTCTGATGACAACACTCATCAACTAAGTGTCACCTGAAGACACTACCTTACTTCCGTCTTACACATTCATTCGCCACCTACGAAAACTGGATACCATTCTGAACCACCGGGTCTTGACCCAGTATTAACTCTCTATCTTTCGCCCAACTGGCACTACCTCTATTAACTTGCACCGATGGAAACTCATCTCGTTTCCTCCCTAGATTAAATCCCTTATCGCGCTGACATGATGGAACATTTCACAGCTTCCGAGCTCCCCTGACCCCGCGTCAGTGTTAACCGCTCCACAACCTCAACGGGCATCCAACCCGTATGTGCTTCCATACATCTGGTACAATCCCAGTGCTTACTACCAAGCACTTTCGATCATCCATTTACTCCACTTCCTTCCTTTAAGAGGACCCCCCCACTCCTTCCGGAGCTACATACCCTTCCTTTACAGGAAGTCCACTCAACAACCCTTACCGCACCTATAAGTGCCACTGGGTTAAACTCCACTCTACACTATCCATGTAGAGCAACTGCTATTCTCCAACTCCCATATACTCCGAATCCGATCACATAACTAACAAGGCCCACGCACGGCCTCCAGCCAACTTCATCATCATGATCAATACTTGGGGCCAGACCATATCAATTACCATTGCATGGCGACACGGTCACTCATTCTCCGCATACAGATCTACTAACACATACAGAGTCTTCAGCATGACTGGACCGCCTTACCAGGCCTTCAGCCTATCTGGACCACTCTCAGAACCTTCAGCATGTCTGGCCCGCCCTCCTGGGCCTTCAGCCTGTCTGGACCGTTCCCCGAGCCTTCGGTCTGACTGGTATGCCTTCTGGCCTTCAGTCTATCCGGACCGCTCAAAACTGTCGTACGGCACCCTGAACCAACCTTCCCGGGAATCTCTTCCATGCAGTCTGTTCTAGCCCTCTTGGGGTTCCGAACTCCAGCTCCATTCCATATACTCAATTCCCGGCTAACCCTAGGCCTTACAACAATTAGTCACCTTTTCTGAAAACAATCGTCTGTGCTCCGCCCCACTTGTCTACCACTTGCTCTCACCGATCCACACCCTCAGCAAAACACTGCTGAAATTCCAAACAGCTAACCATCCTTGGATGCATGTTGTTCACCGGAGAATTTTCCAATTCTCCCCCACTTAGTGCACCGACTACTAACCACCGATGCCCAAAACCGGCATAGCTCAATCGCCCTTACTCCATATATTCCCTCTTAACCATGAACTGACTCCCTCGGGAGTGAGTAACCTTCGCCGAATAACCCTTCCGCCATCGCACACCCGAACTCCAGGGAAGTTCGAATCTCAACTGAACACTTCTCGCATCGTAGTTACTATTCCTAGCAACGAGATCATATACCTTATCTTTCGACCAAGAGTCCTCCTGAATGCTAACTACAACTCCTAACTACTAAGATCCTCAATCATACTACGAAACATGCGGAACAATGCAGACAGATTTACAATACCACACAAATAACAAGATAACAAGATGGAAACATACCCGCAGCTGCATCTGGCTCTGCCCTGACCTCCTCTACTGTAAGCTGGAATGCGCGTCACTGAGCCCTCGGAGGCTCCGCTCCACCCTGACCTCCACCAGTAATCCTCAAAGTGGCCGGTGCTGGAGCCTGCACCAATCCTACAGCAAACTGTGGGCAGTTGGCCCTCAAGTGTCCAACCTGATGGCAGTGATAACAAATCCTCATATCCTGTATCGGGGCTGACTGACGGCAATCCCTCGCATAATGCCCCTCTCTCCCGCACTTGCGGCATGCACCACCGGACCTACAAACTCCGGCATGACCCTTCCCACACTTCTCACAAGTGTGGCTGCTCTGACCCCCAATCTCGGAGTCAACGGTTTTGAACCGTTTCGGCGCCGGCTGCGACTGCACTGGGGCCTGCCTCTGCTCTCGCAACTGCAACTCAATCTCCAACTCACGCCGCCTGGCGGCCTCCTGCAACTCTAACAAGGTATCACATCTCTGTGTGGACACAAACTGCCTAGTATCCCTCTTGAGCATACTCAGATACCGGGACATCTGAGCCTGCTCCGACGCGAACTCCGGGCAAAACATCGCCCTCTCAGTGAACATCCTGGTGATCTCCGTCACCGACTCCGAATTCTGTTTCAGCTCCAAGAACTCCTGAGCCAACCTCTCTCTCTCTACCCGCGGAACATAACGAGTACTGCACATCTCCCGGAACTGATCCTAGGTAACCGCAGCCCGCTGCGCATCAGAATAAGATCTCGTAGTCAACCTCCACCAATCCTTCGCCCCGAGCCTCAAAAGGTTCAAAGCACACCTCACGCTCTGATCCGCAGGGCATGAACACGTGAAGAAAGAACCCTCCACGTCTGACAACCATCTCATAGCAATGATAGGATCCTGAACTCCATCAAAGGTAGGGGGCTTCGTATTATCGAAGTCCCGATACTGAAAACCTCGACCGGTTCCTCCCCCTGCCACTGCTACAGCCGATGTAGCTGTCGCGGCAGCCGTCTCCGCAAGAGCTGCATAGCGCTCATCAAAGTACTCAACCATGGCGGTCTTGATCGACCCAAACATCTCCGGCAACTCAGCCCGGAACATAGTAGCAACCTCATCATAAAGGATCTCACGAATCCTGGCATCCAACTCATCCGTACTCATCTGACCAACGACCTCGGGTGGTACTGGTCCATCCTGACCACCCTCTCCTGATCCCGATCCCGAACCGGATCCTACCCCGAAACGTCTCGTAATCGCCATACTGCAATACACCAACAAAACCCTTAGACACATCACATACCCGCCCGGGGAACTATCTCATAACTGATAACCTAGAGATTTGTGACTTCCTTGTTACGCGTATGGGTCCTGTGCTTTCAGTAGTACGGGCCCATACTACCTTCCACACCTACCCATATTTGTCTCAAGTATCACCACAACACTCTAACCATATATACACACACGCTCAATCCTCACTCCTAGAGGAAAGTTGAATATCTCATATAACGAAAACCCTAGGCTAGTAAGCATCACATAATCAGGCAATTCTATCATGCAATTCCTGAAATTTCCTAGCCTGGTACTAGCATGTTGTTCTAACATATCACATAATCAAATAACTTGTATGGTATTTTGGGGTCTACTTACTGGCTCTGGCTGATCGTACCCTCTGCATCCTCCTTTACTTATTTTGAAAACCTTTTGAAAACCATTTTGAAAATCCCTCCTTGATTTGACACTGGATTCACACGAATGTTCCTCCGATTCACTCAAACCAAGGCTCTGATACCAACTTGTAACACCCATAAAAATTGAGCCAAATTAAAACATTTTAATTCATTCAAAAACCATTAAGTTCATACATCTCGTTTTCAAAATAGTTTAAACATCAGAGTATCCCCCAGAACCATATCGCATAAATCATAAAATATGAGGAGCGGTACGATCACGCCTTCGCCTTGCCACGATCTCCTGAAGTACCTGAAACAATACACTAAACTGTAAGCCCGAAAGCTTAGTGAGTTACCCCCAAAATACCAACCACATAACCATACACATATCAAATCATATCATAATACAGAACAGCCATGCACATCGGGTCTACTGTGTGACTGGTCCGCCCGCACCGGGCCTTCAGTCCACCTGGTCCACCCTCCGAGTCTAGCCATGTACATCGAGTCTACAGTGTGATTGGTCCGCCCGCACCGGGCCTCCAATCCACCTGGTCCACTCTCTGAGTCTACAGTATGACTGGTCCGCCCACACCGGCCTTCAGTCGGCCTGGTCCACTCTCCGAGCCTCGGCACGTCTGGTCCGCCCTCTTGGGGCCTTCAGCCTATCCGGACCGCTCGCTGGGCCTTCGGAATATCCGGTCCGCCCTGGGTATGTTGGTCTACAGCACAAAGCAGGACCCGCCTCAACCCAACCCCCGTCAAACAACCATGTGCACATAAAACAATTAACCACATAACAAATCCTTAACCAGAAAAACAGTCTACCAGCTCACATAGCATATCAACATCCTAACCAGGATTCTGACCTATCCGGTCACTAGCATAACATTACCCTATATACCGGGTATCGACCTTAACCAGGTCACTAACATAACATTACCCTATATACCGGGATGCAAATCTAGCAAGGCAATAACATAACAACAATACCCGGATTTCCATCTGATAAAGGGCCGGCCTTGGTGCCGTAGACCCTGTCGATCTAGTGAGGATAACTCACCTGCAATTGCCGACTAAAGAGATAAGACCAAGCTGCTCCGACCACCGACACGAACTTCACCACAGAACACTACCAAAGAACCAATTCCATAAATACTAAAATTACCAAAATACCCTTGGAAGTCAAACTGGTCAACTCTTGGTCAAAGTCAAAGTCCTCAGTCAAAGTCAACCTTCCTGGTTGATTCTACTCGCCGAGTCAACCCGTCGACTCGTCGAGTTCCTATACTCAGAAACTCCCATAACACGACTCAACTCGCCGAGTCGCCCCAAGACTCGTCGAGTCCAACGATCTCCGAGTCCCATCCTGCTCAACTCACAGAGTCGTCCCTCGACTCACCGATTCGAGGCTTAACCAGAAGAGGTTAGGGTTCCGCGACCAGACTCGCCGAGTCCAAGGCAATCTTCAACAGACTCGTCGAGTTGTTCTTCCAACTCGCCGAGTCCATGCACATGTTCATACAACTCGTCGAGTACACCCATGTGACTCGCCGAGTCTCTCCAGTTCTCAATCCATACAGAGGCTTTTCGAGTCATGCAGGGGCTCCAATCCATATATCCACTCTTCTACAGCCTAACCCTCACATAAAGTTTCAAACTTTACGTGAAACCAAGGAGATATAAGCCCAAAACACTCTAGGGCTAGGGTTTATGACAAAGGGGCTTCGCCAATAACTCTTAGACAGGAGCTTTATGACATTAAGGACCATCACAAGCCTATATCATAAGTAGTAACCTCATATCTAAGCCTCTAACTCGAAATAGCTCACAATCATACCAAAATGCCCCAAATCTTAAATGATAATAGATCTAGATACAAAAGTGCCCAAGCAACAGATTAATACCTCCAATATATGCTCCAACTGAAGTAGATACCGGATCTACACCACTCCTTTGCAGCAAGTCTCTTGATCTTCAAGCCCATTTCCAAGATTTTCTCCTCCAAGGCTCTATTCTCTCTATTAATGAAGACTCACCCGAATCTAGGGTTTTCTGGAACTCTCTGGGGGGATAGGAGGCTGGGAGAAGGACATAAAGTCCTTTAAATAGGGTGCAACCCTCGGGATTAGGGTTTTCTCATTCCAGCACCAACTCGTCGAGTACGACTTCCGACTCGGCGAGTTGGCCACTTAACCCGCGATCAATCCCGCTCCGACTCGACGAGTATCATACCTACTCGTCGAGTAGCTTCCTTAATTTACACTTAGCACCCTCCAATTTCTTGCTTCTGAACTTGGGATGTTACACAGCAGATGGTCTCGCTAATGAGAAACTTAGATAGATTTTGTCACATACAACAACATGCTTCTAGAGACGATGATGTGTCAAAAGTTGCATACTAGGTTTAAAGTTGCCACCGTCATATTCCTTTTTTAAAAAATGGTACAAAAGAATAAACAATATAAGAATACAAACAAAAGAGTTAGTCAAACAAGAAAATAGTATGTGCAAATTTTTCAGAAATATGATAAAGACTCGTTGCATGAAATCTTTAGAATTGAATGGTCATTAATGCACTTCCATTTTCCAAGATATCTACCCCTTGAACTTTTAGCTATAAAAGAGAACACAAGTGAAGAAAAATATACAATACATCTCACTATAAATTAAGAAAGATGAAGCTACTAATCACTGAAACCTTCCAGATGAACTCCAAGCTTCATATTTATCAAGAAAATCTCAGTCTTTGTAACCAACGAGTTAACTGAATTGAATCCATAAAACCATTATGTCTTCAAGATCAACACGAGGGCATTCAAGGTTATATGGGATTATGAATCAGTAGATAAAAACAAGACTTACTACATTGATGGTTGCTCTTTGCATCCATAACAGTGAGTGGAGGAGAAGGAGGGTATCCTCAAGAAGAAGAGGACATGATGCCACTCTTTTTCTTAGCACCAAGAGCATTGAGATCCTCTAGCTTTTGCAAAATCTGAAGAAAGTAGATGTAGATAAATCTTAAATACACCATAAAGATGTATAAGAGAGAAAAGAATACTTGTAAATATTATAAACAAATCTTAAACATACTATGTAAACGTTTATAAACATAGAAAAAAGTAGCATTTTTTTGTGTTTTTCAGCAAACAAACATAAGCAATGTCAAATTAAAATTTAGAGAGAAATTAAGTCATTGAAAGCATGCCAAAATCTGCATTCAATTTGTTCAAAGTCTTTTCATCCAATGCCTTAGTGAAAATGTCAGCCAACGGATCAGTGGATGGAATGTAGAACAACTCCACTTTTCCCTTTCGAACTATGTCCCTGATGAAATGATGACGAATGTCAATGTGCTTGGTCTGTAAATGCTGTAGTGGGTTCTATATCATCTGAATGGCACTGGTGTTGTCACAGCAAATGGAAGTCTTTGAGAAATTTAGACCATAGTCTAAGAGGTGATTCTGAATCCAAAGAATTTGGACACAACACCTTCCAGCAGCAACATATTTAGCTTCAGCGGTAGAACAAGCCACTGATGTCTACTTTTTGATGGACTAGCTTACCAATCTATTTCCAAGCATTTGAGCTCCTTCTAAAGTACGTTTCCGATCGGTGCCACATCTACCATGATCGTAGTCAGTGTATCCCACCAGTTTGAACTCAAAATCACGAGGATACCATAACCCAAGATTGGGTCTATGCTTTAAATACTGAAAGATTCTTTTCACAGCGAGTAGATGATATTCCTTAGGACAGGCCTGATAACGAGCACAAAATATAGTAGAAAACATAATGCCAGGGAGAATGGCAGTAAGATAAAGTAGAGAGCATGTCATTCCTCAAAACAGAGTTGCATTCATATCAGCGTCATTTGGATCAGCGCCAATAGACGCTGATGAGGACAGTGGAGTCTTGGCCAGCTTGCAATCAGAGAATCCATACTTCTTCAACATATATGAATATATTTAGCTTGGCAAATGAAAATACCATCAGTTAGTTGTTTGACCTACAAACCCAAAAAGAAAGTTAGTTCACTCATCATGCTCATCTCGAACAATCTAGACATGATCTCTACGAATTCTAAACTAAGCTTTTCATCAGTGGATCCGAAAATGATATCGTCCACATACACTTGCGCATGAATGATATGGGATCCTGAATTCTTTATGAAAAAATTATTGTCAATCTTTCCTCGATTGTATCCATTTGAAAGAAGATAGATTGCCGATGTGTCATACCTTGCCCTTGGCGCATGCTTTAAGCCATAGACAACTTTATCAAGGCGATACACATGGTTTGGAAACTCTTCACTTTCGAACCCTGGAGGTTACTTTAGAAAGACTTCTTCTTGAAGATCACCATGTAGAAAAGAAGTCTTGATGTCCATCTGATAAACTTTGAAGTTCTTGAAAAGAAGCAAAAGCAAGAAACATGTGAATTGCTTCAAGTCTAGCAAAAGGAGCAAAAGTTTCATCATAGTCCAACCCTTCAGGCTGACAGAAACCTTGAGCCACGACTCTAGCTTTGTTTCTTATAACAATCCCATCCTCATCCATTTTGTTCCTGAAAACCCAATGAGTGCCAATGATAGTCTTTCCTTGATGTTTTGGAACAAGAGTCCACACACGATGTCATTGAAATTCATTCAGCTCATCCTAGATAGCCTTGATCCAGTCGGCTTCTTTTAATGCATCAACGGAATTTGTTGGTTCAATCATTGAGACGAAATTAACAAACATGCAGAAGTTGTTACTGACTCTGCTGCAGGTGAGAATTCTAGAATTTACATATACAATGATTTGAAATTCCGGATGATCTCGAAGAATTCTTTAATTTGAACTTTTATTTGTATTACTTTGAGCAGAGTCATCATGATTTGATGGTTCGGCTTCTTCGGGGATGGAAGCTTGTTCTTCAGAGATAGTTTGTGAACTAATTAGTTGATCAACGTTTGCTACAACAGGCTCAACGTCACTTGGCAAAAGCTCAGGAAACGGGATCAAAGGGACTATAAGTAAGTTCATTCAGAATTGATGAGGGCTGATCAACTCGATCATGAATGAATGAGTCTTCATCAAAGGTAAAATGAATTGTTTCTTCAACATTTTTCTTTGAAAAATTGAATATCATGAAAGCATTGGATACGATGGAGTAACCTAGAAACACCCGTTCATCAGCTTTAGCGTCAAACTTCGAACGTTGATCTCTTTGATTGAATATGTAACAAACACATCCAAACACATGAAATAAAAGATGTCCGGTTTCCTTCCTTTTAGTATCTCATAAGCAGTTTTCCCATGACGCTTAACAATGATAGACAGGTTTTACGTGTAGCAAGTTGTATTGACGACTTTAGCCCAAAATGACAAGGAAAGACCAGCTTCAACGACCATTGTTCTTACTGCTTCAATGAGAGTTCTATTTCTTCTCTCTGCAATACCATTTTGTTGAAGAGTTCTAACTGCCAAAAAGATTTGATAAATTCTAGGATTAAGAAAAAATCTTCCAGAGAGGAGTTTATGAATTCAGTTCCATGATCACTACGTAATTGCCTTACTTTGTGATCATAGAGGACTTCCAGCTGGTTAATGAGGGCAATGATTTCATCAGCGACATGACTCTTCTTTCTTAAAAAGATAACCCATGTAAACCTTGAAAATTCATCCACGATGACAAGAGTGTATTTCTTTCCAGCCCTTTACCTAACTGAAACTGGTCCAAACAGATCCATGTGAAGAAGATGAAGAGATTTGACAATATAAGAGCAGGGCTTTGGCTTGAAGGAAGACTTGGTTTTCTTCCCTTTTTCACATGTTGAGCACAGTCTGTCCTTAACAAACTGCACTTTAGGAATTCCTCTTACAAGCTAATTGCCTGCAATCTTTGAAATGTTCTTGAAGTTTATATGCGATAGCCTCTTGTGCCAAAGCCATTTTAAATGAGATTTAGCATGAGAAAAGAAGCAACGACGAAGAGAGTTGTCAGCAGAAAACATATCCAGAACATAGATTTCATTTTGTGGATTTGCAGTAAGAACATTGACACTCTTTTGATCAACAACCTTTCCTTCTCCCTAGTTAAAGAGAAATTTGTAGCCAACATCACATAGTTGACTGATAGAGATGAGATTATGCTGAAGACCTTTCACACAAGAGACATTCTTGAAAACAACAGAGTTGCACTTGATAGATCCAAATCCATTTGTAGCTCCCTTTCCATTATCTCCATACGTACAGTCAGACAATCTGTCTTTATAAAGTCTTCCAAAAGTTACTTGAATCCGGTCATATGTCTTGAGCATCCAATGTCTAAATACCAAATATGCTCTTTACCCTGAAACTAAAATACACAATAAGTCCTAAAAATGTACACAATATACACTGACCCATTTGCAAAGGGCCACTCAAGAAAATATATTATAACAGTCATCAGGGAGACAGTTCAATGAGTTTCCCGTTTTGATCGACTGATCATTGCGAGCCATGATGTTGTTAGCGCGAACAAAGTTCTTTTCAAATATGCACTCGCTGACTTTGTGAAAGACATCACCACATCAATAACAAACTTTGATCCTGAGTTCTTTCCATTAAGGTTAGATTTTGATTTCTTTTCAACTGTTGAGTCTGAAGAACTTTAATTTTTTGATTTAAGAGTTCTTGATTTAGTTCTAGAACAAGGAATGTCATCGATGGTATGCTTATATATTACTTTGTCATGAGGCTCATGATGCATTGAAGATTCATCATAAGTAGAAGACTTTGATTTATCTTTAGGTTCAAATTTGCTAATTGAGCAGTAAGGAAACATGCTAAGAATTTTGTTCACAGTATACACTTCACCATTAAGTATAGGAAACTTCAGTAAAGCAATGAGTATCAATTAAAGTTTGATTTATAAAATAAGAACGCACAAATCTACACTTAAAATCTTCTTTTAAACAATCAGCTTTATATAAGGTTTGTTTAATCTCAACGACTTTGGTTAAGGAAACAACACCTTCTATATCACCTCTAAGAATTTTCTCACACTGATCTAGAATCTGAGCATTAGTAATTCTTGTGAAATTAAAATGAGAAGATGCCCAATTTTTTAAAATAAGTTGAATGCTTTTAGCATGATCAACAACCTTTTCTTTTTCAGTGTGAAGAAAACTATTGGTCAGCAAGATACATGTGTTTTCCTTTTTTAATATAGGAATAGATTTTTCAAGAAAAGATTTTCCTTGAGTTTCCTTAGCTCAAGATTGAGAGTAGATTTTTGTTTATTTGAGACAAATAAATCAAAACGTAAGAGATCGATTGTGTCATCTTTATCGATATGATCAACAGAAGAAAATTCAACAAGATTCTTTACCTAATACACTGAGGTATTGTCCCATTCTGACTTAAGATCCTTATCAGCATGAGAAAGATCAGCATCAAGGGTTCCAACATTGTCATGCGAATCGTCAGCGTGAGATTCAACAATCTTAGCCATGATACACTTACCTTCATCGTCTAAAGAGTTTTCCTTTTCAAAGGCTGATGATAAAGCGATCATCATCTCTTGAGTGGTTGAGTAGTTTTAGACCAAACGACAGACAGAAAAAGGAAGTGAGTTCCCAATAGTAGTTCTCACCTTTACATCAAGATTCAGCACCCTTTTCTCTTCCTTGTAGTATCTGAGAACAAATTTTCCTTTTAGCTTACTGCCAGATGCACCATCATTGGATGATTTATGCATAACGACGATAGGACCTTTATTGATGACATCGAGCATGTCAAAGTCCATGAACTCAAGAGCTTCCATGACCTTTGATTTCCAAGTAGAAAAGTTTTGTTTATCAAATGGAGGAATCTTGTTTCAGATAGTTGATTTTGGAGTGAGGGAGGTCGACATTATTACTTGAGTGTGTCACAAACCTGCTCTGATACCAATTGCAGGTTTGTATCGATCGGATGCACTTCAAGTATAACGACAAAAGTAAAACTTAATCTAAGAAAATAAAGAACATAAATTAAAATGACACAGAAAAATCTCCAAATTGTTCTTTCAAAAAGAAATGGTTTTTTCTTCACCAAGAAGACTGTAACGACCCAAAAATCACGACATAAATTTTTTTTTAGATTATTAAATCATTAATACATGTTGTCTCCATAAAACCAGAGTAACCAATATTTAGCAAAACATCATTAAACCAGAGTAATCACAGAAATCGAAAACATGTGGTGTGTGCTCTAGAATCATCCCAAGCTCTTCCTTTTGGAAACCGGAGTACCTGAAACATAAACTGAAAACCGTAAGAACAAAGCTTATTGAGTTCCCCAAAATATCATACCACATACGACCACAGATTATCATGCACATACTTATAATTTCCATGGTCTCCCCCCATGGTCTTTATCTATTATGCCATGGGCTTCCCCATGGTCTTTTCCTGGAATGCCATGGGCTCCCCCCATGGTCTGATATCCAACTGCCACGGGCTCCCCATTGGTCTTCCACGCAAGTATCACATAGACAACTAGCATACCACATACCACATAAACAACTCGCATACTACATAACACATAATGGGTCGGCATTGGTGCCTTCGACCCATGGATATAGTGAGGAGACTCACCTCGATTGCTGAAGCTTACTGAAAGAAACCCTTAGGTGCTGCCGTGATGACTTCCCGAACTATCAATACCAACAATACACCCAATTAGCATTTGAGCTCCAATCCATAACCAAAACTCCATACTTAGGGTAAAAGGACCATTTTACCCCTACCTAGCCTTGTCCAAATTTACGACCCAACTACAAGGCCCAAGGGCCCAAAAATCAACCATTGGCCCAATATAACTCAACTCTCAAACCCAAAACGAAAGGATCTATAAAAGCCCACTAATGGAAAATTGGTCCCAATCCCATATGGGCCTTACCCTAATCGTATACTTCCCTTAATTACAATTCAGATTACCATAATTACCCATTGGGACAAACTTGCTCAAATTCATAAATCAAAAGTCAAAGTCAACGGTCCAAGTTGACCCAACTTGCCGAGTTGTCCTTCAACTCGTCGAGTTTCTCCTCTCATTACACAGATCGGGAAAATTCCCATCAACTCGTCGAGTTCACCAAGGAACTCGTCGAGTTGACCAGAAATTCAACCTCTTATTGCATTAAGCTGTTTCCAAGGAAACCAAGGGCCCCCAATCTCAAATCTCTTCCAAAATGATGCATAGAAGGGTAAAGTTTCCAACTTTACCCTTACGAACCGTCTATAAAGATCCAAACTCAAACTCTAGGCTCATTAGAGTGGGTATTAACCCATTAATCTCTTAAACTCTCATAACAAAGCCCCAAAACACAGATATGAAGTCCAAAGTTCAAAAACTCACGTAAATTTTCCAACTTTCCGTCCATGCAAGCTAGAAATGCTATCAAGAGCTTAATAGAGACTTATTGAGGGACTTATTGCATGAATGGGACATAGAAACTAATAAATTTTGCAACTTTAAGTCAAGAGGAGTCATGAAGGGGTCAGATCTGACTTATCCACCCCTGGAATCCTCATCTTCTTGGACCACTCAACCAAAACCCAAAAATCAAGCTTTAACTTCAAATAAGGAGGTCTAGATGAATACATGACAAGGTGACGACTTTATACCTCAAAAATGCTGCCTTTGAAGAAGATTTTCTGGATCTAAGGTACTTCCTTCAAGGTAGATGCTTCCCACTTCCAAGCTCCTTTCAAGAATCACCAAAAACAACTCTTTAAGCTCACCACACACAAGCTTGCAATATGAAACACGAATCTAGGGTTTTTCTGGACAGGGAGGCTGGTAAGGAGGCCAACCAAAAGAGTTAAGGTCTTTAAAAAGGGTGCCAAGCCCTAAAATTAGGGTTTCCTTCACAGTCGCCAACTCGTCGAGTTGGGACTCCCCGACTCGTCGAGTTGAATCATTAAAACCCGCGGACACCAAATTCTCAACACGACGAGTTTGAGCTCCCCAACTCGTCGAAAACTCCAATCTGTTGAGAAATGAATAATACCTGGACCAAGCATTACAAAACGGTTTGTCACAAAGACGATTATGACACCAAGCTGTGCTGTACAACATTAGGGTTTACCCTAATGTTGTATATATACTAATCTATACATATACTAATCTATACTAAGAACTGATCTTTTCACAAAGATACCGGATCTGTGATCTATTCTATACTTATATATATCATTACCTAATATACAAAAGATTACATAGAATAACTATGCTATACGCTGACACTGATAAGTTGATACGATGGCACTGTCGATGTAGTTGATGCTGACGCTGACAGATAGTGTAGAGTGTTTGACTCATCAAATTATAAGATGTGACCTTACAATGAGTCTTGGTATTGTTTAAGCTTCATGGAGAAGATGTCAAATTGTTGGCTCAACTTTTGTGTATGCTCTTGAGGTTGTTGTGAATTCCGTTGAATTCAATTATTTTTAACTTCATATCGCGCAATTTTGACGTAATTTGGTCGGCCGCTCGTTAACTCCTTGACCCATTTGGTCATGGAAGATGTTTCTAATAGCTTCCCAAAATGTATCTCCTGTTTACATATTTCATTCATCGGGAAATCCAGTTTCGGTTGTTGGTGTGAAGGTTATGGTTATATAAAATGTTGTTGGTATACGAAAACAAGTTGTTTGGAAAAAAAATAGCTGTGAAAAATGTTGTTGGAAAAGTGCTTATTGTGGGATACATGAGATTTGGAGCAATTTCATGAAACCACTTTGTAATGAATCTAAGTTCGGATATTGATGTGATATCTGTTGGATTATGTGTCTAAGCCCATAACTATATTTGGTATGTACTTGACCCGATAGTAGCATGGTCCTTTTGGGTTGCCTTCACCAAAACAACTTGACTGGATGAATAATGAAGAAAGAGGATAAATGTGATTTATTAATATATTATGAGAATAATATATTAAAAGAGAAATCATATTATTTAATTAATATTGGTCAAGAATTAATTTTGAATTAATTTTGTGGTCAAAAGAGGTTAATTGAATTAAGGGGACTGATATTGTAATTATAAGATAATTGCAAAATGGGATGAGGATCTCTTGGATAAGAGGTGGACGAAACCTTATGGAAGCCCATAAGGATTTCGTCCAAGGCTAGGTATTCTGGAAGATTCCTTTGGGCTGCTTATGGCCTAAGCAACCGAATTAGGTATTTAACTGAAACCCTAATTCCTCACCTATATAAGGACCCCCTTGGCATCTGATTTTCGGCTACACTAAACCGTAAGGATCTCTAGAGCCGAAATTAGCCTTCCTCCTCTCTCTCTAATATTCTCCAATTTCTTTTGGTGTTTGTGATCTATTAGAGGCATCACATTTGAGGTGCTAAGATCTCAAAGGTTCAAGGTTATCAAGCTACAATTGAAATGTATGTTTCTAACTTTGTTTTAGTTATGATTTTTTGATTTTGTATGCTAGATTTAGGGTTTACAAGCTTTGGATGATTATTGCATGTACAATTAGAAAAACCTAGATCCAAAGCTTTAGGGTTTGCATGTGTACCATAGGATTGTTGTTATGCTCAAAACTTATCAGTGGTATCAGAGACTGGGCTGTTTTTCTATTGTATTTGATGTTATGCTTAATTATTCAAAGAAAAAAGTTTTTCGATTTTGCATCTGCATAGTTTCCACGACGTGGCAGCGGGTCTGGATGCAAATTTCGAGTTTTTTCCGTAATTTGATTTGGATATTTACCATATGTTATTTTGCCAATAAAAATCCGATTTTTTACTATGGTAATTGATATCCTAATCAAACTAGAAGATAATTGTCAATTAATAAGATAATTAAAAGTTTATATGATAAAAATTAATTATTTGTATTTTTGATTTGAATTATCTTGCCTCAATGAAAGATTAGGTCAAATTTTGTGATAAATATCAATTTATATGATTATTTAATTATTTTTTCAAATTTGATCTAAAAGATATTTGGAAAAGTTTCAAAATTTGCCCTCAAGTTTTGGAATTTAAATTTTAATTAAAAATTTTTAATTTTGAAATATTTAAATTCTAAACCCTAGAGTTTTACAAGTTTAAAATTCAACCCTTATATTATTATAATATTAAAAGATTAATTATTATATATATGTATAAGACGAGTCAGTCTTACCGTTAGTAGGCATCATTCACGAAGCTGGTCTATAAGGGATGTTTAAGGAAGCAGCCTGTAAAATGACTGTAATTGGGTATCCACTCTTACCCACCGCACTCTTGAATAGTGGATGGTCGTTAGCCGAATGGGTAGGATAGGACAACTAATTCCTCATTAATAAGTATAATGATCTATAAAGTAACAAATGTTTTTAGAAATTCCTAATCTTAGTTACTTTAGGAAAAATGTGAATATGTATGCTATTCCATGAAATTGCACTTTGCACCTTGCCAAGTCGTTAGTGGAGCGTGTGTGGTTAACCGGCACACTAATTTGGGACTAGCAAATTTGGCAAAGGGTGGCTCGATTTTTATCATAGATCAATGAAGAGTGTATGGTTAACCGGCACATTGATTAGGTGATAAATGACATCGAGAGTACCAAGCACATTTGTATGGTTATTCACACCTTGTTTGTGATCCTCGGTATCCCAGTCACAAACTTGAAGGGCATAATCGAGATTTAAACATGCCATTGAAAAGTTTAATGAATCTCAAAAGAATCTAGGATTTTCAGTTCATTTAAAAATTAAAATCCTTTTCGGTTTTCATGGTGGAAATTAGTAAAGCGTCATTCACCTACCTTCAAATTATTTGCAATTAGATTACAGCATCCCTCTTCTGAATTGTAAATAATTGTGTTGGGTCCTAGCCCTAATTTTTCATTTGGGTGTTAAATTGGGGATTCTTATCTAATCTAAACTTTGTCTCTTTACGAGGACAAAGAGTATGTTCTCGACAAGGAGCTGAAGGAGATTGACCACAACACTGCTACTCCGGAAGAAATTGTTGCGTACGAAACTCATGAGAGAGATGCTACGAAGGTTCATTGCATCATCCTCACAACAATGACTGCTGAACTCCAAAAGTCCTACGAGGACTACTATCCATTCGAGATGCACCAAGATTTGATGGAAAGGTACCATCAAAGTGCTAGGCAGGAAAGGTACGAGATCATCGCTACGATGATCACTACCAAAATGAAGGATGGAGAGTCCATCACGGCCCACTTGCAGAAAATGCAAAGGTTTGTGGACCGCTTGTTGAAGCTGAATGTCAACTTCGATGAGGAGCTGGCCATAGATATCATTCTACAATCCTTGCCTCCCTGTTATGATCAGTATCGTATGACTTATCATATGAACAAGGAGGAGGTCACTCTAAGCAAGCTTCAAGGCCTGCTAAGGACTGCTGAGAGTAGTCTAAAAGGCAAATCTATTGCATCTACTCCTACTACTGTTGCCCCTGTCTTGGCTATTGGGAAAGGAAAAAGAAAGAAGAGGAAGGCTCATTGTAACAGCCACAACGGAAAGTCCCATGATGGTACCTCTTCTAGTGGAACCAAAGCTGGTCCTGCTGCTCCCTCTTCCAGCCCGAAGGATGTAGAGTGCTTCTACTGCCATGACAAAGGGCATTGCAAACGAAGCTGCCCGAAGTATCTGCAAGATATCAAGGATGGCAAGATAAAGCCCACCTTCGCAGTTATTTATACTATTCAATCTAATAACTCGTCACATGCTATGTCTTGGGTCCTCGATACAGGATGTGGTTTTCACATTTGTTCTGATTTGCAGGGTTTAAGAAGAAGTAGGGATGTGGAGCATGGGAAGAAAAACTTGATCATGGGGAATAGGAAAGCGTCGCCTGTTACCAAGATTGGATTTTACTCTTTAGTGCTTAGTAGTGGGTTAGGTTTAGATTTGAATAATTGTTGCTACTCGTCAGAAATGACACGAAACATTATTTCTTTTCATGGTTTCTATAAACAAGGTTTTAGATTTTCGTTTAATAATGAAATTGGTTTTATTAATGCTTTCTTGAATGGAACTTTCTATTTTGAAGCATTGCCTTGTAATGGAATATATGAAACTATGATGGTTGTAGACAACTTACGAAATAATGTGTTGCATATCGATACGTCCAATGGTTTGGACAAAGCATGCTTGTGGCATTTTCGTCTTGGACATGTCAACAAGAAGCGCATAGCCCAACTCCAAAAGGATGGAGTGCTGGAGTCATTTAACCTTAGGGACGATGACACGTGCGAGTCTGGTTTACTTGGAAAGATGACCAAGTCACCCTTCACTGACACTTGTAAAAGGGTGAGGGTTTATTGGATCTCATACATATCGATGTATGTGGGCCCTTTAGATCCACTACGTGGGATGCAGACAGCTTCTATGTGACTTTTACCCATGATTATAGCAGATATGGGTATATCTACTTAATCAAGCAAAAGTCAGAAACTTTTGAAAAGTTCAAAGAGTTTAAGCAAGAAGTGGAGAATCAGCTGGGCAGGAAGATAAATATGCTCTGATCCGATCGAGGTGGTGAGTATCTTAGTATCGAGTTCCACGACTATCTCAAGGAATGTGGAATTGTTTCACAATTGACGCCACCTAGGACACCACAGTTGAATGGTGTGGCTGAGAGGCGCAATCGAACCTTGTTGGACATGGTTCGTTCTATGATGAGTTGAGCTCCGTTACCTATCTCATAATGGGGGTACGCCTTAGAGACTGCCGCCCATATCCTTAATCTAGTCCGAACTAAGAAGGTTGCCAAAACACCTCATCAAATGTGGAAAGGGAAAGCTCCCTCGTTGTCACATATCAAGGTTTGGGGTAGCGAGGCTTTCGTAAGACGACAGACTCACAGCAAGCTTGAATCTCGTAGTGAGCGGTGTATTTTCATTGGCTATCCACAGAAGTCCTTTGGACATCTCTTCTATAGACCGAGTGACCATGTTGTCTTCGTTGCGAGGAGAGGAGTTTTCCGAGAGAGAGAACTCATATCCCAAGAGGACAGTGGGAGACAAATTGATCTTGAAGAGCTTCACGAATCAAGCGGTGAAGGAACCTCTAACACTGGCGCTCAACCCGAGGAGGAAACTCCTGTTGAACCGATTGACGAGTCCTTACCTATTAGACGTTCCAGTAGAGTTAGTGTTCCGCCCGTATTATATGGTTTCCATATAGCTGTTGAGGGTGATACGTTTATTAGTGATAGTACACTAATAAATTTTGATGAACCTAACAACTACAAGGAAGCCATGGCAGGCCCGGAGTCTGCGAAATGGAAAGAGGCTATGGATAGCGAGATACAGTCCATGTATGACAATCAAGTTTGGAATTTGGTTGACAATGTGTCAGGTCGTAAGACGCTCGGGTGCAAATGGTTCTTCAAGAAGGAGACTGACATGGATAGGAAAGTACACATATAAGGCGCGATTGGTTGCAATGGGCTTTACTCAAACTCCCGGAGTTGACTATGATGAGACCTTCTCACTAGTAGCGAAGATTAATGTGACATCCCCATTTTCACAGCCAGAAAGGACCGATTTTGTTTATGCTTTGTTTAAAAATCAGAGTACTAATTTAAATAATAGAGTTGCGGAATTTGTTCCCCAAAACAAAATTTGATAAAGATTTATCAAAGCATTTCCATTGAAATGTATTTCATTAAAAGACTTGGGATGTCATGTTCGATACAGATCAAAAGCATAAACAGTACAACATAAGCCTTACTACATTATTTCGTATTTACAGGCCTAAAATCCCTTATCTCTCATCCAAACATCTATGTTCATGCGCCACTACCTGTAATACAAGAAACTGAGTGGGTCAGGCTTGGTAGCCCAAACATCTTGCATCCATTCCTCTCGACTCCGTCATCCTGGTTGTTTTGTCGAACTATTGGTGGGTTGGCTTGACCAACGGTCCCACTGTAGTTCCCTCCTTCTGACTGCCCATCGTTCAATTCGGGCTGTTCAACTGGCATTGTAGGTTCGTCCCTATTTTCATGCAACATCTGCCTCATCTCTTCTCGTTGTTCAGCCAACATAGCCCGTATCATGGCTTGTACTCCGGCGATTGTAATTGGCTCAGGAGCATCTGCTACAACAGGTATTTGTTCAATCACTGGTGGTTAATTCCTGTTCCCATTTTCATTCCCGGCTCCACTGCGGGTTCTCGCCATTTTGATCTTTACACCGAATAGGGTGAATTTAGATCTTTGTTTAGACTAGTCGTTTAAACCGTCCTTGTCACTCCGAAACATTTACATGTTAGTTCTAATATCGTAGTCGTACGTTTAGAATCCTAAACACATAAGGTTTCCAGATCCGGTCGGCAACAGACCATAGATCCGAACAAATAACAACATATCAGGCACAAAGCATTTAGCACATAAAAACATTTTAGGCATAATTCCTAAAATACGCTAGTGCTCACACCTCACAATCATCGCTTAGCATTCTAAGTTTAAGTCTAGAAATCCTACAAATTCCTAGTTCGCTTAAACTAATGCTCTGATACCAACTGTGACATCCCCATTTTCACAGCCAGAAAGGACCGATTTTGTTTATGCTTTGTTTAAAAATCAGAGTAATAATTTAAATAAAAGAGTTGCGGAATTTGTTCCCAAAACAAATTTGATAAAGATTTATCAAAGCATTTCCATTGAAATGTATTTCATTAAAAGACTCGGGATGTCATGTTCGATACAGATCAAAAGCATAAACAGTACAACATAAGCCTTACTACATTATTTCGTATTTACAGGCCTAAAATCCTTTATCTCTCATCCAAACATCTATGCTCATGCGCCACTACCTGTAATACAAGAAACTGAGTGGGTCAGGCTTGGGAGCCTGGTGAGCACATAGGGTTTTCAACCTACAATAAATAAGTTTATTAATTTCATCAACCAAACAAACCCGATTACCCTTTCCCGTTATCCTCACTTTACGTCCCTAAAACATCTAACACAAGGGACCTAGTCTAAGGACTTGCATCGGGGTGACAACACATGCTTTGGGGGTTCCTCAGCAATTCATGTCAAATAAGGCAACCATATGGGGGATGGAGTACTGCTGGTGAGCACACAGTTCAAATAAACACCTACAGGTTGCGAGTCTGCTAGCATTCCACTGGACTGTCTAGAATAGTCCGTGGTCGTCATCTATACTCCGCTAGATGACTGGATCATCAATAACATCTTTAACGAGGCCTCTCATTATTTTATTTTGTCACACATCAACTATTACATCTACCCATGTTTTACCCAACACATTTTGTAGATATAAAATACATATACAGTTTAAATCATTTAAAACATGTATAAATTCGTTCAACCAGCATAGATAGCAAGTATACAGATAATATGCACACACAGCATGTAATTTATATAAAATACTTCATATCTATGTGTAAGATGAAAGTAACTATGCACTCACTTGATTAGGTGGTGACTCGGTACTCGAACAGCACTTCGTTATCTCAAAACAATTTTTTCCCTTGACAAAACCTAGTATCAATACCACTAGGGTTTAGTCTAACGTTAACCGCGACTAATTAATAGTCTAACTATTATTACTATTATATAAGCGTTAAACAACACTCTATATAACTCATAATAATAGCCCAAAATAATTTTTTTAGGTCCTAATAATGTTACTATAATTAATTAGAAGCTATATTAAAAGTAGCGTAGACGTAGTTCACTTACAGCGGGTTTTGTCGAAAACCGGGCTTCGCTTGGAGCAGCATTTCCGAACCGAAAGACCCTTTTTCTCGGGACTCTGGGAGCCTCGGGGCTTCCTTCGGGTGCTAGGGGGGTTACCTAGGCATTAGGGGGGTTGGAATGGGTTAGAGAGAGAAAGAAACTAGAGAGAGAAGTGATTTTGGTGTGTTTTCTTCGGCAGCCCTCGCAGCCTATTTATAGGCGCGAGCCTTCGGTCGTACGCTGGGCGTACAGCAGCACTCCGCGGGGCGTAGTTCGGATAGGGTCACCAGGTGGCGAGACCTCGGTGGGGCGACGTGGAGCTTCTGAGACCAAGCGATTCTGAACGCAGGGCGTACCCTTTTACGCGGCGCGTATGCGAGGCCAGGTGTCTCCATCCGAAGTAAGGCCGTGGGCCGCAAGCGACGGCTGTGATTGTGCCACGTCATCATTTTCGCACCAGATCTCGCAAATTTACTTTCCGACTTCTAAAAATCATAACTTTCGCATATGAGCTCCGTTTTCGACGTTCTTTATATCCACGCGTAGGCGAGACCGTACTCTACAACTTTCGTTTAGACTCTGTCGGCTAATTTTGACTTTATTTTTAAAGTTATATTTCTAACAGGCCGGGACAGGAAAAGTCCGTTAAAAATTCATAACTTCTTCATCCGACGTCCGTTTTCGTCTGTATTTTTATCGTTACGCTACTATTAACGAGATCTTCGATTCTCGTTTAGGTTGTGTCGGCTAAAAATCGCTCGATCTAATATTCAAACTCCGGGCTGCATACTGCTAAGCCGAAACTTAGAAAAATCATAACTTCCTCATACGAAGTCAAATTTGGGCGAAACTTCGACGGGTCATAACTTCTTCGTTATAACTCGGATTTCGGCGTTCTTTATATATACGGAATCCTTGAGACATATTCTACAACTTGGTTAAGATTATTTATTCTAAATAATCTTTTGTCGAAAAGTCATTTTCGACCCATATTATCTCTAAATTAACTAGCCCGGATCTACGGGCGTTCCAATTATCTCCCCCTTAGGATGATTACGTCCCGGAATCATCAACGAAACAGGGCTCACATGATGACTCCATACGTTATCTCTTCATCCTAAGTAATAACCGTAACTTTCATGTTTCTTCGAACGAGTATCTGACTCTAAGACTTCCTGACTGTAGGCGGTGCCCGATCTTGGACCCGCTCTCTGTCTCATATTAGACTTCCAATCATGATCTTCACGTCACGATCTCGATCTTTATTGGAGACTCCTTCTTTAACAAACTTGAGATAAGTTTCTTCCTTCGATTATCATAATAGACCGATGGGTCATGTTCTAATGACCTCTCATCGTATGATGCATTGCTTGGACTCAGGTCTTTTAGAGTCAAATTCCAGAACAAACTATACCTTCCTTCATGTTCTAATCATATCTTAAATGCTTGCATTTCTAGCTACAAGCAACTATCGCGATACCTCTACCAATCGCTTTGATTATCTTTTATTTCAATCTTCCGGCTTAAGTCAGATGTTACATCAAACTTGGTTCTCCGAAGCACGTAACATACTCCACGTAGTCGGACTCAATTCGATATGACCACTAGGGTCGGAATAACAACAATCTTCTTAGTCATTACTGAAACAATGGTAACGACATACTTGAATAAAATGGTATCAATTACTAGCTTCTTGGTAACCTTGTGACTTTCCCTGATCCAAGTGTAAGTCATGTGCTTCTGGTAGTATAGGCATCTACTACCATTCACACCTACTCATACTCGTTCCAAGTATTGTCTCAGTTTTCCAAGTTACCATACAAGAAAACCACACAACAGCTTAACACATTAGATAGCAAAAGGAAGGTTTTTTTTATATTATTCCTTGAAACGATTACATAGGCGTTCAAGTTCACCCTATACTATGCCTCTAATCGGCTACACCACATGGTACTATCTACACGACTACTTCATAGATCCTCATTCCTGATCCCCTTCATTGCCATCTGCTTCGTCAAGGATCATATGGAACGCTCTTGCCTTCGGTTTTGGTGGAATGTTTGGTCTTGCCGCCTCTTTCTTCTTCGGGCAATCCTTAGCAACGTGCCCTTCTTCACGGCATTTATAACACACTCTTTTTTTGGCGGTGTACTCATTGGCGTAATGCCCGATCTTCCCACACTTGTAGCAGGTCACTTCCTCGCTACATTTCCCGAAGTGCTTCTTCTTACACTTCTCGCACCATTTCTCTTCGTTTCCTCCTCCACTAAACTCTTTTGAACCAGACTTGATCTTCTTATTGTTGGGCTTTGCAGACCCCTTGAACTTCCTCTTCTCGCCAACCTCAACCTTGCTGGCAGCTCTTCCCTAAATCATATCCTCCACAGACTTGGCAGCGCAGATAGCTGCCTCCAGAGTAGGTGCCTGACGCACTGGCACCGCGTACTCCCATAGAAGTCCCTTTGCGTACTTGTTGATTTTCGTTAGCTCATCCGGAACAAGACGCAAGGCGAACTCCATCTTCTCTGTGAAATTGTTGGTGTATTCATCAATTGACATGCTTCCTTTCATCAAGGTCAGGAATTGGTTCTCTAGCTCGAGCAGGTTTTGGGCCGAGCAGTACTTGCATTTGAACTGCACCAAAAACTCTTCCCATGTCAGTTGCAGGGGCTCATTGGCGCTTAGAGTCTTCCCCACGGTATTCCACCAGCGCACAACGCTTCCTCGGAACTGACGTACTGCAAAGGTGGTCTGTAACTTGCCTCTGCAACCACACATCATGAAAGCTAACTCCATCTTCGAGATCCAATCCATGACTCCGATCGGATCTTCCTTTCCAGTGAAAGTCAATGGCTTGCAAGCCAAAAAAATCCTTGTACTTGCATCCATTCCTCTCGACTCCGTCATCCTAGTTGTTTTGTCGAACTATTGGTGGGTTGGCTTGAACAACGGTCCCACTGTAGTTCCCTCCTTCTGACTGCCCATCATTCAATTCGGGATGTTCAACTAGCATTGTAGGTTCGTCCCTATTTTCATGCAACATCTGCCTCATCTCTTCTCGTTGTTCAGCCAACATAGCCCGTATCATGGCTTGTACTCCGGCGATTGTAATTGGCTCAGGAGCATCTGCTACAACAGGTATTTGTTCAATCACTGGTGGTTAATTCCTGTTCCCATTTTCATTCCCGGCTCCACTGCGGGTTCTCGCCATTTTGATCTTTACACCGAATAGGGTGAATTTAGATCTTTGTTTAGACTAGTCGTTTAAACCGTCCTTGTCACTCCGAAACATTTACATGTTAGTTCTAATATCGTAGTCGTACGTTTAGAATCCTAAACACATAAGGTTTCCAGATCCGGTCGGCAACAGACCATAGATCCGAACAAATAACAACATATCAGGCACAAAGCATTTAGCACATAAAAACATTTTAGGCATAATTCCTAAAATACGCTAGTGCTCACACCTCACAATCATCGCTTAGCATTCTAAGTTTAAGTCTAGAAATCCTACAAATTCCTAGTTCGCTTAAACTAATGCTCTGATACCAACTGTGACATCCCCATTTTCACAGCCAGAAAGGACCGATTTTGTTTATGCTTTGTTTAAAAATCAGAGTAATAATTTAAATAAAAGAGTTGCGGAATTTGTTCCCAAAACAAATTTGATAAAGATTTATCAAAGCATTTCCATTGAAATGTATTTCATTAAAAGACTCGGGATGTCATGTTCGATACAGATCAAAAGCATAAACAGTACAACATAAGCCTTACTACATTATTTCGTATTTACAGGCCTAAAATCCTTTATCTCTCATCCAAACATCTATGCTCATGCGCCACTACCTGTAATACAAGAAACTGAGTGGGTCAGGCTTGGGAGCCTGGTGAGCACATACGGTTTTCAACCTACAATAAATAAGTTTATTAATTTCATCAACCAAACACACCCGATTACCCCTTCCCGTTATCCTCACTTTACGTCCCTAAAACATCTAACACAAGGGACCTAGTCTAAGGACTTGCATCGGGGTGACAACACATGCTTTGAGGGTTCCTCGGCAATTCATGTCAAATAAGGCAACCATGTGAGGGATGGAGTACTGCTGGTGAGCACACAATTCAAATAAACACCTACAGGTTGCGAGCCTGCTAGCGTTCCACTGGGCTGTCTAGAATAGTCTGTGGTCGTCATCTATACTCCGCTAGATGACTGGATCATCAATAACATCGATAACGAGGTCTCTCATTATTTTATTTTGTCACACAGCAACTATTACATCTACCCATGTTTTACCCAACATATTTTGTAGATATAAAATACATATACAATTTAAATCATTTAAAACATGTATAAATTCGTTCAACCAGCATAGATAGCAAGTATACAGATAATATGCACACACAGCACGTAATTTATATAAAATACTTCATATCTATGTGTAAGATGAAAGTAACTATGCACTCACTTGATTAGGTGGTGACTCGGTACTCGAACAGCACTTCCTTATCTCAAAACAATTTTTTCCCTTGACAAAACCTAGTATCAATATCACTAGGGTTTAGTCTAACCTTAACCGCGACTAATTAATAGTCTAACTATTATTACTATTATATAAGCGTTAAACAACACTCTATATAACTCATAATAATAGCCCAAAATAATTATTTTAAGGTCCTAATAATGTTACTATAATTAATTAGAAGCTATATTAAAAGTAGCGTAGACGTAGCTCACTTACAGCGGGTTTTCTCAAAAACCGGGCTTCGCTTGGAGCAGCGTTTCCGAACCGAAAGACCCTTTTTCTCGGGACTCTGGGAGCCTCGGGGCTTCCTTCGGGTGCTAGGGGGTTACCTAGGCTTTAGGGGGTTGGAATGGGTTAGAGAGAGAAAGAAACTAGAGAGAGAAGTGATTTTGGTGTGTTTTCTTCGGCAGCCCTCGCAGCCTATTTATAGGCGCGAGCCTTCGGTCGTATGCTGGGCGTACAGCAGCACTCCGCGCGGCGTAGTTCGGATAGGGTCACCAGGTGGCGAGACCTCGGTGGGTCGACGTGGAGCTTCTGAGACCAAGCGATTCCTAACGCGGGGCGTACCCTTTTACGCGGCGCGTATGCGAGGCCAGGTGTCTTCATCCGAAGCGAGGCTGTGGGCCGCAAGCGACGGCTGTGATTGTGCCACGTCATCATTTGCGCACCAGATCTCACAAATTTACTTTCCGACTTCTAAAAATCATAACTTTCGCATACGAGCTCCGTTTTCGACGTTCTTTATATCCATGCGTAGGCGAGACCGTACCCTACAACTTTCGTTTAGACTCTGTCGGCTAATTTTGACTTTAATTTTAAAGTTATATTTCTAACAGGCCGGGACAGGAAAATTCCGTTAAAACTTCATAACTTCTTCATCCGACGTCCGTTTTCGTCTGTATTTTTATCGTTACGCTACTATTAACGAGATCTTCGATTCTCGTTTAGGTTGTGTCGGCTAAAAATCGCTCGATCTAATATTCAAACTCCGGGCTGCATACTGCTAAGCCGAAACTTAGAAAAATAATAACTTCCTCATACGAAGTCAGATTTGGGCGTTCTTTTTTTTGTATATTCTCGGTTTAACGTATACTACAACTTTTGTTTAGATCACTAAGGCTAAAAAGTCCTCTATCGTAAATTCATTATTTACGTCTTCCCGGTGCCGAGCCGGTTCCGTCGCGAAATTCGACGGGTCATAACTTCTTCGTTATAACTCGGATTTTCGCGTTCTTTATATGTACGAAACCCTTGAGAAATATTCTACAACTTGGTTAAGATTATTTATTCTAAATAATCTTTTGTCGAAAAGTCGTTTCCGACCCCTATTATCTCTAAATTGACTAGCCCGGATCTACGGGCGTTACAATTAAATCTATAAGGGTTATGCTAGCCATACCTGCATTTCATGATTATGAAATTTGGCGGATGGATGTCAAAACTGCTTTCCTAAATGGAAAGTTGGTTGAAGATGTTTACATGAGTCAGCCAGAGGGTTTTGTCAATGAAGAGCACCCTAATAGAGTGTGTAAGCTTGAGAAATCCATCTATGGGTTGAAACAAGCGTCTCGTAGATGGAATCTTTGTTTCGATGAGAAAGTCAAAGAGTTTGGTTTTTCGAGAAGCGAGGATGAGTCCTACGTATATGTCAAAGCCAGTGGGAGTATAGTTAGCTTTCTCGTATTGTATGTGGATGACAGACTTCTCATAGGAAACAACGTCCCAACCTTGTAGGAGGTAAAGTCCTGGCTTGGGAAGTGCTTCACTATGAAGGACCTCGGAGAAGCTACTTATATTCTAGGGATAAGGATATTGAGAAATAGGAGTAAAAGACTAATAAGCATTAGTTAAAGTACTTACTTGGATAAAGTGTTAAACGTTTCAACATGGAGAATTCCAAGAAAGGGGAGTTACCAATCCAAAGCAATACCAAGTTGAGTAAGACTCAAGCTCGAGTACCGAAGCTGAGATAGCAGAAATGAGTCGAGTACCTTATACTTCCGCTGTTGGCTCGATCATGTATGCTATGACGTGTATTCACCCTGATGTGGCCTTCGCTTTAAGCATGGTCAGCAGATATCAAGGGAACCCTAATAGAGCACATTGGACCGCAGTAAAGAACATTCTTAGGTACCTACAAAGGACTAAGGAATGGTTCCTTATCCTCGGTGGGAGTGATGACTTGAGAGTGCGAGGGTATAGTGACGCCAGTTTTGAAACCGACCGATATAATTTCCGCTCTCAGTCAGGTTGGGTCTTTACCCTGAATGGAGGAGCAGTGACTTGGAAAAGTTCCAAGCAGGAGACCGTAGCTGATTCAACGTGCGAATCAGAGTACATAGCAGCGATCGAAGCGTCAAAAGAGGCAATATGGCTAAAGAACTTCATCGGAGACCTTGGAGTTGTATCTGCCATAAAGGAGCCTATGGAGATTTTCTGCGATAACGAATGTGCGGTCGCCTTAACCAAGGAACCGAGGGATCATGGTAGATCCAGGCACATCGACAGAAAATATCACTTTATTAGACATCGGGTAGAAGAGGGACTCCTCGTACTGAAGAGGGTATCGTCAGAGGATAACCCATCAGATCCCCTTACGAAGGGACTGAGTATGGTTAAGCACTTGCAACATGCTAGGAGTATTGGGTTGAAGGACGATATTAGTTTTAGTGATTAGATAACTTTTAGAAACTTGTAATAGATAAATTTTAATTAACATTTGATGATTAAATAAAGGAGTTTTATTTATAAGTAAAGTTACTGTCTTGTGTTAATTATTTACTATTGTTTCACTTTGCATATTTTGACTTCCTAAATAATAGGATTATTTAAACTATCCACAGTCAATCATACATTGGAAGTAAGTATGAAAGAAGACTGTCATAAATTGGATTGTAGATTGTCTAAGCGTTTAGACAGGCAAAGGTTTGCTGCAACGTTCATGGGTGCTCCTGAAATAAGATCCGAGTATTGGATTAATCTCGCGCTTACATGAATCACTTCATGGAATTTAGTCACGAGTGATTGTGAGACGATAATATCATATAGTCTTTAAACCTACATATATGAGTTGTTGTTTACGAGTTGGTTGTGCATTGATAATGCGTAAACGCATCAGTAACTTGATGTTATAAAACGTATTGTTGTGTACGATTTGATGAGTAAATAGTACAGACATATAAGTCGAAGTTTATTTGTTCCTTTTATCCTAAGAGTAAAACGTATTGTTGTGTATGATTTGGTTTGACTTATGTGTACGATTTGATGAGTAAATAGTACAAGCATATGAGTAAAACGTATTGTTGTGTACGATTTGGTTTGACTTATGTGTCGGGCCCGGTCAGGACTAAGTTGATATGTTCAATTAAGTTCTATGTCAGACAAATCGGAAATCGGGAAACAAACTGTCGGACAGTAAGTATGACTATGTTCCATGTATTTGTCCACACGATATCTTGAGAATGGAGGACTATATGATCCCTTATCTAAAGGACGTGTCAGAGTTCGACGGCAGCTTTTGAGAGCTACGATTGCTAATCGGATTTTGAAGTCGTACTTGCATTTATAGTTATTAGACTTATCCAAGTGGGAGACTGTTGGATTAGGTGTCTAAGCCCATAACTATATTTGGTATGTACTTGACCCAATAGTAGCATGGTCCTTTTGGGTTGCCTTCACCAAAACAACTTGACTGGATGAATAATGGAGAAAGAGGATAAATGAATATATTATGAGAATAATATATTAAAAGAGAAATCATATTATTTAATTAATATTGGTCAAGAATTAATTTTGAATTAATTTTGTGATCAAAAGATGTTAATTGAATTAAGGGGACTGATATTGTAACTATAAGATAATTGCAGAATGGGCTGAGGATCTCTTGGATCAGAGGTGGACGAAATCTTATGGAAACCCATAAGTATTTCGTCCAAGGCTAGGTATTCTGGAAGATTCCTTTGGGTTGCTTATGGCCTAAGCAACCGGATTAGGTATTTGACTGAAACCATAATTCCTCACCTATATAAGGATCCCCTTGGCATCTGATTTTCGGCTACACTGAACCCTAAGGATCTCTAGAGCCGAAATTAGCCTTCCTCCTCCTCTCTCTCTCTCTCTCTCTCTCTCTCTCTCTCTCTCTCTCTAATATTCTCCAATTGCTTTTGGTGTTTGTGATCTATTAGAGGCATCACATTTGAGGTGTTAAGTTCTCAAAGGTTCAACGTTATCAAGCTACAATTGAAAGGTATGTTTCTAACTTTGTTTTAGTTATGATTTTTCGATTTTGTATGCTAGATTTAGGGTTTACAAGCTTTGGATGATTATTGCATGTACAATTAGAAAAACCTAGATCCAAAGCTTTAGGGTTTGCATGTGCACCATAGGATTGTTGTTATGCTCAAAACCCATCACTATCATGTCTAACGAAAATATTCCGTCACCATTTCGGTTTCGATTTGTTGGTGGAGTGTTGGGATTTTGTAACGAAGTTGTGTAATAGAAGAAGAAAAGAATGACGTGAAAAACAATGTAACGAAGTTGTAAATTTATTATTAGAATTTATAAAAAATTTGTTTTTTGTTTTATATAAATGGACGTTCAAAACGGCTAGTCAAATGAAGTCAAATAAGGAATAAAAGCTCGAACCCTCTCATTGAAAATTTTATATATGTTGTTCTATCGTGGTAAATATAATGGAATCACAACGTTGGACAACGACACTCTTGGGGACTTGGGGGTGGTGTGCACGATCATGACAACCTTGCTACAAGGGTGGAACCAGGAAAAAAACCAAGATGTAGCACACACCATTTTAAGGATAGCATGCAAGAAAAATTACATTATACCAGAAAAATTCCCAAAAAGTTTATCCTATACCGAAAAATTTAAGAATTAGCACCGGCTATCCCTAGAACCCTTCTGGTTCCAACCCGCTGCCACGCTATGTGGCCACAAACATGACTCGTGTCATGTATACCTTCGGCCTTACAATTAAATTCTTATATACATTTTCACAAAACCTATTAAGTTGTATAAATGTCAATTTCAAAGAAGAAAAACTATTTTTAAGGCATCACACAAAAAATAAATTTTCATTGCCATTCATTTTGCACAAAACTTGTAATCCATACACGTGTTTGTTATGGACAAAACTTATGCGTTAAAGTTAAAAACGGATTTGCCGTATTACTCTTATTAGGAATAAGATATGTTGGCATCTATATTTTTTAATTTAGAACTAATTACTTATGAGTGTAATACGGTTTATTACATGTATATACTTAGTTATTAAATTTAGCTATTAAAGCTTTATATATATATATATATATATATATATATATATATATATATATATATATATATATATATATATATATATATATAAAAGTTCGATACAGAACCATTATTAATCAAGTAACCAAGAAACCAATGCAAAGCGTCGGAATTTAAAGCGATCAACAACAAAATGAAGGGTTGTAAAATTTTATAATAGACGCACATGTACCGGATTATAACAAAACTCACTTCATTTTTTTCATTTAAAATTTTTTTTAGGCCAAGGTTTTTATCGAAAAAAAAAACCGAATATACCGTTGTTCACGATTTTTCGTCCTCTTTCCATAGAGATCCATGATGATATATAAAAAACGAACTTTTTTTTTGAAAAAAACCCACTTAATTTTCTTAGTTTTTTCAATATTTAAGTTTATATTAATAAAAAAACTAATTATACCAAAAATATTAATTTTTTGCACTCTATTAATAAACATCAACACCGATTAAAAAAAAAAAAAAAAACCTCGAACAGTGTAGATTCACACTGTGAATCTAAACTGTAAATATTTTAATTTTTAACATTCACAATATGAAAATCTCGAACAGTTTAGATTCACATTGTGAATCTGAATTACTATTATGCACACTGTGAATCTGAGAAGGTTCACATAAAAAAAAAAAAAAAAAAAAAAAAAAAAAAAAAACCTCGATCAGTGTAGAGTCACACTGTGAATCTAAACTGTAAATATTTCAAATTTTAACACTCACAATGTGAAAAAGCCCCGATCAGTTCAGATTCACACTGTGAATCTGACTTATTATTATGCACACTATGAATCTGAGGAGGTTCACAACGTGAATCTGAACAAGTTTACAATATGAATCTGAACAGGTTCACAATGTGAATCTGAACTAAAATATCGTTTTTTTTTAACATGAATATGAATCTATGTTTAAAAAGTACAAAAAAATATGAATTTTGATATATTTATTAATTTTTTTCTATAAAAAATAGACCTTAACTTTTTTCATCAAAGAAAATGAAATGGGTTTTTTCGAAAAAAAAAGTTCGTTTTTTATATATCATCATTGATCTCTATGGAAAGATGACGAAAAATCGTGAACAACGGTATATTTGGTTTTTTTTTGATAAAAAACATGACCTAAAAAAAATTTTAAACAAAAAAAAGTTGTGGGTTTTTTTGTAAAGTGTGAATTTTTTGGTATAATCCGGTGTCTGTGCGTCCAATGTAAAAGTGTACATCTATTTCCTTGGCCGTTGATTGTTATGATTTCCGACGCTCACGATTGGTTCTTTGGTTCTTTGGTTAATTATGGTTCTCTATTGAACCTCATATATATATATATATATATATATATATATATATATATATATAGAGAGAGAGAGAGAGAGAGAGGTAAGTTATATTGAGAACACGAAAAAGGTTGAGAACGCGAGAACAAATCTGAACCATTAAAATATTATGATCAAAGGCTATTATCAGATGGGTTAATTATGTAAATTCCAAACCTCATTAGACTAATTTGTAAACTTTAAAATCTAATTAAGGGAATATTAGAAATTATGTTTTTATTTATTTCCTTAAAATCAATAAATATCCCTAAATTTATGCAAAGTTTTTATACTGGAACGTTTTTAGCTTTGTCTCTCTTTATTTATCGGTTTCAAAGCCCTAATCCCAATTTCCACCATTGTCGTTCCAGAGAATCCAGGAAGGGTTACAGATTATGCAAGACAGAAGGAGAGAAAGAGAGGATTGCGAGACGGAGATGGTATTTTGGTGGCAGCAGAGGCCGACAAGGGCCATTGGCATTTCGGAAAACTACTTCTACGACATCAAAAGCCAACAAGTGACGTAGAGGTGGTGGTGCCAGCCACTGGTGGTCGGAATTTGGTTGGATAACAACTGGTAGTCGGAATTTTGGTCGCAGCCATTGCTTCTGATACATCAAGGTACATCCTTTTCTTCCCCGTATCTTAATAGTGTGCTTTTCCAAAGCATGTGTATTCAATAACCCAATTGTAGATGATGACTAACTGATTAATGGGGGTGTTCGGATCTGCCATTACATTTTACTATGACTTCAGTTTTTGTGCTGATAGATAACAAAAAAAGTTACTATGATTTTGAGATGTTGATTATTTAGGATCCAAATTCTCAAATTTTAAGAACAAAAAAATGTGGAATTACTAAGCTATCATAGTCCTTAATCAACTAGTTTTCTTATTATGATTTTGATTTTTGAATCTTTATTTTTTTCATGAATAAAACAACGTGACATTACTAGATGAATCAATAATTCACACACAAACATAACATTTCTGGAACTATTATCTCACACACAAGCCTCCATTTGGAACCATTTAGGTCGCACACAATTTTTAGTAAGTATATCACAGGAAAAGCCCGAAGGAAGCAATTCTCAACCAATGAATCATTCTATTTTTTCCTAATTCACCCTTGATTAAACTTATCATAATTTTTTTATTTTATTTTGCATTGCTGCTTGAGGTGTCTATTTTTATATACAATTTGGGTTTTAATTATTGATGAATGGATGACATCGCTTCTTATTCATTGATGATTATACGATATGTTAAGCTTAATATCATTAAGTTTTTTTTCATATTTTTTTGATTTATTTTCTGCTTAACCTCATCGAGTTTTTTCGTATTTTTTTGATTTATTAATGTTATTGACATTTTGTTTTTGTATTTGACATTGCACAGAAAAATCAGATGAAATCCATCTCCAAAGGACCGTTGAATTCCTAACCAAGAAACAAAAGTGGAGATATCATTTTATTTATGATTATAAAGTAATGTTTTTTTAATTCATTTATGATTGTAATAAAATATGTAACTACTAGATTTTAATTTTTTAAGTTATTCGATTATGAATAGAGATATCACCTCCTTATTATTTATGTAATGTGCATTAATCATTTATGAATAGAGATATTAATTACTTATTATTTATGTAATGTGCATTATTTGTTTATGTCAATAATTGTAATGAAAATTGTTATCTCCAAATTATAATTTATTCATTTAAGATTACAACCTTATTCATTTATGATTACAAATGTATTTTTATTAAAATATGATATAAATATTTTGATTAATAAATTAGCAAAAAAAGAAAAAAAGTAAAAAAGTAAAAGAAAACATTGACGTTTTAATTTTATAGACCAATTGATAAAAAAATATTTTTTATCTTTCATTAATAAAAAACAATTAATTCCTTTTTTTTAGGTAACTACAATTATTATCACTAAATTTAAGGAAATTATGATTAAATTTTAATTTGTGAAAATTTAAAGTTAATACACATTTACAAATTTAGGGATGTAAAACGATTGGTCCAGAATTGTTCTCGTGTTCTCAACCTTTTTATGTTCTCGATCTTAAAACTTTTTGCATTTAGGTCCCTGGCCAGTACGCTGCGCGTACTGGGCCGATAAGTTGGTCGCGGAGGCATCCACGTACGCTGGACGTACGTGGAGTACGCGTGGCGTACACCCACCTGGGACAAACCTAAATTTTTAGGGTTTGAGGCATATTTAAACACCTTAAGTTGCTCTTGGACCTTCATATGACTAGCCTCCATCCCTCTAAACACTGAGAACGAAACCCTAACCTCCATTTGAGTGTTTGTGAGCCATTGTTGTGATCTTGTGGTTATTTTGGATACTTTGAAGAAGATGAAGCTTGGTGGTGAAGCATTGGTGGAGTGGGAGCTTGAAGATCCAGAGTCTTCATCAACTTTGCAAGCTTTCTAAGTTATAAAGCTTCTACCTTGATAACTCCATTTGCTAGATTTAGTTTAGGGCTTTGTTTTGGTATATTTTGGCCCCATGAGTCATTCTTGTGAGTTTGAGCCACTCCAGGAGCTAGGAATGCTAGATCTTAGCCTCTCTGATGTTCCTTGTGCATAAAAATGTTATCGTGATGTGTTATACTGGACCATGCATGATTTACGACTCTTATTATGGATCTTAATGGTAAAAAACGAGTATTGGGTCCCATTAAGTCATGCAAAACTATAAAGTTGCCAACTTTACGTGTTAAGACCCTAAAATGATGTATATATGAAGTTTGGACGTTAAGAGCTTAAGTGGTTAAGTCAAAAATTGAGGATTCGGCCTCTGGTCAGTACGTTGGGTGTACTTTCTAGTACGTTGGGCGTACTAGATCAAGTGCCCGTTTTTTCGAGTTAACATACGCGTAAGAGGAGTACGCATGGCGTACGCTGTTAACTGGGTTTTTTTTTGTTTTGGGCCCTTTTTAGACTTGGATTTCTTTTGAGCTTTGGGCCTTAGCTGGATTTTAGGCTTTGTATTTGTTGGGCCATAGTTGGACCTTAGGTTTATATGTTGGGCTTATTGTGGGCCTTTGGCCACTATAGGGTTATTGGGCCAAGCTAGTTGGGCCCAGTAAGGAAAAACGTAAAATAGTCTTTTACCCTAGAGGTTGTGTTGGGTCTAAAATTTGGTTTATACTTTGCTTTTCTAAGAATTTGTAGTTTTCGTTCTTGGGCCGAAAACAATCTTGGGTTTAATTGTAGCTTGGACCGAAAACTCATGTGTTTTCGGTCTAGCCTTTGAGTTGTGGGATTGGGTTTTCGGTTCATATGTATAAATAGTCATTAGGGGAGTGTTTATGGAGGATACACTAGAGTATTAGAGAGAAAGGGGCGTTTTAGAGGAGCATCATTGTTGTCACATTCATATGTTTTAGAGAGAGAAAGTTAAAGAGAAGAAGTGTGTGTGTGTGTGTGTGAATCTTATGTTGGATTATCATTCATATCATCAATACATTGCAGATTCATCTAGTTCTTCTTCTTCTTCTCCATTCTATCTTGCATCATCCACTTGATTGGGATTCCGCACAATCAAGTGGATCGGATTGATACGTCAAGCGTTTTTGGGGACTTACAGTTGGTATCAGAGCTTGGATCGTATCAATTAAATTGGCAAGATATTGAACGTTTTTGGAGTTTTTATTTGATTTGGACCGTTTGGGTATCCGTCTATTACTAGAGGAAGACCCAGACAATGACTTTGACGATACTGATCTTGGATTAACCAAGTTCGGTCTCGTTAAAGTACCTGTTGCATTTTTGTTTAAAAACTTTTTGTTCTTTTCAAGATCAGCCCTATTTCTTTCTTTATTGATGTTCCAATCACCATCAACTGAATGAGATCTCAAGGATTTTCTCTTAAGAGATATTCCTCGTGACTCATTCATTCTACCTTGTGCATAATAAGGAACATATGCATGGTTTGGACAATTTCTCGCAATATGACCAGGAGTTCCACAATTGAAACATGTTTGTCTCTTCATATAGAAACTGGTACCACTCTTTCCTGATTTAGTGTCCTTATTGATTTATTTACTTTTCCTACAAGTGCACGTGCATGGTTCAGATTGTGTGACTGGCTTAGGTGGCAGGTATTTGCTAGTGACATGTTCATTAGATTTATCAGACACGTCACCACACTTATCAGAAACATCCGAATCATCATATTTCAAAACAGAATCATCAAAAACTAAAACATCAGTTTTCAAATTAAAAACAGAAACATCATTGTTTGAATCAGAAACATCAGTTTGCAAAACAAAATTATTATCAGAAACACTCTCTCCAGCTGCCTGCTTGCCTTGAACTAAAGGTGAATCTGCATATGAAGTAGAAGCATTAGTATCATTCACCCGAGAGCTACTTTCTGGCACCACCACAGTAGGTTTGCCATACTAAAGATATGCTTCTCTTTCTATTTCTTCTTTAGATAGAGGAATGTTAGTGTAAGTATGGTTAAAAGGAGGAGGAACACTGTCATACCCTATACCTACTTTCTTCTTGTCCTGCCATTTTAATTGTGTTTCTATCATGCTCTCAACTGTCTTACTTGACACATCATACTTTCTGAAATTAAAATCTTCATTTTCAAATCTAATCTTCAATGTGTCAAGTTCGGCAGTCAAGTTGGCAAGCTGTCTCTTAACATGGTCATAGTTCTCACATTTGTTGCTATAGTCTTACTGAAGCTGTCTAAAGTCCTTGGTTTTGGCCTCTAGTTGTTCTTATAGTGATTTTTGGCCTTTCCTAAGAGTATAGGATTCATACCTAAGGTCCTCACGAAGACATTTAACAAAATCAATGCACTTTTGAGAACAAGAAACTTCACTGACCTCTTTTGTTTTTGGAGTGGTAGAAACCATGAAAGCAAATTGAAGTTGCATCATTTCTGCTTCAGCATCCTCTTCAGCTTTTTCATCTGGAAGCTCACTTATATGCACCAGATTTGCGTTTTCAGGTCCTGAGATGTTCAACGCTTGAATCTGGTCCTCCTAATCAAATGTTTGAGCTACAACTGCCAAGTTTTTAGTTTCACTGTTGGATGTAGTTCCTTTGTTGTTCATCACAGGTACCATTGTCCTATCATGATTCTCTCTTCTATCTGGTTTTGGGAACTCACGAGCAAAATGACCTGGCTCATGACAGTTGAAGCACTTAAGCTTGCCCCTGTTGAATCCAACTTTCTTGTCTCCATTTATACCCCAATTATTCTCCCCCGTCTTTTTGGAAAACTATTTAGCCCTGAATACAGCCATAATAATTTGACATGTAATATCCGTTTCTTCCATATCTTCAGGGTGAATTTGATCAAGATCTGCGAAAGATAGTTGAGGAGGCAAATCTCCAGCTAGAAAAGCATTGTAACAATTCACGAGACCAGAAGCTAGAGCCAGATTTTCTTCAGCTTCCTTGGGATTTGAGACAATGGCAGGGGTTTTTGAGGAGGAGGCTGAATGTTGATACGACATTGATGATGGAATAGCATGGGTTTGTGGAACATTGAAAGCTTGAGTTTGTGGAACAGTGAAAGATGAAAATGCATTGTTTGATGAAATTCCTAAATTTGTTGTGGAGTAGGAATTCACATGGTTTATCTCTCGCTGCTTGTCATCCAAATCACAAGCTTTGATAATAGCCATGGTTTCAGCAAGAGTGGGTCGATCTTTGGTTTTCTTGATAACAGAAACATTCATATCCCATGACTTGGGAAGAGAGTTCAACAGTTTCTTGTTTATCTCCGAGCGTGGTACAGAAATTCCAACAGTGTTTATCTCAGTGGTAAGAGTGATGAATCTCTGCAATTGGGCTTCAAGAGTCTCCCCCAGAACATGGTTGATCATGTTGAATTTTTGACGAAGCATGTCCTGACTGCTTTGTTTCATGTCATCATTTCCTTCGTAAACCTCTATCAATTCTTCCCAAAGTGCTTTTGCTGAATCATACTCCCTGAATCCTTGAGCAATGTCAGGGGATAGAGCCATAGTTAGAGTTGCTAGTGCCTTTTCCTGTTCCTCAATTTTTTCAAAGTCAGCATCAGTATAGTTCTCCGCTTTTTTGTCAGTTATTGTACCATCTTCAAGGGTAGTTGTGATTCTAACAGGACCCCTAAGAATGCTTCTCCAAATCTTAAAGTCTTTCATAAAAATTTGAATTTTTGTTGATCACTAGTTGGTTCTTAATTTTGAGGACTTACAGTTGGTATCAGAGCTTGACTCGTATCAATTAAATTGGCAAGATATTGAACGTTTTTGGACTCTTTCTTGAAGGATTTGGCATTTTTGATTAGTTTTTGAAGAAATATTGGGGGTTTGTTCTTCGTGTTCTTTATAAAAATGACTTTTTGATCGAGTTTTGGAGCAAAAAAGGTGAAAAATCGTGTTTTTTGGTCGTAATCAGCGAGGACGAGGCGGCCATTTTCGCACAGCAGCTAGCTGTTCCGAGGCGTTTGCAGTTAGAAGGTCGTTTACAGCCGAAAACGAGGGTTTTCGGTGGAGCATGTCCGAGTTTGTAGTGGAGCGGGCCTCAGACGTTTTCGGCTTCGGACAGTTTGCGGTTTCGCACGTGTTCAGTCCTCGCAAGTTTGCGGTCCTTGTTTGTGGTCAGCAGCCCTTTTGCGGTCAGCAGCGAATCTTCTCGATAAGATCCAAGGAGCTTCGCATTTTCGGTCCAAGTTTCGAAAATTTGACATTTTTGGCCCAAAAATCAATTTTTTGAATTTTGAAGTTTCGTTTTCGGCCCTAAGCTTCGTTTTTGATAAAATAATCTCGTTTTTCAATATTAAAGCTTCGTATTTGATTAAAAGGCCACGTATTCCGTCAAATACTCTCGGTTTCAATCTTAAAATTTTCGTTTTCGACCTAGAGTTTTGACTTTCGACTTTTTACTTCAAAGTTGACTTTTGACATTCACTTTTGACCTTTGACTTTCAAAGTTGACTTTTGACTTTCAAGTTTGACCTTTGACTTTTAACTTTGACTTTCTCGTTTAACTTTCAAGTTTTCACGCTTGACTTTTCGGTTTGACTTTTAAGTTTGACTTTTCAAGTTTGAATTTTAAGTTTGACTTTATAAATTTGACTTTTAAGGTTGAATTTTGAGGTTTATAGTCAAAGGGCATTTTTGATAAACAATGAGTTCCTCAAACACCCCAGTCAATGAAGTTTCATGTTCTCAATCTTGTGAAGCTACAATTAAGTTTCTTCGTGATCAAATCGATATATTAAAAAGAGAAAATGAGGACCTTAAATATGAAGGAAATATACTTAGGAAGGGCCAAAAACCCTTAAAAGCACAACTAGAGGCCAAAACCAAGGACTTTAGAACACTTCAAGAGGAATACAACAACAAATGTGCAAATTATACATATGTTAAGGAAAAACTTACTAACTTGACTGTTGAACTTGATACATTAAAATCTAAATATAAAGATGCAGATTTTACCTTTAAGAAATTTGATGTGCCAAGTGAGGTAGTTTCATCGATGATAGAAAAACAACTAACATTTAAAGATAATCAAAACAAGGGTCTAGGGTATCATAGTGTTCCACCTCCTTTAAATGACAACTATAACCCAACTCTTGAGACCAACGAGGAAGAGATACCTACTCAGTATGGCCAATCCCATGTGCCCACTTCAGTTAAGACTGAACAATCTGGGCCAACTGAGAGTATTGAGGTGAAGGATTCTAATGATTCTACTTCATGTGCAGGTAAAGTATTGGAAGATGAGGACAAGGAGAACATAACTAATTCTAGTTCTGCAAATTCTGTTGATTGTCAAACCAATGACTCCTTGAACTCTGAATTTGTTGCTTCTAACTCAGTTACTTCTAATCAACCTGATGTTGGTATATACAGGCCACCAAATCAAGCGAAGCAGAGTGCCTGCTGCAAGTGTGCTTGTGGGAACAATCAGAGACAAGGAAAGGGTACGCCACCAGGGGCAGGAAGAAACAAATCCCACGTGAAGAAACCGACATGTTTTCACTGTGGAACACCTGGACACATTGCCAGAAATTTTCCAAATCGTGCAAATGTTCCCTACTATGCACAAGGATGGCAGAATGCACCAAGAGGGAGATTTTCCAAAAGAAACCCTTCGAGGCCACGTTCAAACAATGGTGACTGGAACGCGCAAAAGGCCAAGAATCCAACTCCCAAGAACAAGAAGGGAATGTCTGCCAAGAAGTCCAATTCAAGAGATGCTCTAGTGAAATCAAGACTGGTTAGGTGAAAGTCATCTCGGCGATCGACTTCAAGTTCAAAAGCAAGCGATAAAGCACCCAACCGATCGAACAAGAAATGGGTTAAACCCGACTACAGATGGCTACCAAAGGTTCAAACTCCCAAATCTTCAAATGATTCTAACATTTCTTCATCTTCTGTTTGTGATAAGCAGGATATGTCATGGGAGAGAGTACCTTGCATTGATGACAAAGTTCAACCCAGTTTCAAAATGGATTGGGTTCCAAAGACCAACTGATCTCGCTCTATGTGCTGGAGCAGCTATGGAGGCATATCATCAGACTTCGGTTTATTGATAATGGCTGTTCCAAGCACATGATAAGGGACATATCTCAACTGTACAACATTCAGAACTTTGTTTGAGAGTATGTGTCCTTTGCGGGAAAGGAAGAAAGGAAAGGATCACAAATGGGGTTTGTGCTTAACGATGTGAAGAATTTTCGGATCTGTTCTGAGATTGAAATATGCGTGCTGTTCTCAGATCATCTGGATGCAAATTCAATTGGTAAATTACGGTTTAAGTTTTCTTCTCGATACTCCTGAGTTTTTCTTAAAATGATTCGTTTCAAAGACAATTTTTTAGTTTTGCTCATTTATTTTATTTTCTTTCTTCCCCATGCACAATTTAAGGGGGAGAAATTAAAATACAAAAAAATTATAAAAACAAAAATCCAAAAATACGTTCTTATGGTTTTTTTTTCGTAGGTATTATTTGGGAAGTGATAATATTGAGTGATAACGGGCAGTTTAAACAAGTGTAAGGCAGTGAAGCTGAATTGTCTAGACTCTATGTTCAATGTGCTGGTAGGCACAAAGGATTCAAAAGGACTAGATATTGATTGACAATGCAAGGACTTGACAGTGTGGACTTAGATAGTCTCATTTGGACTGACCATACGACGCTTGGGGAGATTGAGCAGTGATATAAACATGAGAACCTGCAGGATACACTAAAGTCATATGTATCTAGATTTATCGTTTAACGTTTCCTCGATGTATGGAATCATGTCCTTAATTCCGGTACTGATAGGGAAACTGGGGGGTTCTGATAAAGTAGGTATGTAGGAAATTATTTTCTTGCTTTCTATCTGTCAGTCATATGTTGCCTCCTTTGCGCGATTGGAACATATCTGACCTGGAATGCAACATATGCAACTCTATCTCTATGCATCTTCTTATCTATGCAATTCTTTCTATATGTTAGCCATATGTTGTCCCCTCTGCGTGATCGAAAGATCCGACCTGGGACACAACATATGCACCCTACTATCTATATAACCCTTTATCTATGTCAGTCATATGTTGTTCCCTCTGCGTGATTGGAAGACATCCGACCTGGGATACAACATATGCATTTCTATATCTATCTTGTTTCTTAATGATTGTCTACTCACCTAAAGTAAAGAGTTCTTTGGAAGTTCTTGATTACCGGGGTATATCGGGGAGTGGGAAACACATTCTCGTACATCTAAAATTGAATCATTTAATATGTTGTCTGTAGATCTTGCTGCTGAATTTAAGTGGACAACAATATCCTTGGTCGTCGTCAACTAAATGGTCCATTTAGGAATATAGATCACAATGACTTGTCACTTATAATCTGTCCAACTTGTCAATATCCTTTGTGTTTAAGTGGATCACAATACTAGTGATTGACCAGATCTAGACATGCAGGTGTGTGCTGATAAACGATATTGGATTGCCTGACAACTTTGATCCCAAATCAGTCTTAAATTTAGTTATCATTTTTGTTTATCTTAAATTTGTTCATAGTTTTCCTCTATGCACAAATTTAGGGGGAGAATTAAAAATTTAAAAATCAAACAAAAATCAAAAAAATTAAAAATCCAAAAATAGTGTTATTTCTGTTTTATTTCTTTTTCAGAAAAATCAAAAATCTAAAAATATTTTTGTTTCTGTTTTATCTTTTCAGAAAATATGAAAATTCCAAAAATATTATGTGCTACGTTTTCTTTTAGCTTTGTTTTTATCTCAAAATTTTCTTTGTCTTGAAAAGTGAATTCAGATGTAGATGAGACTCATGGAGACTGTATCAGAACTTTCTGAGCCAAGGCTGGGTCCTTGAACAACTGTGGTGAGAAGGGTTTTTCATAACTCTGTGATCCACATGGACTTTTTAGTCATTTGCTACTTTTCAATGCCCAACAGTGATCATTGAAGAACGTTCATTCAAAGGAATAAGAAATGAAGATTATTCTTTCAACATTCAATCTTTCAACCCCAGAAGCAAGGTGAAGCTGTTCTTGAAGATTATGTGTCAGATTGCATTGAAGCCTTCTCAATCAATTTGCTGTTATCTGTGAACCTGCTGAAGTGATCCAGAAGAATCGGTCTCTCTGTTATTCTCTCTGAAGATTCTTAAGCTGAAAGTGCTGATTTTCAAGAATCTTTTCAAGAAGCCTCCTCACCCAACGTGCGTTCAAAGTAAAATTTTTTTAAAGAAAAGTGCAACTGTTCAAGATGATGTTATTTACATAGAAGATTCATATGTTCATCTTGAAGTTGTGAAGAAATCGAAGATAAACGCTGAAGCCAGGCTGAAATTGAAGATTGACAAGCAAATCAAGCTACAAAACTAGGGGGAGTTTGTTGGGTCAAAAGAAAAGAAAGCTATAAACCAAGGGGGAGATTGTTGGGTCTAAAATTTGGTTTATACTTTTCTTTTCTAAGCATTTGTAGTTTTTGTTCTTGGGCCGAAAACCATCTTGGGTTTAATTGTAGCTTGGACCGAAAACTCATGTGTTTTCGGTCTAGCCGTTGAGTTGTGGGCTTGGGTTTTCGGTCCATATGTATAAATAGTCATTAGGGAGTGTTTATGGAGGAGACACTAGAGTATTAGAGAGAAAGGGGTGTTCTAGAGGAGCATCATTGTTGTCACATTCATATGTTCTAGAGAGAAGAAGTGTGTGTGTGTGTGTATGTGTGTGTGTGTGTGAATCTTATGTTGGATTATCATTCATATCATCAATACATTGAAGATTTATCTAGTTCTTCTTCTTCTTCTTCTCCATTCTATCTTGCATCATCCACTTGATTGGGATTCCGCACCATCAAGTGGACCAGATTGATACGTCAAGCGTTTTTGGGGACTTACAGGTTGAGGATGATGAGTTGGGACCCTAGTTATGGTTTATGACCTAATTATTAATTAGGGTATTGTTTGATGATATTTAGTGCGGAGATTTTCCGGATCAGCAGTCCGAGCATTTATCTGATTTTCCATAGTTTGAGGTGAGTTTCCTCCCAGTACTTAGCGGGTCGAAGGCACCAATGTCGACCCATGGATTATGGTTATATGTATGCTAGTTGTATGTGTGACCTTGCATGTGTGTATGTAATGTATGTATACCGGGCGAGGACTGATGCCAGGCGGGGCCTGATGGGTGTGATGGGCAGGGCCCATCACAAGATACAAACAGATTGGTTACAAGCGGGGCCTGATGGCTATCGAGCATGGCCTATTGTATGTTTGATATGTATGGTATGAGGTATTTTGGGGAAACTCACTAAGATTCGTGCTTACGGTTTTCAGTTTATGTTTCAGGTACTTCCAGATCGAAGGGGAAGAGCTCGGGATGATCGCATCACACACACCATGATTTCTTTCATATTTGACTTTGATGTATTGGGATGATTGATTGACATACTCTGATTTTTCTTTATGGTTTTATGAATTCGTTTGGTTAATTGTTTTATTATTATGAAAATGAAATTTTTGGTTTTAAAATTTTGGGACGTTACAAGTTGGTATCAGAACCTTGGTTTGAGGGATTCGGACATACTCTCGGGTGTGTCTGAACTCAAACTGAGGATTTGGTAGATTTCTCATAAAAGAAATGTTCTATAAAAAGAGTTTATTTTTATAATAGAAATGGGTGTGGTACATGTAATCGACCGAGCTCAAGTAATTTTTTCCAAAATACCCATACATGTTTTATGTTATGCTTTGAATGGTGAATCTGTGAATCACATGCTAGATTAGGATAAGGATCTGCTCAGGGTTGCATGATATAATGCTAGGAGAACCTTTATGCGCCTACTGTATGAGCTTGTAGACTTGCATGCTAGTATTGATCGGTCAGGATGGCCTGTTTAGGTTATACCTTGATTCCGATTACTCAATGCTCGAATGCTGCTTGCTTTGTGCTTTTAGGAGTTCCCATTAACATCATCTAACTAGTAAGTGAATATGTTAAGTTACATATTTTTAAGACTATATAATTTTAAAAGGTTAGGTTTTAACTTGATTACGCAGCTCTTGTTTGAGTCTAACCGTTGTAGTGTGAGACCTTTCATTCGAATAATTATCTGATATCGATGGTATTTAATTTTATTTGTAAGATAATTAGAGGATGTTAGGGGGGTTCCATCTGTAGCTGATGGCGGAGAGAGGTGATGTGGTAGCCCTAGGTAAACCTAGGAGGTGATTCGGTGCCGAGAGCCTTGTCTTGTTGAGGGTTGTTTGGATTGATAAAGGAATGACTTGGAGGATTCAGGGCAATCCTTGAGGAAAGTACAGATAGATGAGGAAGGTAGTATGGGCCCATACTACTAGAAGTAGAGGATCCGTACTCGAGTCAAGGGAAGTCACGATGGTACCAGAAAATTTGTAGAGTGTGGGATTTTTTCGAGTGTTTTATGATGGTTTATATGGTTTATGTTTCAGTATGGTGGTCACTCGAGGAGGTTCTAATGCAGATGGGGGTGCCGGTGATGGTTTAGCTTCAGGCTCTGGGGTCGGGCATATGGATGATCAGATGCGGGAGTTCATTTCATCAGAGATTACCCGCAGTTCTTGAGCAGAATCTTGTGATCTTCGATACGGTCAAGGAGGGTATCATGAAGATTCTGGATGAGCGCTTGGGCACTTTTAGTTCTGAGATGGTGGCGATGATGGGAGCTCTCACTTTGACCTTCCGTGAGTTCCGAGCATGTGGATCCCTGAATTTCTTTGGGAAGAAGAACCCGATTGCGGGCAGGCATTGGTTGGAAGACGTCGGGAACGCCTTCCGATCTAGCCTCTGTCCTGAGGAGGCGAAGGTCCAACTTGCATCCTATCTTCTGAAAGACAGAGCTCGAGATTGGTGGAAGGAGGTTAGAAACACCTTGGGAGGCGAGGCAGTTGAGTCAATGACTTGGGAGGATTTCTTGATGAGGTTTCGGGATGAGTTTGTATCGGTGATTCAGGTCCAACAGTTGGCGAGGGAGTTTCAGGACCTTTGCCAGACTACTGGGACGGTGGCAGAGATCACTGCTATGTTTTGGAGGTTATTGACCCTTCATCGGAGGGTGTGAGTTCCGTATTTGGGTGGTGTGTGCCAGGTTTTTATGGTGGAGGCGCATAAGACGAGGTTCTCTATTCATCCTGGAGCAACAAAGATATATAGAGATCTTCGGCTCGACTATTGGTGACCATGCATGAAGCAAGATGTGGCCTGGTATGTGGAGAGGTACTTAACTTGTAGGAAAGTCAAGGTTGAGCATCAGAAACCTCATGGCAAGTTGCAGCCGTTAGACATTCCCATTTGGAAATGGGAAGAGATTACTATGGATTTCATCACGAAGTTGCCAGGGACAGCACGCAGAGTGGATTCGATATGTGTCATCATGGACCGATTGACCAAGAGCACGCATTTCATTCCGATTCAGGAGAGTGTCTCTGCAGAGAGGTTGGCTGACATTTACATCATGGAGGTTGTAGCACGACATGGGGTTCCGGTTTCAGTGGTCTCAGACAGGGATGTCCGGTTTACTTCCAGGTTCTAGAAGAGGTTTCACGAGGAGTTGGGTACTCGTCTGCATTTCATCACGACTTTACACCCGCAGACTGATGGACAAAGTGAGCAGACTATCCAGACCTTGGAGGATATTCTTCGGGCATGTGTATTGGACTTTGGTGGGAGTTGGGATACATATCTCCATTTGGCAGAGTTTTCGTATAACAACATTTATCATGCCAGCATTGATCGACCTCCTTTTGACACACTCAATGGGAGGAAGTGCAGGACCCCAATATGTTGGGGTGAGGTCGGTCAGCGAGTCATGGAGAGTACTGAGGTGGTACTGACGACAACAGAGTTGATACAACAGGTGCGGGGTAGACTTCAGACAACACATAGTCGGCAGAAGAGTTATGCCGACAAGTGCCGATCAAATCTAGAGTTATAGGTTGGGGACACGGTGCTCCTGAAGGTGTCACCTTGGAAAGGTGTCATCCAATTAAGGAAGAGGGGCAAGTTGGGCCCTAGATACATTGGTCCTTTCAGGGTTTTGTCCCGGGTGGGCATGTTTGCTTATCGCTTGGATCTACCCGAGGAGCTCAGTCAGATCCATAGCACGTTTCACGTCTCTCAGCTGCAAGAATATTTGGTTGATGATTACGCGGTGGTTCCATTAGAGGATATTCTGGTGGATGATCGCCTAAATTATATTGAAAGACCGATTGCCATCCTTGACAGGAAGAGGAAGGCTCTGCGGAACAAGACGATGATTATGGTAAAGGTGCAATGGCAGCACCGCAAGGGTTCAGAATGGACGTGGTAGCCTGAGGTCGAGATGAGGGAGCATTATCCAGAGTTGTTTGCAGCGACGGACTTCGAGGACGAAGTCTGATTCAAGTGGGGGAGAGTTGTAACATTCGTATTTCAGGTATTCCTCCTTTGCCCTTAATCTTAAAACTTTTTTCATTTTAGGTCCCTGGCCAATATGTTGGACGTATGCTAGGAGTATGTTGGGCGTATGCTAGGAGTACGTTAGGCGTACTGGGCCAATAAGTTGGTCGTAGAGGCATCCATGTACGTTAGGAATACGTGGAGTACGCGGGGCATACAACCACCTGGGACAAACCCTAATTTTTAGGTTTTGAGCCCTATTTAAACACCTTAAATTGCTCTTGGTGTTGGATTAATGTCTAAGTCCATAACTATAATTGGTAAGACTTGACCCGACCCGGCATGGTCCATTTGGGTTGCATGGCATCATGCATTTGGATAGACTATAATGAGAGAAATAACACTTAAGGTTGGTTAATATATTATAAGTTCTAATATATTAATAAGGTTATTTAATTAGTATTGATCAAGAATTAATTTGGAATTAATTAAGTGATCAAAAGGAGACTAATTAAATATATGGGTTGATTGTGTAAATCATTCATTCTTATATATGTGGGCTTGTGATCCAAGATTCCTTATGTTGGACTAAGTCCATGGGGTGACCCATGGATACTCCATGGAGGTTAAAATCCATGGAGCATAAGGAATGGGTAAAGTTATGAGTTACATGGTGTAACCCTAATAGCCACCATATAAAAGAACCCATGGCTCAAGAAATCGTGCACTAATGTGTGAGTGTGAGGGCTAGACGATTTTAAGGAGTGTTCAAGTTTCTCTCAAGTTATTCCAAGTGTATTTGGTGTTGTGTGAACCATTTGAGGTGTCACACTTGGGGCACTAGGCACTCAAGCTTCATGTAGACATTCTACATCAAAGAGGTATGTATTCTATCTTGTTATATTTATTATTTTGTATGTTAGATTAGGATAATACCTTGGATGTTCATAATTGTATGTATAATATAGAAAACATAGATCCAATGTATTTAGGGTTGCATGTACACTTAGGAGTGTTAGAATGCTCATAACCCAACAGTGGTATCAGAGCCTAGGCTTGTTTTCTTGTTATACTTGCAAAAGTAGCTGAAAAATCGAGTTGGATGCATATATTCGATTGTTTTGGCTGGAATTGGACTAGGAACATTACCCTAAGATGTTTTTGGACTTTTAAACTTGTTTTTGATGTGGTAATGTTCATGCTAATCCAATTTCTAAGATAATTGTCATAATTTCAAGATTTGTATTAGTTTGTATGTTCATGCAAATTTCTTGAAGATTGATGATTTGAATTATCTTGTTCTTATGAGGTTCTTAGATTAATAAAAAAGTTGTGTGAAATAGTTGTTTTCAATCCATTTTAATCTAAGAGTTGATTCCAAAGTGTGTTTTTGTAACTTGTCCTCAAGTTATATGAAAAGTCACATTTAAGAATCATAAAACTCATAAAAGTTGGCAAAGGTTACAAAATGAAGAGTCTAGTTCTAATTAAATGGTTTTATGACTCCATAACTTGTCCTCAAGTTATGGAGGTTCAAGAGTCTCTTCATTAAATTAAAAAAAAAGTGTAACCTTAATTAGTTCCATAAGTTACAATAAAAAAAAGTTATTTTTTTTATTAATTAGTTTAAAGTCTTCCATAACTTGTCCTCAAGTTATGGAACTTGAAGAGTTTTTTTTTTTTTAATTAAAACTACTTTAAACTCATAAGTTATGGAATTAATTAGTTTTTAATACTTTCAAAACTTGCCCTCAAGTTTTGGAATTTGAAAAGTTTTCACTTATGAATACTTTAATTCCAAGTTAGCCCTTAGAATTTTAAAAGTTAAAATTCAACCCTTATACTTTATAATATTATAAGTTAATAATATTTATATATATGTATAAGAGTAAAGTCAGTCTTACCGTTAGTAGGCCTCATTCATGAAGCCGGTCTATAAGGGAGGTATAAGGTTACTGCCTATAAAATGGCAGTTTAATGGGTGTCCACTCTCACCCACCGCTTCCTTGACTAGTGGATGGTCGTTAGCCGAACGGGTAGGACAAGGACTATAATTCTCCTTTCATTAAAAGTATTAATGATAAATACTAAGTAACTAAACTCTTATTAATACCCAATCTTAGTTACTTAGGAAAATGTGAATTTGGTGCTAACCCATGAAATTACACTTTGCACTTTGCTTAAGTCGTTAGTGGAGCGTGTGTGGTTAACCGGCACACTAACCTGGACTTAACAAGGTAGGCAAAGGGTAACTTAATATTTATCATAGTATCGGTGGAGCGTGTGCGGTTAACCGGCACACTGATTAAGGGGTAAATATTAAGGGTACCAAGTATATTTGCATGGTTATTCACACCTTGTTTTGTGATCCTCGGCATCCCAGTCACAAAACCTGAAGGGCACACTCGAGATTGAAACATGCCTTTGAACAGTTCAATGAATCTCAAAGATCTAGGACTTTCAAATCCAATTAAAACCTAATAAATTATTTCGTTTTTCATGGTGGAAATTGGTGAATCGTCATTCACCTACCTTCAAATATTTTATAGCTTGGATTACGGCATCCCTCTTCTAAGTTATAAAATAGTTTGTTGGGTCCTAGCCTTAATATTTCATATTGGGTGTCATATTAAGGACTTTAAATCAACTATCTTGAATATCTCCCAAAAAGATGCCTGGTCTAGACATTTATGATCTTCCCAAATCTCTTGAAACAAGCTTTCCTAAATGAAGATGAGTCCCATGGATATCATACTTCTTTCACCTCCTCCAATTATTCTCCCTAACCCACAAGTTCCTAAAAAGTTTAAGGTCACTCAAGCCCTATTGGCAAGGCAAGGTCTAGGTGTGATCACATCTTGGAGATGTAGTCACATATTGACAAGCCGGGAGAGTTGGGTGTCAAAGTCTTGAGAAAGTTGGTGGCTCAACTACTTTCTAAGTCACATAGTGAGTTCTTTTGGGAATCCTATGAAACAGACTAAGACAAGACCCTTAATGATCTTATCTATTTGCTAAGATCAACTTCCTAAAACGCTATGGACATTGACAATGATGACATTGGATATCCAGTAAAGCTCTCTCTTCCCAATGGAAAGGGATGGGCCATAGTCAACTCGGTTGACCCAATGGTAAAGAGAGAGGCGAAGTCTGAGATAGTCTCATTATCAAGGGTCTATAGGTAACTATTGCCAAATGAAGGGGCATTGGTTACGAAGCTGCCAAATTTACCTAAGGATGTTAAAGTCAATAAGTTTGGCTCTACTTTAGGTAAAGTCCATTGTCTAACTCTATTAAGTACATGCTCATTCTGATCGCGAAGATGGATTTCAATCGCATGGTTCGGTGATCAGAATTTTGGGCTATTACTTAAGAGTTATGATATTTATATTGCTTAGGAATAGATAACAACAACGTTTTCATATGGATTGTAAGGATAAGTTTTTCCGCAAAGTTTTAAAATAAAAGAAAAAGGTTTTGATTTTATTTATTTTAAGTATCCTTACAATGGCATTTGTGAAAAGTTGTTGCTTATAAGATTCCATTGATAGCAATATTGGAAAAATGGATTTGATTCTTTCGGTTGTGGTAGTGTATAATATTACCAAATAAGGAAAGATTCTCATCACCCAAGGTTCAATTGGACCGAAACTTGGAATCATGCAAGTTGTATAGTATGATGAATGAGAACTTTCAGCTTGGAAAATTAAGACTAATTCCTTATGTGAATAAGGAAAGGACTAAGGGATCGAGTACACATTCTTGTGCACTGGTCAAGTCCACCACAAAAGATCAAGAAGACTATTCGTCATGATTTACTTAAGTTCAGTAAATATGGTTATACTTATAAGTTTAAGTATAAGTCTGTAGCATTGGAGAAGTTTCAATGTGAGACAGAACGAATAAGAAGAATCAAAGTATGGCAGAAAGATAAAAGTTTCTCAAATCTAAAAAAATGGGAGAGTACTTTAGTATCATGTTTATGATCATCTTAATGATTAAGATACCATATCACAATTGGTCCTCTAAAGTCAAGAAGAGGAGTCATGAATTGTTGAAATGGTTAAATCAAAAAGATGAGTCATACTTCGTTCCAAAACAATTCTTAGAGTCATACTCCAAGATTGTAACTTGAGTGACATATCTTAAAGAGGGTTTGTTAACACTAGTCAAATGTAAGAGTAAAAGGTTATCTACTCTTGTACATTTGAAATTGGTAAGTTGTGATGTTTTGGATAAAACAGAGACCAACTTAGGCCAATTGTGTAAAGTGTTAGTCTTGATAAAGAATCCGCACTATCTCTTGAATATTTGACAAGGGAGTCTTATATGTCAAGAGGATAGTGGGAGTCTTAAAGCTCTTGAAAGTTTCAAGACTTAATCAAGAATAAAACCTAAAGTCCTTCACTAGCACACGACTTGAGGTTTATAACCTATCGTGTTGAAATTTTTGTGCCTATTCAAGTTGGCTTTGCATAGGAGTTCTGAGAGTTCTCAATTGGTTGCACAACTACTTGGAAGCAATGGCAGGCACCTGAGCTGCAAAATGGCAAGAATTTAAGATTGCACAAGTTTAATCAATATGAGTTTGGATTTGTCACTAACCTTGTCTTGTGATTATGGTTTTGACAAATTCACATGGATAAGAACACATACACTATTAAATCTAAGTGTCATAAGGTTTCTCTCTGATTCATGAAAATGATGGTGAGGAAACACTTTCACTAAGTAGATTTTAGCTAGATAGAAATTGTGATATTTGCATTCTCAAAGTCGTTAGTGGAGCGTGTGTGGTTTACCGGCACACTAACATGGACTTGTGAGAAGTGGCAAAGGTCTAAACAATTGAGACTATGATTACGGCATCCCTTTTCATAGTTCTAAAATTGTTTAGACACACATGTGAGCTATCTAAGAGAGGTGTATGATTTTGATAAAGTATTATCAAAACAATCTAGTATCAGAAATCTGAACTTTGGTAAGAAAGTCAGCTGATTTCTGAGTACATGTCAAAGCTAGTGGGAGCATAAGTGTTATGCTAATAATCATCATGTTAGTGGGAGCATGATAATTATGACAAAGGTTGCAAGTTAGCAATGTTAATTATAGAAAACAAAAGTTTCAATTCGTGAGGTTGCAGGGGTTGAAAAATTTGTTTTGCTATAATTAAGGGAGAGGAAATTATACTTCATTTCAATTCTAAAAGCTTAGATTGAGATTTTAATCGTATTTAATCAAGGATATATATATGAATATCATGTTGGAATGGCTCAACATAAGGAAATTCTATATATGGGTCCATTATTTGCGTTCTAAAATTCGATTATGATTACGACATCCCTTTTCATAATCTGAATTTTGAGAACTTGGCAAATTGAAATGGAAATATTATAGCAAAAGACTGGTTTAGTCTTTATGTGAGACATCATGAATCGTGTCCCATATGCTTCGGATATAGGATCGATTACATGTGCTATATTCATCCTTTCTAAAATTTTCCAAATGCCTGGGGCATTATGAAGGGAAAAGGTCTAGAATTTGATATGACTAAAATGATTAAGCAGTTGTCGAGGACAATCTAAGGTTTACCAAAGATTGGTTGCTCAAGGACAGTTGGAAGTATAATGTTAATTCTGGAAGGACCATATTGACATAATCTGTAAGGAGGCAACTCTTGTTCAGAAGTGATAGTCAAAATGGAACATGGAAATGTTTCAAAGTTAGAAATTAGTCAATCTGTGTAAGATTAGGAAACTTAATGAAAGAAGGATGTTTCCAAGGAGCTGATCTCCTTTGGAATGCTCTGTAATGATTGTTGTCAAGTCTTTCTGACTTCGTGCATAATCATTAAGAGGATCAATGCATATAAGTTTAGAATCTAACAGATTTCAGTAAATGGCATGAATTTGGAATTCTTGCATTTGCAGTAAGGATTTGGGACTGTGAAAAGAGGATCATTGGAGTGATGTTCAATTGATCTATTTTACAAAGTAAAGATCATAGACAAACATAGTATGCATACTTGGTGTATGGCATGACTAGTGTTTAGAAAACATAGTGTACATGCTTGGAGCATGGGACAACTATTGTTTTAAATTCAAGTATAAAGTTGATAAAACCGAAACAATGAATAATGAGTAATCAGTATGGTGATAAATAAAAGTGTTTATTTATATTCATAGGGTTTGATACCATATTTGATTCATTTATTCTTGTGTTTCACTTTGCATGTTTTGACTTCCAGAATAACTAAATCGCTCTTCCTGAATGATTAAGTTATTCAAACCATCCACAGTCGGTCATATGTTGGAAGTAGATATGAATCAAGACTGTCATGGGTTGGTTTGTAGAGGTCCAAGTTGGTGGACAAAGTGGTGCTACAACACTCATGAGTGCTCATAAGTTCTGAGTATTGGATTCAACCCGCGCTCATTTAAATCACTTCATGGATTTTATCACGAGTGATCATGAGACGATAATATCTTATATTCTTCAAACCTAGAGATATGAGTTGTTACTATGAGTTGGTTATACATTGATTGCACGAAAACGCATTGGTAACTCGATGTTATAAAACGTGCGTTTGTGTATGATTCAACAAGTAGTAGAACAAGCCATATGAGTCGAAGTTTATCCATTCCTTTTACCTTCGGGATAAAAGCGATATCTGTGGGCCCCTCGATGATTTAAAGATGATACATGTGAGTGCTTGGCCAAGTCAGGACTGATTTGATTTGTTCAATCAGTCAGTCATCATTAATCGGAAATCGGGAAACAACAAATGGACAGAGAGAATGATTGATAATCCATGTCTCAGTCCATATGATATCTAGAATGGAGGAATATATGATCCCTTATCTAATGGACAAGTCATTGACAAAGGTCAGAGTTCATCGACAAGGTCAGAGTTCGACAGAAGCTTTTGAGAGCTACGATTGCTGATCGGTTCCTGAAGTCATAGGCAATAATAGTTTTAGACTTATCCAAGTGGGAGACTGTTGGATTAATGTCTAAGTCCATAACCATAATTGGTAAGACTTGACCCGACCCGGCATGGTCCATTTGGGTTGCATGGCATCATGCATTTGGATAGACTATAATGAGAAAAATAACACTTAAGGTTGGTTAATATATTATAAGTTCTAATATATTAATAAGGTTATTTAATTAGTATTGATCAAGAATTAATTTGGAATTAATTAAGTGATCAAAAGGAGACTAATTAAATATATGGGTTGATTGTGTAAATCATTCATTCTTATATATGTGGGCTTGTGATCCAAGATTCCTTATGTTGGACTAAGTCCATGGGGTGACCCATGGATACTCCATGGAGGTTAAAATCCATGGATCATAAGGAATGGGTAAAGTTATGAGTTACATGGTGTAACCCTAATAGCCACCATATAAAAGAATCTCATGGCTCAAGAAATCGTGCACTAATGTGTGAGTGTGAGGGCTAGACGATTTTAAGGAGTGTTCAAGTTTCTCTCAAGTTATTCCAAGTGTATTTGGTGTTGTGTGAACCATTTGAGGTGTCACACTTGTGGTACTAGGCACTCAAGCTTCATGTAGACATTCTACATCAAAGAGGTATGTATTCTATCTTGTTATATTTATTATTTTGTATGCTAGATTAGGATAATACCTTGGATGTTCATAATTGTATGTATAATAGAGAAAACATAGATCCAAGGTATTTAGGGTTGCATGTACACTTAGGAGTGTTAGAATGCTCATAACCCAACACTTGGACCTTCCTATAACCAGCCTCCATCCCTCTAAACACTGATAACAAACCCCTAGACTCCATTTGAGTGTTTGTGAGCCATTGTTGTGATCTTGTGGTCTTTTTGGGTACTTTGAAGAAGGTGAAGCTTGGTGGTGAAGCATTGGTGGAGTGGGAGCTTGAAGATACATAGTCTTCATCAACTTTGCAAGCTTTCTAAGGTATAAAGCTTCTACGTTGATAACTCCATTTGCTTCTTGTGATTTTGAGCAACTCTAGGAGCTAGGAATGCTAGATCTTAGCCTATCTGATGTTCCTTGTGCATAAAAATGATATCTTGATGTGTTATATTGGGCCATGCATGAGTTAGGGCTCTTATTATGGGTCTTAATGGTAAAAAAATGAGTACTGGGTCCCATTAAGTCATGCAAAACTATAAAGTTGCCAACTTTACATGTTAAGACCTTAAAATCATGTAGATCCGAAGTTTGGACGTTAAGAGCTTAAGTGGTTAAGTCAAAAATTGAGGATTGACCCTCGGGTCAATACGCTGGGCGTACTAGGTCAAGTGCCCATTTTTCGAGTTAACGCTCGTACGTTACGTGTACAAGGAGTACGCAGGGCGTACGCTATGAAGTGGGCTTTTATTGTTTTGGGCCCTTTTGGACTTGGGCTTCTTTTGAGCTTTGGGGCTTAGCTGGATTTTGGGCTTTGTATATGTTAGGCCATAGTTGGACCTTAGGTTTATAGTTTGGGCCATTTGTGGGCCTTGGGCCACTATAGGGTTATTGGGCGAAGCTAGTTGGGCCCAGTAAGGAAAAGGTAAAATAGTCTTTTACCCTAGAGGTTGAGGATGATGAGTTGGGACCCTGGTTATCGTTTATGACCAAATTATTAATTAGGGTATTGTTTGATGATATTTAGTGCGGAGATTTCCCGGATCAGCAGTCCGAACATTTATCTGGTTTTTCAGCATTTTAGGTGAGTTTCCTCCGAGTACTTAGCGAGTCAAAGGCACCAATGTCGACCCATGGATTATGGTTATCTGTATGCTAGTTGTATGTGTGGCCTTGCATGTGTGTATATATTGTATGTATATTGGGAAGGGGCTGATGCCAGGCGGGGCCTGATGGGTGTGATGGGCGGGGCCCATCATAAGATAAATGCAGATCTGTTTCAAGCGAGGCTCGATGCCGGGCGGGAAACGATGGCTGTCGGGTATGTCCCTTTGTATGTTTGATATGTATGATATGAGGTATTTTGGGGGAACTCACTAAGCTTCGTGCTTACGATTTTTAGTATATGTTTAAGGTACTTCCGGATCGAAGGGGTAGAGCTCAGGATGATTGCATCGCATACACCATGATTTCCGCCATATTTGACTTTGATGTATTGGGATGATTGATCGACATACTCTGATTTTTCTTTATGGTTTTATGAAAACGTTTGGTTGATGGTTTTATTATTATGAAAATGAAATTTTTGGTTTTAAATTTTTGGGACGTTACAATTTATATATATATATATATATATATATATATATATATATATATATATATATATATATATATATATATATATATATATATATATATATATATATATATGTTGTTGGATCTATATGCCCAAGAATCATTATGGAGTGATATTGTTAATAATATATGATCCTATAGTGTCACACCTTTATCAAGTTGGCACATTTTGTATATTTATTATTAATATGATTATTAATAAATAATATTAATTCTTGTATTTTAATTAGGGAATAGTTATTGTTTTGTGAGAATAATAATTATAAGAGAGTATTACTAGTTATTATTTCATATGGTATGAAATAATAAGTAATGCACAACCTTTTGGACTAGTTGGATTCCTTTGTCTTTTACCTAAAGACAAAGTTTAAATTTTATAAACTTAGAGTTTATAAAAATCAAAGAATCTTTCTTATTTAAAGAGGTATGACCAAATTTATATTTAAAGAATAGAGGTTGCTTGTCAACCTCCATAACTTGCCCCATGCTTCTTGAAAAGATAAGAGTTACTTTATATTATTTTAATATAAAGTCCTTACCTTCAATATTATATTCAAGAGGCCATGCTTGGATGGATTATAAATATAGGGTCTCTTACATGAAGAAAGTGCTAGTTTTTGGTCCAAGAAAATCACTTCTTCTTCTTCCCTTTTTCTCTCCCCAAAACCATGAGCAACATGGGAGCTTGGAGCTCTTTCCTCTTTTGAAGATATTACTTGCTTTTGGTGTTCATTTTGTGTCTTCCTTTTAGTGCTTAATTGTTTAAGAACTTAAGGCTTAAAAAACAAAGTTATACAAGAAGGAACTAGCATTCCAAGTGCCTTACTCTAGATGGTGGATACTTGTAGAGAAGATCATACACTTTGATCTTTTGTTATCTTCATCAACACCCCAAAACCAAGTGAGTTCAAAGGCTTCAAAGGTTATATCTAAAACATCCTATGGTTGTTTTTATTTCATTCTAACCTCTATAAATGGATCCATTATGGTGTGGTTTTGTTATGAACTAAAAATAAACTCGTTATTTTTAAAGTCTTCCGTTGTCGATTTTTGTGAAAAACAAAATTTTAATTCGTATCAAAACTCAACAGTGGTACCAGAGCCATCTTTTATATGTTAGAATGATTTTTTATGTTAGATAATCTTTGATTTTGTGGAAAACAAGCATGAATTTCTTTTGGTTAAGAAAAATCCATATTTCTCTTCTTTGGCAACTTCTTGGTTGAAATTGTTTATTTTTATATATAATCATTTTTCATGCATTTTGGTTATATAAAAGTTGACTTAGAAAAAACAAAGAGTCGTTTGTTGTAATATTTGATATGTTGTTGTGTATAAACAAGTCATTTGGACCTTTGTGTTGTGCTTGGTTCATACACATTATAATGCATGCTTGTGATGTTTATTTTATGTTAAATGTATGTTATGTTTTATGTATGAAAATAGTTTTTACATGTCAAATAACATTTTTTTATAAGATAATATCACTTGGAGTTTAAGTAAAAAATATTTAAAAGATAACATAAGATGTTTATAAATTGATATTTATAAAAACGTTTTACAGGTTACCGGTTACCGGTTAAAACTCAATTTTTTGTTGAAAATAGTTTTATTGTAAAACTTATAAATACCTAACTTTAAAATATTTGAAATGGTTTAAAAGATGTTTAAACTTTATATAAACTCCATGTCTTTATAATAAATAAGGAGTTTTTATTAAAAAGACTAAAATCGTTTTATAGCGTTATAACGGCAAATAATAAAACTAGTGATTATTTTGCGTCGAAACTTAATATATGATATTGGTGTTTTAAACATAACGCAACATGTTGATATTATGATTTATGCATGCTAAATGAGATTTAAAACATAAATATCATCACCCAAGTTTTGGTTTATCAAAATATGACTTTTATCATAAGATACATAAAATTGAGTTTATAAAATAAAATGAGTTTATTCTATACATTCATGGAGTCATAAGTTTTTTATTGTTAAAAGGAGATTTAAAATAGTGATTTTATAACTCATCCAAAACTCCAAGTCTTAAGTATAAAATATAGTTTTATTAAGACTGTTACCGGTTCTTAAAACCAATCTACGACTAAACTTTAAAATACCGGATTTTAGTTTATAAGTGATCGCGGTTAATGGAAATAAAATGAAGTTTTATTTGGCACCTTAAGAGCCTCATAACAAGTGATACGAATTTTACAAAAGGGTACATGAATTGTTGGATGAATGCAATATTCATGAGACCATGTTTTTATAAACTATAATTGTAAAACATATATAAACCCTTATTTACAAAACTTCAAATCTATGCAATCCATTTAAAATTCACTTGGGATTTTTGTGCAGTTCATATGGATTTTTGGGTCACCATATTCATTTGGGTTGTCAAAAATAGTCAAGGTGTTTTCGTATTTGCTTGTGGGAAAAAGGTCACTAACCATTTGTGGAATAGAACTCACATGTTTTTTAAATGGATGATTTGATCAATTTCTTATGTGATAAAGGTCGCCTAAGCATAAGAGTTTTGAGGCATAGATAGGATAAACATGCCAAGCTAAACAATAGTTGTTTAGGATACCATAATCTAGGAGTTACAAATCGTATGCAATTGGTAATCGCTACCTACCGAGTTTGATTAAGTTTATGGGATAAAGGTCGCCTAACCATTTACTTGTTTTGATACTTGGATCCTAGACTTTAAAAAATTAATGTTTTAAGAAACAATATAAGGTATTAATTTTTAAAGACTAAATATTTAAAATACTAAATGAAACTTTGTTAAATTCTGTTGATAACTGTTAATAATTTTACGCCCTGCAAAACCTCTCTCTTGTTGAGTTTCAAGAGACATTAACATTTGATGGTTATAATTTCTGTAACTGGTATAATATCTTAAGGTTCTACCTTTAAGATAAATAGAAATTATTTATTCTGAAAGATCTCATACCTAAATAACCTCTGCAACCAGTTAGTCTGATCATGATACTTTGATGGAAGTATTATTGTGATGATGATGATGTGTCTCACATCATACTGAAGAAATTAACCATGACTTGCAGAAAGTCTTGGATAATTATGAAACATATTAGATGTATTATCAAGTAAAGCAGATATTCAATCAGAACACTAGAAATAGTTTTCAAGTCTGTTCAAGCTTTGAATAAAAGGAAGTCTAAAAGATTGTGCACTCATATAGACTTATAGTTCAGTTAAGGGAAATACAGCATAAACCCATAAATCAAGAAAGGACCAAATGATTAATGTTTTTTTTTCTAATCTCATCTCATCGAGCTGAAGAAGTCTGACTTGGACAAGACTTCAAATATCTATATGATAAAACTACTTATTTTTCCATCATTCACTTGAGTATGTTATACTTAAAGTGACACTAATAATTGATATTATGTATTGATGATTGGAAGAAATAATCAACTGATTACAAACGAATGGTATTTCATGTTGAAGATATAACAAGTGTTGTTATTGTCTTTATTTAATCAATAGATGTTTTGTACCTATCCTTATAGGGACATGTCACAGTTGTAATTTATCAATAAATCTAGATTTACTTATCGTTTAATGGATGTTCACATTCATGTTCTGAAACGATGTATTCTGTGTTAAAGAATTTTTTCTCATAATGTTATTTATGAAGTAAATCTATAATCTTTCATTAAATTAATAGTTCTGATCATAACACCTATATCATCAAATGATATTTGATTGGAACTTATCTATGTCATAATCATCATGACAATATAAATAAGAAATACATATACCAACTTCAAAAGGATAGAATCTTTTGAAGGCAAATGAGCTTGATTCATTTGATATATGTGAATCATATTTATATGGGAAGATGATTCACAAGTGTATTTATCTATTAGTAGTTAAAGAACAAAGGGCTTGACAAAGGGTTATACATAAGTGATGTATGTAATCTTTTTCAATCAATAAATATATTTGGTGATAGATACTTAATCAATTCCACTGATGACTTTATTCATTATTGATGAAACCTTTTGATTTGATCAAATTTTTCCATAGTGAAGATTGAAATACAAATTAATGAGATCATCATTAACCTTTCGATGTAATAAATAAAATGAGTTTTGTAAACCAAGTCTTCTTGGAACATCTTAAGAGTTGTGGAATTGATTTACAACTCAATCCGACAAAAACACTCACTTGTCATTAGTATGTTTCTTGTGGCACAGGATCACCTGGTCACTTGAATCTATCTCTTGATATTCGAGGTAGCCTTCGAATTCTCTAGTGGGATAGGGTCACCTAGCCACTAGCTGAATATCGATAGTACAAGTTTTTGAAGAGGATATAAATAGACCTTGCAATCTATTGTATGATGTTTTAAAAGATGTCACAACTAGCATTTTAGCTAGGAAATTCTATTCCTGTGTAACCATTCAACTATTGTAAATCTCATACTCTTAGTAAATCTCACTCAATGCTCATTTAGATTCATCAATTATGTTCCTCAAAGAGTCTGAAGCCCTAAGAACCATGGTTTGAGTCCGTATTGGACTAGGATTTCCTTATTGGGCCTAATGGACCAATAAGCACCCAATTCAACTTTATTGGGCTTAGAAGCCCTAATTGGATCCTAATTGGACCCAGTTTATAAATCTAAAACATTTTGGACCATTTGGGCCTAGAATGATTCATTCTAACCCTAATGGGCCTTATTGGGCCATAACTAATCCAATTAACCTTAGTGAGCCATAAGCCCATTCTTTTTATTCTATTTGGGTCGTGAATGCTTCTAAAGGCCCAATGGGCCGAAAAAGTTTATGTTTAGGACCCAAATATCCTAACTAAAGTTAATGGGCCCAAACTACTCCACCCTTTCTTCTTGGCCCAAAATCTCGGCCCATGTATAAAACAAAAAAAAGGAAAAGAAGAGAATTAGGGGGGTGACTTGGAGATGCCACCTCCATATTGCCCAACATGTATCAATGTTAAGATCTCCCATGTATCCATACTAGTCACCTCACCTCTCTCTCCCCTCTCTTCTTCTACTTACGGCCGAGACCAAGATCAAGAACACACACACTTTCAAAACACACTCTCTAACACTCTCAAGAATATCCCTCTTCTTCCACACAAATTTCGAGATTTGGTGTGTGTCTTCAAGAGGTTCTCATCTAGATCACCACTCTTTGGTAAGTTGTTATCATACTTAAGTCTTTGATTTCATCCTTAAGCTAAGAACACTCTCTTATGAAGCTTCATTTCGTGATCTAACACCCTAGAAACCATCCAAGTCCGAAAACTACTTCAAGGTGTTGCTAGGACCAAAAATCGCTTCATTTCTTCTTCAAAACTGAAACATCAAAGCAAAGGCGAGTTCATACCCCCTTGTTTTTGGTTTTCATATGATTTTTGGGGGAGAATGCAAGTAAAATTTGTAGATCTATGTGTTAAGTGCATGTGTTGTGTGAATTCTTGGCTTATTTGGTAATAAGGTGTTAGATCTTAGCAAATCTCGAAATTTTAAGTATTATTTAGCAAAGATCCATGAACTATGACATTATATACATCACATTATCAAGCCAAAAGTGATTACATGTTTAAGATACAAAAGATTTCAACAAAAACCTTGTTAGAGGTCAAAATTGTCAAGAAAACAAAAGATAAGGGCTAAAAGTGACATTTATGTTTTTATAAGGGCCTAACAGATCCTACATGTATAAAAAGGTGTTTTTATGTTAAACAAACTTTAAAAAGGGCCAAAATGCAAATTTAGGCTTAATGGGCCAAAACTTTGGGCCTCACTGTTTTGGGCCCAATTTGCGAACTTTTGGGGTTAAAAATGTTATTTGGCCACATCAGGACGAGTACAAGTCATAGCATACATGATCGAACCAACAGCGGAAGCATAAGGTAATCGACTCATCTCAGCTATCTCATCTTCTGTACTCGGGCTCTGAGCCTTGCTCAGTTTGGCATTGCTTTGGATCGGTAATTCTCCTTTCTTGGAATTCTGCATGTTGAACCTTTTCAACACCTTATCCAAGTAGATACTCTGAATAAGTCCAATTAGTCTTTTACTCCTTTCTCTTAATATCCTTATCCCTAGGATATAGGTAGCTTCTCCAAGGTCCTTCATAGCAAAGCACTTCCCAAGCCAGGACTTAACCTCCTGCAAGGTTGGGATGTCATTTCCTATGAGTAGTATGTCATCCACATACAGTACCAAAAAACTAACTATACTCCCACTAGCTTTGACATACACGCAGGACTCATCTTCACTTCTTGAGAAACCAAACTCTTTGACCTTCTCATCGAAACAAAGATTCCAACTTCGAGATGCTTGTTTCAATCCATAAATGGATTTCTCAAGCTTGCACACTCTATTGGGGTACTCTGCACTGACAAAACCTTCTGGCTGATTCATGTAAACATCCTCAGCCAACTTTCCGTTAAGGAAAGCGTTTTTGACATCCATTTGCCATATTTCATAATCATGAAATGCAGCAATGGCTAGCATAACCCTAATAGACTTAATCTTTGCTACTGGTGAAAAGGTTTCATCATAATCAATTCCCTGAGTCTGAGTAAACCCCTTCGCAACCAGTCGAGCCTTATAAGTGTGCACCTTCCCATCCATGTCGGTCTTCTTCTTGAAGATCAATTTGCACCCGACTGTCTTACGGCCTGGTACATTGTCAACCAAGTTCCAAACTTGATTGTCATACATGGACTGTATCTCGCTGTCCATAGCCTCCTTCCATTTAGCAGACTTTGGGCCTGCCATGGCTTCCTTAACACTGTTAGGTTCATCCAGATTTACCAGTGTACTATCACTGATAAATGTATCACCTTCCGTAGTAATATGAAATCCATAATAAAACTCAGGTGTGTTCCTAACCCTTGTGGAACGCCTCGGAAGTATAGACTCGTCAGCTGGATCAACAGGAATTTCCTCCTCAAGTTGATTGCTAGTGTCTGAGGTTCCTTCACCAATCGAGTCTTGAATTTCTTCAAGGTCAATTTGCCTCCCACTGTCTCCTTGGCTTATAAATTCTCTCTCTCGAAAGACCCCTCTCCTAGCCACAAAGACCACATTCTTACTGGGTCTGTAGAAGAGGTAACCAAAGGATTTTTGTGGGTAGCCGATGAAAATACACCTTTCACTTCGAGGTTCGAGCTTGTCATGAGTCTCGCGCCTCACGAAAGCCTCGCAACCCCAAATCTTGATATGGTCTAGATTGGGAACTTTCCCAGTCCACATTTCATGAGGTGTTTTGGCAACCTTCTTTGTAGGGACTAGATTAAGGATGTGGGCGGCAGTCTCTAAGGCATACCCCCAAAAAGAGATTGGTAGCGAAGCTCGACTCATCATAGAGCGAACCATGTCCAACAAAGTTCGATTGCGCCTCTCAGCTACACCATTCAGCTGTGGTGTCCTGGGAGGTGTCAATTGTGAGACAATCCCACACTCCTTAAGATAGTCGAGGAACTCAGTACTAAGATACTCACCACCTCGATCAGATCGAAGCATCTTAATGTTCCTGCCCAATTGATTTTCTACTTCCTGTTTAAACTCTTTAAACCTTTCAAAAGTTTCTGACTTATGTTTGATTAAGTAGACATAACCGTATCTACTAAAATCATCAATAAAAGTCACATAATAGCGATTAGCATCCCTTGTGGCGGTTTTGAATGGTCCACATACATCAGTATGTATAAGGTCCAACAAACCCTCACCCCTTGCACAAGTACCAGTAAAGGGTGATTTTGTCATTTTTCCAAGTAGACAAGACTCACAACTATCATCCGACTTGAGGTCGAACGACTCCAAGACTCCATCCTTTTGGAGCTGGCCTATGCGTTTCTTGCTTACATGTCCAAGACGACAATGCCACAAAGATGCTTTATCCAAGCTAGTAGAAGAATCAATATATAATACATTATTTCCTAAATTATCTACAACCGATACAGCTTCATACACACCATCACAAGGTAATGCTTTAAAATAAAGAACATTATTAAAGAAAGCATTAATACTACCAACTTCATTATCAAAAGAAAAGGTAAAACCTTGTTTGTACAAAGCATGAAAGGAAATAATATTCCTCGCCATTTCAGACAAGTACACACATTTATTCAAATCTAACTTTAACCCACTATCTAGCAACAAAGTATAAACTCCAATCTTGGTAACAGGTACAACCTTCTTGTTCCCCATGATTAAGTTTATCTTTCCGTGCTCCACATCCTCACTTCTTCTTAGGCCCTGCAAGTTACAACAGATGTGAATACCACAACCTGTATCAAGAACCCAAGAATTAGAATATGGTGAGTTATTAGACAATATAGTGTAAATACCTGCATGGGATGGTTTCATTTTCCCATCCTTGACATCCTGCAAGTACTTTGGGCAGTTTCGCTTCCAGTGCCCTTTATTTTGACAGTAGAAGCATTCAGCATCCTTAGGGATGGCAGAAGGAGTGATAGAACCACCTTTGGTTCCAGATGAGGAGCCTTCAAGGGACTTCCCCTTGGTACTCTTCGAAGGGTGCTTCCTCTTTTTCCCTTTGCCTTGCCCGATAGCCAAAATAGGGGTAGTAGTAGGAGTAGGAGTAGCAACCGACTTACTCTTAAGACCACTTTCGGCAGTCTTCAGAAGTCCTTGAAGCTTACTGAGTGTGACTTCCTCCTTGTTCATGTGGTATGTCATATGAAATTGATCATAACACGATGGCAAGGAGTGCAAAATGATATCAATTGCCAACTCCTCAGGGAAGTTCACATTCAGTTTCATTAGACGGTCCACATACCTTTGCATTTTCTGCATGTGGCTCGTGATTGGTTCGCTATCCTTCATACAGGTAGTGATCATGGAGGAGATTATTTCATACCGCTCTTGACGAGCACTCTGATGGTACCTTTCCATCAGATCCTGATGCATCTCAAAAGGGTAATAGTCCTCATAGGACTTTTGGAGTTCAGCTGTCATGGTGGCCATCATGATGCATGCCACCTTAGTGGCATCTCTTTCATGTGCCTGATACTCAGCGACCTCCTCAGGAGTAGCAGTGGACTCATCAAGCTCCTTTAGCTCCTTATCGAGGACATATTCCTTGTCCTCGTAACGAGTAACCATCCTGATGTTCCGGATCCAATCCATGAAGTTGGAACCATCAAAGATGACCCTCCCACAAAGGTTCATGAGGGAAAAGGAGCCAGTAGGGTTAGAGCCCGAAGCTTTGTTGTTGGAATACATCTGAAAAGAAGAAAACAAGTTTAGATTAGATATATCGAATCCTTAATAATACACCCAAATGTAATATTAAGGCTAGGATCCAACACAATATATTATAACTTAGAAGAGGGATGTCGTAATCTAAGCTATAATATATTTGAAGGTAGGTGAATGACGATTCACCAATTTCCACCATGAAAACAAAATGAATTATTAGGTTTAATTGGTTTTTTGAAATTCCTAGATTTTTTTGAGATTCATTGAACTTTTCAATGGCATGTTTCAATCTCGATTGTGCCCTTCAAGTTTTGTGACTGGGATGCCGAGGATCACAAAACAAGGTGTGAATAACCATGCAAATTCACTTGGTACCCTTAATATTATCACCTAATCAATGTGCCGGTTAACCACACACGCTCCACCGATCTATGATAAATATTAAGTCACCCTTCGTGATCCTTACTAGTCCAAGTTAGTGTGCCGGTTAACCACACACGCTCCACCAACGACTTGGTAAGGTACAAAGTGTGAATTTCATGGGTTAGCACCATATTCACATTTTCCTAAAGTAACTAAGATTGGGAATTTATAAAAGGTTTAGTTACTTTATAATATTCATCATACTTTTAATGAGAATTTATAAGTCCTTGTCCTACCCGTTCGGCTAACGACCCTCCACCAGTCAAGCAAGCGGTGGGTGAGAGTGGACACCCATTAAGTTGCCATTTTATAGGCAACAACCTTATACCCACCTTATAGACTGGCTTCGTGAATGAGGCGTACTAGCGGTAAGACGACTTTGATCTTATACATATATATAATAATTAACCATTAATGTTATAAATAGTATAAGGGTTGAATTTTAACTTTTAAAACTCTAAGGGTTTGGAATTAAAGTATATTAAAGTGTGTGTAACTTTACAAATTCCAAAACTTGAGGACAAGTTTTGAAACTATTCAAAACTTTTCATTTCATAACTTATGAATTAAAGGTTCATAAAAATGAAGACTCTTCATTTCCATGTAACTTATGTGTTTTAAGTGTGTGTTTAAAAGAAGTGACCTTTGGATATCCATAACTTGAGGACAAATTATGGACTCCATTAAAACACATAAATGATCAAGAATTAATCCTAAACAATTCAGCAAATAATTCCTATCATCTTCTAAATTCATAAGAACATGAACATGATCATTAAAGTTTCAAGAATTATATGAACACATACAACGCATGAAATTTTGATATAAGCTATTGTAAATGGATTAGAACAACCATTACACCAACTAAAACAAGTTTTAAAACACCAAAACAGTTTAGGGTAATGTTTCTAGTCCATTTCCAGCAGCAAAAGTCGAAAATCTGCATTCTGAGGCTCCTACTCGCCGAGTGCACGAACCTACTCGCCGAGTAGGATGAGTTTACTCATGAACTCGGTGAGTCCCCCCATGGACTCTGCGAGTTCATCAGGCAGACAGCAAAAAAATTCGACTTTTTTCACTATTTTGCATCAAGTATCAAACAAACAAGCCTAGGCTCTGATACCACTGTTGGGTTTTGAGCATTCTAACACTTCCTAAGTGTACATGCAACCCTATTAAACCTTGGATCTATGTTTGTCTAAGATACATGCAAAATATTATTTTCCAAGGTTTATAACCTATCTAGCATGGCATGGGGTACTTTTAACCATAAAAGAACTAGATGAATTACATACCTTTTGTTGATTGTTGATTCCTTGGAGTTTGAGAGCCAAACACCAATAATGTGAATGCCTCAAATGGAAATCACAAATCACCACAAACTTGGAAAATGTATGAGAGAGTATACTAACTCTTGATTTTGGCCACCACACTTACACACACATTAGTGTCTTTTTCATGCAACATAAGCTTGTTTATATAGTGTACATGGTTAGGGTGAAACCCTAATAACCCATGTCTTTTCCTCTTCCAAGGATCCATGGGTAAAAGCTCCATGGATCATCCATAGACTTCCATATAAGCTTAGCCCATTCCAAATGAGTGTTAGCCCACACCATATAAATATAATAGCCCATGATTTAATTAGTCTTCCTTTTAATCACTAAATTAATTCATAATTAATTCAAGATTAAAACTAATTAAGTAACATGACTTTATATTAATATATTATAACTTATAATATATTAATAAATCGTAAGTATACAACTCTCATAAAAATTATCCATAACTAGTTCGGGTGAAATGCAACCCAAATGGACCATGTCGGGTCGGGTCAAGTATATACCAAATAAGTTATGGACTTAGACACCTTATCCAACAGTTGGACCCGAAGTGGAACCGGAAGAATATGTGGTAACTGATTATGAATATGGTGAATCTGACCAGGAGTTAGATGAAGGGAAGGATGTAGAGGAGGCACGCAGTGAACCCCACCTATCGAAAGCCCCATCAGATCCACGCACGGTTCAGAAGGGTGATACAGACTATCTACACTCTCTCGAGGAAGCAATAATCAGCCTCAAGCTTCAACTTTTTACAGCCAAAGCAAGGGTTGTACGAGCCGAGCAAAGGGTAGAAGTAATCACCCAAGAGGCGGACGAACTGGCTGAACTCCTGATACGTCAGCTCGACGATTGAGTGTCGTCGCCATCTCTACTGATAGGACTTGCTCTACTACTTTCTATATAGATCTCACCGTATGAAGAACAAGCTGTATCTCCTACTAATATTATGATTCCCCTGACGCATCCCACCATGACTAGGACCAGCGGTATCTTTCGTCAGTATTATGTTATGTGATCTATGCTATGTACTATCGACTCTATGTTTAAGTGATTACACTACTCATAGAGTCGTCATGCTGCCGGATTTTATATTTCCGTGTATTGTATTCCTTTTGGCAAATTTTCATGTATCAAAACTATTAGTATTAATGAAAATGCTTTATGTTTTATCATGAAATTGTTATCTGCTATGTGTGTTACTTTCTTGTTTTATGTTAAAGCATGAAATTACCTGAATACCCACACTATACGCCTACTCTATAGGATCACAAACTCGCAAAAACCATAGGCACTCAACATCGTTCCATTCCATGACAGAAAGATGCCTCAAAGACCCAACCGTGGAAACAAGCAACACCGACCCCACCTGAGATAAAATCGGTTGCATTCCAGGCAGCAGTATCCTCTGCGGTCACTGCAGCACTTGCGCAGATTCGCAATGGAAACAACGAGAAGGCAACGGGCAGGGAGCCGGGAGCCGGGAGCACCAATCAAGGGACAAACCACGAAGCCGCTCGAACATGCACTTATAAGGACTTCGCCAACGCCAAACCTCGGACCTTTAATGGGACAGGAGGCGTCATAGCCCTGAAGCGGTGGATCGAGAAAGTAGAGTCTGTTTTCGAAATCTGCGGGTGTCTGGATGAGTGTAAGGTCAAGTTCGCAGCCTGCACGTTCATTGACCAAGCCCTCTCCTGGTGGAATGGCCACGTGGAGGCCATGACACTCCCGGTGGCAAACGCGATGCCTTGGGAAGAGCTGAAGGAGATGATGTTAGCAGAATACTGTCCTAGAGGTGAGATTCAGAAGATGGAACAAGATTTGTGGAACCTCACGGTTCAAAACTCCAATATCGACGCATACATATCCCGATTTAGTGAGCTATCTCTTCTGTGTCCCAGAATGATCACCTCGGAAGGGAAAAAGATCGAGAGGTTTATCTGGGGATTGACTGCACCTATCCAAGGGAATGTCATTGCGGCAAACCCTGCGACGTTTGACAGCGCCAAGAGACTGGCCAAGAAACTATACGATCATGGAGATAAGAAGGGTGCCAAGACAGTGGAAGCGGAGGTTAAGAAGGAAGAAGAGAATAAGAAGGGGAAAAACAACAAGCGAAAAGGAAAGCAAAACTCGAAATCGTCTAAGAAGCAACAAACGGTGTCGGTCCATGCTGCAACACAAGCTACTGCCACACCACATGCTCCAGCCTCATCCACGCCAAATGCTTCCAAGCAGTACTCGGGAAATCTCCCCAAGTGTGGCAAATGCAACTTCCACCATCACGGGGAGTGCAGAGAGATGAGTTGCACAAGGTGCAACCGGAAGGGCCACACATCAAAGTATTGTAGGACTCAGCTCCCACAGAACCAGATGACAAACAACAACAACAACAACAACAACAATAACAACAACACCAATGTTGGAGCTAGCTATACCTGTTACGGATGTGGGAAAACTGGGCATATCAGGCGAAACTGCCCCAACACGAACAACCAAGGGACAGGAGCAGCAGGGAGAGCACTCACAATGGTTCAAGGTGAAGCAGTGCAGGACCCAGCCGTTGTCACCGATACGTTCCTACTTAACGACTCATATGCATGCATCTTATTTGATAGCGGAGCGGAGCGAAGTTTTGTTAGTAATAAGTTCAAATACTTACTAAAACAACAACCCCAAAAGCTTAATGAAGCCTTCACGGTGGAAATGATAATGGGAAGACTGAATCAACTAAGGATATCTATGTGGGGTGTACCCTAACTCTAAAGAATCACACCTTCCAAATAAACTTAATGCCTGTAAATATTAGGAGTTTTGATGTGATCATCGGCATGGATTGGTTAAGCCCCCATCATGCCGATATTATGTGTCACGAGAAGGCCGTTCGCCTTCATCTTCCTAACCACGAAACCCTAATAATCTACGGAGATAAACCCAGCACAAAACTTCGTCTTTTCTCGAGTATCAAGGCGCAAAAGTGTCTACAAAAGAAAAACTATGCGTTCCTTGCTCACGTGGTGGATAAAACCAAAGAGGAAGCGAGCATTCACAACATCCCAGTGGCGTGTGATTTCCCGGATGTGTTTCCAGAAGATCTCCCGGGAATACCCCCAGAACGACAAATCGAATTCCGAATCGACCTAGTGTCTGGAGCTACTTCAATCTCCAAATCACCTTATAGGTTGGCTCCTACAGAAATGCAAGAACTATCAAGCCAACTGAGCGAACTCCTGAATAAAGGATTTATCAGACCCAACTTCTCGCCGTGGGGAGCTCCGGTTCTTTTCGTTAAAAAGAAAGACGGATCCTTCAGGATGTGCATCGACTATAGGGAATTAAATAAGCTCACCATCAAAAACCAGTATCCACTTCCACGAATCGATGATCTATTTGACCAGCTTCAAGGAGCTAGTTACTTTTCAAAGATAGATATGAGATTCGGTTATCATCAACTCAAAGTCCGAGATGAGGACATTCCTAAGACTGCTTTCCGAACTCGATACGGTCATTACGAATTCGTCGTAATGCCCTTCGGTCTAACAAATGCGCCCGCTGCATTTATGGATCTCATGAACCGAGTCTGCCGCCCATTCCTTGACAAATTCGTGATCGTATTCATTGATGATATTCTCGTATACTCTCGAAGCAAAGAGGAGCATAGTCAACATCTTCGATAGATCTTAGAGACCCTTCGAGCTGAAAAGCTATATGTGAAACTCTCCAAGTGTGAGTTTTGGCTCCGCAGTGTAAATTTCTTGGGGCATGTAGTTAGTCAGGAAGGAATACATGTGGAGCCCTCCTAGATCAAAGCAATCGCAAACTGGGCAATTTCGGCAACGCCAACAGAAATTCGCCAATTCTTGGGCCTCGTAGGCTACTACCGAAGATTCATTCAGAACTTCTCCAAGATAGCCAAACCCCTCACCACATTGACTCGGAAAGGCGTACCTTTCAACTGGACCAAGAAGCAAGAAGTTGCCTTCCAATCCTTGAAGCAAGCCCTCTGTAGTGCTCCAGTGCTATCCTTACCGGAGGGAACCGAAGACTTCATAGTTTACTGTGATGCTTCGAATCAAGGATTAGGTTGTGTCCTCATGCAACGAGAGAAGGTAATTGCTTACACATCCAGACAACTGAAACTCATGAAGTAAATTACACCATGCACGATCTTGAACTCGGGGCGGTGGTCTTCGCCCTAAAAATTTGGAGGCACTACCTCTATGGTACCAAGTGCACCATCTTTACGGACCACAAGAGCCTCCAGCACATTCTAAATCAAAAGGAACTAAACATGAGGCAACGGAGATGGGTTGAGCTGTTAAATGATTATGAGTGTGAAATCAAATACCACCCAGGCAAGGCTAACGTAGTAGTCGATGCCCTGAGCCGGAAGGAGTATTCAAGTCATCGTGTAAAGACCCTATCAATCACCATCCAATCTCATCTAGCCTCACAAATCAAGGAAGCCCAATTGGACGCATTGAATCCAGAGAATGTCTCTAGTGAATCGCTACGAGGAATGGAGAAGGAGCTCGAAGTTAAAGACGGCGGAACCCACTACTTCATGAATAGAATTTGGATTCCCAAAATTGGGGGATTTAGAGAGGTAGTCATGCATGAAGCCCATAGGACGCGATATTCTATACATCCGGGGTCAGACAAAATGTATTTGGATATCAAGCAGCAATATTGGTGGCCTAATATGAAGGCAGAGATAGCCACTTTCGTGGGCATGTGCCTTACTTGCGCCAAGGTGAAAGTAGAATATCAAAAGCCATCGGGACTACTACAACAACCAGTGATACCCGAGTGGAAATGGGAAAGGATTACTATGGACTACGTGACCAAATTGCCAAAGACGGCAGACGGATTGGATGCTATCTGGGTAATCGTCGACGGATTAACAAAATCCGCTCATTTCCTGCCAATAAAAGAATCCTACAAGATGGAAAAGCTGACCCGAATCTACCTCAAGGAGGTTGTGAGACTCTATGGAATGCCAGTATCTATTATCTCGGATCGAGATAGCAGATTCACTTCAAGATTCTGGCAATCTCTTCAGAAGGCAATGGGAACACAGCTAGATATGAGCACTACCTACCACCCACAAACGGATGGTCAGAGTGAGCGTACCATCCAGCCACTCGAGGATATGCTCCGAGCTTGCGTGATTGACTTCGGCAAATCATGGGATGCCTACTTGCCTCTGATCGAGTTCTCCTACAACAACAGTTACCATACGAGCATCAAGGTTGCCCCCTTCGAGGCTCTCTATGGTCGTAAATGTAGATCGCCCCTATGCTGGGCCGAGGTGGGTGACACTCAACTAGCAAAAGGGCAATCGCCAGCCAGTGCTCTCACAGAACCCGAAATCATTTGTGAAACAACCGAGAAGATAGTCCAAATCAAAGCTCGACTTCAGGCATCGCGAGACCGACAAAAGAGCTATGCGGACAAGCGGCGAAAGCCACTAGAATTTCAAGTCGGGGATCGCGTGCTATTAAAGGTCTCTCCATGGAAAGGAATGATTCGATTCGGGAAAAGAGGAAAATTGAACCCGCGGTACATTGGACCGTTCGAGATTCTTGCCCGGATTGATCCAGTGGCATACAAGCTGCAGCTACCCGTCGAGCTCAGCAACGTACACCCAGTGTTCTACGTCTCAAATCTAAAAAAGTTTCTATCAGATGAAACCCTTGTCGTCCCTTTGGAAGAGATTGAGCTAAACGAGAACCTCCTGTTCGTCGAAGAACCAGTCGAGATTATAGATAGGGAGGTGAAGCGTACAAAGCAAAGTCACATCCCGATCGTGAAGGTTTGATGGAGTGCGAAACGCGGACCGGAATTCACGTGGGAACGTGAAGATCAGATGAAGCAGAAGTACCCTCACCTATTCATTCCTTCACAATCCTAGTTTTCAAAAGAATTTCGGGACGAAATTCCCTCTAACGGGAGGATGATGTCACAACTAGCATTTTAGCTAGGAAATTCTATTCCTGTGTAACCATTCAACTATTGTAAATCTCATACTCTTAGTAAATCTTACTCAATGCTCATTTAGATTCATCAAATATGTTCCTCAAAGAGTCTGAAGCCCTAAGAACCATGGTTTGAGTCCGTATTGGACTAGGATTTCCTTATTAGGCCTAATGGACCAATAAGCACCCAATTCAACTTTATTGGGCTTAAAAGCCCTAATTGGATCCTAATTGGACTCAATTTATAAATATAAAACATTTTGGACCATTTGGGCCTAGAATGATTCATTCTAACCCTAATGGGCCTTATTGGGCCATAACTAATCCAATTAACCTTAGTGAGCCATAAGCCCATTCTTTTTATTCTATTTGGGACGTGAATGCTTCCAAAGGCCGAAAAAGTTTATGTTTAGGACCCAAATATCCTAACTAAATTTAATGGGCCCAAACTACTCCACCCTTTCTTCTTGGCCCAAAATCTCGGCCCATGTATAAAACAAAAAAAAAGGAAAAGAAGAGAATTAGGGGGGGTTGACTTGGAGATGCCACCTCCATATTGCCCAACATGTATCAATGTTAAGATCTCCCATGTATCCATACTAGTCACCTCACATCTCTCTCTCCCCTCTCTTCTTCTACTTACGGCCGAGAGCAAGATCAAGAACACACACACACTTTCAAAACACACTCTCTAACACTCTCAAGAATATCCCTCTTCTTCCACATAAATTTCGAGATTTGGTGTGTGTCTTCAAGAGGTTCTCATCTAGATCACCACTCTTTGATAAGTTGTTATCATACTTAAGTCTTTGATTTCATCCTTAAGCTAAGAACACTCTCTTATGAAGCTTCATTTCGTGATCTAACACCCTAGAAACCATCCAAGTCCGAAAACTACTTCAAGGTGTTGCTAGGACCAAAAATCTCTTCATTTCTTCTTCAAAACCGAAACATCAAAGCAAAGGCGAGTTCATACCCCCTTGTTTTTGGTTTTCATATGATTTTTGGGGGAGAATGCAAGTAAAATGTGTAGATCTATGTGTTAAGTGCATGTTTTGTGTGAATTCTTGGCTTATTTGGTAATAAGGTGTTAGATCTTAGCAAATCTCGAAATTTTAAGTATTATTTAGCAAAGATCCATGAACTATGACATTATATACATCACATTATCAAGCCAAAAGTGATTACATGTTTAAGATACAAAAGATTTCAACAAAAACCTTGTTAGAGGTCAAAATTGTCAAGAAAACAAAAGATAAGGGCTAAAAGTGACATTTATGTTTTTATAAGGGCCAAACAGATCCTACATGTATAAAAAGGTGTTTTTATGTTAAACAAACTTTAAAAAGGGCCAAAAATGCAAATTTAGGCTTAATGGGCCAAAACTTTGGGCCTCACTGTTTTGGGCCCAATTTGCGAACTTTTGGGGTTAAAAATGTTATTTAGCCAAAGTTTGAGTCATAAATGTGAATAAACCAAATTTAGAGGTGAAAATAGCATTTATTTTCAAATTGGACCAAAAATGTAAGATTTTCCAAAATTGGGCCGAAAGTGTAAATTTTTACAAACAAGGGGCTGAAAATGCACTTTTTTGCAAAACAGGGTTCTAAATGTGAAAATATAACTTTTTGGGCTAAAACCGTAAATTTTTAGACATTTAGGACCAAATTGCAAATTTTTATAAATTATGGACTAAAGTGTCATTTTTACAAAACTTTGGGCCTTAATTAGAAATTGGAGGATTATTGGCCAAAAATGTCGTTTTTACGAAAAGAGGATTTTTATCATCAATCTATTAAACCCCGAGCTAAAACAAACAACGGAATAATACAAACAAACGGAATACGTCGATAACTATTTATTGGGCGTAATATACACGTTACTTGGCCATTGGACCCTAAGGGCCCAATTAAGTGTATATTGAGCCCAATATTTTCCATGATGTGTTTATTGGGTCTTGCGACCCACTTACATGTTAATTTGGGCCTAAGTATGGATTACATGTTATTGGGCTTTTGTGGCCCATTTACATGCCTATTGGGCCTAAATTACCCTTGTACATGTTATTTGGCCTTTGTGGTCTAATTACATGTTAATAGGGCTTGGAATGGAAATTTCACATGTTAGTAGGATGTAACTATACCTTTGCGTAATCATTAAACTTCGTATACTTTTATATGTACCTTTCGAATACAAAAACATACCACATATACATAAACATTAGACATAGAACAAAAAGGGGTTGAGAATCTAGTGAGACGTGTCGGTTGGCACCTCCGAGCGTACAATCGTAGCCTGTAGTTATAATCAGAGTTTCCTGGTAGGAAAGCGGGAGTTTGTGTATAGATCTATACGGGGTGACCCCCCACGCCTTAGCTGTTCGCTACAGCTAGACTAGGCCAGTCTAGGGCGACAACATCCTTAGCAAGACCGACATTTGGAAAAATACCAAGACGGGTGACCTAGTCATTATCATGCATGGTTATAAGGCTCATATAGGGATTCAATACCAAAAGATAACCTTTTGAAGATAAATTCTTTAATGGTGTCAATGCAAAACGACTTATTCAACGATACAAGAATCTAAACGATGTTATAAAACAGAAAATATCGGATTTTCTGGGGAAATTATTTATATACAATGATCATTTATTCAAAATACAACGAATCTAAACTACACTCATACAAGTTTTAACTATGAAATTCACACATGCATTTATACTCGATTTTCACATCATTTTCAAAACAATTTACAGAAAATATAAGATTTTCTGGGTTTTTATGAAAGATACAAAGACTTTTACTCAAATATACTTATGAACTCACCAACATTATATATGTTGACCGTTTTCAAAATAACTTGTATTCTCAGGTAATCGTTAAGCTAGAAGATATGCAAGAGTGTATGGTTTTGTTTATGTAACATCACTTATCATACTTTGAACAATTTGAACTTATGTATTTTAACAATGTACTTGATGTGAACAATGTTGGTTGTAATATGTAATGTTGGTGATGAATGTGTTATGTTTGATGTATATTAATTGTGATGATTATTCAATTGTTAGTCACACAAGCCCCCAGACGTTTCCGCCGTCTGGTTCGGGGGTGTGACAAAAGAACTATTTACTTTACAAATTTTTGGAATTATGCTCACTGCAACAAATATATATTGAATATATATTTCCAACCAAACAAGTGGATTAGATACTTATATTAGGCTAAGGATGAAATAGTTTATCCTTATCTAAAAGGTATGGAGTCATTGAGCTCATGTTAGACAATAAGCTTAACAAATCTAGTATCTACTAATTGCATTTATGTAGAATATCCTAAATGATTGTTTAGGATGAAGTTTCTACTAATCCTAGTAATTGTCATTTCTAAAGACAAGTGATTAGAAATTTCTTTTTCTAAGTGGGAGCTATATGGAATTTAAAGAGCTTAAGAACCATAAACTAAATGCATCATAGTTTGGAACTAGAAAATTTCAACTGTTGTTGAATCTACTCAATGGTTGATCAGAAACTAATAAAAGACATAGAGATGCATTCATGTATGATTATCAAGTATGAGCTTGATTAATCTTCCTCGACATAGTTTGACTATAAAGAGTAAGTGAGTTTTCAAGGGAGAAAACATACATGAATGAAAATCTTTCGAAGATTTAAGCTAACATCTCAAAGTAAGAATCTTCTTTCTTATAAGTTAATTACATAGTGTGATTTAATTATGAATCTAGACGACTCTTGTGTTTTCTACAAAGCTAGTGGGAGGGCAGTAACATTCCTAGCCTTATATGTAGTCGACATACTAATTCTTGGAATAAAGATCTATATAGATATATCATGGAAACTTAAAGGACTAAGTAAAATTGCATTATTTGTCAAGGATCTTAAAGGAGCTTAAGATAAAGGACTTTGATAGAGTCATCTTGTCAAATACCATATGACATGATTTTGAGCAAAATCCTAGTGCAAATGTTTTTCAACTAGATAATATGATTGTATTCCGTATGCTGATGAAATTGGAGAAATCATATATGTCATGATTATGCATAAAGGCCAAATAAGTTGTATGCTTAGATCATGTCGAATGATACCAGTATAATCCGAGAACAAGTCATTGTGCGACTTATAGGAACATTCTAAAGTACTTGCGAAAACTAAATAAATATTCCTAATCTGCGGAGTATTTGAAAGAAAGTTATGTTTAAAGTTGTTACACATGCACTAAATTTTCAAATAGATTGAGATGACTCTCAGTCACAATCGGGCGTGTCCTCATTATGAATGAAGAGATAGTTACATGGATAGTGGTTCCATGTAGATTTTAATTACAGTTACACATCAGAGTTAGAGTACCTCGTGGTTTGGAGAACCACGTACAAAGATGCTTAATGTATAGTTCATTATGACTATACGTAATCCCATTACATAAGTATTGGTATCTAAGTCATATTCAAGCATTTAATTCATTCTCAATAGTTTTTCTATATATATATAAGTTATATATAAAATTGAAAATGATTGTATTCGAAAAGTTTATACAGATCAAGATTGTCAAATCTACTTAACAAAGCTGCTTCATTAGCTAAAGCATGAAAGTCAAGCTGGTGCTATACGGCCTTGTTGATACAAGTAGATATATTTGATTAAAATTTAGTATTTGGATATTGAAACAACAAAGCAACATATATTGTAATGAATGATATATTGGATATGAGTCTTTCATTAAATAATTGTTGTGTTCTATATTAGCATTTTTAAATCCTTGAATAACTAGGTTATTGTAAATGTCCTTAGTCGTTCATAATTGTGGGAGAATCTATGAGGTAAGACTAATATGAGTGGATTGGTGGATTCTCATGGAGATGAGAATGGCAAAGAGCTGCTACCAACTTCGTAGATACTTGATTAGGAGAATAAGTATTGGACTTGACCCGCATCAAAACCAATTTATGGATCGTAGTCAAGAGTGATGTTTTGATCAAGGTTATATCTTTTTAATCTTAGACCTGAGATACATATTTGGGACTTGAGGTGTAGGGATTGTTCTGCTTAGACATGGTTCAACGCTGTTTCGTAAAGGGGCAGTCATAAAGGCCATCGTTGGGTGTGACATGAACTGCATTGATAGGCGTATGTAGTCAAGATGATCTTTGTATTCATAGACCTGAGATGCATATTTGGGACTTGAAGTGTAGGGATTGTTGTGCTTAGACATGGTTCAACGTTGTTTTATTAAAAAGGCAGTCATAAAGGCCATCGTTGGGTATGACATGTACTGCATTAATAGACGTATGTAGTCAATATGGGATTTGTCCCTCTTATTCGTTGAGAGCATGGCATCTAAGGCCTTAGTTAATGTTGAACAGTAAATGAGATTGATCGTGATCCATATCTCATGTTCGATATGATGTCTGAGACAAAGGAATAATTGATACTACACCTTTAGTAACAATTGTAGCTTAGAGCTCCTAGAATTGGCTGTTGATGAAATGGAACCCTTCATATGTTGTTAGGGGCAGTAGCCCGTTGCTAGACGTCAACTACTGTCTATGTCACTCTATAATGAATCTTGTTCAAGTGGGATATTGTTGGATCTATATGCCCAAGAATCATTATGGAGTGATATTGCTAATAATATATGATCCTATAGGGTCACACCTTTATCAAGTTGGCACATTTTGTATATTTATAATTAATATGATTATTAATAAAATATCAATTATTGTATTTTAATTAGGGAATAATTATTTTTTTCTGAGAATAGTAATTATAAGAGAGTATTACTAGTTATTATTTCATATGGTATGAATTAATAAGTCATGCACAACCTTTTCGACTAGTTGGATTCTTTTGTCTTTTACCTAAAAACAAAGTTTATATTTTATAAACTTAGAGTTTATAAAAATCAAAGAATCTTTATTATTTAAAGAGGTATGACCAAATTTATATTTAAAGAATGGAGGTTGCTTGTCAACCTCCATTACTTGCCCCATGCTTCTTGAAAAGATAAGAGTTACTTTATATTATTTTAATATAAAGCCCTTACCTTCAATATTATATTCAAGAGGTCATGCTTGGATGGATTATAAATAGAGGGTCTCTTACATGAAGAAAGTGCTAGTTTTTGGTCCAAGAAAATCACTTATTCTTCTTCCCTTTTTCTCTCCCCAAAACCGTGAGCAACATGGGAGCTTGGAGCTCTTTCCTCTTTTGAAGATATTACTTGTTTTTGGTGTTCATTTTGTGTCTTCCTTTTAGTTCTTAATTGTTTAAGCACTTAAGGCTTAAAGAACAAAGTTATACAAGAAGGAACTAGCATTCCAAGTGCCTTACTCTTGATGGTGGATACTTGTACAGAAGATCATACACTTTAATCTTTTATTATCTTCATCAACACCCCAAAACCAAGTGGGTTCAAAGGCTTCAAAGATTATCTCTAAAACATCATATGGTTGTTTTTATTTCATTCTAACCTCTATAAATGGATCCATGACGGTGTGGTTTTGTTATGAACTAAAAATAAACTCGTTATTTTTAAAGTCTTCCGTTGCCGATTTTTGTGAAAAAACAAATTTTTATTTCGTATCAAAACTCAACATATATATATATATATATATATATATATATATATATATATATATATATATATATATATATATATATATATGAGTTATTGTGTAAACTAATCAAATGTGTAAACCTGCGAACTACGTGTCAGTAGTTATAGGGACTGCGGACGCAGATATGATTGTTGACATATGGAGAGCGGACGCAGATATGCATGCATGCATATATATGAATCAACAATCATATCTGCATCCGCAGTCCATATGACTGTTGATTCATACATATGAATCATAAGTAAAAAAAGAATCAACAATAATGAAACAGTCAAATCTTTTTTTTAGCATATATGGCTTAGACGTTGCATTTCATTAATATTTGTGGTTCTAATAGAAAATTATAGTACAAATATTAAAACAAAATTGTTATAATATTCAAATTAACTACTAGAATATTAGACTATAAATATTCAAAAAATTCTAATAGAATATTTGAATATTCTAAGAATTCTAACAATTTTAGTAGAATATTAGAACATTTTAACGTATTTAACAATTTTAGTAGAATACTATAATATTCTAACATTCTAAGAATTCCATTTGAATGTTTACCGTATAATATTCAATTAGAATATTTCACGTATATTTAAAAAAACGGTAATTTATTTTATTTTATTTTATTTTATGGGTAAATTAAATGACGAAAATAATATTTAAAAAAAGAAATTTTAGGATTTTTTCTTTTATATTTTATATTTTTATTTTTTTGATCTCCAAGATGAGTGGCTAGGATTGTGTCCCCACGTCTCGTAAAATTAACATGATCTCAGATGAACCTCTTCCAATATATATATATATATATATATATATATATATATATATATATATATATATATATATATATATATATATATATATATATATATATATATATATATATATATATATATATATCAAGGTTGCAGAAATCGTGGATTAATCGTAGATTAATCGCTTGGCGTTCTACAATCGATCAGGATTAGGGGTCCTTGGCGTTAATTGGTCAATTTCGGTCAACGACGGGCTTGGCGGTCAACGAAAGTCAAAATAAGTCAAAGGTCAAAGTTGGTCAAAATTAAAAAAAAAGGCTCCAAAAAAATTCCAAAAAATTCTTCTAACCCTAAAATCGTCATATTCATCGGCCATTTTTGTGCTCTCTCTCAAAAATTGAAGCGACGCAAGCCTACCCCGACGATACAGCTGATGCCGACGCCCACCATACTCCGACGAACCTCCAACGGCCACCGATGAACCTCCAGGGACAGCGGCGTTCGTATTTCAGGTTAGCGATTTCTTAATCTGAGTTCGTTTTTTTCCCAAAAAAAGGTTGAGTTCTTGTTTGTTCATTCAAAGTCCACTCCCGATAATGTTATAAAATTGATTTGTTCTTTTGTTTTAGAATCTTGTATAGAATTTATTACATTTGTTATTTAATATTCGTATACAGTCGCCGCCCATGTGGGTTTATGTAGAATTTATTACATTTGCTTATTATTAATAATTAATGGTCCCCGATTAATCCCCGTCGAGACCGATTAATCCCTTAACTTCAGTCGACCGTCAAGCTACCGTCGAGCGATTTTTGCAACCTTGATATATATATATATATATATATATATATATATATATATATATATATATATATATATATATATATATATATATTGATTGATTGTTTTTGGAAAATATATTCAGAACAATTTTGGTTTCAAATAATTTTAGGAACTTAGAATCCAAAAATCAAAATCTACAAATCGATTTCAGGAACATGTTTTTGTGTTCAAGCGATTCCAAGAACACATCTATAAAGTTTCATCCATGGCAGAAAATAAGATATGTTCTTGAGTTCATCATATCTATTTTTGATATATGTTCAAAGTGTTTTTCTTGTGGGTTCATTAGGAACGAGAATTGTCCTTTAGTTCATCCGAAATAAAAACTCGTGTTCAAAAAATAATTCTTCAAAAATATGAAAAAAAAAAAACAAGATTTGAAGGAGGAGTCGCAGGAGATTTAGTTTTTGATGTATCAAGAACTCGTTGGAAAACTAATGTTGCCCAGAGAATCACCAGATAATATGCCATAAGAGTCGTTGGAGATGTTAAAGTTGTCGGAAACTGGCAATGTTTTTTGAACATTAGAAAAAAGTTCAATTGTAAATGATATACAAAAATCAAAAAATAATTAAACATGAACAAAAAGAAAAAAGTATCATCCTCCTAAATTATTATCGCTATATAAATAATAAACATGTTTGACACACATCTTTTGAAAAGTTTTAACTTTTTTGCTTGTAAGAAAAAAAAGTTTCATTCAACATTACAGACTTCTACTTTTAACTAAACAAAAAGTTTCAAATCTAAAAATTAATTCAAATAACATTTAACAAGAAGCTTTTTTTATAATTTTGCAAATTGAATCAATTACCTTTAAAAAAAATTAATTACGTGTTAGATAAGTCATTTTACATGTTTTAAAAGCTTCCAACTATTTTTACCGAACATTTATATATAAATAGACTACAGTTTTCAATTGCTAGCTATCAACTACCAGCTTTCAGTGTCCGATTACCAGGTTCTTAAGAGTGCTGGTATGGGTCCGTTTTGGGACGTTATTGCCGACGTGGACACGACTTAACGTCGTGGTAACCTGAGGAACACCGTCCCTCTCGTTTCTCGTTGCTTCCCGTTGCCAGCATAACACCCTTCAACGTTAATTTTTTTTTCTCTTCTTCTTTTTCTTCCATCTGTTTTTCTTCTTTTTTTAACGTTATTTTTCATAAGGAACACCGTCCCACCAGATATGACGAAGAGAAGACAAAAATTTAGGTTGATGTGGCTTTGAACGGCTTCTTATTTCTTGAACCAGTCTAATAAATTTCATACAAACACCCCCGTTATATGTGTACTTTTTGTGACCTTTATTTGACCATTTGACTTGCCACTATTGGACGAATAAAGAAAATATAAAATGCAGCCATACACCACTGACTACTTGACCACACACTTGTTGTGTGAGGGTGTGTGTATCACAATATTCAGCAAAGTACAGCGGCATCCTCCTCCCAACCAATTCCTTCCCCTATAAACACACACACATACAGCGACATCTTCCCTACAAAACACTCCCACCCAATTTCTCCCTCTAAACACACATACTCGCTCTATACTACGAGAGAAATTTCGGAAGAATCTGATACCTTGTCGATTGCAAATTCAAATATGAGCACCGATCTGAAGTCCAAATTTCTCGAAGTTTACGATACTCTGAAATCCGAGTTAATTAACGATCCTGCCTTCGAATTCGATGACGATTCTCGTCAATGGGTTGAAAAGGTAAAATCTGAATCATTTTAATCATTATTGTTGTAATCTGAACGAGGTTTTACGAGGTTAAATGTTTGTTGTTCATCGTGTTATTTGAATATCCGATTAACTGATTTATGTATTACATCGATTTTATTGCGAGAATATGCTGGTTTTGTGGTAATTGTTGATGAATATTACTATTAGTAGTTTTGGATGAAGGATGTTGGGGCTATTAGTGACCTAGCTGTTTATTGAAAAAAATATATATATCAGATCTGACAGGTGCTGTTGCATCAACGCTCACATAAATGTGAGAATGTTGGAGTAATTATTACTTGATTTGGTATATTATACAGATACTGCAATACGATAATAAAAAGGTTTGGTGGCTACCCACCTACATGAGTTGAAAATACTTGGTCAACCACAAGCAACGACTATGTAATCTTAACTAATTCTTCTGGTATAGCATATCATTATCAGGTGTTTTATCGAATCAAAAAACGTTCTAATAATGATTAATGATTGACTTATTTCCATCAATGAATAATGTAACCACAGTCTTGATGTACTCCCTCCTTTCAAATTACGACACTAGAGTTTATTTTTATTTTTTACCAAAGTATTATGTATATGAAATTAATTGTGTTTGTTTAATTATATTTGTTTGCAGATGCTTGACTACAATGTCCCTGGAGGTAAGAAGAGTTGCTGTATTTCCCTTTGGTTGGGTTGTATTAAAAATTAAAAATTAAAAATTAAAAATTAAAAATTAAAAATTAAAATTTAAAAATTAAAAATAAATAACAGGGGTATTGAAATGTGATGTTTGTAGGAAAGCTGAATCGGGGGCTGTCTGTTGTGGACAGTTACCAGTTGCTTAAAGGAGAAGAACTGACAGAAGATGAGATTTTTCTTTCATCTGCCCTTGGTTGGTGTGTTGAATGGGTGGGTAATATTTATTATGCTTGGCATTTCATTTGAATTGCATGATAATTAAAGTCCTTAGTTCTTCATTTGATTGTTGTAAATAATGGCAGCTTCAAGCATACTTCCTTGTGCTTGATGATATCATGGACGAGTCTCATACCCGCAGAGGTCAACCCTGTTGGTTCAGATTACCCAAGGTAAACTTGTATTTTTTTTTTTCTAATATAAATATAAATATATAATACTTGCTTGATATCTCTGTTTATATTTTTATAAAATTTGATTCTAGGTTGGTATGATTGCTGCAAATGATGGAATAATTCTTCGCAACCATATTCCAAGAATTCTCAAGAAACATTTCCGAGGAAAGCCGTATTACATTGACCTAGTTGACCTGTTCAATGAGGTTGCTAATTGCTCTTCTTCTTCTTCTTCACATGCTTTTACTTTTTCAACTAAATAACTAATATCACTGTACTTTTGAGCACAGGTAGAATTTCAAACAGCCTCTGGACAGATGATTGATTTGATCACTACACTTGTAGGAGAGAAAGATCTGTCAAAGTATTCATTATCTATGTAAGAAACCAAACCAGCTTTGAGTCTATACTAATAATATCCAAATCTTACGTTTTCCTAATATCTTTACTGCAGTCATCGTAGGATTGTTCAGTACAAAACTGCTTACTACTCATTTTACCTTCCTGTGAGTAAATTAATTCCTGTTTCCTTGTACAAACAAGACTGATAATGATATGGATTGTGTAATTGTATGAGTTTTGTTTGTGGTTTTTAAGGTTGCGTGTGCCCTCCTTATGTTTGGAGAGGACCTAGAGAAACATGTTGAAGTGAAGGACGTGCTTGTTGAAATGGGTACCTATTTCCAAGTGCAGGTACGCCCATGCAACTATTTATTTACTAATATTTATGAGGCCATTTAAAATTAAATTTAAATTTAATTCATGAATTGCAGGATGATTATCTAGACTGTTTTGGTGCACCCGAGGTGATTGGCAAGATTGGAACAGATATTGAAGATTTTAAGTGCTCCTGGTTGGTTGTCAAAGCATTGGAACTTGCTGATCAGGAACAAAACAAACTCCTACATGTAAGTTGTAACCAACCACTGCTCACTGCTTTTTATTTATTTATTTATTTCCTAAATAAATTATTCTTTATCCAGGAAAACTATGGGAAAAAAGATCCTGCTTCCGTTGCAAAAGTGAAGGAACTGTATCACACTCTCAACCTTCAGGTTTGTGACTCTATCCATACATTTGAAATCCATGATTTTTTTTTTTTAAAAGAAATATATAGTTTAATTGGTAAAAAAATAAAATGCAGGGTGTATTTGAAGATTATGAGAGCAAGAGTTACGAGAAGCTCATCACATCCATTGAGGCTCACCCAAGCAAAGCAGTACAAGCAGTATTGAAATCTTTCTTAGGAAAGATATACAAGAGGCAAAAATAGAGGGACCTTATTATTATTATTATTATTCTGTTGTTGATTGTTGATGCCTCTTTGTATCTTTTGCCGATTGCCATTGTATTCTTGCAATCTTCCAACTCTTCTTATGTCTTCCTTCTAGTATTATTATTATTATTGTTATTATCGACTTGTTTTATTGGCCATGTAATAGCGCTTATGTGTAATAAGACATTCATCTCTTTTTAAGCCAACCCATTTGTTCTGATGCAATAATTATGGAAAGAATTGTTATGCAACTTCTTTTATTTTTATGTCTGTCTGGAGTTGATGGAAATTTGGGTTTTGGTAGTAATAATTATTAACATCTTCTTGGTAAATTTTAATGATAATGTTATTTGTAATCTTTATAAGATAATAAGATATAACAAATCATTTTTCTTATATTCCGCACTGTTTCTTATCAATATGCTTTCCTCTAGAGATAATAATTTTGACCCTTTGGTTGATTTGAGTTATGTTGCACCATCAAATGTCAAATTGGTAAAACTAACTTCTTATAAACACTTGAGTGGCTCTATCAAAAAATTAGATTATAATATTTGTATAATCCTTCAAGCTTATCATTTCATCACCACTCTTGATCGAATGGTATTGAAGCAATTCAGCTAGTTTGGTCTTATCCTCCTCATGGATTCCAAGCTTTATATTCTTGGAGAATGCCTCATTAAACTTGGTGTTGTAAGTCCCTAATCTGCTTGTGTATCAATCAGATCCGTTTGATGGTACGGAATCCCAATCAAACGGATGATGCCAGATCAAATAGAAGAGAAGGAGAAGAAGAATATGATGAATCTTGTATGTATTGATATGAATGAAGATCCGGATACAAGATTCACACACACTAACACACACTCTCTTTTCTCTCTCTCTAGACCACCTTCAAATGCACACACTTAAGCTCCTCTATTCTATGTGTTCATCACTCCACTCCTCACCCCTTACACCTATATTTATACATAAGAAACATGGGCTTGGTGAACATGAGCCGTGAATGGGTTTACGGTCGTAAATGGGTTTACGACCGTAAACACCCATTGGGCCGTAAACTCTGTTTACGGTCGCAAACACATTTTCTGACCAAAGACACATAAATACATTTTCCTAGAAAAGCAAAGTATAAACTATATTTTTGACCCAACAATCTCCCCCTTGGTTTATAGCTTTCTTTTCTTTTCTTAAATGACCCAACAAGCTCCCCCTAAAAAGTAGCTGGCTTTCTTGTTCATCTTCATTGTAAGCTTGGCTTCAGCATTTATCTTCAATGAATGACTTCATCTTGAGCACTTGGGCATTTCTTCAATATTTGACATTGAACGCACATTGAGTGAGGAGGCTTGATGTACTGATTCTTGAAAGATAGCGCTTTCAGCTTGAGAATCTTCAGAGAGAACATCAGAGAGAACTAATCTTCTGGATCACTTCAGCAGGTTCATAGATAGCAACAGACTGATTGAAGAGGCTTCAATGCAATCCGTCACCTAATCTTCAAGTGCAGCTTCACCTTGCTTATGGAAAGAATTGTTATGCAACTTCTTTTATTTTTATGTCTGTCTGGAGTTGATGGAAATTTGGGTTTTGGTAGTAATAATTATTAACATCTTGGTAAATTTTAATGATAATGTTATTTGTAATCTTTATAAGATAATAAGATATAACAAATCATTTTTCTTATATTCCGCACTGTTTCTTATCAATATGCTTTCCTCTAGAGATAATAATTTTGACCCTTTGGTTGATTTGAGTTATGTTGCACCATCAAATGTCAAATTGGTAAAACTAACTTCTTATAAACACTTGAGTGGCTCTATCAAAAAATTAGATTATAATATTTGTATAATCCTTCAAGCTTATCATTTCATCACCACTCTTGATCGAATGGTATTGAAGCAATTCAGCTAGTTTGGTCTTATCCTCCTCATGGATTCCAAGCTTTATATTCTTGGAGAATGCCTCATTAAACTTGGTGTTGTAAGTCCCTAATCTGCTTGTGTATCAATCAGATCCGTTTGATGGTACGGAATCCCAATCAAACGGATGATGCCAGATCAAATAGAAGAGAAGGAGAAGAAGAATATGATGAATCTTGTATGTATTGATATGAATGAAGATCCGGATACAAGATTCACACACACTAACACACACTCTCTTTTCTCTCTCTCTAGAACACCTTCAAATGCACACACTTAAGCTCCTCTATTCTATGTGTTCATCACTCCACTCCTCACCCCTTACACCTATATTTATACATAAGAAACATGGGCCGTGAATGGGTTTACGGTCGTAAATGGGTTTACGACCCTAAACACCCATTGGGCCGTAAACTCTGTTTACGGTCGCAAACACATTTTCTGACCAAAGACACATAAATACATTTTCCTAGAAAAACAAAGTATAAACCATATTTTTGACCCAACAATCTCCCCCTTGGTTAATAGCTTTCTTTTCTTTTCTTAAATGACCCAACAAGCTCCCCCTAAAAAGTAGTTGGATTTCTTGTTCATCTTCATTGTAAGCTTGGCTTCAACATTTATCTTCAATGAATGACTTCATCTTGAGCACTTGGGCATTTCTTCAATATTTGACATTGAACGCACATTGAGTGAGGAGGCTTGATGTACTGATTCTTGAAAGATACCGCTTTCAGCTTGAGAATCTTCAGAGAGAACATCAGAGAGAACTAATCTTCTGGATCACTTCAGCAGGTTCATAGATAGCAGCAGACTGATTGAGGAGGTTTCAATGCAATCCGTCACCTAATCTTCAAGTGCAGCTTCACCTTGCTTATGGGGTTGAAAGATTGAATGTCGAAAAAATAATCTTCATTTCTTGCTCCTTCGAATGAGAATTCTTCGATGATCACGGATGAAGCCTTGGCTCATAAATCTTCGACACAAACTTCCATGAGTTTCATCTTCACTTGAATTCACTTTTTCAAGACAAAACAAAACTAAAAGAAAATTTAGCACACAATATTTTTGGGTTTTTTTATATTTTCTGAAAAAAATAAAACAGAAACAAAAATATTTTTGGATTTTTGATTTTCTTAAACAAGAAATAAAACAGAATATAACACTATTTTTGATTTTGAATTTTTCTGATTTTTGTTTTGTTTTTAAAATTTTTAATTCTCCCCTGATAATTAAATTAGAAGAAAACTATGAATAAATTTAACAAAAATAAAATGACATCTAACTTTAAGAGTGATTTGGGATCAAAGTTTTTAAACAGCCTTTATCCGTTTATCAGTACCTCTCCCTTCATGAATAGATCTGGTCAATCGCCGGTATTGTGGTCCACTTAAACACGAGAGATTGTGACAAAATTAGGACATATTAAAAGTGACAAGACAATGTGATCCTAAGTTCCTAGATAATATTCCTTAAGGACCATTCAGCTGACGACGACCAAAGATATTGTTGTCCACCTAAATTGAGCAGCGAGATCTACAGACAATCTGTAAGTGTTCAATTTTAATTGTACTAGAACATGGTTCCCGCTTCCTGATATGCTCCAGTAATCAAGGACTTCCAGAATACTCCTTACATCGGGTGAGCAGACAATTATTGAGAGGGAAGATAGATTTAGAATGCATATGCTATACACCCAGGTCGGATCTCTTCCAATCACGCAGATGGTGAAACATATGACTAACTGAAGTTTTAGAGGGATTGAGAAAAAGAATGATGCATATACTGTGTACCAGGTCGGATTGTGAGTCACGCAAAGGAGACATTATATGGCTAACAGATAGAAAGAATTGCATAGATAGAGGATGCAGAGAAATAGAGTTGCATATGCTACATTCCAGGTCGGATCTTTTGATCACACAGAGGAGGCAACATATGACTAACAGATAGAAAGAAAAAATATAACCTTCTACAGACCTAATTTATCGGAATTCACCAGTCGCCCCATCAATACCGGAATTAATGACATAATCCGCACATCGAGGAAAAGTTAATCCACAGTTCCATATACGAGTTCTTTAATATGACCAGTAGATTCCCATATATATCTCCCTGCTCAATCTATCCAAGCTTCGTATTGTCAGGCTAAACGGATCTAACTAGGTCAAGATTTGTCAAGTCTATGAATTCCTTAAGTTCAACTCTGCCTAGTCATGTCCATTTAGAATCTTTCGTGCCTACCAACGCATCAAACCCAAAGCATAGACCCTTCAACTTTGGGTACGTTACGTAGACTCAGATTGCCTGTTATCACTTGATAATATCACTTCCCAGTACTATATCAACAAGCAAAACTGAAAGCGACAATATTTTTGATTTTTTTGAATTTTGAATTTATTTTTTTTTGAATTTTTCAATTTTTTTTGTTTGGTTTTTGTTTATTTCTCCCCCTAAATTTGTGCATGGGTGAGAATGAAAACACTAAAATGCGCAAATTTAAACTAACCTAATGAATAACAACAAAAAAAATTTAATCCTCAAAACGAATCATTTTTAAAAATCCCACAAGCACATCGAATCGAGCTTTGTTAAAAGGCTTGGTGAACAGATCCGCCACATTATTGGAAGTGGGAACCTGTTCTAGCCTAATGAGCGAGCGCTCATAACAATCTCTGATAAAGTGAATTTTGATATCAATGTGCTTGGTTTTGGAATGTTGGACCGGATTTTTAGTGATTTGAATTGTGGCCTCATTATCACAGTGAATTGGGGTTTCTAGATAATTCAAACCGTAATCCAACAGCTGATGTTGGATCCAGATAACTTGAGAACAGCAGGCAGATGCAGCAACGTATTCCGCTTCTGTTGTTGAGGTAGAGACGGTATGCTGTTTCTTGCACTGCCACGACACCAGCCTATCACCAAGGAATTGGCACCCTCCCGATGTTGATTTCCTGTCAAGCTCACAGCCTCCATAATTACTGTCAGCAAAAGCGTATAAATCAAATTCAGAATTCTTCGGATACCAAAGACCCAATTTTGGGCTGCCTTTGATATACCGAAAAATCCTTTTGACAGCAATAAGATGAGAGAGTTTAGGATTAGCCTGATAGCGAGCGCATTGACAAACTGTAAACATGATGTCGGGACGACTTGCAGTAAGATACATCAGCGATCCGATCATCGATCTGTAGTGTGTCCGATCTACGAATTCGCCATCAATATCTGGATTCAGCAGGGGTCTTTCAGCCATTGGTGTCGATGCAGGTTTTGCGTCTTCAAACCCGAACTTCTCAAGAATATCCTCCACATACTTAGCTTGATGTAGCAGGATTCCGGTTGAATTTTGTTTGACCTGAAGCCCCAGAAACATGGTCATTTTGCCCAGTGAACTCATCTCAAACCGCTTTTTCATCACGCCTTCAAACTCTTTGCAAAGTTGTGGATTGGTAGACCCGAAGATAATGTCGTCAACATAGATTTGGACTAGTATCTGATCATTACCAACATGCTTGATGAATAAAGTTTGATCAATAGTGCCGCGAGAGTATCCATGCTCGAGCAAGTGCTTTGTTAGAGTCGCATACCATGCTCGAGGAGGTTGATGTAACCCATACAATGCCTTGTCCAACTTGTAGACACGATTAGGAAACTTTGAGTTAACGAACCCAGGGGGTTGGTCAACATAAATTTCTTCCTTCACCTTGCCATACAAGAAGGCAGTCTTGACATCCATTTGGTAGACCGTGAAGTTCATATAAGAAGCATATGCGAGAAAGATACGAATAGCCTTCAATCGAGCCACGGGAGCATACACCTCAGTATAATCAAGACCCTCAACTTGTCGAAACCCGCGAACCACCAACCTTGCTTTATTGCGCACTATTACACCAGAATCGTCTTGCTTGTTTCGATAGACCCAACGCGTGTCAAGAGACCTTTTGCCCTTTGGTAACTCAACCAACTTCCAGACCCCGAGCTTTTCAAACGGATTTAGCTCTTCATGCATCGCATCTACCCAGCTGGGCTCATTCAAAGCCATGTCAACGTTCTTGGGCTCTATTTGAGAGATAAAGCAAGAATAGAGACATGCATTGACATCTCCACTCTGACTTCTAGTTTGTGTGACAACCCGAAATTTCTATTCTGTACAACATGTCAATTCAATAGAAGTCAAATCAGTTACAGTTAAATTTTCAGACTTTTTGGATCAAGTTTGATTATTTTAGGATTTACACTTTAGGAGATACCAGGAGAGAGGATGCCCTAGGGTTATAGTGCAACACTGTTATTCTTAAACTTCAAGAAATTGGAGTTTACTGCCGGAATAAAATATTTTCAGCCAAAAACCCAGAAATTTGGAGTATATATATGACACTTGTCATTTTATGTCATTTTTCCAAATTTCTCAAGAACAAAAGCAAATCCTCTCAAGTATCATCCCGGAATTTATTCCAAATCTCGATCTAGTAAGTGTTTTCAACCATTTCAAGTTAGTAGATCACTTAATCTAGTGTTTTAACACCCTTCTAACCGTGAAATCATTCCAAAAGGTTGATTCTTCCATTTTTCACCAAGAACACCAAGAACACACACTAGTGTTCTTGGCATTTTGGCTCATTTCAAGCTTCCATATAGTAAGTACTTCTATCCTCGAGTGTGTTTAAGCTTGCTATACTTCATTATAACATGAAAACATCCAAGAAACACCAAGAAAATGGTGTTTACGGTCCAAGAACATTCTTGAACCGTAAACCCATTTTAAGGGACCAAAATGTCCCTAGTCCCTTCCTAAGCCTAGGTAACTAACTTGGATCCTTACCTTGATGTGTTAAGGACTTGAAATCATCAAAATACCAACATCCATAAGGGTTTACGACCGTAAACCCAAAGGGATGTGGTCTTTGGGCCGTAAACTCCAAATAGGAGTGAAATGGTGCCCTAGCTTCTTCCTTAGGCTTATACTTCAAGAGGAAACACTTCAATGGACTTAGAAACCTTCAAATCAAAAAATGGTCAAAAGAGGGGGAGTTTACGGCCGTAAACTCTAGGGTTTACGTCCGTAAACCCATTGGGTTGAGGTCACAAAACCGTAAACTCAAGTTAGGGTTTCTTTTAAACCCTAAACCCTATAGCATTGTTCTACAACACTTAGATGCATTCCTTGAGACTTATAACACTTATATAAGGTGTTTAACTTGTCTTAGGATGTCTTAACTTTGCTAATTAGTTGTTTAAAGTCTAATTAGATACATATATGTTGTATTTATATGTTAAATAGGATCATTGTGTGTGTACAAGTCTTCACTTGACACCTAGCAATCCTATTTCTTCAGTTCATCCAAACCACAAACTACAGGTGAGTTCATACCCCTTAATTAACCTTTTAAATGTTTTTAAATGCTTTTATGGGGGGGATACAAGTTGAACAATTGTAGTTATTATATCAATCACATGTGATTAATAACTACCAAGCAAATGGTTTTCTTACTTTTCAAACTGTTTATCAAACTGTTTTACCTCAAACTGTTTTACAAACTCTTTTATTGTCAAATACATTTATCAAACTCTTTTAACTTATATTATGTGTATCTATATAAATATAGTTATATAAGTAGGATTAAGAAGGACTTAGGACTGCTAGTCTACCCTACTTCCTGTTCTTGTTTGATTGTGGTCTTAGGGTATCAAGGTTAGTTGTCCGAGGGTCGTTTGAATCCTAGTTATATATTATGTATATGTATATAGATATAAAAGGTTTGTTATCAACCTCTTCTAACTTATAGTATGTGTATCTATATAAATATAGTTATATAAGTAGGATTGGAAGGACTTAGGACTGCTAGTCTACCCCACTTCCTGTTCTTATTTGATTGTGGTCTTAGGGTATCAAGGTTAGTTGTCCGAGGGTCGTTTGAATCCTAGTTATATATTATGTATATGTATATAGATATAAAAGGTTTTCCTTCATTCAAGTCCATACCCTTGGGTAGCAAGGGTATACAAACATGTTCATACATTGCTAGTAAGCTACCATAGGGGTAGTTTAGGAAGATACTATTACTAGAACGATGAAACATACAATGAGTCAGTTCATACATGAGTCAATACATACTATAATGAGAAACAAACATGAAATAGAGTGATGAGAAACAAACATACAGGCTAGACAGAGAAAGAACACACAATACAGCTAGCACACAATTCACATAACATTTACATTAATACATTTATGTGAGCCATTAAACAGGGCATGGCACTACCTGCCATGACTGTTTTTGTATCAGAATCTCCTTAATTGGGGAGCGTATGAGTTTGTGTATAGATCTATACTGGATTGACTATCCTACACATTGCTGCTCGCTACAGTGGGACTTGCAAGTCTACGGGTGCCAAACGTCATTTTTGTGGCATCTTACATTGTCACTTTACTATTGACTCGGTAGCAAGATACAGGCCGATCACATGTTACCTTAAAATATACAATTGGCTTAAGGTAGTTAGTACAGCAGTAGTTTCATAATGCTACATTAAAGTACTATAACATTTTCCCTTTACTTTTTACTTTGTGATTTCACACAATAAACAATAATGTAAAAAAACTATATTTTTGGTTAATGATAGTCGGATTTGGGAAAATACTCACTTTTACAAAAGATACACGCACAGACACTAGATGCCTTGGTAGAAGGCTACTTTTAGTAGGAAACATAGGGTTTTCTAGGATAGTTCAAACAAATACAAAACTTTTACAAACACACAGTACATCTTACAAAACATCTTACAAATGCTTTCATACAAACACAGACACTAATATACTTATGAACTCCCCAGCTCTAAAGCTGATAAACTCTTTCAAAATAACTTGTATTCTCAGGTCACCAGTAGACAGGTACCGGAGCCAGGTTTTGAGAAGATGGAGCTCGTTCAAGACTCATCTTATATTTTTGAAGTATATTGTTTTGGTGTCTTTAAAACTTAACGGAACACACTTGTATGAAATTATATTATTAATGCAATGGATGATGTTGTTGCTTGTTTACTACTTGCATTGTTGTGATACTGTACATGACGTCCTCCACCCCAGAACGTTTCCGCCGTTCATTTGGTTTTGAGGGTGTGACAGATTGGTATTAGAGCATTGTTTATAGTGAATCGAGTGTATCAACCCATAAAAGATATACGAACTATAAACACAAGCGGGATTTAAAATACTCTGATGAAGAGTTTATACTTTAAATAATAAAATATTTAATAAAGTATACATACCTGCATTCATACTAAAATCAGTGTCACTAGGACAGAACAAAAGTATTACGATTGTTGGATAACACAAGTAGACTTAGAGACATATGGTCAACCCTGGGAAGATGTAGCCTGATCAACTACATTATTCGAGGAGTGATTAGCATGTGCCTAAGTATGGTTGTGAGGTTGCAACAAGTCTAAAAACTTACCAACACTTCTACAACAAGAACAGTAGAACAAAACATTAAACTTAAAATACTATAGGAGTATTTTGTGTTACTATAATTACTTATTCGAGAACTAAAGGTCTTTATTAGTATATCAATGGTTGTTTAGTGGATACACTAAAGTTATATGTACTAGGATGTCATAGACTTAGAATCTGTGATATTTGCCTTACTTCCTGTTCCTTGTTTGGTTGTGGGCTTAGGGTTAGGGTTACTTATTCGAAGGTCTATCCCGTCTGCATGACATATAACTGGTATGCTTTAAACAAGTATTGAGGCAACTGATAAAGATCATCTTATAATTATTTATTTAGTTAGTTAGTTTAATTTAGTTATTTCTTATATACTTTTTCTCGCATAGATTTAATGGCTGGATTTTATCTTCCCGGAGACCCGTACTATCCCAACCACGACAACGCAGAATGGCTGGAAGAAGAACCAGAAGATAATCACCCAATTCCTTTAGATGATTATGAAGCTGAAGGTTTTTCTGATGGTTCCGACTCGGAGCCAGAAGTCAACAACCAACCCCCAGCTGTTCAAAACCCAAACCCTCGTCCCGCATTTCAAGGACCCACACCTTTGTGGGCCACAAACTTGAATAGGTGGAGTCAGGAACAAGGTCAACCTTTTCCTTACAATGGAGACAGAAGTTTCTACAACCTTACTGAGGGAGGTACAGCTGATAGGGTCCTACCTATCATGGTTCGTAGGATTGCTCGGAACACCGAGCAGGGTCGAGAAGCTATCGACCGGGTAGTAGAAGTGGATGCCAATTATGGTATTAACACTGTCCGCATTCGCCAGCTGGAGTCCGCTCATGAAAGGGCTCAGGTTAGCAATGCAATGCTTCAGAGGGAACTTGCTGAAACCCGAGCCGAAGTCAGGGAACTTCGAGCTCAGCAAGCAAGGTCTGATAGGCGTGTGAGGGACATAGAGCGCCTCCTATCGGATTCAAGGACTCACTCAAGCAGTTCTCGTCGTCGTTAAAATCTTACCGACTTCTCTTTTGGATATAACTTAGTTATGTAAAAACTTAAGTTTAATTTCCTATCCTTATAAATCTTAGACCTGCTAGGTTTTGATTAGGTAGTATGCTGTCAAAATTTTCCCATCTTGGTTGATGTAAGACCTACTTCTAGGTCATTTTTTTCCCCAAACTCATTACATCTGTAATTCCAATATCTTTGACAGATATAAAAATCTAATGGAAATTATTATCCAAATGCTTTCATCTTCATTCAAGTATTCCATTTAATTATGCTGTTGGACTATGGAGAGTTAGTCCATGAGTCATTCTCATCAATGTTCATGTCAAATTATTATCAATATCTTATTCATTCTAAACTTTCAGCTAAAAGATGCCTCCACGTAAGTCAACAAGACGTAATCCTCCACCACCTATTCCTCAATTTGATACAGCAGCCCTCAATGCTGCTGTAGCTGCGGCTGTGGCAACAGCCATGGCTGAATATCATTCTTCAAGTTCCACTAGAGGAGGGACTCCTATTCCAACAATACAGGTTGAAACCCCTGTGCGCTCGAGAGAGTGCTCCTACAAAGATTTTACAAACTGCAAGCCATTATCCTTCAGAGGAACTGGCGGAGTCATTGTACTCTCGCAATGGTTTGAGAAAACCGAATCGGTTTTCGCAATCTGCTCCTGTCCAGAAGGGAGCAAGGTGAAGTTCGCTGCTTGCACCTTTGAAACCAGAGCCCTAACATGGTGGAATAGCCATGTTAAGTCACTATCTCTTTCAGTGGCAAATGATATGGGCTGGGATACTTTAAAAGACCTCATGATTGAGGAGTACTGCCCGAGGGGCGAGATCCAAAAGCTGGAGGAAGAACTTTGGCGCCTAACCATGAAAGGCACCGACATCGTAGCATATACCGCCAGGTTCTGTGAACTGGTGGCCCTCTGTCCCAACATGATTCATACAGAGGGAAAGAAGATCGAGAGGTATATATGGGGTCTGGTGCCACCATACCAGGGAAATGTATTGTTATCACGCCCCACTACATTTGATAGTGCCAAGCGATTTGCACAGCAGCTAGTTGACCACGGGGCCCGTACCCCGGCTGCAACAACCACCCTAACCATCTCAGAAACCGCCAGAACTGCAGAGTCCAAGCGGAAATTCTGGGATGACAAGAAAAAGAAGAAGGCTGCGAAGAAACAGCAGACGGTGGTAGTTCATAGTGCGACAGCACCTGCCACTGCTGCTATCCCAATAAAGCAGTATTCTGGAAGTTTGACTTTATGCAACAAGTGCAACTACCATCATATGGGAGCCTGCCGGTACATGCAGTGTGTAAACTGCAACAGGAAGGGGCATACAGCCCGTTTCTGTAAATCTCCGGCAAGGCCAATCACCCAAGTCCCCGGCGCTGGAGTGGGCCAAGCTTGCTACAATTGTGGCGATGTGGGCCACTACAAAAGGAACTGCCCCAAGGCAGGGACTGTCGGTGGAGTAGGAAGAGTTCTGGCTATAGGTCATGAGGAGGAGGTTGCCGACCCCACAGTGGTCACTGGTACGTTTCTCCTCGACAACTCTTATGCTTGTATACTATTTGATAGTGGAGCGGAGAGAAGCTTCGTGAATCAGAAATTTGCTCATTTACTTAAGCAAAAATCACGAGCACTCAAAGAACCGTTCACAGTAGAAATGGCTAATGGGAAGACAGAGAGCACTAGCTGCATTTACATAGGGTGTACCTTAACTTTAGATAGCCATTCATTCTCGATCGATCTCATGCCAGTCTCAATTAAAAGTTTCGACGTCATCATTGACATGGATTGGTTGAGTCTTCAGCGTGCCGACATCATGTGTTACGAAAAGGCAGTCCGCCTTAATCTTTCGTCTGGCGAAACCCTAGTAGTTTATGGCGACAAACCCGGCACAAACCTTCGTGTCATCTCGAGCATTCAAGCTCAGAAATTCTTGCAAAAGGAATGTCGCGCATTCCTTGCTCATGTTGTCGATGTGAGCCAAGCAACTAAATCTATTCAGAACATTCCAGTAGTACACGACTTTCCCGATGTCTTTCCAGAAGAGCTACCAGGATTACCCCCGCAACGACAAGTCGAGTTCAGAATCGACTTAGTTCCAGGGGCTACCCCCGTAGCCAAATCGCCTTATCGTCTAGCACCTGCAGAGATGCAAGAACTATCCTGTCAACTTAACGAACTGCTCAGCAAGGGCTTTATAAGACCAAGCTTCTCACCTTGGGGAGCTCCAGTCTTGTTCGTCAAAAAGAAAGACGGATCGTTTCGTATGTGCATCGACCACAGGGAGCTCAACAAACTGACCGTCAAGAATCGTTATCCTTTGCCTCGGATAGACGATTTATTCGATCAACTTCAAGGGGCGAATTTCTTTTCTAAAATCGACTTAAGATCCGGATATCACCAGTTACGAGTGCTAGGGGAGGATGTTCCAAAGACAGCCTTCCGAACTCGTTATGGGCACTACGAATTCGTAGTGATGCCGTTCGGATTAACAAACGCGCCCGCTGTATTCATGGACTTAATGAATAGGGTGTGTCGTCCTTACTTGGATCAGTTCGTCATCGTCTTCATCGATGATATACTTATCTACTCTCGTAGTAAGGAAGAACATAGTCAACATCTGCGACAAGTCTTAGAAACCCTGCGCGCGGAGAAGCTTTTTGCGAAATTCTCGAAATGCGAATTTTGGATCCGACGAGTCGAATTCTTAGGGCACGTGGTTAGCGAAGAGGGAATCCACGTAGACCCATCCAAAATCAAAGCCATTGAGAGCTGGTCAGCACTGAAGACGCCTACAGAAATTCGTCAATTTCTAGGCCTCGCTGGCTACTATCGCCGGTTCATTCAGAACTTCTCCCGCATTGCGAAGCCTCTTACAACACTTACCCAGAAGGGCATATCCTTTGACTGGGAAGAAAAGCAGGAGAGAGCGTTCCAAACGCTCAAACGAGCCTTGTGCACTGCACCAATACTATCCCTCCCCGAAGGGATAGAAGACTTCGTTGTCTATTGCGATGCATCGAACCAAGGTCTCGGATGTGTTCTGATGCAGCGAGGTAAGGTCATCGCCTATGCCTCGAGGCAGCTGAAAACACATGAGGTCAACTATACGACGCACGATCTTGAACTAGGAGCAGTTGTATTTGCTTTGAAGATCTGGAGACACTACCTGTACGGTACGAAGAGCACAATCTTTACAGACCACAAGAGCTTACAACACATATTCGATCAGAAGGAGCTCAACATGAGACAACGACGGTGGGTCGAGCTACTCAGTGACTACGAATGCGAAATTTGTTATCATCCCGGCAAGGCCAATGTAGTAGCTGACGCCCTAAGTCAGAAAGAATATTCTGGTCGTAAAGTCAAGTCATTGACTATGACTATCCATTCACACTTATCCACACAAATACAGGCAGCTCAGCTCGACGCTTTGAAGCCTGAAAATGTGACCAGTGAATCCCTGCGAGGGATGGATAAGAACTTGGAAGTTAAGGGTGGCAGAGCTTTTTATCTCATGAATCGGATCTGGACCCCGAAACTAGGTGGTTTCAGAGACTTGGTCATGAATGAGGCGCACAATACTCGTTATTCCGTTCACCCAGGTTCAGATAAGATGTATCTGGATCTTAAAAAGTTATACTGGTGGCCTAACATGAAAGCAGAGATTGCTACCTTCGTAAGTAAATGCCTTACTTGCGCAAAGGTCAAGGTCGAGTACCAGAAACCCTCAGGTCTTCTTCAACAGCCTGAGATCCCAGAATGGAAGTGGGAGCGGATCACTATGGATTTCATAACCAAGTTGCCCAAGACAACGGGTGGACTTGATACCATATGGGTCATCGTCGACAGATTGACCAAGTCCGCGCACTTCCTGCCTATCAAAGAGACAGACAAGATGGAGAAACTTACCAGAACATACATAAGGGAAATTGTACGATTGCACGGTGTCCCTATATCCATTATCTCGGATAGAGATAGTATGTTCACTTCTAGGTTCTGGCAGTCGCTACAAGGTTCCTTAGGAACTAGGCTGGACATGAGTACAGCCTACCATCCGCAGACAGACGGGCAAAGTGAGAGGACTATCCAAACCTTAGAGGACATGTTGCGAGCCTGTGTGATCGACTTTGGGAAAACATGGGATACTCATTTACCCCTTGTAGAATTTTCCTACAACAACAGTTATCACACAAGCATAAAGGCTGCTCCATTCGAGGCCCTCTACGGCCGAAAGTGTAGATCCCCTCTGTGCTGGGCTGAGGTGGGTGATACCCAGTTAGCTAAGGGACGAGTTCCTGAAAGCACTCTCACAGGTCCGGAAATCATACGGGAAACGACGGAGAAGATCGTTCAGATCCGGGAACGACTGAAAGCCTCCAGAGACCGACAGAAAAGCTACGCTGATAAACGAAGGAAACCGTTGGAATTCCAGGTGGGCGACCATGTTCTATTGAAGGTCTCACTCTGGAAGGGCTTGATACGCTTCGGAAAGCGTGGAAAGCTAAATCCAAGGTACATTGGCCTTTCGAGATTCTTGCCAGAATCGACCCTGTAGCTTACAAACTTAACTTACCGAGCGAACTCAGTAACGTACATTCTACCTTCTACGTCTCGAACTTGAAAAAGTGTCTGTCCGACGAGACTCTTGTAATCACACTCGACGAGATCGAGATCAACGAGAGCCTCAACTTCGTGGAAGAACCAGTAGAGATCATGGACCAGGAGGTCAAGCAAACGAAACAAAGCCGCATCCCGATAGTGAAGGTTCGCTGGAACGCCAAGCGAGGACCTGAATTCACTTGGGAGCGAGAGGATCAGATGAAACTGAAATATCCTCGTCTATTTGCTTAGTTCTTTGTAACTACTTATTTGCTTATATTCTAATTTCGGGACGAAATTCCTTCTAAGGAGGGGATGATGTGACAACCCGAAATTTCTATTCTGTACAACATGTCAATTCAATAGAAGTCAAATCAGTTACAGTTAAATTTTCAGACTTTTTGGATCAAGTTTGATTATTTTAGGATTTACACTTTAGGAGATACCAGGAGAGAGGATGCCCTAGGGTTATAGTGCAACACTGTTATTCCTAAACTTCAAGAAATTGGAGTTTACTGCCGGAATAAAATATTTTCAGCCAAAAACCCAGAAATTTGGAGTATATATATGACACTTGTCATTTTATGTCATTTTTTCCAAATTTCTCAAGAACAAAAGCAAATCCTCTCAAGTATCATCCCGAGATTTATTCCAAATCTCGATCTAGTAAGTGTTTTCAACCATTTCAAGTTAGTAGATCACTTAATCTAGTGTTTTAACACCCTTCTAACCGTGAAATCATTCCAAAAGGTTGATTCTTCCATTTTTCACCAAGAACACCAAGAACACACACTAGTGTTCTTGGCATTTTGGCTCATTTCAAGCTTCCATATAGTAAGTACTTCTATCCTAGAGTGTGTTTAAGCTTGCTATACTTCATTATAACATGAAAACATCCAAGAAACACCAAGAAAATGGTGTTTACGGTCCAAGAACATTCTTGAACCGTAAACCCATTTTAAGGGACCAAAATGTCCCTAGTCCCTTCCTAAGCCTAGGTAACTAACTTGGATCCTTACCTTGATGTGTTAAGGACTTGAAATCATCAAAATACCAACATCCATAAGGGTTTACGACCGTAAACCCAAAGGGATGTGGTCTTTGGGCCATAAACTCCAAATAGGAGTGAAATGGTGCCCTAGCTTCTTCCTTAGGCCTATACTTCAAGAGGAAACACTTCAATGGACTTAGAAACATTCAAATCAAAAAATGGTCAAAAGAGGGGGAGTTTACGGCCGTAAACTCTAGGGTTTACGACCGTAAACCCATTGGGTTGAGGTCACAAAACCGTAAACTCAAGTTAGGGTTTCTTTTAAACCCTAAACCCTATAGCATTGTTCTACAACACTTAGATGCATTCCTTGAGACTTATAACACTTATATAAGGTGTTTAACTTGTCTTAGGATGTCTTAAATTTGCTAATTAGCTGTTTAAAGTCTAATTAGATACATATATGTTGTATTTATATGTTAAATAGGATCATTGTCTGTGTACAAGTCTTCACTTGACACCTAGCAATCCTATTTCTTCAGTTCATCCAAACCACCAACTATAGGTGAGTTCATACCCCTTAATTAACCTTTTAAATGTTTTTAAATGCTTTTATGGGGGGAGATACAAGTTGAACAATTGTAGGTATTATATCAATCACATGTGATTAATAACTACCAAGCAAATGGTTTTCTTACTTTTCAAACTGTTTTACCTCAAACTGTTTTACAAACTCTTTTATTGTCAAATACATTTATCAAACTCTTTTAACTTATATTATGTGTATCTATATAAATATAGTTATATAAGTAGGATTAAGAAGGACTTAGGACTGCTAGTCTACCCTACTTCCTGTTCTTGTTTGATTGTGGTCTTAGGGTATCAAGGTTAGTTGTCCGAGGGTCGTTTGAATCCTAGTTATATATTATGTATATGTATATAGATATAAAAGGTTTGTTATCAACCTCTTCTAACTTATAGTATGTGTATCTATATAAATATAGTTATATAAGTAGGATTGGAAGGACTTAGGACTGCTAGTCTACCCTACTTCCTGTTCTTGTTTGATTGTGGTCTTAGGGTATCAAGGTTAGTTGTCCGAGGGTCGTTTGAATCCTAGTTATATATTATGTATATGTATATAGATATAAAAGGTTTTCCTTCATTCAAGTCCATACCCTTGAGTAGCAAGGGTATACAAACATATTCATACATTGCTAGTAAGCTACCATAGGGGTAGTTTAGGAAGATACTATTACTAGAACGATGAAACATACAATGAGTCAGTTCATACATGAGTCAATACATACTATAATGAGAAACAAACATACATGCTAGACAGAGAAAGAACACACAATACAGCTAGCACACAATTCACATAACATTTACATTAATACATTTATGTGAGCCATTAAACAGGGCATGGCACTACCTGCCATGACTGTTTTTGTATCAGAATCTCCTTAATTGGGGAGCGTATGAGTTTGTGTATGGATCTATACTGGATTGACTATCCTACACCTTGCTGCTCGCTACAGTGGGACTTGCATGTCTACGGGTGCCAAACGTCATTTTTGTGGCATCTTACATTGTCACTTTACTATTGAGTCGGTAGCAAGATACAGGCCGATCACATGTTACCTTAAAATATACAATTGGCTTAAGGTAGTTAGTACAGCAGTAGTTTCATAATGCTACATTAAAGTACTATAACATTTTCCCTTTACTTTTTACTTTGTGATTTCACACAATAAACAATAATGTAAAAAAACTATATTTTTGGTTAATGATAGTCGGATTTGGGAAAATACTCACTTTTACAAAAGATACACGCACAGACACTAGATGCCTTGGTAGAAGGCTACTTTTAGTAGGAAACATAGGGTTTTCTAGGATAGTTCAAACAAATACAAAACTTTTACAAACACACAGTACATCTTACAAAACATCTTACAAATGCTTTCATACAAACACAGACACTAATATACTTATGAACTCCCCAGCTCTAAAGCTGATAAAATCTTTCAAAATAACTTGTATTCTCAGGTCACCAGTAGACAGGTACCGGAGCCAGGTTTTGAGAAGATGGAGCTCGTTCAAGACTCATCTTATATTTTTGATGTATATTGTTTTAGTGTCTTTAAAACTTAACGGAACACACTTGTATGAAATTATATTATTAATGCAATGGATGATGTTGTTGCTTGTTTACTACTTGCATTGTTGTGATACTGTACATAACGTCCTCCACCCCAGAACGTTTCCGCCGTTCATTTGGTTTTGAGGGTGTGACAGTTTGAACCCCGTCACCCAGCTGGCCAATGACGTTATCGATCAGATGATCGCGTTGAATTCTTGAAGGAATGTCTTGGCTGATATCATTGAGTGAAACAGGAAGAGTGTGAATGTTGAAACCTCCATCATTTGCTGATTGATCCACATTGGATGGATCTGCTACAAACTCATTAGCAATTTCTTCAGGAAAGAGTAGTTCCATAAAAGTTGGATTGACAGCGGAAGCATCTTTAGACATGAACTCTCTTTCAATAGGGGTAAGAGGTGTAGCATCAGCATCAGGAGTTCCATCTTGAACTTTAGACTCTGGACTATCAGGTTGATCAGATGACTCCCCCTCAGGTGAAGCAGAGGACTCCCCCTCAGATGGAGCAGAGGACTCCCCCTCAACCGTTGGAGGTCTGTAAACAACTTCTTCGTCTTCGTCTTCAGAAACAATCTTCAAACCAGAAGAGGATCCATTTGAGCCATCTGAAGACACATTTAAGGATTTGAAAAGCGATGTGTAATCAAATAACCAGTCAGGACCCACTCGAGCGTCTGTTTCATTCTCCTCCAACCAGCGCACGTCATAGGATTCAACAATCTGCTTAGTCTTCTTGTTGTAAACCCTATACGCGGTGCGCACATCATATCCTATAAAGTAACAATCATCGGCTTTGGCATTGAATTTAGGGTTGGATTCCAAGTGAAGAAGGGTGCAAGGGCAGCCAAATACACGGAAATGGCTGACTGAAGGCTTGTGTCCAAAGAGAATCTCGTACGGTGTCTTCATCTGTGCTTTGTTGATTAGAACACGATTCTGCACGTAGCAAGCAGTGTTAATCGCCTCGGCCCAAAAGAAAACAGGTAATTTTGAATCACATAGCATTGTCCTTGCAGCGTCTTTTAAGGTTCTATTTCTCCTTTCAGCAACGCCATTTTGTTGAGGCGTGTGAGCAGAGCTGTATTGACGCACGATCCCCTTTTCTGCGCAAAAATGGTCAAGAACCGCATTCTTAAACTCAGTTCCATTGTCAATACGAAGCGCCTTCATCTGGTTGTTGGTTTGTTTCTCAATCATCACAATGAACTACTTTATCAGATCAGCAACCCCTGCTTTGTTGGATAAGAAGAAGACCCACGTGAAACGAGATAAATCATCGATCACAACTAGACAGTACGAGCTTCTGTTGATGCTCAGGACGTTGACCGGACCAAATAAGTCCATATGCAATAGTTGGAGCACCTGACTGATTGAGTTGATGCTCTGATACCACTTGTAAGTCCCTAATCTGCTTGTGTATCAATCAGATCCGTTTGATGGTGCGGAATCCCAATCAAACGGATGATGCCAGATCAAATAGAAGAGAAGGAAAAGAAGAATATGATGAATCTTGTATGTATTGATATGAATGAAGATCCGGATACAAGATTCACACACACTAACACACACTCTCTTTTCTCTCTCTCTAGAACACCTTCAAATACAAACACTTAAGCTCCTCTATTCTATGTGTTCATCACTCCACTCCTCACCCCTTACACCTATATTTATACATAAGAAACATGGGCTTGGTGAACATGGGCCGTGAATGGGTTTACGGTCGTAAATGGGTTTATGACCGTAAACATCCATTGGGCCGTAAACTCTGTTTACGGTCGCAAACACATTTTCTGACCAAAGACACATAAATACATTTTCCTAGAAAAGCAAAGTATAAACCATATTTTTGACCCAACAGGTGTAGTCTTCATTGTTCTCTGCAATCTCCTAGAAAAGCTCAATGCATTTCTTCACAAGCTTATTGCTCTCTTGAAATGTTCAAAGGAAGATCCTCATAATCAATAATACCTTTCACAAACACAAGGTACTCAGGAATTGATCTCCTCATATTTGTCCATCATAGGACATACAATTTGCTGTTGTTTGGATTCTTCTTTGTGTAAAACAGATCAAAAGGAGCTCTTTTTGGTACAAAGAGAACAACTTTGAATTCCAGCTGCCCTTCAACTCAAAAGTGTTTCACGTTCAAATGCTCCTCCCAATCATTTTTATGACTCTTGTAGAAAGCTGCATACTCTTCTTTGGTAATCTCTTTTGGCTTTCTCATCCAGATGGGTTTTTCTTTGTTCATTAACGACCACTCATGTGACAATTGTCTTTAGACTCACATTTACTAGTTGTGAATTATTAATCTTAGCATTTTGTAACTTTTAAGAACAAATTATAAAGTTTATCTGTTATGTTAAATTAATAAAAGATTATCTTAAAAAGATTTATTTAATGTACAAGTAATTTCTAACAACCAAAGAGTTATCATTCATCTTTTTTAAATGTTTTATAAAATCTCATGCAATAGTATTTTTTAAGTACATGCCATATTTTATATTGTTACTATTTTATTAATTATGTAGTTAAAGGAATAAAAAATAGACATATTATATTTTTAATCTGCATATTTGATGTGTTAGATTAATTAGTAAAAAACAATATAATTTAAGGGGTAAAATAAAAAATGTTATTAAGATGAAGGGTAAAACTAATGTCCTATCCTAATAAATGAGTACACAATTGCCACGTGACAATAGCTGAGGCCCCTTCCAGCGAATTTTCCCGCTCAAAACGTTAATGTGAAATTCCGCTTTTGCCCTTTCAATCGAGGATATAATACCTTCCTTATTTCCAGCAGTTTTAAAACTAATGTTTTACTGGAATCCGTTAATTAAGGGATTCATATTGCAAATATCTTTTCAAAATACTGATATTTTCCATCTAATATCTTCCTTCTGGTCAACATTTTTAAAAATGTCGAACTGTCAAACTTTTATTTCGTTTGATTTATTTAACTAAAATAAAATGATTGAATTAGTCCTTTAATGTAGGTATTTCTTATTTGTTACCATTTATATCCATTATTCTGATCAAATTCTGATAGTTTTTTTACCTACATTCAAAGTTATAAAAGGAAATGCATTAGAGATGACATATTCTATAACACCCATAAAATTCAAGCCAATTTAAAACATTTTAACCCATTCAAAAACCATTAAGTTATTACAACTCGTTTTCAAAATAGTTTAAACATCAGAGTATCCCCAGAACCAAATCACAAAATCATGAAATATGAGGAGCGGTACGATCACGCCATTGCCTTGCCACGATCACCTGATGTACCTGAAACAATAAACTGAAAACCGTAAGCTCGAAAGCTTAGTGAGTTCCCCCAAAATACCCGAACACACATAACCATACACATACAACAATGAACAACATACTATGGGTCCAATCAGGTTGGAATACCCCAGGCCCTCAACCGTCGGGTTGGAATGCCAACATACTACGAGTCCAATCATCCTTGGGATGGAATACTCTCGGCCCACAACCAATGCCCACACACATATACATACAATAACTACTATGGGTCCAATCATCCCTCGGGATGGAATACCCCAGGCCTTCAACCATCAGGTTGGAATGCCCACCTACGATGAGTCCAATCATCCTACCGGGATGGAATACTCCTGGACCTCAACCATCGGGTTGGAATGCCCACCTACTATACATACACTAACTACTATGGGTCCAATCATCCCTCGGGATGGAGTACTCCTGGCCCTCAACCATCAGGTTGAAATGCCCACCTACTATGAGTCCAATCATCCTACCGGGATGGAATACTCCTGGCCCTCAACCATCGGGTTGGAATGCCCACATACTAGCAACCATGTACACTTATCAAATAACCATATAACAGTCTACAAGACAACATACTAGGGCCCTATCATCCTACCGGGATGTAATACCCTCTACTACTACTCAACACGTGCACATATAACATGTAATCTCCTACCAACATATAGACAGTCAGACCAACTACAGGTCACTAAGCATAGCCTCATCCAATCTACCAGAATACCGATCTAACAGAGCATACCATCATATACCATCCTATATACCAGGATGCCAACTAACAGAACATACCATCATAAAGCCATCCTATCTACCAGGATACCAACTAATATATCATAGCAGTAACTAACTCAAATAACAAATCAAAGGGCCGGCCTTGGTGCCTTAGACCCTTGGGTATTGTGAGGATAACTCACCTTGCAACTGCCGAACCGAACCACGAAAGCACAATCCCGAAGCACTACCCCAAACTCCAACACCTATAGCCATCAATGATCCATTGACATTAATATCCAATTTACCATAATACCCTTGAAGGTCAAACTGGTCAAAGTCAAGGTCCTGGTCGAAGTCAACTTTCCTGATTGACCCTACTCGCCGAGTCAACCTGTAACATCCGGATTTCCAGGCATGACAATTTGAGTATTTCTTTTTGAGTTATGAGGAGGGACTCGACGAGTTGAGGCGTAGACTCGTCGAGTAGGATCGCGTGTGCTGACTGGATTAATGAACGGACTCGACGAGTCCGCGCTGTGGATTGAAACCCTAAGTCTCGGGGTCTATGCCCTATTTAAAGGCCTTTATGGCCTCCATTTGCGGCCACTTCACCCCTGAGAAACCCTAGAGAGCAGAGAGATCGTTTGTGGTGCAATAGGAAGGCTAATTCACCATTTCTTGTGTGTTTTAGCAAGAAGGAAGGAGGTAGAACAAGCTAAGCGGGTTGAGGAGCTTGGATCCACTTCTATTTTATCAGAGGAAGCTGTTGGAGGTAACAATCTGTGCCATTCTCGTGTTTATACTGATTCTAGTGGAATTTAGGGTTTTCTTTATGCCTCTTTTAGTTGAATCTGGAGTATGTGAGGTCCCAAGACGAGATGGTTCTTAGGTCTGGACCTTAAGAGGTCCAGAGAGTCCTTACCACTCTGCTTTATGCCATACCTTTTGAGTTATGAGCCTAGGAGGCCATTTTAGTGGTTATTTCACCAAAAGAAGCTTTGGGTGTGTTGCATGTGTACCAAGATTCGACCTTTACGTGATTATCATGCTTGGGAAGGTCGGATCTATAGACTAGAGAAGCAGATCTGACCTTAGAAGGTCATTTGAGTATGAACATGGAAGCAACTCGCCGAGTTCGTAAGTGGACTCGACGAGTCGAGTCGGGGTTGCCCCGCGATTCGTGACAGGAGGAAACCGTCGAGTGGAAGTATGAATCAACAAGCCAAGAGAGGCCAGAAGGATTCAGAGGACCCGCATGGACTCGACGAGTCGCCCGTGTGCACTCGAATAGTCGGGTCAAAGTTTGACCGTTGACTTTTGTTGACCTTAGGGTTCTGGTCAAGACTGATTCAAGAAAGTTCAGGGAGGGGTAGAATGGCCTTCTACCCAATCTTTAGAGATGAGACTATGAGAGAGTATTGATCGGGGATGTTATTTGAATGATAGGAGGAGGCTAGGTCAGGACGATGAGCACGAGAGTTATCCGACTTCATTGAGGTGAGTCTTCTCACTATACTGTACCTGGAAGGGTACCTATGTGTGACCGGAAGGTGTTGTATGTTATGAGATGTATGTGCTATATGCGGTTATGTGATATGTATGTGCTATGTATGTTATGTATGCTATGGACCGGAAGGTCAAGATGACATGGACCGGAAGGTCGATACGGGTAGGACCGGAAGGTCTACCGGGATTCGGGACGGAAGTCCCCTGAGACACTTGGATCGGAAGATCCCATAGAGTTATGGCCTGGAAAGGCGTATGTGCTGCATGTGGTATTTTGGGGAACTCACTAAGCATTTATGCTTACAGTTGTTGTGTTATGTGTTTCAGGTACTAGCGAGGATCGTGGGAAGGCGCCGGCATGATCCGTACACACTCATGAAGTTTATGTCTTGAGATTCTGGGATATGTTTTGTTATGATAACATTGGATACAGTATGTTTTGATAGTACCTTATGAATAAAAGTATGTTTTAAAAATGAAAAATTGTTTTGGAAATTTACGTTGTTACAAGTTGGTATCAGAGCCTTGGTTTGAGGGATTCGGATGCACCTTCGGGCGTATCTGAACTCAAACTGAGGATTTGCGAAGGTTTTTCATAAAAAGGAACAATTTTTCTAAAAGAGTAAAAGACTTTGAGAAAAGCAGAAAGGAGCAGTGTGTACGATCAGCCAGCGCCCGAACGGTGATTTCCCAAAATACCCTTACATTATGTATTATGAGATATGATATGATATGCTATGCATGCTAGAGTAGGCTAGGTATTCATATTAGAACTAGAGTGGCCTGATTTTTGATGCCTTAGCCTAGGAGATTACTGCTGCTATGTGATGCTTCGAGAGTGAGTAGGTAGCAGTGAGGAGCTTATGAGAGGTCTACCGAAGGGTAGCCTATGCTTAGCGAGGTGTAGAGTACTTGTGATCTGGGATCCTAGGAGGAGGACTTGGGATGAATACTGATGCGGTGTGAAAGGTAGTATAGGGCCCGTACTACTGGAAACACCGGATCAGTGAGCAGTCCAAGTAAGAATCCTTAGGGTACCAAGGGACAAGTAGGGTTGGGTGATCGAGTGCGAGTATACTCGATCGAGTCTTTGGTATCTTTGTGTTGTGTTTCAGAGACATCATGGTTGGTACACCACACATCGGAGAGCAGCGGTGTTAGCGATGATGAGATTCGCCGTATGATTCACGACGAGATGACCGTGACGATCCGGAAGGCTAATCCGGAGGATTATAAGTAGCGGATTGAGAAGTGATGACATGGTTCAAGTACCATGATAAGTAGCGGATTGAGAAGTGATGACATGGTTCGAGTACCATGATAAGTAGCAGATTGAGAAGTGATGTCATGGTTCGAGTGCCATGGTGTGAGGTGGAATAAGAAGAGGGAACATGGTTCGAGTACCATGATTCGTAGAAGATTAAGAGGAGATAACATGGTGCAGGTACCATGATTCATAGCAGATCGAGAGGTGGCCATGCGGTTTGAGTACCATGACATGTGGCGGTTAGTATTTCTGGTTTTTACCGGTTATTCCGTGGGGATTGTCTACACTGAGATCAGAAGTGAATGAGTATGGGGCCAGAAGGCCTTGATGAACAAGTTTTAGTGGAGCATCCCTTGAAAAGGGAAATCGAGTGAGTTCCGAAGGATTGTGGGTGATATGCCAGTTGGAGTCGCAAGACTCAGGGATGAGTAGGGATGGTGCATTATGGGAGAATACGGTATGGGCTGGGCGACCGACCGATAGTGGAGAAGTCACTTTCTGTGACCCGAGTGGTGCTATTTCCGTTTCCTGTGGGAGACGTAAGAGGTGATGAGATTTCGGTTTTTGAGTTTAGGGGTGAGCCATGTGGGATTTCACGGATGGTGATCTCCAACCAGAGAATATGGCAGTACGTCTACCGCAAGGTAAAGATATAGCTCGAACAGGTCGTCAGTGGGGATTGAGATGGTCAAGGACCAGGATACACCCTAATTGAGTATAGTAGGGCATGTGTTAGCTGCAGCGTCGGACGATCAAGAGGAGTATATCAGGGCCGTGGCCCTTATTGTCTTTGATGGGTATTAAGAGTGGAAATATGGTTTCTGCTCTTATGATAAGTGGCGTGATGGAACGTTGGTTGAGGAGTCGATGATGAGGAGTACGGTAGATCATTACTTCCAGACTAAGAGTCACGGTTAATACTGGACAGTTGGGAGGTCCGGTGATGGAATGGTGTGAGATTCTGAATGACTAGAGGCAGTCATGGTGGGAAGTTCTAAGGATTTCATCCGAGTTTCAGGGCATTTGGAGCTGCTCGATCTCCGTCGGGAGATCATCGAGCGTTGCGTAGCACCTTCCAAGAGTAGGTGCAGTGATTACTGGTGGAAACAGTAGGTGTGATAGGTTGCTGGAACGCCGATTGGGGATGGTTCGAACCCTAAGTGGGGGAGAACCAGGTATTTTATTGAGTGGATCAGAGATTCGATCGAGAATGGTTAAGAGATCTGAATATAGAGACCGGCGGTGCGAAATCATTGATCCCAAGGTTGTTGGTGATTGAGACGAGGTGCAGAGCGAGATAATGCATGTGTTATGTTTGAAAAGGATGAGTGCCTCCACGGCAAGTGGCCGTTGATGGGAGACCTTAGGGTGAACGGGAATTCTTCAAGGTCATAATGGTGAATTCGAGATGGTTGGCTCGTAGGGTGAGTTCGGCGGTTGAGAAATTGTGGTTCAATAATGGGGCTGTTATTCAGCTTGGAAAGGGCAGAAGTTGATTAGACAACCAATTTCAGGTTGTGGAACAGGAAGATCAGTGGATGAGACGAGACGTCATGAGGTCCTATGAGGTATATCGAGGTATCCGAATTTAATGCATTGGATTTCGGATAATTTTGAGTCTTGAGTGGAGACGGCAAGTGGTGGGTCAAGCATCGATGATTCCAGTAGGAGCCCTTTCGCTTAATGACAACAAGTGAGATTGTCCAAGAATATGGATCGTAGCAGGGAAGGGTGTTTTGTTATGACGGTTGCCGCCAGATATAGTGATGCATCATTTGGGTAAGTGCATGCACCTATCTATGATTGATCCGCGGATTTTGAATCAGTCAGAGGTTGTTGTGATGCTACGGGAAGCCGTAGTACTCACTAGTCAGAGGTTGTTGTGATGCTACGGGAAGCCGTAGTACTCACTAGTCAGAGGTTGTTGTGATGCTACAGGAAGCCGTAGTACTCACTAGTCAGAGGTTGTTGTGATGCTACGGGAAGCCGTAGTACTCACTAGTCAGAGGTTGTTGTGATGCTACGGGAAGCCGTAGTACTCACTAGTCAGAGGTTGTGGTGATGCTACGGGAAGCCGTAGTACTCACTAGTCAGAGGTTGTTGTGATGCTACCGGAAGCCGTAGTACTCACTAGTCAGAGGTTGTTGTGATGCTATGGGAAGCCGTAGTACTCACTAGTCAGAGGTTGTGGTGATGCTATGGGAAGCCGTAGTACTCTCTAGTCAGAGGTTGTTGTGATGCTACGGGAAGCCGTAGTACTCACTAGTCAGAGGTTGTTGTGATGCTACGGGAAGCCGTAGTACTCACTAGTCAGAGGTTGTGGTGATGCTACGGGAAGCCGTAGTACTCACTAGTTAGAGGTTGTTGTGATGCTACAGGAAGCCGTAGTACTCACTAGTGAGAGGTTGTGGTGATACTGCGGGAAGCCGTAGTACTCATCAGTCAGTTAGAGGTTGTGGTGATACTGCGGGAAGCCGTAGTACTCACCAGTCAGTGAGAGGTTGATGTGGTGCTAAGGGAAGACGTAGTGCACACTAGCTAGCGAGAAGTTGTTATGATAAAGTACTCTTTGATCAGAGCATGGCTCAGAAGAGTTTTAGGCATGAGGTGTCCCTAATTTATGAATTTTTGGGAACCTGGTGGTCGGGTCAGGGGCGAGATCGGGGTCTCCTCAATGTTAGGGGATCATTATGTTCTGAGTAAGGTGTGGTCATTGCAATCCGAAAGAATGGGATAAGTGAGGTACGCATGAGTTGCGGGAAATGAGTTCTGAGTTGAGTGCTTCGTTGGGACGAGTGGTTCCAACTCTAGGTCAGACCAAACTCCCGAGTTTGAGTTTGGCTCTGGTGGTGCGTTGGATAGGTGAGATGAGATTCTGGATTCTGAGGTGGATCCATGTTGAGGGGTATTGTTTGTCATCTGATGTCTTAGACATGTGTGGGTCAGTACTCGGGTACGGGAGGTACCACAAGTTGCGTGGAACGATGAGTAACAGATGACAGAGGTCGGGGTTGAGTCGATCTTCAGTTGGGAAGGTAGCATTCACTTAGGGTTAAGCGAACTTCGTTACTTGCGTGTCACATTGGGCCGATGTGGTTATAGTAAGAAGGAAACCATGGAGACGGTTGGGATAATGCAACGGATGACCCTGGGGGTTCAACTGTTGGGTCGAGATCAAACCTGGTACTCAGTGTTAAAAAGGAGTACGAGGGATGTAGTTGAGGCTTATGATTTTAGATGTCTGAGGACTTCCGTGCGAGCATGATTCTCTTATGTCAGAGAACAGAATGTTGAAAGTTTATTGTTCAGATGGATTCTGATAGTAGTTCAGTGGATGAGCCCTGGTGGGATGTAAACCCTTTCGTTCCTTGGGGCGTGATTCGGACTGTTTTGGTACGTTGGTATGAGTGATCGGTAGCCGATTATCGGATTTTGTCTTGTGAGAACCAGAGGATCAGTGAGTTATCAGGGTTTGATGTTGTAAAGCGAATATCATGGTGATAGCATGAGTGAGCGGTTTGGCGGCAGGCCAGGCCACTAGAGTTTCCCAGATTATGGGAAGGTGAGAAAGGGGTATTTTAGCGTTAGAGGGACCGGTTTTGTTCCAAATTTGGAGTTCCTGGTCGGATCCAGGTATTCATGGAAAAAGATATCGTTTTGGTGTGAGAACCTCTCAGTGGTGCTTTTCGAGTGTTTGGTTTCTATCTATGTGGTTGAGGAGCGATTTCGAGGGCGAAATCTATTTCAAGTGGGGGAGAATTGTAAAATCCGGATTTCCAGGCATGACAATTTGAGTATTTCTTTTTGAGTTATGAGGAGGGACTCGACGAGTTGAGGCGTCGACTCGTAGAGTAGGATCGCGTGTGCTGACTGGATTAATGAACGGACTCGACGAGTCGGAAAGGATGGACTCGACGAGTCCGACCTGTGGATTGAAACCCTAATTCTCGGGGTCTGTGCCCTATTTAAAGGCCTTTATGGCCTCCATTTGCGGCCACTTCACCCCTGAGAAACCCTAGAGAGCAGAGAGATCGTTTGTGGTGCAAGAGGAAGGCTAATTCACCATTTTTTGTGTGTTTTAGCAAGAAGGAAGGAGGTAGAACAAGCTAAGAGGGTTGAGGAGCTGGGATCCACTTCTATTTTATCAGAGGAAGCTGTTGGAGGTACCAATCTGTGCCATTCTCGTGTTTATAATGATTCTAGTGAAATTTAGGGTTTTCTTTGTGCCTCTTTTAGTTGAATCTGGAGTATGTGAGGTCCCAAGACGAGATGGTTCTTAGATCTGGACCTTAAGAGGTCCAGAGAGTCCTTACCACTCTGCTTTATGCCATACCTTTTGAGTTATGAGCCTAGGAGGCCATTTTAGTGGTTATTTCACCAAAAGAAGCTTTGGGTTTGTTGCATGTGTACCAAGATTCGACCTTTACGTGATTATCATGCTTGGGAAGGTCGGATCTATAGACTAGAGAAGCAGATCTGACCTTAGAAGGTCATTTGAGTATGAACATGGAAGCAACTCGCCGAGTTCGTAAGTGGACTCGACGAGTCGAGTCGGGGTTGCCCCGCGATTCGTGACAGGAGGAAACCGTCGAGTGGAAGGATGACTCGACGAGCCAAGAGAGGCCAGAAGGATTCAGAGGACCCGCATGGACTCGACGAGTCGCCCGTGTGCACTCGACGAGTCGGGTCAAAGTTTGACCGTTGACTTTCGTTGACCTTAGGGTTCTGGTCAAGACTGATTCAAGAAAGTTCAGGGAGGGGTAGAATGGCCTTCTACCCAATCTTTAGAGATGAGACTATGAGAGAGTATTGATCGGGGATGTTATTTGAATGATAGGAGGAGGCTAGGTCAGGACGATGAGCACGAGAGTTATCCGACTTCATTGAGGTGAGTCTTCTCACTATACTGTACCTGGAAGGGTACCTATGTGTGACCGGAAGGTGTTGTATGTTATGAGATGTATGTGCTATATGCGGTTATGTGATATGTATGTGCTATGTATGTTATGTATGATATGGACCGGAAGGTCAAGATGACATGGACCAGAAGGTCAGGAGGGTATGGACCGGAAGGTCGATACGGGTAGGACCGGAAGGTCTACCGGGATTCGGGACGGAAGTCCCCTGAGACACTTGGATCCGAAGATCCCATAGAGTTATGGCCTGGAAAGGCGTATGTGTTGCATGTGGTATTTTGGGGAACTCACTAAGCATTTATGCTTACAGTTGTTGTGTTATGTGTTTCAGGTACTAGCGAGGATCGCGGGAAGGCGCCGGCATGATCCGTACACACTCATGAAGTTTATGTCTTGAGATTCTGGGATATGTTTTGTTATGATAACATTGGATACAGTATGTTTTGATAGTACCTTATGAATAAAAGTATGTTTTAAAAATGAAAAATTGTTTTGGAAATTTACGTTGTTACACAACCCGCTGACTCGCCGAGTCCCCAACTTCAGAACACTCTTATATCACAACTCGACTCGCCGAGTCACCCCCTGACTCATCGAGTTCAATAATCTCTGAGTCCTATCATGTCCAACTCACTGAGTCACCACTCAACTCACTGATCTGAGTCTTAACCAGAAGAGATTGGAATACCAATACTCACATAACCCATGCCTACAACCATACTTGAAGCCCAAGGATCCAACCTTGCGGCCCCCCTCAATCTACTCTGATTCGACACAACCGAGTGTAACTCGCCCAAATCCCGACATCACGTCTACTCCAAACATACCATGACAGGGAACATTACTCTCGCGATCTCTAGGTCCACAACCTACGACTGGAATATCCTCACATGGTTCTCGGCGCCGATCTAGACTGCTCCGAGTCTATCAACTCCGCTATTTCTAGCTCCTCTGTCCAAACCTCCAATCTGGAGTTACTCACCTTCTCCTCTTCCTAGGAGACCTGAACCATAATTTCACATCATCAGTCAGTGCCGAAATATCGGAACCTCACTCTACGTCATCCACTTGTGGAGCACGTCGCTATCCCATAACACGTACATATACTCAGAAACTGATTGCATAACCTACCATCCATAAAGAGTCTTTCGCATGCCCTTCAACATTTCCGACACTTGAGAACAACCTCACTGATTGTTATAGCATAGCAGTATCCTTACTGCTCGCTCACAGATCCACCATACAGACAGGGTTCTTACCATAACTGGAACGCCTCATCGTATCACTTCCCGTAACCGACATCCAAACTGCGTCAGGCGACATCCTTCCAACCCACGCCCCATCCGAGAATTTCCAATTCTCCCCCACTTAGGGCACTAACTATTGTCTACCGGCGGCGAAGCTGGTACGTGACTCAATCGTCCCAACTCGAGACAACGAACTTTAAGGGCTCCGAGTTCCCGCTGATGATTCCGAATCTCTGGATCATGACCTTCCTCTCTCTTGAATGCATCAACAGATACTACCCCTCTATAATTTCTCAATAATAACTTCTCACTATCATCTACCATGCCCTGATAACCTATGCAGGAAACAAACAACTCATAATAACATGAACAAGATATAGAAGGAAAGGACATACCGGCTGTCACCTCTGTCGCTGTCCCGATCTCCTCGGCCACAAGCTGATAAGCACGCCCTAGAGCCTTCAGAGGCTCTGCGCGACCCTGACCCCCATCAGTAAGTCTCAAAGTGGCTGGTGCTGGGACCTGCACTGGCCTGGCAGCCAAGAAAGGACACACTGCCTTCATATGGCCCATCTGATCACAATGATAACAAAGTCGGACTCCGACAGCTGGTTCCTGCTACCTACAATCCCTGGCTATGTGTCCCTCCCTGCCACACTTGTGGCACCCAGAAGAAGATCGACAAACTCCATCATGTACCTTACCGCACTTCCCATAAGTGTGACTCCTCTGGCTTTCCTGACGATAATCAGTGGCCCTCATCCGTTTCGGCGCAGGCTGCGACTGCACCGGGGTCCGCCTTTGCTCCCTCAGCTGGAGCTCAATCTCTAGCTCGCGCCGCCTGGCGGCCTCCTGCAACTCCAACAAAGTATCACATCTCTGTGTGGACACAAACTGTCTGATGTCCCTCTTGAGCATGCTCAGATACCGGGTCATCTGAGCCTGCTCCGAAGCAAACTCAGGGCAGAACATCGCCCTCTCCGTAAACATCCTGGTGATCTCCGTCACCGACTCTGAATCCTGTCTAAGCTCCAAAAACTCCTGAGCCAATCTCTCCCGCTCTACCCGCGGAACATAACGAGTACTGAACATGTCTCGGAACTGATCCCAAGTAACCGCAGCCCGTTGCGCGTCAGAATATGATCCCGTAGTCAACCTCCACCAATCCTTCACCCCGAGCCTCAAAAGGTTCAGAGCACACCTCACCCTCTGCTCAGTAGGGCATGAACACGTGAAGAAACATCCCTCCACGTCCGACAACCACCTCATCACAACAATCGGATCCTGAACTCCGTCAAAGGTAGGGGGCTTTGTATTATCGAAGTCCCGATACTGGAAGCCCCGACCGGCTCCTCCCCATGCCGCTGTTACAGCCGTTGTAGCTGCCGCGGCAGCCGTCTCAGTAAGAGCTGCATAACGATCATCGAAGTAATCCCTCATAGCGGACTTAATAGTCCCAAACAACTCCGGGATCTGACCCCGGACAATCTCGACCACCTCCTCGCGGATGATCTCCCTGACCCGATCCTCTATCAACATTGGCCCCTCCTGGCCGATAATCTCAGGTGCCACTGGGGCCTCCTGCTCACCCTGTCCTGATCCCGATCCGGATCCAATCACGACACGCCTCGTAACCACCATACTGAAAATAGAAGAGGAAAAAAATATCAGACAATCCGCCTAGATAACCGGGGACCAACTCCCTTCTAAACCCTAGGGGTTGTGGCTTCCTTGGTACGCGTATGGGTCATGTGCTTTCAGTAGTACGGGCTCATACTACCTTCCACACCTACCCATATTTGTCTCAAGTATCACCACAACACCCTAATAATATACATAACACAACGAATGCTCTACCCTCACTCCTAGGGGAATGATATTTATCTCATAACTGGCCTCCCGGCCTCTCACTACCCACCCATCCATGGAACTTTCACCAACCCTGCAGCACTAGTGTATGTTAGTCATACATAACGCTGGACCCTATAGACTTTCGAATATCCAATCCTACCCTAAGCTCCCAATCAGACAATAACAGAACATAAGGCCAAATCAAACATTCTCAGGCTATAAGATCTTAGTTATGTATAGCCGTGATGCCTACACTAAATAACTACAGTAATGATGTCAATTTCATATAAGGAAACCCCTAGGCTAACAGGCATCATGAAATCAGGCAATTCTATCATGCAATTCCTGAAGATCCCTAGCCTAGTACTAGCATGCTGTTCTAATCATATCACATAATCAAATAACTTGTATGGTATTTTGGGGTCTACTTACTGGCTCCGACTGATCGTACCCTCTGCATCCTCCTTTACTTATTTTGAAAACCATTTGAAAATCATTTGAAAATCTTTCCTTGATTTGAGACTGGATTCACACGAATGTTCCTCCAATTCACTCAAACCAAGGCTCTGATACCAACTTGTAACACCCACAAAATTCAAGCCAATTTAAAACATTTTAACCCATTCAAAAACCATTAAGTTATTACAACTCGTTTTCAAAATAGTTTAAACATCAGAGTATCCCCAGAACCAAATCACAAAATCATGAAATATGAGGAGCGGTACGATCACGCCTTTGCCTTGCCACGATCACCTGATGTACCTGAAACAAAAAACTGAAAACTATAAGCTCGAAAGCTTAGTGAGTTCCCCCAAAATACCCGAACACACATAACCATACACATACAACAATGAACAACATACTATGGGTCCAATCAACCATCAGGTTGGAATACCCCAGGCCCTCAACCTTCGGGTTGGAATGCCAACATACTACGAGTCCAATCATCCTCGGGATGGAATACTCTCGGCCCACAACCATCGGGTTGGAATACCCACACACCTATACATACAATAACTAATATGGGTCCAATCATCCCTCGGGATGGAATACCCCAGGCCATCAACCATCAGTTTGGAATGCCCACCTACTATGAGTCCAATCATCCTACCGGGATGGAATACTCCTGGCCCTCAACCATCGGGTTGGAATGCCCACCTACTATACATACACTAACTACTATGGGTCCAATCATCCCTCGGGATGGAATACTCCTGGCCCTCAACCATCAGGTTGAAATGCCCACCTACTATGAGTCCAATCATCCTACCGGGATGGAATACTCCTGGCCCTCAACCATCAGGTTGGAATGCCCACATACTAGCAACCATGTACACTTATCAAATAACCATATAACAGTCTACAAGACAGCATACTAGGGCCCTATCATCCTACCGGGATGGAATACCCTCTACTACTACTCAACACGTGCACATATAACATGTAATCTCCTACCAGCATACAGAGAGTCAGACCAACTACAGGTCACTAAGCATAGCCTCATCCAATCTACCAGAATACCGATCTAACAGAGCATACCATCATATAGCCATCCTATCTACCAGGATGCCAACTAACAGAACATACCATCATAAAGCCATCCTATCTACCAGGATACCAACTAATATATCATAGCAGTAACTAACTCAAATAACAAATCAAAGGGTCGGCCTTGGTGCCTTAGACCCTTGGGTATTGTGAGGATAACTCACCTTGCAATTGCCGAACCGAACCACGAAAGCACAATCCCGAAGCACTGCCCCAAACTCCAACACCTATAGCCATCAATGATCCATTGACATAAATATCCAATTTACCATAATACCCTTGAAGGTCAAACTGGTCAAAGTCAAGGTCATGGCCGAAGTCAACTTTCCTGATTGACCCTACTCCCCGAGTCAACCCGCTGACTCGCCGAGTCCCCAACTTCACAAAAATCTTATATCACAACTCGACTCGCCGAGTCACCCCCTGACTCGTCGAGTTCAACAATCTTTGAGTCCTATCATGTCCAACTCACTGAGTCACCACTCAACTCACTGATCTGAGTCTTAACCAGAAGAGGTTGGGGTTTTGTGTTCTGACTCGCCGAGTCCAAGAACAGACTCGCCGAGTCCACGACAATCTTTAACAGACTCGTCGATTTGTTCCTCCAACCCGTCGAGTTCATGCCTATCTTCAAAAGACTCGCCGAGTCAAAGAACAGACTCGCCGAGTCCCTTCAGTCCTTTATTCATACAGAGGCTTTTCGAGCCATGCAGGGGCTCCAAACTGTAGATCCACTCTTCTAGGGCATAACTCCCACGTAAAGTTGCAAACTTTACGTGAAACCAAGGAGCTATAAGCCCAAATCACTCTAGGGCTAAGGTTTAAGACAAGGATGCTTCACCAACAAGCCGAAGGCTGATACTTTGTGAGTTTCTGGACCAAGACAAGTCTAGATCTGAAGTAGCAACCTCAGATCTAGACCCCTAACCCGAAATAGATCCTTAACATGCAAAAAGGGCCCCAAATCTCATTCTTGAATAGATGTAAATGCATTAGAGTCAAGGTAACAGCTTGTTACCTCCAAAATGTGCCCAAACTGCTGTAGATTCTGGATCTACACCACCCTCTTGATGCAAGCCCTTTTGATCTTCAAGTCTCTTCCACTAGAAACAACTTCCAAAGCTTCAATCTCCCTCCAAAGGCCTCACACACACGAGCTTAGGGTTTTTTTGGTTCTCAAGGGCAATAAGGAGGCTGAGAGAAGGACATAAAGTCCTTTAAATAGGGTGCAACCCCTGAGATTAGGGTTTTTCTCATTCCAGCACTAACTCGTCGAGTCCAGCTTCCGACTCGGCGAGTTGGTCACTTAATTCGCGACCCAAGACCCGCTCCGACTCGGCGAGTAAGCGTACCTACTCGTCGAGCCCCTTCTTCAAAATTACACTTTAAACCCTTAAATCATACCTCTGAAATTTGGGGTGTTACATATTTAATGGGATAATATTATTCCTATGATTTCATTTAAATTTAGAGTACCATTTTAATGTTTCATCATTCTCACCCGATTTTATTCCCCTCTGTCATCCATTATTTCACGTTTCTGAAGTTCATATAATCAGCCTTCTGCAACACATGGCAAATCAGGTTAGCCTTTCGAATTTGTCATTGTTCTTTATTTCATTCCCCGTTTTCTGCTTTTGTTTTGTATTTACTGCAACTTACAGCTATCAACAATTATCTTTATTTCGTTTTTATGCTATTACGTATTTGTTTTTTACTACATATAACAAAGAATATCTACATACTCTACTTTTTCTTCTTATTTTTTTCTCTATTTCGATTTTCTGATATTTCTATGTTGTTTACTTCTACTAACAAGGAATAGCAACATATTTCGTTATTCTATTATTATGAATTTGTTTTTTTATTGCAGATAGCAAAGAATAGCTACATACTCTACTTTTTCTTCTTATTTTTTATCTATTTCGTTTTTCTGATATTTCTAGGTTGTTTACTTCTACTAACAACAAATGACAACATACTTTACTTATTATGTTTGTCTTGCTATATATTATGCTTTTTTTTTCTGTCAATACTTATGTTTTTATGGGCATAATCGTCACTTATAAAATCTAGGGCTGACAAAATTATACCACGAAAAACCAACCAACATGTTACCAACTGAACCAACAAAGTTGGTAACCAATATATTTGGTAACCAACATGTTTGGTTGGTAGTACCATACCAATTGAGCAATCTTGGTACGGTTATGGTACAAAAGTTTGAATATCATGGTAATACCGTACCAACCAATTCATTATATATATATATATATATATATATATATATATATATATATGAAATCGTATATTTCAATTGTCAATTGTGCTCAGTGTTTATAGTTTTAAGAATATTATATAAGTCATTTGGTTGCATTAATTAGTCGATAGTTTCACCACGTTAAAATAGAAAATTAAAATGTTACTTTAGCTTTACTTCAATAGAACTATTTTGTAAATTAAAAGAATTACGTAACTAATTGTTATACTAAATGTCAAAATTTCTCGATGTTTTAAGTCTAAATCTTACAATAAAAAATTAAAAGAAGTTGGTATTTATCATTACCAAATTGTACCACCCAAACTTGTTGGTAGCCAAACATATTGGTATCAAATGTATTTGGTATGGTGCTGGTAGAAATTTTTTTTATACCAACTATAGTTGGTACGGTACACGGTTTAGAGAAAAAAGAATTGGTATAGTACCAATTCCACCCCTAATAAAATTTGTTGTTTTTTTTTGTTTGAACTTTCTTTTATCTACTACAACGTACAAGGAATATAAACATATTTCTGTTTTTCTGTTTTGGTTTTTTGTTTACTGCAGATAACAAATAATAGCTACATACTCTTATTTTTTTTCTCTATTTTGTTTTTATAGATAGTTTTTCTGTTTTCTGTTTTTTAAATTCCTTTATTGTCGTAAGTACAATGTTGTAAAATCAACATGACATAAACCTTGCATCATAGATAATTTTAATCCAATTTGTTATTCTATATTTCAATTATGGTTCTTACTAATTTACTTGTAAAGACCAATACCATTGTTTTTTGTTTCTTTTGTGCTTATTGCATGTATTCCTGATTTCTTTTGTGCTAAATGCATTACACCTAGGCATTATAGTAATTTTATAATAGGTACGAAAATACAAGTGTATGTCAACTTCACATCCCTTACAAAGACAAAAAAACGCCTGCATAAAATGTAAGATGGATTTAAATTGTGACATCTTAATACATAACCAGAGCCGGTGATGAGGCTGTGCAACCTGTGCACATGCACAGGGCCTTCATTTTTTAGGGGCCCATTTTTTTTTAATACTAATGTACCATATCAGTTTTGGCCCAAAGTAAAGTAAATGAAAAATAGACAAATAGTCCAGTAATGGGTTACGTAAGGCAGAAGACGGCATGTGCAATGTGATAAAACCAATTCGTAAATCGTAATTCACTAATTCTCCTTTTGCTCTAAGCCTCTATTCCTCTAAGCGAGACAGCAAGTCAGCAACGACAACAACATCCATGGACATCAACGACAACAACATTCAAGGGTAGCAAATCGGTTTTAATCTAAACACTAATCAGGTCGGCAATCACTCAATCAGGTAAACGATTATATCAATTATCAAATTTAATTTTACAGTTTTCAATTTATCAATTACAATTAGACAATTAGACAATTATCATTATAAATTACATCATATTGACAGATTTAGTTTTTATCAATTTTAATGTTTTATCATTATCAATTCCTTGAAATCTTGAATCTTGATTCTTCATTCTTGAATACTTGAAATCTTGAATGTTGAAATCATGAATGTTGAATCATGAATGAATGTTGTCATTGTTGGAATCCTAAACTAACTCAAAAACTTAAAATTTGAATGTTTTTCCCAAAATACCCATGGGTTTATATTGTCCCAGATTTTGAATTACTCCAACAATCATGTTGAATCACTTGAATGATGTCAATCATTATCAGTTTTACAGTTACCACTAATTCATTATATCATATTATTGATTCAATCATTCGATGATTCTTGAATCCTTGAAATTTTAAATGTTGAAATCTTGAATGTTGAATTATGAATGAATGTTGTCATGTTGAATCATTATTCGTTTAACGGGTTATGTTTTTTGTAATTAATTTTTGTTGAAAATTGAAACTAATGAACTTGTAGTGATGAAGTCTAAACAACCATCCGGTAGTCAAAAACCTAAAAAGCGAAAACTAGATGAAGAAAAGAGAAAGGTAGATGTCGGTGCTCTAGATAAGTTTATACATAGACAACCTGTTGAAACACATGTTGAAGAGCACATTGATGAGCATGTTCAAAAGCAAGAGAATGTTGAAGAGCAAGAACATATATAAGTAGAAGAGGCAGGAGAACAAGAGTCTGTTAAAGATCTTGTTGATATATGTGATCTAAGAAGGTGGGAAAAACTTAATTATGAGGAGATTAAACATTTGGTAGAGAAAGGTCCTAAAAGAGATACTAGTATTATGTATGGTCCCTACGATAAATTTGGTAGACGCTTTTCTGCAGCTTTATATACAAGAACTTTATCAAATTTGGAGAAGTGTGATAGAGAATGGTTATTATATTCGAAAGAGCTCGACAGGGTATTTTGTTTCTGTTGTAAAGTGTTTAGAAAAAGGGATTTCGAAAGGTAAATTGGGTGATGAAGGTTATTCAGATTGGCACCATGTAACCACTAGAGTTAAAGAACACAAAATTTCTTTCGATCATCTCACAAATAGGAAAAAGTGGTTTGATATGCGTAAAAGATTGAACTTGAACGAAACCATTGATAGAGTTTAACACGAGCAATTCATGAAAGAAAGAGATTACTGGAAACAAGTCCTTTTGAGAATCATTACAGTAGTGAAGTTTCTTGCTAAACATAATTTAACATTCTGTGGATCAAATGAAAAGTTGTATCAACAATGTACCTATAAATTGTATATTTCTTTTGTTCAAATTACACCAAATACCTTTTTGTTAATTATTATGATTGATTTCACTTCTTATTTGTTAATTGTATGTAACAGGTAATGGAAATTTTTTGGGTGTCATTGAAATGAATTTACTAAGAAGGCACCTAACAGAAACGGTTATATTGCTTTGTTAAAAACGCATCATAAATCCAAATTCTTAAAAAAAAAAGACCCGATTTTGACTTTGTTTTGACTCTTATTGAAAATCCGTTTTTATGACAGTTTATGACTATTACAAACCGTCTTGTGGTAGTTTGGACAGTTTTGGGACATAAAACTGTTTTCTGATAGTTTTCAGACAAAGGTGGTTTATAACCATTTTTTGGTCATCATTTTCTAGTACACACAAAAATCATTCCATGTAAAATGATGACAACTATCTTAACATATTATCAATTTTATCCAAATATGACACTTGTCACCATTTCATGTGGGTAAGAAGATAATTAGGAAGAAAAATTAGGAGAATATGTAATTTCTCTACCATCTAACATTATCTGTTCTTGTCTCTTAATTTTCTGAGTCTTATCCAATTGAGATTTCGAGAGTACCACCGAAATACTTCAATTTGAAAGTGTTCATCACGATTCTCAGAATTCCAAGTGCTTTCTTACCCCAAATTTCGAACATCAATTAGTGTAACAACCGTCAATTTTCAGGCTAGTCAATGTCAAATAAAGTCAACAAGTCAAACCGGTCAACTCATCTAACTCTAGTATATTAGGGTTTACAATATGTTAACTACTGTACAACTCGCTAGTTTAATAAGAAGTCATCACTTGGGAAGTTCGCATGATTGAAATTCTTAAACCCTAAACGGGACAAGTGAGGTAACAAAACGATAAAACACTATTGCATACCCTTCGGGGGTGTGTAAGACCCTTAAACATGGCTTAACGGGGTTTACGAACCTTGCGTGGCAAAGCTAAATATCCAAAAAGGTCACAAACGAAATCTCTCCGAGTATGTGAAATCTCTCCCAAATCTCTCCAAGTATGTGAAATCTCTCCCAAATCTCTCCAAGTATGTGAAATCTCTCCCAAATCTCTCTATGTACCTTCCTCAGTCGAAAACAGCCCAAAACCGAAGGAGAAAACCCAAAAGGACCCTCTTGGTCCGGAACCCTCTTGGTTCGGACTCCTCTTGGTCCGGAACCCTCTTGGTCCGGAACCGGACAATTTCGCATCTCAGCTTCGGAATGCCTTAGCTTCGGACTCCCAACTTCGGAAACCATGAAAGAACTTCGGAATTTTCACTTTTGGCTCCGGAAGTGTGATTTTGACTCCGGAACCCTCGTAGGTTCGCTTCTTTCTCTCGGTTTACGACCACTTTTGCGTTTTAAGCTCGTTTTTCATGATTTTCGCGTGGGATTTTCACCCAAACTTATACTTTGACATATAAGACCATATATATATATATATATATATATATATATATATATATATATATATATATATATATATATATATATATATATATATTCATATTTTAATCACATTTTGGGGGAAAGCTCAACTTAAGAACAATATCTAGTGGGTGAGATATTAAGATAGAGTGTTGATATTTCCATGAAGTATGACTCAAGTTAACCCCCATACCCACATAGGACAAACCTCAGTCACTATTTATCCATACCTAGTCAACTATTTGTCCTCTCACACCTCTCCTCCAGCTGGAATCTTGATCAAAAATTGGAAACCCCCATCTCTCCTTCCACTTTACTCACTCTCTCACCAAGAAACAAACTCTTCTCTCTCATTTCCCTCTCTAAGAACTCGAGATTACAAGGTTATTCTTGAACATTCCCTCCAGTTTTGGTAAGTATCTTCATCCTACATTTGAATACTCTTTACTTCTTCACTCAAACCATGAATCTCTTACACAAATATCGTCATATTTGTGCCTAGAATCTTCGAATCTTCAAGCATCTCCTAAGTGTTCTTGACTTGGAAACTTCTTCTCTTCATCATTCATCTCAGAAAATAACTCAAGGTGAGTTCATACCCCTATCTTTTCATGTTTTTCTTAAGTTTTAAGGGGGGGGGGGGGGGGAATACAAGTTAAAACACCAAGAACACAACTAAACTCATCCATCAGCTTTTATCAGAAAAGTTTAACTCCATTCACGGACTGTTTTGAACATCTTAAACCTTTTAGTTTTCAAAACTATATTAGGTGTAAGTATTTCAGGTTTATACCTTTAAAATGACTGCTTTCACATATCCATACGATTTTTGTACTATTTATGGTGATTTTTACAAAACTGCCTACCACTGTAGCTACGAATTCGGACCAGTCAGTGAATATGAATGTTTTCACATCAGTTAGAGACTTTTAAAAATCATAATAAAATTTATGGACAAACTAGACACATTTTCTAAACTCTCAGAGTTTATGGATTTAGTTTTCGACTTCGTATGATTTTTCTGTCATTTTTCTAAGGCAGTACAGAAATGTTAAAAACAAATCAACAGCTTATAACTTTCATTACACTTTGTAACATGTTGAGCAAAGTGTTAATCGTTGAGGATTTCATATTTCACATGTGTTTCTTGTTGTGGTATAATTATATAACAGAAAATACTCACTAATTTGTAAGAATCCTCCATCATTATCAATAGTACAAGACAAGGCATGATAAACATAGTTATGTTTTTGCTATACATTCGACTTACATAGAAAAAGGTTCTTTTACATTACAAACACTTATGATAAACTATGGTAAGTATAGTTTATGTTTCATTAACCAGTCAAACTCATTACCAAGGGGTTTTCAGTTCAGTTCACGTAAATCTGTTAATGAATAAATCTGTGAGACATTCGCTTCATGTTACCTTCAAAGTAACAAAGACAAAAGTCCTGTAAATTGTAACCAGAATCTCTTGTAGGGAGAGCGTCATAGTTGTGTATAGATCTATATTGGGTCTGACAAACGCACACCTGAGCTACATGCAACAGCTAGACCGGCAGGTCTGGGTTGACAAGTGTCATTTAACTTGCGACGCCTGAAGAACGTCGTATTATGAGGCCGTCTGAGTCTTAGTATGGTTATAATAACTCACATGGGGTATTAACAAAACATAAGATTTACAGGTTTTACTTCAACAATTAAACGATTTTATGTCGATTTAAACTTGCATAAATTACTTTAAGTATGGAAAAATACTTGTACATTTCGGTCTTGACTTTTAAGACTACAATGCATTTTATAAGAGAAATATTGGATTTTTCTTGAACAAACATTAATTTTACAAAGAAAAGGATTTTAACATCACCTTCAAAAGCTTATGAACTCACCAACTTAATTGTTGACACTTTTTCAAAACTACTTGTATTCTTATAAAATCAGTAAATAGGTAATCGGCCGCTTTTTAGGATGGAACGCTAAGGCGTCAAACATTGTATTTTTGTCAACATAATGTAATTGATTCAGAAACATGTAAACATATACTATGATGTAACTTTTTCAATTATATTTATGTTGGTTGTCTATACTTTGAGCACTATTATATTCGTTGTTATGATACTATACATGAAGTCCTCCACCCCCGGACGTTTCCGCCATCCCAGGTTTGGGGGTGTGACAGATTGGTATCAGAGCAATGTTTATAGTGAACTAGGTATATCGAACCACATAAGATATACAAACTATAAACACATTTGGGACTAAAAGTCTCTGATTAAACATTTTCAAATGACTGTACTTTTAGAAAATAAACGGTCTCTTGTTAAAAGTATAAGTACATGCATACATGCTCGCATAGTGTCATAACTAGGAAGAACATAAAGTAAAAGGGGAAGAGTTATACGTTACGAGTATGCCTTTGGATATGTGGTCAAGTCTGGGATGGATATAGTCTGATCAACTATATATGTTCGAGAAGTGACCTGCATATATTGGGGGATAGTCGTGGTGGACAACAAATCTAACAACCTAACATCACCCTATAATGAATACGCTAAAAACCAAACATAACATTTAAAAATACTATAGGAGTATTTTGTAACTTTATAACTCGACATTTTAGATTCATTTCATATCTCTTACACCCTTATTCTCGTACAGACGACATGGCGGGATTCCATCTACCTGGAGACCCTTACTTCCCTAATGAGGGAAATGCTGGACGGCTCGAGGAAGAACCCGAGGAAATGATCGAGGAGAATCCTGAGGAAGACCTCGAAGAGGTTGAGGAAGAAGAAGAACCCGAGGAGGAAGAAGAAATGGAGAACGAAGAAGAAGAACCCGAAGAGGAAGAAGAAGAAGAAGAGGAACCAGAGGAGGAAGTTGTAACATCCGGATTTCCAGGGACATTATCGTGTATGTTAATCTTAAGATTTAAGGAGGGACTCGACGAGCTGAGGGACCAACTCGCCGAGTCGAGTCGAGTTAGTCGCGTGAATTTAATGAATGGACTCGACGAGTCAGAGGCGGGACTCGCCGAGTAGGTGATGGGCAGAGAAACCCTAATTTCCCGGGTTTGAGACCTATTTAAAGGAACTTATAGCCTCATTTGCGGCTACCCTTCCTTGAGAGCAAACCCTAAACATGTATGGAGAGCCATGAGAGTCTTAGAAGCTAAAACTAGGAGTAAACTAGTGCATCTCTTGAGGAGAAGAGGAGATCACCCATCAAGGGAGCTAGAGAATCAGTGGATCTGGTGTAACTTCGTGCAAGGGCTTGAGTAAGAGGTAAAAGCTTGCACCTTTCTTGTTGTTTTGCTTAGATCTTGTAGATATGGAAGATTAGGGTTTTTTCCACCATTGTTGGGACTTTGTATGCATAAGGTCTCTCATGAGGCCTAGACTTCAAATCTGGACCTTGTGAGGTCCAGAGAGTCCAAAGATTATAACTTTAATTAACCATAGAAGAGTTATTGTGGTTAATCATCCTTGTTAGAGTTATATTGGCATTATGAGCTTTATATGCCATGTTTAAACGTAAAGCTTGCAGCTTTACGTGACATTCGACCCTCAGGATGGTAGATCTAGCGTTTGGGGTGATGTATCTGCCTTAAATCGTCTGAACGAACATTTGGTCTGAATGAACTCGCCGAGTCGATGAGCCGACTCGACGAGTTGGTTAAGGTTTGTCCCGAGGAACCGAATCAGGCGATAGCTCGACGAGTTGGGGGTCAACTCGACGAGCTGAGCTGGACTGTCACGAGATTTCTGAGGAAAGTAAGTGGACTCGACGAGTCGTATGGGTGCACTCGGCGAGTCGGGTCAAACATGGACTGTTGACTCGAGTTTGACTTCTGTTGACTTTGGGGCTTTGATCAACATAAGTAGTAGAGACCATGGAGGGGTAAAATGGTCTTTTATCCACTTCAAAGAGTTAAAGAGAGGAAGAATAGCCTTCGGTCATTAGATTTGTGATTATAGTATCACTTAGAAATATTCATCCCTTGTGTTAGGTGGAGGCTAGTTCGAGATTCGGGAGCAGGGTCTTTACTTGCTGCTGGTCAGGTGAGTCTTCTCACTATGCTTTACCTTGAGTGGTAATTAGAGTTATGTGACAGAGTATCTTGTATGCTATGTATGTGATGTGTTGCACTGCATTATTTCTATGTGATTTATGCTGTGTGTATTCCAGAGTTTATAGAGTTAGGACCGGAAGGTCCACTGAGTTAGGAACAGAGGGTCCACAGAGTTAGGACCAGAGGGTCCACAGAGTTAGGGCCAGTAGGCCCACAGAGTTATAGCCTCGAGTGGCTAATATGTGTTATATGTAGTATTTTGGAGAACTCACTAAGCTTTGTGCTTACAGTGTTATGTGTTATGTGTTTCAGGTTTTCTCAGGATCGCGGGACGGCACCGGCTTGATTGTACACACCAGAGAAAGAGTTGTATTTTGAGGATCCTGGATTATTAATGGAGTTGTGCCTGTATTTTGAATAAACGAGATTTCTATACAATATGTTATGAAAAGTATGCGATTTTGAAATGAAAAATCTATTTGAAAAATTACGGTGTTACAAGTTGGTATCAGAGCCTTGGTTTGAGGGATTCAGATGCACCTTCGGGCGTATCTGAACTCAAACTGAGGATTTGAGGAAATTTTTCATAAAAGAAACAATTTTTCTAAAAAGAGTAAAAGGTTTTTGAGAAAATCAGAACGGAGCAGTGTGTACGATCAGCCAGCGCCCGAACGGTGATTTCCCAAAATACCCTTACACTATGTGTTATGAGATATTATGTGATATGCTATTCATGCTAGAGATAGGCTAGGTATTTCATATTTTAGGACTAGAGTGGCCTGATTTGTGATGCCTTAGCCTAGGAGTTGTTGTTATATGTGATGTGCCTCGAGTATGTGCTGAGTATGAGTATCCAACAGGAATCCTTTTAGAGAGGGATCTGAGTAGATGAGTAATCTAGGAGAGATACCTAGATGAGCATTTGAGGAGCCTACTGATAGAGTAGTCAGATGCCCGCGTGGGGTAAAGTTGCTTGAGTTCGGTGATATCCTTTGAGTATGAGGAGAGCAAGTGGGTAATAACCTAGAGTGGTTTTACATGTTGGTAGAGATTATTCGATGCCCGAATGCTGCTTGCTTCGTGCTTTGTGGAACTCTTGATGATGGGAGTCACCTACTAAGTGAATATGACGATATTCAGGAGGTAGATGGTTGACATCATAAGGAGATCTTCAGCAGCTGATGGCGGAGAAGGGTGAGAACCTGGGAAGAGCCTAGGAAAGGGTGACCCTAGTCAGATGAGTACGCTGACAGAGTAGAGCATTTCGCAGAGGAGCAAACACACGTGACAGGATTGGTGATCGAGAAGGTTGAGCAGCTACTTAGGAACTCGGGGATGGTCCGTGCAGAAAGTATGGGTAGATGTGGCAGGTAGTATGGGCCCGTACTACTGAAAGCAGAGGACCCATACTCGATACAGGGAACATTCCGGAGGATCTAAGTAGCAGATCAAGAGGTGATATCATGGTTCGAGTACCATGATTTGTAGCAGATCGAGAGGTGATATCATGGTTCGAGTACCATGATTTGTAGCAGATCGAGAGGTGATGTCATGGTTCGAGTACCATGATTTGTAGCAGATTGAGAGGTGATGTCATGGTTCGAGTACCATGATTTGTAGCAGATCGAGAGGTGATGTCATGGTTCGAGTACCATGATTTGTAGCAGATCGAGAGGTGATTTCATGGTTCGTGTACCATGATTTGTAGCAGATCGAGAGGTGGTGTCATGGTTCGGGTACCATGATTCGTAGCGGATTAAGAAGAGATAACATGGTTCGAGTACCATGATTCATAGCAAAACGAGAGGTGGCCACATGGTTCGAGTACCATGACCCGTGGCAGTTAGTGTTATTGGTTCTACCAGTTATTCCGTGGTGAATGGTTAGACTAAGATCAGTGGTGAAAGAGTATGGGGCTAGAGAGCCATGATGAACGAGTTTTAGTGAAGCATCCCTTAAAAGGGAAATCGAGTTAGCTCCGAGGGATTGTTGGTGAGATGCCAATTGGAGTTGCAAGACTCAAGAATAAGTAGAGATGGCGGTTATGGAGGATTACGGCATGAGTTGAGCAATCAGCCGATGGTGGAGATGTCATTATCTGTGACCTGAGCGGTGTTATTTCCGTTCCTGTGAGAAACAGGAGAGGTATTGAGATTTTCGGTTTCCAAGGTTGGGGGTGAGCCCTGTGGGGTAGCTTTGGTTACAATCTTTCATCAGAGTATTTGGGACAGTATGTCTGCCGAGAGGTAATGTTAAAGCATGAGCAGGTTGTCAGCGGGGACTGAGATGATTAAGGGCAAGGATACACCCTATTTGAGCATAGTAGGGCATGTATTAGCTGCAGCGGCAGACGATCAAGAAGAGGATATTGGAGCGGTGGCTCTTATTATCTATGATGAGTATCGAGTGTGGTAATGAGGACTCCACTCTTACTACAACCCATGTGATGGAACGTTGGTTGAAGAGTCAAGGATGAGGAAAATGTTAGTTCGTTATTTCAGACTGAGAGTCAGGGTTGCGACTGGACAGTTGAGATGTCCGGTAGTAGGACAGTATGAGATTCTGAATGACTAGAGGAAGTCATGATGAGAAGTTTCTGAGGATTTCATCAGAGATTCGGGGTATTTGGAATTGCTCGACCTCCATCGGGGGGATTATCGAGCATTGCGTATCACCTTCCAAGACTAGGTGCGATGTTATTAGTAAAAACAATCTGTGGGCTAGATGGTTGGCGAACCAATTGGTGATGGTTCGAACTCTGAGTGGGGGAGGACCAGGTACTTTTGAGGAGATCAGAGATTTGTTCAAGAACGGTTAGAGAACTGGATAAAGAGGCCTGCGGTACAGATTCCTGAGACCAGGGTTATTGGTGGTCAAGGAGAGGTGCAGAGTGAGATAGTGCATATGGTACATGTTTAAGAAAGGATGAGTGTCTCTACGGCAAGTGGCTGTTGGTCGGAGACCTTATGATGGTTAGGAATCCTTCAAGCTTAAATGGTGAATTCGAGGTGGTTGGCTTGTGAGGGTAGTTCGGCAGTTTGAGAATTTCTGGATCAGAGTATGGGCTATTATATGCAGTATGGGAAGGGAAGAAGTTGTTTGGGCAACCAACTTCAGGGTCGTTAAGAGTATTCTTGCATGAGTTTTGAGCAATAGAGGAGGAAGTTTCGGATTGTCATCTTCGTGTTATGAGTCGTTGAATTGGGAGATGGAGTATTCAGGGGTTACAAGTGGCACGAGAGAAAGACCGGTTGCGAGGTTCCGAGGAAGCAATACGGTATCTGAGTATGATGCCATGAGTATGAGATCAGTGGTAGAGCCAAGACACTGCGAGGCGTTGTGATGATATTCCAGGGGTATCCGAGTTTAATGTCCAAAAATATCGGATTACTTTGAGTTTGAGTTTGAGAAGACGAGTGGTGTATCGAGTGTCTATGGTTCCGATGGGGACCCTTCAGCTAATTGACATCAAATTGATTTATTTGAGAATGTGAATTGCAGCGAGAAAAAGAGGTTTTGTCACGACGGTGGTCGTCCGAAGTAGTGATGCTTAGCCCGGATGGGTGTGTGTGTACCTATCTATGCTAGGCCGCAGAGCATGAGTTAATGATCGCAGTATGGTGTCAACCTGAGGATGAGATTGTGAAGTGGTAAGAGTAAGTGCGGTAAGACCGCAGGGAGCTACAGTTTTAATGAGTCAGTGCAGAGGGTGTGGTGATGCTGCGGGGAGCCGTAGTACTCACTAGTCAGCGAGAGGGTGTTGTGATACTGCGGGGAGCCGTAGTACTCACCAGTCAGTGAGAGGGTGTTGTGATAATGCGGGGAGCCGTAGTACTCACCAGTCAGCGAGAGGGTGTTGTGATACTGCGGGGAGCCGTAGTACTCACCAGTCAGCGAGAGGGTGTTGTGATACTGCGGGGAGCCGTAGTACTCACTAGTCAGCGAGAGGGTGTTGTGATACTGCGGGGAGCTATAGTACCCACTAGTCAGTAAGAGGGCGTCACGGTGCGGCAGGGAGCCGCGTTATTTGTTGATCAGAGCATGACGCAGGAGAGTTCTTAGGCTTGAGTAGCCTTATTTGGGTTGAGTATTCGGGAGCCTGGGGGCCGGATCAGGAAAGAGACGGAGGTCTCTATATTTGTCGGGAAACGTTATACTCTGAAATGAGTTGTGGTTGTCGCAACCCAAGGGAATGGGAGAAGCGGGTTACGCATGAGTTGCGGGTCAGGAGTCATGAGTTGAGTGGTTCGTTGGGACGAGTGGTTCCAATTCTGTGCCGAATTAGACTCTTGATTTGAGTTCGATTCTAGTGGTATATTGAGTAGACGGAATGAAATTCCAGATTCAGAGATGCACATCATTTGGAAGGGGTATTGTTCCATCTGGTGTCTTAAACTGGAGTGGGTCAATTCGTTGGTATGAGAAAACCGTGAAACACATGGAACTAATGAGTAGTAGACGGCAAAGGTCGAGAGCGAGTCGAATTCCGTACTCGCTTGAGGTGAAGCGAACTTCGTGACTCGTGTGTCACACAGAGCCGAGATATTTGCATTGATAAGGAAGTCAGTGAGGCGTGTTGGTACACGCAATGGGTAACCTTTGGAGGTTCAATTGCTGGGTCGGGAGATGACCTGGCGCTCAGTCTTGAAAGGGATATTGAGAAGGGAGCTGAGGTTTATCCTTGTCAGATGTCGGAGGACGCTTCTGAACAAGCATAGTCATTGTTCGTGTCTGAGGACAGGGTGTTGAGGGTTCGTTGTTCAGAGGGGTTGTGATTGCAGTATAGTGGATGAGTCCATGGTGTGATGTGATCCTTCCATTCCTTGGTATATGATCTGGATTGTTTATCATGTCTGGGACGAGTGATCGGTAACCAGTTTTGGGCATGGACTTGTTTTATCGGTTCCCACTAGAGAATCAGAGGGGCAGTGAGCTATCGGGGTTTGTTATTCGAGGAGCGAATAACATGGTGACATCTGGAGAGGGCGGTCTGGCTGTGTGTCAGGCTACTAGAGTTCCAGATTCTTGAGAGTCAGAAGGGGTAGCATAGTGGCAGATGGGTCTGTCCTTTTTCCAGGGAGGAATTCCTGTTTGGATTCAGGTGTCCAGAGAGGAAGAAAGTGGTGTGGTATGAGACCCTTTCGATGGTGCTGTTTGGTTAATGAATTGGGTTTATATGTGGTGGAGGAGCGATTTCGAGGGCGAAATCTAATTCAAGTGGCGGAGAATTGTAACATCCGGATTTCCAGGGATATTATCGTGTATGTTAATCTTAAGATTTAAGGAGGGACTCGACGAGTTGAGGGACCAACTCGCCGAGTCGAGTCGAGTTAATCGCGTGAATTTAATGAATGGACTCGACGAGTCAGAGGAAGGACTCGCCGAGTAGGTGCTGGGCAGAGAAAGCCTAATTTCCCGGGTTTGAGACCTATTTAAAGGAACTTATAGCCTCATTTGCGGCTACCCTTCCTTGAGAGCAAACCCTAAACGTGTATGGAGAGCCATGAGAGTCTTAGAAGCTAAAACTTGGAGTAAACTAGTGCATCTCTTGAGGAGAAGAGGAGATCACCCATCAAGGGAGCTAGAGAATCAGTGGATCTGGTGTAACTTCGTGCAAGGGCTTGAGTAAGAGGTAAAAGCTTGCACCTTTCTTGTTGTTTTGCTTAGATCTTGTAGATATGGAAGATTAGGGTTTCTTCCACCATTGTTGGGACTTTGTATGCATAAGGTCTCTCATGAGGCCTAGACTTCAGATCTGGACCTTGTGAGGTCCAGAGAGTCCAAAGATTATAGCTTTAATTAACCATAGAAGAGTTATTGTGGTTAATCATCCTTGTTAGAGTTATATTGGCATTATGAGCTTTATATGCCATGTTTAAACGTAAAGCTTGCAGCTTTACGTGACATTCGACCCTCAGGATGGTAGATCTAGCGTTTGGGGTGATGTATCTGCCTTAAATCGTCTGAACGAACATTTGGTCTGAATGAACTCGCCGAGTCGATGAGCCGACTCGACGAGTTGGTTAAGGTTTGTCCCGAGGAACCGAATCAGGCGATAGCTCGACGAGTTGGGGGTCAACTCGACGAGTTGAGCTGGACTGTCACGAGATTTATGAGGAAAGTAAGTGGACTCGACGAGTCGTATGGGTGCACTCGGCGAGTCGGGTCAAACATGGACTGTTGACTCGAGTTTGACTTCTGTTGACTTTGGGGCTTTGATCAACATAAGTAGTAGAGACCATGGAGGGGTAAAATGGTCTTTTATCCACTTCAAAGAGTTAAAGAGAGGAAGAATAGCCTTCGGTTATTTGAGTTGTGATTAGAGTATCATTTATAAATATTCATCCCTTGTGTTAGGTGGAGGCTAGTTCGAGATTCGGGAGCGGGGTCTTTACTTGCTGGTGGTCAGGTGAGTCTTCTCACTATGCTTTACCTTGAGTGGTAATTAGAGTTATGTGACATGGTATCTTGTATGCTATGTATGTGATGTGTTGCACTGCATTATTTCTATGTGATTTATGCTGTGTGTATTCCAGAGTTTATAGAGTTAGGACCGGAAGGTCCACAGAGTTAGGACCAGAGGGTCCACAGAGTTAGGACCAGAGGGTCCACAGAGTTAGGGCCAGTAGGCCCACAGAGTTATAGCCTCGAGTGGCTAATATGTGTTATATGTGGTATTTTGGGGAACTCACTAAGCTTTGTGCTTACAGTGTTATGTGTTATGTGTTTCAGGTTTTCTCAGGATCGCGGGACGGCACCGGCTTGATTGTATACACCAGAGAAAGAGTTGTATTTTGAGGATCCTGGATTATTAATGGAGTTGTGCCTGTATTTTGAATAAACGAGATTTCTATACAATATGTTATGAAAAGTATGCGATTTTGAAATGAAAAATTTGTTTGAAAAATTACGGTGTTACAGAAGTCATCAACCCTCCTTACATCGCCAGGGTGCCTGCAAACCGTTTTGGCTACAACGGGCCCGAGCCCCGTTGGGCAACAGTGATCGAGCGATGGGGCCGTCAACAATGACAACGATCACCGTTTGGCGATCAACGGGGTTACTACGACCTCAGTCATGGGGGACCGGCTGATAGAGCCCTCCCAGTTGTGATCCAGCAGATCACGAACCTTGGAGACCAGAATAGGGAAGTGGCAAATCAAGTTCGGGATCTCAACGTTGTTGTAGAAGCCTCAGATGCTCGTATCAGGGACTTGGAAAGAGACTTCTACCCCATGTACCAACTCATCGAGGACCTTACCACCGCTCGGGCGGAGGTAAGGGAGTACCAGATTAGGCACGCAGCTCTCGAGGAGAGAGTGATCGTGGCCGAACGCCGGATTGCGGAGCTTCAGGGAGCCTCGACCTCATCTCAAGGCCACCATGGACCAGATGTCACCCGCCTCGAGTAGTGCTTGCACTGCTCACATTTTGTTATAAAACTAGGATTTCGAGTATGCGTTGGTGCTACTTTTTCTTGCAAGTAGGTTCGACCCTACGTCTAAGTGATTACACTATTCGAGGAGTCGATATGCTGTTAAAATTTTCTTTTTTTGAATTGATGTAATATAGACCTCCTATGAGGACTAATTTTCCTAAGCATTATGTACCAAATTTACATCAATGAAATTGGTTTGCATTTTATTGGATGTTCGGCATTGGATCTCATAACTTGATAACACAAACGATTTGCAAATGATAACTCTAAAATTTTTAAGGTGTACCTCGAAGTTATGTGTAATTAAGCGATGATCGACTTAGAAATGGTGAGTCCGCCTTGGGTCCTGTTCCTTGTTTGGTTGTGGACTTAGGACATACTCGTTAGGTTCAACGGTTTATCTAAACTTAATTACATGCAACTGGCGTACGTTGAGTAAATTTTAGGAATGAATAAGGCACAGGGCAGAACATGAGTGTTCGGTTGAGACACTATTATTAAATTCCTAAGTTTATTAGTATAGACTTTATTTATGAAATGCTTGCAAATACAATAAAGTTGGGATATAATACTGATAATGTAACTCAAATAGCACCCGACTTGTCCTTACTATTGAAGAATTGCCGACTTTTCGCCTTTAAAACTTTTGACAGAACTATGCCGCCAAGGAAAAGACCCAGACCTTCCGGCAGCGCAGCACCACCACCTCCTCCGCCACCACCTCCACAGTTTGATTCCGTAATGTTCCAGGCTGCAGTAACAGCAGTCGTGGCGGCCGCAATGTCGCAGATAGGTACAAACGGTGCTGGTGGTTCTGGATCTGGTGTTACGCACTCTAACCACGGGGACAGTACGGGGCGTACAAAAGAGTGTTCTTACAAAGACTTCACGAATGGCAAACCCGATTTTTTCAGTGGAAGCGGGGATGTTGTTACACTAATGCAATGGTTCGAGAGGACTGAAGCAGTTTTTGAAATCTGTGCTTGTCCCGAAACGAGCAAAGTCAAGTATGCGACATTCACTTTCACCGGTAAAGCTCTCACTTGGCGGAATGGCCGAGTTAAGTCACTCACTCCTGCAGTGGCTAACTCTATAAGCTGGGAGGACTTGAAAGCTTTGATGCTAAAGGAGTATTGCCCGAGGGGCGAAGTGCAAAAACTCGAAGAAGAACTCTGGAACCTCAAGATGTCGGGCACAGACCTTGAAACTTATACTGCCCGATTCAATGACCTATCACTCCTCTTCCCAGCAATGGTCACTCCAGAAGAGAAGAAGTTGGAACGATACCTCTGGGGGCTATCATCCCAGATTCAAGATAGTGTACTAGCCTGGAAACCCACAACTTTTGACAGTGCCAAGGAATTGGCACAACAACTTGTCGACCATAGGGCCAGCCACGGTACTGCTACTACCACCCATGATCAAGCTAGGGGGGGAGCAATAAAAGAAAATTCTGAAACAACAAAAAGAAGAAGTCGGTACCAGGCTCCGCCAAAAAGCAACAGACAGTTGCTGTCCGTGTTGCCATTACTCCTGTCACTCCAACACCACCGAAGCAATATGTAGGAACCCTTCCCAAGTGCAACAAGTGCAACTTCCACCACACCGGTGCTTGTCGGGAAAGGCACTGCAACAACTGCAACATTAAGGGGCACACTGCTCGATTCTGTAAAGCGCCAGCCCAACCCATCACTCAAGTCACTAACACCGGAGCAAGTCGAGACTGCTATGGCTGTGGGGAAACGGGGCACTTCAAACGAGACTGCCCAAAGGGACGAAACGCCAATGTTGGGGGTGTAGGAAGAGTCCTAACTATAGGGCACGGAGAAGCAGTCAAGGACCCCACGGTGGTTATCGGTACGTTCCTCCTTAATAACTTTTATGCATGCATACTTTTCGATAGTGGAGCGGAGAGGAGTTTCGTTAGCCACAAATTCAAACAATTGTTAAAACAAAATCCCCAAATACTAAAAGATTCATACGCCGTAGAAAATGGCAAACAGGAAGGCAGAGCGCACTAATGATATTTACGAAGGGTGTACCCTCACTCTAGACAACCATTCGTTCAAAATCGACCTAATGCCGGTCACAATAAAAAGTTTCGATATCATCATTGACATGGATTGGTTAAGTTCTAATCGTGCCGACATTTTATGTTACGAAAGGGCCGTCCGCCTTAATCTGCCAAATGGTGAAACCCTTTTTATCTACGGCGATAAACCCAATACAAATCTACAAATCATTTCTTGCGTCAAGGCTCAAAAGTATCTCCGAAAGGAATACCACGCCTTCTTAGCCCACGTGATAGATAAGAAACAAGAAGCGAAGGACATCAAAGACATTCCGGAGGTGTGTAATTATCCCGACGTGTTCCCAAAAGACCTTCTAGGTGTACCACTTGCACGACAAGTCGAATTCCGAATCGATTTGGTCCCAGGAGCTACCCCCGTAGCCAAAGCTCCATATCGTCTCGCACCGGCGGAAATGCAAGAGCTGTCCAGTCAACTGAATGAGCTGCTGAGCAAAGGGTTTATCAGACCGAGCTTTTCACCTTGGGGAGCACCAGTCCTGTTTGTGAAGAAGAAGGACAGATCTTTTCGCATGTGCATCGATTACCGCGAGTTAAATAAGCTTACCATCAAAAACCGATACCCTCTACCCCGAATCGACGACCTCTTCGATCAACTTCAAGGAGCAAGCTACTTTTCAAAAATCGATCTGAGGTCGGGTTACCATCAACTTCGAGTCCAAGAGGATGACATCCCCAAAACAGCCTTCAGAACGCGCTATGGTCACTACGAGTTTGTGGTGATGCCCTTCGGATTAACGAACGCACCTGCGGTGTTCATGGACGTAATGAACCGAGTGTGCCGACCCTTCTTAGACAAATTCGTAATCGTATTCATCGATGATATCTTGGTCTATTCACGAAGCGAGGAAGAGCACAGCCAGCATCTGCGACTAGTATTGGAGACTTTAAGAACTGAGAAGCTTTATGCTAAACTCTCTAAGTGCGAATTCTGGCTCAGAGAAGTAGGATTTATTGGCCATGTGGTCAGCGAGAAAGGGATACATGTGGATCCCTCCAAAATCAAGGCAATCGAAAACTGGTCAGCACCTACAACGCCGACGGAAATCCGACAATTTTTAGGGCTCGCTGGCTACTATCGAAGATTCATACAGAACTTCTCCAAGATCGCTAAACCGCTCACCACCTTGACTCAAAAAGGTGTGATGTTTAAGTGGGAAGATAAACAAGAATCTGCCTTCCAAACGTTAAAACAAGCCCTGTGCAGCGCACCGATCTTGTCTCTGCCAGAAGGAACCGAAGACTTTGTAGTCTACTGCGACGCATCAAACCAGGGGCTTGGGTGTGTGTTAATGCAGCGAGGAAAGGTCATTGCCTACGCATCGAGGCAATTGAAAACGCACGAGGTTAACTACGCCACGTACGCCCTCGAATTAGGAGCAGTAGTATTCGCCCTAAAGATCTGGAGGCACTACCTTTACGGAACGAAGTGTACTGTCTTTACCGATCACAAGAGCCTTCAGCACATTCTCAATCAAAAAGAGCTCAACATGCGGCAGAGAATATGGGTTGAACTACTGAACTACGAGTGCGAGATTCGCTATCATCCGGGCAAGACCAATGTGGTGGCCGATGCCTTGAGCAGAAAGGAATATTCGGGTCGCCGAGTAAAGTCATTAACAATGACAATCCATTCACACATGTCCACATAAATCTAGGAGGCTCAGCTGGAGGCCTTGAAACCGGAAAATATAACGGGTGAGGCATTAAGAGGAATGGATAAAAACCTAGAAGTCAAAGACGACGGAGTTCGTTACCTCATGAACCGAATCTGGACACCGAAGTTTGGTGGTTTCCGAGACGTCATCATGAACGAAGCACACAAGACTAGATACTCCATCCACCCAGGTTCAGATAAAATGTATCTGGATCTCAAGAAGTTATACTGGTGGCCGAACATGAAAGCCGAAATTGCTACCTATGTGGGCAAGTGTTTGACTTGCGCCAAGGTTAAGGTAGAATATCAGAAACCCTCAGGATTACTACAACAACCTGATATACCTGAGTGGAAGTGGGAACGAATAACCATGGACTTCATAACTAAGTTACCCAATACAATGGGTGGACTGGATACCATTTAGGTAATCGTCGACAGACTGACCAAGTCAGCACACTTTCTACCAATGAAAGAGAACGACAAGATGGAGAAGCTGACCAAGATGTACATCAAGGAAATCGTGAGATTGCATGGGGTGCCAAAGTCTGTTTTCTCGGACAGGGATAGTCGATTTACCTCACAATTCTGGCAGTCACTTCAGAAGTCCTTGGGAACTAGGCTGGACATGAGTACAGCCTATCACCCACAAACCAATGGGCAAAGTGAGAGGACCATTCAGATGCTAGAAGACATGCTTAGGGCGTGTGTGATAGACTTTGGTAAAGCTTGGGATACCCATTTACCACTTGTCGAATTCTCGTACAATAACAGTTATCACACTAGCATCAAGGTTGCACCATTTGAAGCCCTCTATGGCCGCAAATGCAGGTCACCACTGTGCTGGGCTGAAGTGGGCGACATACAACTAGCTAAGGGATAAGTCCCTAATAGCACCCTCACTGGTCCGGAGATAATAAGAGAAACTACAGAGAAGATTGTTCAAATCCGAGAACGATTAAAGGCTTCTAGAGACAGACAGAAAAGTTACGCAGATAACAGACGAAAGCCTTTGGAATTCCAGGTTGGAGATCGTGTGCTATTAAAGGTCTCACCCTGGAAGGGTTTAATACGTTTTGGTAAACGAGGAAAGCTGAACCCTAGATACATCGGGCCATTCGAGATCCTCGCTAGGATTGGCCCGGTAGCTTACAAGCTTCGCCTACCACAGGAACTTAATAACGTATATCCTACCTTACACGTATCGATCCTAAAGAAGTGTCTGTCCGACGAGACTCTTGTAATACCACTCGACGAAATTGAAATCAACGAGAGTCTCCACTTCGTGGAAGAACCGGTAGAAATCATGGATCGAGAGATCAAAAGAACAAAGCAAAGTCGCATTCCCATTGTGAAGGTCCGTTGGAACGCTAAACGAGGACCTGAATTCACCTGGGAACGCAAGGATCAGATGAAACAAAAGTATCCGCATCTCTTCCCAAATTCTTGAAGTCCTAGTCAAAACGCTAAATTTCGGGACGAAATTCCTTCTAACGGGGGGATGATGTGACAACCGTCAATTTTCAGGCTAGTCAAAGTCAAATAAAGTCAACAAGTCAAACCGGTCAACTCATCTAACTCTAGTATATTAGGGTTTACAATATGTTAACTACTGTACAACTCGCTACTTTAATAAGAAGTTATCACTTGGAAAGTTCGCATGATTGAAATTCTTAAACCCTAAACGGGACAAGTGAGGTAACAAAACGATAAAACACTATTGCATACCCTTCGGGGGTGTGTAAGACCCTTAAACATGGCTTAACGGGGTTTACGAACCTTACGTGGCGAAGCTAAATATCCAAAAAGCTCACAAACGAAATCTCTCCAAGTATGTGAAATCTCTCCCAAATCTCTCCAAGTATGTGAAATCTCTCCCAAATCTCTCCAAGTATGTGAAATCTCTCCTAAATCTCTCCAAGTATGTGAAATCTCTCCCAAATCTCTCCAAGTATGTGAAACCTCTCCCAAATCTCTCTATGTACCTTACTCAGTCGAAAACAGCCCAAAACCGAAGGAGAAAACCCAAAAGGACCCTCTTGGTCCGGAACCCTCTTAGTCCGGAACCGGACAATTTCGCATCTCAGCTTTGGAATGCCTTAGCTTCGGACTCCCAACTTCAGAAACCATGAAAGAACTTCGGAATTTTCACTTTTGGCTCCAGAAGTGTGATTTTGACTCCGGAACCCTCGCATGTTCGCTTCTTTCTCCCGGTTTTCGACCACTTTTGCGTTTTAAGCTCGTTTTTCATGATTTTCGCGTGGGATTTTCACGTTATATTTTGACATATAAGACCATATATATTCATATTTTAATCACATTTTGGGGGAAAGCTCAACTTAAGAACAATATCTAGTGGGTGAGATATTGAGATAGAGTGTTGATCTTTCCATGAAGTATGACTCAAGTTAACCCCCATACCCACATAGGACAAACCTCAGTCACTATTCATCTATACCTAGTCAACTATTTGTCCTCTCACACCTCTCCTCCAGCTGGAATCTTGATCAAAAATTGGAAACCCCCATCTCTCCTTCCACTTTACTCACTCTCTCACCAAGAAACAAACTCTTCTCTCTCATTTCCCTCTCTAAGAACTCGAGATTACAAGGTTATTCTTGAGCATTCCCTCTAGTTTTGGTAAGTATCTTCATCCTACATTTGAATACTCTTTACTTCTTCACTCAAACCATGAATCTCTTACACAAATATCGTCATATTTGTGCCTAGAATCTTCGAATCTTCAAGCATCTCCTAAGTGTTCTTGACTTGGAAACTTCTTCTCTTCATCATTCATCTCAGAAAATAACTCAAGGTGAGTTCATACTCCTATCTTTTCATGTTTTTCTTGAGTTTTAAGGGGGGGGGATACAAGTTAAAACACCAAGAACACAACTAAACTCATCCATCAGCTTTCATCAGAAAAGTTTAACTCCATTCACGGACTGTTTTGAACATCTTAAACTTTTTAGTTTTCAAAACTGTATTAAGTGTAAGTATTTCAGGTTTATACCTTTAAAATGACTACTTGCACATGTCCATACGATTTTTCTACTATATATGGTGATTTTTACAAAACTGCCTACCACTGTAGCTACGAATTCGGACCAGTCAGGGAATATGAACGTTTTCACACCAGTTAGAAACTTTTAAAAATCATAATAAAATTTATGGACAAACTAGACACATTTTCTAAACTCTCAGAGTTTACGGATTTAGTTTTCGACTTCGTATGATTTTTCTGTGATTTTTCTAAGGCAGTGCAGAAATGTTAAAAACAAATCAACAGCTTATAACTTTGATTACACTTTGTAACATGTTGAGCAAAGTGTTAATCGTTGAGGATTTCATATTTCACATGTGTTTCTTGTTGTGGTATAATTATATAACTGAAAATACTCACTAATTTGTAAGAATCCTCCATCATTATCAATAGTACAAGACAAGGCATGATAAACATAGTTATGTTTTTGCTATACATTCGACTTACATAGAAAAAGGTTCTTTTACATTACAAACACTTATGATAAACTATGGTAAGTATAGTTTATGTTTCATTAATCAGTCAAACTCATTACCAAGGGGTTTTCAGTTCAGTTCACGTAAATCTGTTAATGAATAAATTTGTGAGACATTCGCTTCATGTTACCTTCAAAGTAACAAAGACAAAAGTACTGTAAATTGTAACCAGAATCTCTTGTAGGGAGAGCGTGATAGTTGTGTATAGATCTATATTGGGTTTGACAAACCCACACATGAGCTGCATGCAACAGCTAGACCGGCAGGTCTGGGGTGACAAGTGTCATTTAACTTGCGACGCCTGAAGAACGTCGTATTATGAGGCCGTCTGAGTCTTAGTATGGTTATAATAACTCATATGAGGTATTAACAAAACATAAGATTTACAAGTTTTACTTCAACAATTAAACGAGTTTATGTCGATTTAAACTTGCATAAATTACTTGAAGTATGGAAAAATACTTGTACATTTCGGTCTTGACTTTTAAGACTACAATGCATTTTATAAGAGAAATATTGGATTTTTCTTGAACAAACATTAATTTTACAAAGAAAAGGATTTTAACATCACCTTCAAAAGCTTATGAACTCACCAACTTAATTGTTGACACTTTTTCAAAACTACTTGTATTCTCAGGAAATCAGTAAACAGGTAATCGGCCGCTTTTGAGGATGGAACGCTAAGGCGTCAAACATTGTATTTTTGTCAACATAATGTAATTGATTCAGAAACATGTAAACATATACTATGATGTAACTTTTTCAATTATATTTATGTTGGTTGTCTATACTTTGAGCACTATTATATTCGTTGTTATGATACTATACATGAAGTCCTCCACCCCCGGACGTTTCCGCCATCCCAGGTTTGGGGGTGTGACAATTAGACTGTTTGTTTTATACACTTGATGGGCCTGATCGGGTCATTGTCATCTGACCGGGTCATCCCAAAATTATAGCTTATTGAAAAACTTCCTTTAGTTGCCCTTTACCTAAGCACATCGATCTCCTTGTTCTTGAGCAACATCTCCGGCTAAATCGCCCCTTGTCCCTGCTACGCCTCTCTTCTCTTTTCTTCCCATCCACCATGGCGACACCATATAAAAATGATGTTGAAATCAAACCTTCCCCATCTGAAATCGATTCTCACCTCAAGAAAAGACTCCACCACCGTGAAATTCAATAAGATTGAATTGTCAATTTGTTGATTCCGTTTAGAAATCAGAGGATGAGTGGCGTGCATTTCTATATCCTTGGTGACACCATTTGGAACTAATTCTAAAATCGGACCTTCCCTATTTGAAATCGATGATGATTTCACCACAAGCAAAGACTCCACCATCTTGAAATTCTCTCTCCTGAGCAATTTCATATACTGAGACAAAAAGGACCAAGTAAGTTTTTTTGTTCTTCAATATTGAAGTTTTTAGTAATTTGTTGACTTGTTCCAAAATTTTGAATCCACTTTTGAAATCACTGAGTTATTAGAATTAAATTGGAGTGTTAACAAACATCTAGGAGGACAGGAGATCTATATGACACATTCTATAACTAACTAATTATTCTTGGTGATGTTTTTATAAGTTTGATATGAAATAAAAGTTCAATACCATGAACTTTTAATAATTGAATCCATGTATTGAGTTTTTTTGGGTGCATTGAGTGCAGATGTATGGAAAGTTTAGTTGTGAATTGAATCAAGTTTTTTTTAATCAGAACTCGAGAAATTATAAAGTATTTGAATTTTAAGCGAATTAGGATTTAGGACCTTCGGTTGTATTCTCATCAATTCGATTGTCTCCAACTTGAATTTGATTAGTTCAAATTTGAAGCTTGGAAAGTTTCATGAATAATGTTGTTTTGGGAAAGTTCATGAACTGAGCTTTTTCTAAAAGGTTTAATTCTGATTTTCGTTGAATTGTAGATGGTGAAGAGGATGTCAAAACACAAGCTCAAAAGGAGAAGTGGTGAGGGTTCTGGAAATGGAATATTGTTCAAGGATATTGATGTATAGGCGGAAACATTATATTAAGATAAAACACAACCATGAGCATAAAGTCTACAATTTTGATTGCATTTTATAATTATGACAGGTTGTCTGATTATTTTGCCAATATTTTGATTGGTTTGTAGTTGTTTTTTAAGTGTAAAATACTCTGTGATCATCATCTTTTTATGCATCAAGCAGATTTCATTACTTTGACCAAGGTGTTCCAGGTATGGAGGTATTTATAAACTAATTCAAGTCTAGATTACTTTGTGAACTTTGCATTTAAAGCTTATAATATAGTGCAAATTGTAATTGATTTTCTAAAGATGTTAAGGAATTCGAAAGAGTATAGTGCATAACTGTTAGCCATGCAAACATAAAAGAAGGGTAAAATTGTCATTTTTATCATTCAACACGGTCAGTCAGACGTATAATCAAACAACGTTGTTTCAGTTACATGTAAATTCAGTCAGACTTCAGACACAATATACTATGTAAACAAAATAAATTAGTACATAAAACTATGCTAATATTACAAATTCCCATAAAAAGGGTTTCCAACCATGAGTCGGCTTCTATTTCCTCGACCCTTTTTACTATTTGCTCACCACCTTACTTTTAGTTGAATATCATAAAGCCCCCATTAAAAAAAAATTCATGATGTGTTTCATTTTATTATTGTCATCATTCTGCAAATATTGATGAATTAATATCATCATAATTTATATTATTTAAGTGCCATTAACATAAAAATACTTATTTGTTTAATATGTGACTTAAAACAAAAGTAAATGATATATTTATATTATATAATATAAGTTATTATTTCTATTACAAACGAATATATATATATATATATATATATATATATATATATATATATATATATATATATATAATATAAGTTATTATATATATAGATGCATTGTTTCATGAAAGTAGTTTAATTAATGAATTCTTTTTTTCTGAAAAAAATAAAACTCCTGCGAATCCACGTTAATTGTTTTGATAAAGTGTTCTTAGAATATATATATATATATATATATATATATATATATATATATATATATATATATATATAGGGAATAAAATAACAAAATATCATAAGCTTTTTGATTGAACGATGCAAAAGTCTATAAATATACACTAATTTTTAAATATAAAATGAAAATAAAATATAAATAAATAAAAAGGAACTAAAAAAAGGAATATGCAGTTAAAAAAAACGAGTTAGTAATAAAACAATTAAAAATTAAGTTTAGTAATATTAATAAAGTTAATAATAAAAAATAATTATTATATAATAAATTAAGAATGATTAGGTTATAATAAAAGTTAGTTAAATGATAATAATTACTATTATAGATTGGTGTAGTTTGGTGTGTGGAAAGTAGGACCCTTTATTATTAAAAGAAGTTATTTAGAGATGCAAATTTAACAAAAATCTCATAAAGGACCAAAGTTGGAAGATGGAAGTTAGTCGAGGGATATTTTTCCTACATACACAAAATTTGAACTTTATGATGATTTATCTATCCGTTGCCCCTTGTCCACAACTCCACCGCTTATCCGTTGCTTGCATATACAACCTCCTCACTTTTCAAAGCAATCCAGGATACTTGGAACCATGGGATCTGTTCCGTTTCAAAAGCTAATAAGCGCTTTTAATTTTCAACGGTATCAATTTTTGATTTTTTGGTAAAATTTCTGAAGTTAGCATTAATCGATTCCAATTTTGGTTTTGAATTGTTACGTTAGTAAACCCTAGTTTCAGTATGTTATCCTCTTTTATTGAGAATGGACTTTTAGGGCGCTCGAAAAATTGAAGCGATAAGATAGAAGATGGTTTGATTAGAAGAAGAAATTATGAGGATTTAGTTTACTATCTAGTGGTTATTATATTGTTGGAGCGTAAAACCCAAAGCTGTTAAGTAATAAACATATTGGAGGCGATGACTTCAAAGCCCAAACATTGCATTCTTTATGTTAAAAAGGAACCTCCTTGACAAGTATCTTTGTGGTTCACGGCTAGAAGTTGAGTATTGCGACTCATTTTTTGTGTTTGACGGCTGTGATTATGATTGTAAATTATTCCTTACTTATTATCAAGTAACAAAATGATTTTGATCATTTCCAAAACGTACATCCAGACACCAGCTTTGAGCGTTTTAGAGGTGTTGGCATATTTGATATTATATATAGACTTTGGTAGTTTAAATTCCTAATCACCATGTCTAATCGCTTCTGTGAAGTCAAATTGTTGCTTCTAAGAAGGAGAAGGGAACTCATGTAAACTGTCAGTACTGAATAAGTTGTTATACAATGATAATGATCATATCTAACAGGCATTACGTGTAATCAGTTAATTTTAAATTCATCATGAGAAGTAAGAAATGTGAAATGACAGTTAAACTGGAAAATATATACGAAATCATACTAGTTGACTCTATGTTGATTGATAAGCTTAAAATCTCAGCCATCATTGTGTCGTGTCTTGTCTAGAACACAGTTTGTTGAGACCTGGTCATGTAACCCAAAACTCAAGCGGAGAATTAGCAACAAGCAAAATGATTCCAAGAAGGCTGGTTTTGCATATGATACCTCTGAATTTTTGTCTCCATGCTGAAGCCCTGGAGATGAAGGAGCCTGAGGTTATTAGGTATGAAATGGGTTTGTTTAAGCTTTGATTGGTCAGCTATTAATTTGTGTTTGAATTTCAGGAGTCAAAAGCTTGATAGTGGAGTCCGAATACAAGGTGATTTCTGATTTTACCAGCTTGCTGAGATTTCAGAATAGAAAGATATGTGGTTTGATTTAAGTGATCCTTTAGATATCGTTGATGGTGAAGGGGAAGAGGCTCATGAAGGGGATTTTGTTGAAGTCAATTATGTTTGTCGTCGGTCAAACGGATATTTTGTACACAGGTGAGGTGAGGTTGGAGGTATATATTAATTGTATAATTTCCTTTGAAATTAAATAAGTTGAATCATTTCCTCATTCAAATTTGCAGCACCGTGGATCAATTTAGTGGTGAAACTTCCCCAGTTGTACTTCCTCTGAATGAAAAAGAGGTATCTGTTTATAATAAATTTTGTATGTTGAAAGCTCAAAGTAGTAAAATGGAAGTGAATTTGACAGATTATAAAGGGTTTGAAGGAAGTGATAATTGGAATGAAGGTTGGAGGTATGTATGTATTCCATATTTGTTAAATTTATATATATATATATATATATATATATATATATATATGTGTGTGTGTGTGTGTGTGTGTGTGTGTGTGTGTGTCTTGTTTGTTGTAATGATGGAGAAATGTAGATATATAATTCCAAGGGTTTTGAATTTGATCACAACTAAATTTTACATTAATTATGTCAGGGAAGAGAAGGGCATTGATACCTCCAAGTCTTGGCTATGTTAACGAGACATTGGGACCTATTCCAGACGAGGTTTGCTCAATCAAATGAAAATACATACATAAAAATTAAACTAACTAACTTGAATAGTTGAATTTAAGTAATCATTTTTATGGTATTTGTTGCAGTTTGGTCCTCGGCGAAGCCTTTTGTCTCATGTAAAGGAGCCCTTGTTATTTGAGGTGCAGCTCCTCAAGGTTTTATGAATCAATGTTCATATTCATAGTGATCGACTTGGAGTTGGAGGGCTATATTAATTTGTTGTTCATTATTAGCCGAATGAATTGGTGTATTTTCTTACATATATATATTTTATTTTATTGGAGTGAAATAATTGTGCTTAAATTGCCTTTCCTTTCTTTTAATAAACGAGTCCACCAGCTGCCCTAGTCCCTAGGTAGATGAGGTCCTCCCCTGCCCTTTCTTTTAGTTTTAGAATTTAGAGCCTGAAACATATTAATACAATCATGCCAATATTCAATGGCTATCATTAATTTTCATACATTAACTTCTCTTAAACCTACGTCCCAACAACACCTGCACATTCCCGGTCTCCGGTTGGTCTCTTAGCAAGCTCCAACCCTTTCAGGGCTGGCCTCATCTTTTTCGGTTCAATTTTTTATTTATTTATTTATTTTTTCATTTAGCAAATGAGTGATTAATACCAAAGTAATACATTAAGATTTAATAAAAGAAAGAAAAGAAAAAGTTGGGTAATATGTGATTTACACAAATTTTTTATATGTATATAAACTTGGGCTTTATGTGATCAATCTTGGGTAAGTTTTGGAATTGCCATAACTCATTTTTGGGGTGAGTTTGGTTGTTTTTAGGATCAATCTCATTCTGGATCGGTTTGAAATCAGATTTTTTTTTCAAGAACGAGCCGTTTTGTTCATGTATTGTCCCAACCAAGAACATAAAAAAGAGGGTAAGTTGATTTCTCTTAAAGGTCCACGTGAACTCGCACCATGGCCCACGGTTTTATCCTTGAAACTCATTTGTGGAATTTAGTTCCTCAACCACTAAGTTAAAGAAAAAGAAAATTATTTCGAGGCCAATCGTGTTGATGGCCAAGTTTTTTTTCTTTTTCTTTTCTCTTCTGTGTCAATGTTCGAGCTTTTTTCTTTAACCTAAATCTTTTCCAAACGGTTGCGATTCTTTTTCTTGTATGATTTTTGAAAATCATTTTGCACGTGGAGGGAGGGAAGAACAAGTGAGATGTATTTTTTTAGAGACCATGGCAATTTCATCATTCATATTAAAAATTGTTAATTGAGGTGTTGATATATTATAATATTCATAATGTATCAAGTAAGAAATATAAAGAGTTAAGTATAAAACAGGGAAAATAGGTTGAAAGTTGTTTAAAGTTTGCAAACCCGTAATTCATTTCGTTTCATTTTAAAGCAAGTTAAATGCATGTGAAAATAATATATTTTGGAAATAAAACTTGAACTTCTCTTTTTTTTTTTTTTTTTTGAACGGCAAAATTATATAAAAGAGGCCCCAACTAGCAAGTGACTAGGAGGGGACCAAGAAGCAACAGATACATATTGTCATGACATACAGTTTACAAAAGAAAAGAAAAAGGAACATGATCATAAACAGCAAAATGGAGAAGACATCCAATCTCCCCACCTACATAGTCCACCATTTCCCCTGCTCCTTATCCAAAAATGAACCAGAGATTTGATATTTTCAGCACCTCTCTTGGAACACATCATCTTTTGATTGAATATGCGATCATTACGATACTTCCATAAACTCCAAATGAGTCCATAAAAGATAATCATTGTTCTGTGACGCCTCCTTGTACTACTGCATCTGTTTGGAATGTAGTTGATCATATCTCCAAGGTTGTTACAGTGATGGTTCGGGATCTCACACCAATCAAATATTTTTTTCTCTCACCGCACGGGCATATGGACAAAGAATGAGGATATGATCAGCATTTGAACTTCTCTTGTCGAAGGATATCTCCAATAATATAAATTGATTGAAAAAAAGGATGTATATTTATTATTTAATTTTAAGTCTAATTTTTTATTTATATCATTTAGAAAAAGGGATATGTTTGGATGTTAATGTGAAATAAGTATTTTCATTTAAGTCGCTTACCAACTTCATAAATGGAATTGAATGTGTTTTAACAGGAAAGTTGTACATATAACCGTATATGCGCACTCAATCAATGTATTATAATAAATTATACAATCACTTATCACTTTACTTGTGGGTTGGGTTTTTTTTCTACTTTTATTTGTCATAATAATAGGCCGACTAGATCTAACCACTTGTCGCAAATATATAAAATAGCAATAACCATTAACAATTAACAATTAGGGAACAATGGGTTATGGTTATGGAATGCACGACCACAAATCAAGGATGGATTAAGACATAATTTTGGCATTAGGGGACACTGATAGCGACTTCATCATATCATTAATCATTTATTTTTTAAATTGCTAATGGTAATGTGGAAGTCCACAATACATCTTGCCGCTTTTGACTCGTCACGGACAAAAAACATAATTCAGTTCGTTGTTTTTATTTTGGGTTATGTATTACATACATCATTAATGTATATACAAAAATTCAATTTGAAGTTTGCCCACACATTTTTAAAGCTAGTGGGTATGAGTATCGTATCATAACGTCATACCTCATCCATGATGTTATAACTCTATTATAGAGAATTGTCACTGTTATGACATCCGTCCACCACTTCCAATCCATTGAACTCACTACTATATCAGCTCCACATAAATTTTTCTCTCATATCTTTTCCAACCCACAACATATGAAAACCCTATATTTCTCAACTAATTCAATTTGTAATTTTAAAATAAACACAAACTAATATAAATTATACAAAACTAATTTACAAAATATTAAAAACATAACTAATTCACAAACTAATTTAAAAGCATATAAAGTTATTTTGATACAAATATAAAAGCATAAATATACAAGTGGTCATTGCATGAGTTGAAAATGCTGGAACCGTCCGTACCTCCCTCCCCCCACTCGGTCGATTGGTATATTGAAACCTTTCCCACCCCCGCCCCCCCCCCCCCCCACCCCTCAAAAAGAAAAAAAAAAAACCATGACTCCAAGCACCCTACTTTCCATATCATCATTTTTTTTGAGTTTTTTTAATAATTATAAAAAACAAATATAATTTATAAAACATGTTATTTAAATAAAACATAATATTTAAATTAAACATAACATTTAAATTAAAAAAAACATTACAAGACCAAAAAATACACACACACATATATATATATATATATATATATATATATATATATATATATATATATATATATATATATATATATATATATATATATTAAAAAACAAATATAATTTATAAAACATGTTATTTAAATAAAACATAATATTTAAATTAAACATAACATTTAAATTAAAAAAACATTACAAGACCAAAAAATACACACATACACACACATACACACACACACACACACACACATATATATATATATATATATATATATATATATATATATATATATATTCTAAATACACTATTCATCATTATCGTTACCGTCGTAGACATAATCCGTCAAGTCTTCCTGAAGATGTTTGTGTTTTTGTGCTTCTTGAATATCAACGACTCTATGCAAATATTATGTTATTCCTAGTTCTAATTGAATGTGTCTGGGCTTTGTGGGATATAGTGTACAATGTTCCGTCCTTTTTTCTTCTACTACCATGTTATGCATTATGATACTTGTATACATAATATATCATATAGTTTCTAACTCAAATGGTCATGCCGCATGTTCTACAATGTGTCAATTCGCCTTTAGAACTCCAAAAGCATGTTTCACATCCTTACGTGTTGATTCTTGTCTTTTCTTGAATAATTTTTGTTGGTTCTAACCCCAAAAAAAGCATGCCAATTCCATAATTATTGGGAAACAACAACATCTAATACCAATGGAGGTGCTCCATGATGACCACTTCCATACTGCCATTTCCACACCGTTGGACAATTTCTCCATTTCCAGTGCGTGTAATAAATGCTTCCAAGCATACCAGGAAAACCATGTCTTTGTTCATGCGACGTATATAGTTCTTGCATATCATGCAAAAAGTTTTTCGCAAATAAACGTTACCGAATGTTTCAACAACACATTTTACCAATCTAAACAAAATTTCTCTTTCAGTTCTTTTGGATATTCTCATATAATCGTCAATGGAATCGGGTAACTCCCTGTAAGCCATTAAACGAATTGCCGCAACACATTTCTACAACCCTGTGAATCCCCACATACCTCTAACATCATATCTCAATTGGAAAGAACGATACCTAAACATATATTTAATAGGTGAAAATTTGTATTTTTTTGTATAAAGATATAGTTAATATGTAACATCCCAATTTTCAAGACAAAAAATTTCATTTCTGATAAAACGTTTTACAAAAACAATTATAAGAAAACATCATCGAGTCACATCATTTCATAAAACCATAACTACATGTCTGAAAATCATATCATAAAAATAGTAACAATGTTAGAGTACAATCCCAAGAATCTCATATTGAGGAAATCCTGTGTGTGTGATGCGCTGCTACCGTGCCAGCTCCTTCCCCTTCGATGAAGAGGTACCTGAAAACAAAACTGAAAATTGTAAGCACGAAGCTTAGTGAGTTCCCCCATCATACCACATACCATACATAACACATACTGCCAGGCATATCTGGGTGCCCGACCTACCCTTCTGAGCATACCGGGGTGCTCAACCTACCTCTGCTAGGCATATTAGGGTGCCTAACCTACCGATGTCAGACATAACGGGGTGTCCGACCTACCCTTTCGGTTTATCTCAACCGGTTACGGGGACTATTTCACCCCTACTACTACCACAAAAAAACATAACATAATTGTACTGTCAGGCATACCAGGGTGCCCGACCTACCCCTTGGCCCTATCGACCAGATATGGGGACTTTTCCCCCTACTACCACTATCACATAACATCATATCATACTAGCACATAAAACATATCAGATAGTTGCAAACTAGACAATTATCACGAAGACAATCACCAACAATCATTTCTACTACTGGGCCGACATTATGGCCTTAGATCCAATTCTACTGGAAGGTAACTCACCTCAATGTCGTGTAATATCTGAACTGTCCTCGGTGCTGGGATCAACTCCTCTCAAGGGTCAACTTAGGTCAAAGTCAAAGTCAAGGTCAACACCCTGGTCAAAGTCAAGATCTGGTTGACTCAACTCGCCGAGTTGGTCCATCAACTCATCGAGTCCCATAATTCAGAGAATCTCGATTTCGCGATCTGACTCGTCGAGTTGCCCTTCAACTCACCGAGTTTCTCCTTATGACAGAATCGAGACTTTCCATTTTAAACTCGTCGAGTCCTTCCTTGGACTCGTCGAGTTCATCTTCATCTCAGTTGGGACAGTTGCTCTTAACTCGCCGAGTTCATCCTTGAACTCGTCGGGTTCCATGATCTTCAAGTCCATAGACGAGCCCAACTTGCTGAGTCATCTTCAAAACTCAACAAGCTGCTCAATATCAGAAAAGATTGGGGAAACTACGACCCAACTCGCCGAGTCGTATAAGCGACTCGTCGAGTCCTTCAATGTCCAAATCCATACAGCCGATTTCAATTGGGCTTAACGCATCTAAAGCGTAGATCTGACCTCCTAGGGTCGATATTGTTGGATTTAGTGTCTAAGCCCATAACTATAACTGGGATGTACTTGACCCGATAGTAGAATGGTCCTTTTGGGTTGCCTTCACCAGTGCAATTTGATAGGATGGACTTTTGAGAATAAGGTTATTTATGATTTATTAATATATTATAAGTATAATATATTAATTGAGAAATCATATTATTTAATTAGTATTGATCAAGAATTAATTTGGAATTAATTTTGTGATCAAAAGAGACTAATTAAATATATAGGGATTGATTGTGTAAATAAATGATTCTTATAGTGTGGGCCAATGATCCATGGTTATTTAGGATGGGCTAAACCAATGAGATAGTCCATGGAGGTTTAACCCCATGGAGCCTAAGTAATATAAAAGGTCATGGTGCATTAGGGTTTGCATGGATGTAACCCTAGCATTTGCAACACTATAAAAGGAACCCCTCATGGCCAAAATCGGTTGCACCATTGATTCTAAGAGATTCATAATCGATTTTGAGGTAAGTAACTTATTCTCTCAAGCCTCCTCTTGCATTTGGTGTTTGTGACACATTAGAGGCATCACACTTGAGGTGCTCAAGCTTTCAAAGGCCAAGAACTACACCCTACATCAAGAGGTATTCATCTAAACTAGTTTTTTATGTTGTATAGCTTCAATTGTATGCTAGTTAGGATGTATGCTTTAGAAAAATTGAAAATGTATGTATAATTAGAGAAAACATAGATCCAAAGCATCTAGGGTTGCATGTGCACCATAGGAGTGTTATAGTGCTCAAAACCCAACAGTGGTATCAGAGCCTAGGATTGTTTTCTATTATATTGATGCTATTGTATTATTTTTCAAAGCTGGAAAATTTTTCTGACAGCACCTACTCGACAAGTACATGATTGGGCTCGACGAGTAGGTTGAGTTTTGCCTTGAACTTGACGAGTCCATTGTTGTTCTCGACGAGTTGATTAATCAGACATCACTTTTTCGGGGTTTTTGGCCATAATTGGATTAGGATCATTACCACAAATTGTTTTGAATCATAAAATCTGTTTTTTTATATGGTAGTGATCATGCTCATCCAATTAAAAGATAATTGTCAAAATTTCAAGATTTGTATTAGTTTATGTGATAGGCTAATTTCTTGTAAAATTGTTGATGTGAATTATCTTGACTTATGAGTTTAACTAGGTCATAGATAAATTATTTGATAATTTTTTGTTAGTTAAAATGTTGATCTTAATGATTTTAATGACCTCCATAACTTGTCCTCAAGTTATGGAAAATAAAAAGTCTCATCCATTAAAATGACATTAAACTCATAAGTTATGAATTCCAAGAGTCATCAAAAGATAGTTGTCAAAATTCTTATGATAGTTGTTAGTTTATATGTTAAGCTAATTACTTGTATCATTTGATTTGAAACTATTTTGCCTTATGAGTTAGTTTAGATCATGATTAAAAAATTATATGATAATTTTCCTTGTTAGAATTGATCTAAATGTTCTTTAATGAGTTCCATAACTTGTCCTCAAGTTATGGAACATGAAAAGTCTTATCATAAATGTTTTAATGAACTCCATAACTTGTCCTCAAGTTATGGAAAATCAAGAGTCTTTTCATAAAACCAACATTAACTCATAAGTTATGGAAACCAAGAGTTTTGAAAAGTTTCAAAAACTTGTCCTCAAGTTTTGGAATTTGTAAAGTCTCACAACTGAAACATTTAATTCAAATCCTTAGAGCTTTAAAAGTTAAAATTCAACCCTTATACTATTATTATATTAAAAGTATATATATATATATATATATATATATATATATATATATATATATATATATATATATATATAAGACAAGTTAGTCTTACCGTTAGTAGGCCTCATTCACGAAGCCGGTATATAAGGGGGGTATAAGGCTACTGCCTATAAAATGACGGTTTAATGGGTGTCCACTCTCACTCATCGCTTCCTTGACTGGTGGAGGGTCATTAGCCGAACGGGTAGGATAGGACATTAATTCTCATTATAAGTATAATGATGATTATAAAGTAACTAAACTTCTATTAAATTCCGAATCTTAGTTACTTTAGGAAAAATGTGAAAATGGCGCTATTCCATGAAATTGCACTTTGCACCTTGTTAAGTCGTTAGTGGAGCGAGTGTGGTTAACCGATACACTAATCTGGTACTGACAGTGCGTAGCAAAGGGTAGCTTGATTTTAATCATAGATCAATGGAGCGTGTGTGGTTAACCGGCACATTCATTAGGTGATTTGTAACATTGAGTGTACCAAGATAATTTGCATTGTTATTCACACCTTGTTTGTGATCCTCGGCATCCCAGTCACAAACTTGAAGGGCACAATCGAGATTTAAACATGCCATTGAAAAGTTCAATGAATCTCAAAGAATGTAGGAATTTCAATCCATTTAAAACTTAATAATTTGTTTCGTTTTTCATGGTGGAAATTGGTAAATCGTCACTACCTTCAAATATTTTACAATTGGATTACGGCATCCCTCTTCGTAATTGTAAAATATTGTGTTGGGTCCTAGCCTTAATATTTCGTTTTGGGTGTTATATTAAGGACTTAAATCAACTAACTTGAATTTCTCTCATTATAGATGTCTAGGTCAGACAACTATGGTCTTCCCGAATCTGTTGGAAAAGGCTTTCCACATGAAGATGATATTCCACAATATCATACTTCACTTCCTCCACCTCCTCCAATTATTCTCCCTGACCCACATGTTCGAAGACTTGAAAAGTTCAAGGTCACTCAGGCCCTATTGGCGAGCAAACATGAAGATGGAAGATCTGTGTGTGCACATGTCTTGGAGATGAAGTCACACATTGACAGGCTGGGAATGTGAGGAGTCGATGTCTCAAAGAAGTTGGCTGTTGACTTGGTTCTTCAGTCACTTCCCGAGTCGTATAGTCAGTTTGTTAAAGACCACTATATGACAGACCGCGATGTGACCCTTGTTGATCTTACCTATTTGCTTATTGTTGTTGAGTCTGCAATGATTTGGCGCACTGGTAATGCAAATTTGATTAGAATATCTACTTCCCAAACTTCCATGGACATTGACAATGGAAACATTGGAAGTCCAAAAAAGGTTTCTCTTCCCAAGGGAAAGGGAAATGCTAAGTCTGAGATTGTCCCATGTACCATTCCAGAAGAGTCTGTTTGTTTCTATTACCAAGAAAAGGGACATTGGAAGCGAAGCTGCCCTGACTACCTGAGAATTTTAATCAAATTGTATGGTTCTACTTCAGGTAAGTCCACTATCTAACTCTATTAAGTTCCTGTTTGTAGATTCTTAATACATGATGTGATAAGATTACATTTTGATGTTTTGTAGGATCAAAGGAAGCTTAAAGGAAAGGCATTCAGAGTCTGATCGCGAAGAGATGGATTTCGATCGCATGGTTCGATGATCAGATTTTTGAGCTGTTGCTTAAGAGTTATGATAGATTGGTTAGAAATTTGTAATAACATAGTTTTCATTTGTAATTGCATTGTAAAAAAAAGTTTTTCTGCAATTATATAAATAAAGAAAAAAATATTTTATCTTATTTTATATTTCCTTACAATGGCATATGTGAAAATTGATGTTTGTATTTTTTAGCAATATGGATTTGATTCTTTCGTTTGTGGTAGTGTCTAAATTTACCAAATATAGAAAGATTCTCATCACCCAAGTTTCAATTGGACATAAACTTAGGATCATGCAAATTGTATTGTATGATGAATGAGAACCTTCATCTTTCAGAAATTAGGACTAATTCCTTGTTCACATACAGAAGTGAGTTAAGTGAAGGACTAGGGGATCGAGTACACTTGGTTGTGCGCTGGTCAGGTCCACCACAAAGAACGATAAGACTATTCGTTATGGTTTAATAAAGTTAGTAAATATGGTTATGCTTACAAGATTAAGTATAATTCTGAGTTAGTGAAAAGTATCAATGTATAGCAGAACGAATAAGAAGAATCAAAGTTGGCAGAAAGATAAAAGTTTCTCCAATCTGAAAAGATGGGAGAGTACTCGAGTATCGTGTTTTATGATCATCTTAATGATTATGAAAACCATATCACAATTTTATCCTCTAAGTACGCCTTAGTGCATTTGTTTGGCTAAGAAGAGGAATAAGGAATTGTTGAGATGGTTAAATCAATTAAGATGAATCATACTTCGTTCCGAAATCAAATCTTAGAGTCATACTCCAAGATTGTATATTAAGTGACATATCAGCAAATGTAGAGTAAAATGTTTTCTACTCTTGTACATTTGAAATTGGTAAGTTGTAATGTTTTGGATAAAACAAAGATCAACTAAGACCGATTGTCAAAAGTGTTTGTCTTGATAAGAAATCGCACTAACTCTTGAATATTTGTTTGTCAAGTAATGTTTCTTGATAAAGAGAAACTTATATGTCAAGAGGTCAGTGGGAGTCTTAAAGATCTTGAAAAGTTTTATGAACTAATCAAGAGTCAACCTATTGTTAATCACTAGCACACGACTTGAGGTTTGTAACCTATCATGTTGACATATTCTTGTTTCTGTGCTCATTCCAGTTAAGGTTGACTATACACATGAGTTCTATGAGTTCTCAACTGTTTGCATAAGGCTAAGCACCTTGATCAGTGAAAGTTCATTGATCAGTAAGGGTGAGCTGCTCAATAACTTGGAAGACATGGTAGGCCCTTGTGCTACCGAGTGGCAAGGAATTAAGATTAGATAGGTTTAGTCCATATGAGTTTGGATTTGTCACTAACCTTGTCTTAAAATTATGGTTATGACAAATTCACATGGATAGGAACACATACACCATAAAAAAACTAAGTGTCATAAGGTTTCTCTCCATTTCATGAAAATGATTGTGAGGAAACGCTTTCACTAAGTAGATTTTAAAGAGTTAGCAATTGTGATATTTGCATTCTCAAATTTGATTATGACTACGTCATCCTGTTGGGTTTTGAGCATTCTAACACTCCTATGGTGTACATGCAACCCTATAAACCTTGGATCTATGTTTTCTCTATTATACATGCAAATATTAACTATTCCAAGGTTTCATCCTAACTAGCATATTATGAAGCACCTATACTACAAAGTTCTAGTTAGATGACATACCTTTTGATGTAGCTTGATGTCTTCAAGCTTTAAGAGCTTAGCCCCAATAGTGTGGAAGCCTCAAATGGAATCACAAATCACCAAAACATCTTGGAAGAACTTGAGAGAATATATATGCACACTAAAATCGGCCCACTCTTATTTTCACACACTTGTTCCAATTTTGTGAGCCAAGGACCCCTTTATATATTATGGAGGATTAGGGTTACATCCATGTAAACCCTAATACCCATGACCTTTCATTTACATAGGATCCATGGGTTAAAAGCTCCATGGACCATCCATGAAAGCTTAGCCCAACCTAAATGAACTTGGCCCATTCCATATATATAAGAGTCCATATTTAATTAGTTCTTTTTGATCACTTAATTAATTCTAAATTAATTCTTGATCAATACTAATTAAATAATATTATTCCATATTCATATATTAGAACTTATAATATATTAATATAAATCATAAATATACTATTCTCAAAAGACTATCCATATAAATTGTGCCGGTGAAGTGCAACCCAAATGGACCATGCCGGGTCGGGTCAAGTACATACCAAATATAGTTATGGACTTAGACATTAATCCAACAGTCTCCCACTTGGATAAGTCTAAAACTATTATTGAGTATGACTTCAAAACCTAACTGGCAATCGTAGCTCTTAAAGCCGCTGTCGAACTCTGACCTTGTCAATGACTTGTCCATTAGATAAGGGATCATATATTCCTCCATTCTAGATATCATATGGACTGAGACATGGATTATAATCATTCTCTCTGTCCATTTGTTGTTTTCCGATTTTCGATTTATGATGACTGACTGATTGAACAAATCAAATCAGTCCTGGCTTGGCCAAGCACTCACATGTGTCATCGCTAAATCATCGAGGGGCCCACAGATATCGCTTTTATCCCGAAGGTAAAAGGAATGGATAAACTTCGACTCATATGGCTTGTTCTACTACTTGTTGAATCATACACAAAGGCACGTTTTATAACATCGAGTTACCAAATGCGTTTTCGTGCAATCAATGTATAACCAACTCATAGTAACAACTCATATCTCTAGGTTTGAAGAATATAAGATATTATCGTCTCATGATCACTCGTGATAAAATCCATGAAGTGATTCAAATGAGCGCGGGTTGAATCCAATACTCAGAACTTATGAGCACTCATGAGTGTTGTAGCACCACTTTGTCCACCAACTTGGACCTCTACAAACCAACCCATGACAGTCTTGATTCATATCTACTTCCAACATATGACCAACTGTGGATGGTTTGAATAACTTAATCATTCAGGAAGAGCGACTTAGTTATTCTGGAAGTCAAAACATGCAAAGTGAAACACAAGAATAAATGAATCAAATATGGTATCAAACCCTATGAATATAAATAAACACTTTTATTTATCACCATACTGATTACTCATTATTCATTGTTTCGGTTTTATCAACTTTATACTTGAATTAAAAACACTAGTTGTCCCATGCTCCAAGCATGTACACTATGTTTTTCTTAAACAATAGCTTTGCCATACACCAAATATGCACTCTATGTTTGTCTATGGTCCTTACTTTGTGAAATAAACCAATTGAACATAATTTCAATGATTCTAATTTCACACTCCCAAATCCTTATCGAAAAATGTGAGAATTTCAAATTCCTATCATTTATCGAAATCTGTTTAGATTTTAAACTTATATGCACTGACCCTCCTGTAATGAATATGTACAAAGTCACAAAGACTTGTCAACAGTCATTATAAGGTATTCCAATGGAGATCAACTCCATGGAAACTAAGTCTCATATTCAAAGTACATTGCTTTGGACATGCTTCTTGCATTAAGTTTTCTAATCTTACACATATAACTTCCACCTATGGAGACAACTCCATATTCTCATTTTGACTATCACTTCTGAATAAGAGATGCCTCTTTTCAGAATATGTCAATATGGTCCTTCCAAAATTAGCACTATACTTCCAACTGTCCCTGAGCAACCAATCTTTGGTAAACCTCAGATTGTCCTCGACAATTGCTTAATCATTTTAGTCATATCCAATTCTAGACCTTTTCCCTTCTTAATGCCTCTGGGCATTTGGAAAAATTTAGAAATGACAAATATTATAGCACATGCAATCGATCCTGTACCCAAAGCAAATGGTACACGATTCATGATGTCTCATATAAAGACATGATTCTAGACCAGTCTTTTGCTACAATATTTTTATTTTCCATGTTTTCAAAATTTGACTATGAAGAGGGATGCCGTAATCATAATTGAATTTTGAGAACGCAATATATAGAATTTCCTTAAGTTGAACCAATCCAACATGAAATTCATATATATATTCTTGACTAAAGATGATTAAGGTCTCAATCTAAGCCTTTAGAACTGAAATGAAGTATATCCTCTCCCTTAATTATAGCAAAACAACTTTTTCAATCCTTGCAGCCTCACGAATTGAAACTTTTGTTTTCTATAATTAACATTGCTAACTTGCAACACTAACAATAATTATCATGCTCCCACTAAGATGATGATTATTAGCATAACACTTATGCTCCCACTAGCTTTGACATGTACTCAGAAATCAGCTGGACTTCTAGAAATCAATACTTTATTGACTTTCTTACCAAATTTCAGATTTCTGATACGAGATGCTTTGATAAAACTTTATCAAAATCATACACCTTTCCTTAGATAGCATGCATGTGTGTCTAAACAATTTCAGAACTATGAAAAGGGATGCCGTAATCATAGTCTCAATTGTTTAGACCTTTTGCCATCTGCTTCAAATCTACTTGGTGGAACTGTTTCCTCACCATCATTTTCATGAATCGGAGAGAAACCTTATGACCCTTAGATTTTATGGTGTATGTGTTCTTATCCATGTGAATCGTCAAAACCATAGTCACAAGACAAGGATAATGACAAATCCAAACTCATATGGACTGAACTTATGCAATCTTAACTTCTTGCCACCTGGCAGTACAGGGCCTGCCATTGCTTCCAAGTTGTTATGCAACCAATTGAGAACTTTCAGAACTCCTATGCAAAGCCAACTTTAACTGGTATGGGCACAGAATATGTCAACATGATAGGTTATAAACCTCAAGTCGTGTACTAGTGAAGAACCTCAGGTTTTATTCTTGATTAGTTCTTGAAATTCTTTTTAGGATCTTTAAGACTCCCACTATCCTCTTGACATATAAGACTATCTTGCCAAATATTCAAGAGATAGTGCGGATTCTTTATCAAGACAAACACTTCACACAATTGGCCTTAGTTGGTCTTTGTTTAATCCAAAACATCACAACTTACCAACTTCAAATGTACAAGAGTAGGACACTTTTACTCTTACATTTGACAAGTGTTATAAACCTTTCTTTAAGATATGCCACTCAACTTATAGTCTTGGAGTATGACTCTAAGACTTGTTTTTGAAACGAAGTATGACTCATCTTCTTGATTTAACCATTTCAACAATTCATGACTCCTCTTCTTAGTCATAAGAATGCACTAAGAAGACCTTTAGAGGACTAATTGTGATATGATTTCTAAATCATTAAGATGATCACCAACATGATACTAAAGTACTCTCCCATCTTTTCAGATTTGAGAAACTTTTATCTTTCTGCCTAATTTGATTCTTCCCATTCGTTTGGCCATACATTGAGACTTTTCCAATGTTTCAGAATTATACTTAAACTTGTAAGTATAACCATATTTACTAAACTTTAGTAAATCAAATAGTCTTAACGAGCTTTGTGGTGGACATGACCAGTGCACAAGAATGTGTACTCGATCCCTTTAGTCCTTCACTTGACTCACACATCCATGTGAACAAGTAATTAGTCTTGATTTTCCAATGCTTGAAAGTTCTCATTCATCATACTATTCAACTTGCATGATTCCAAGTTTCGGTCCAATTGAAACTTGGGTGATGAGGCACTTTCCTGATTTGGTAAATTTAGACACTACCACAAATGAAAGAATCAAATCCATTTTCCAATATTGCTGTCAGTGGAATCATATAAGCAACAATTTTCCACAAATGCCATTGTAAGGATACTTCAAATAAACAAAATTAAACAATTTTCTTTTATTTTAAAACTTTGCGGAAAAACTTATCCTTACAATCCACATGGAAAATTGTTTTTATCTATTCCTTAGCAATATATCATAACTTCTTAAGCAACTGCTCAAAATTCTGATGCGATCGAAATCCACCTTCGCGATCAGAATCAACATATACTTCCTTTAAGATTTCTCTCTATTCTTTGATTCTTAAAACATCAACATGTGACCCAGTCACATCATGTAATGAGGATCTCAGAATAGAACTTAACAGAGTTAGATAATGGGCTCTACCTGATGTAGAGTCAAACTTATTGACTTTAACATCCTTAGGTAAATTTGGCAGCTTTGCAATCAACGCCCCTTCCTTTGGCAAAATAAACATATGAACCCTTTGGTAATGGGACTATCTCAGACTTAGCCTTTCTCTTTACCATTTGGTCAACTGGGTTGACTATGACCAATCCCTTTCCATTGGGAAGAGAATGCTTTTTCTGGATATCCAGTGTCACCATTGTCACTGTCCATAAAGTTTTTGAGAAGTTGATCTTCTAATCAAATTTGCTTTACTATCGTTCCAAATCATTTCTGATTCAGCAGCACCAAGCAAATAGATATGATCATTAAGGTTCATGTCATAGTCTGTTTCATAGTAGTCCCAAAGGAACTCACTATGCGACTTAGAAAGTGATTGAACATCCAACTTTCTCAAGACTTTGACACCCAACTCTCCCGGCTTGTCAATATGTGACTTCATCTCTAAGATGTGATCACACATAGACCTTGCTTGCCATTAGGGCTTGAGTGACCTTGAAATTGTGGGTTAGGGAGAATAATTGGAGGAGGTGGAGGAAGAGAAGTATGACTTCCATGAGCCAAACTCGGGAAGTCATATTCATTAGGAAAGCTTGGTTTGGGAAGATCATTGTTGTCTAAACCAGACATCAACAATGGGAGAAATTCACGTAAAGTTGATTTAAGTCCTTAATATAACACCCAATATGATATATTAAGGCTAGGACCCAACAAACTATTTTATAACTTGGAAGAGGGATGCCGTAATCCAAGCTATAAAATATTTTAAGGTAGGTGAATGACGATTCACCAATTTCCACCAAGATAAACGAAATGTATTATTAGGTTTTAATTGGTTTTGAAACTCCTAGATTCTTTTGAGATTCATTGAACTTTTCAATGGCATGTTTCAATCTCGAGTGTGCCCTTCAGGTTTTGTGACTGGGATGCCGAGGATCACAAAACAAGGTGTGAAGTAACCATGCAAATATACTTGGTACCCTTAATATTTACCCCTCAATCGATGTGCCGGTTAACCACACACGCTCCAACGATACTATGATAAACATTAAGTTACCCTTTGCCTACCTTGTTATGTCCATGTTAGTGTGCCGGTTAACCACACACGCTCCACTAACAGCTTAAACAAAGTGCAAAGTGTAATTTCATGGATTAACACCTTATTCACATTTTCCTAAGTAACTAAGATTGGGAATTTATAAGTGTTTAGTTACTTAGTATTTATCATTATACTTATAATGAAGGGAGAATTATAGTCCTTGTCCTACCTGTTCGGCTAATGACCCTCCACCGGTCAAGGAAGCGGTGAGTGAGAGTGGACACCCATTAAACTGCCATTTTATAGGCAGTAACCTTATACCCCCCTTATAGACCGGCTTCGTGAATGAGGCCTACTAATGGTAAGACGACTTGCTCTTATACATATAATATATTAAACTTTTAATATTATAATAGTATAAGGGTGTATTTTAGACATTTAAAATACTTGGTGGTTTAATCTATTAATTAAACTAGACTTTTAATTTAATTAAACTCAAACCATATATTTATGGATTAATAATACTCTTTTAATTAAACGCTTTAATTAATTATTAATAAAGTCCATAAGAGTTAATTTGAACTATTCAACAAAACATCATAATTCCAATTATTAAACTCAAAATTAAAACCATTTAATTAATTGTTTAAGTTATGAACCCAAGAGTTTTAGAATTCAATTTTTTTTCATAAAAAACTTTTCTCAAATTCCAAAACTTGAGGGCAAGTTTTGTAATTCTTGAAAACCTTTGGATTCCATAACTTATGGAATTAATGGTGTTTTATGATGAAACTTTCCATGTTCCATAACTTAAGAACAAGTTATGAAATTCTTTAAAACATTAACATCAAATTTTGTAACTCCATAAAAACTTTGAATCAAATTTTTTTTTAAAAAAAAACTTTCATATCCATAACTTATGGAAGTTTCAAAAACCCTTAAGATCACAACTTTAAAAAAAACTTTTGAGCTCCAAAATTTTATGACAAAATTTGTAACTCCTTAAAACATTTAGATCAAACTTTTAAAACTAATAAAATAATCATATCATTTTATCTTTTACTAAATTTGACCTAATTCAACTCATATAACAAATGATTCAAATTTTACAAATAATTCGTTTTTCACAAAACAAGTAATTATCTTAAAATTTGACAAACGTCATATTTTTTTTTCCTTTTTTTTCAACTTGAAAATAAAACATTTGCATCAATATAACAGAAAACAACCAGTCTCTGATACCACTGTTGGGTTTTGAGCATTCTAACACTCCTATGGTGTACATGCAACCCTATAAACCTTGGATCTATGTTTTCTCTATTATACATGCAAATATTAACTATTCCAAGGTTTCATCCTAACTAGCATATTATGAAGCACCTATACTACAAAGTTCTAGTTAGATGACATACCTTTTGATGTAGCTTGATGTCTTCAAGCTTTAAGAGCTTAGCCCCAATAGTGTGAAAGCCTCAAATGGAATCACAAATCACCAAAACACCTTGGAAGAACTTGAGAGAATATGTATGCACACTAAAATCGGCCCACTCTTATTTTCACACTTGTTCCAATTTTGTGAGCCAATGACCCCTTTATATATTATGGAGGATTAGGGTTACATCCATGTAAACCCTAATACCCATGACCTTTCATTTACATAGGATCCATGGGTTAAAAGCTCCATGGACCATCCATGAAAGCTTAGCCCAACCTAAATGAACTTGGCCCATTCCATATATATAAGAGTCCATATTTAATTAGTTCTTTTTGATCACTTAATTAATTCTAAATTAATTCTTGATCAATACTAATTAAATAATATGATTCCATATTCATATATTAGAACTTATAATATATTAATATAAATCATAAATATACTATTCTCAAAAGACTATCCATATAAATTGTGCCGGTGAAGTGCAACCCAAATGGACCATGCCGGGTCGGGTCAAGTACATACCAAATATAGTTATGGACTTAGACATTAATCCAACACATCCCTCTTCATAGTTCGTGTGAGAAATGACAAAAGGTCTAAACACTTGAGACTTATTGCTGTAAGTTCTAAAATTGTTTAGACACACATATGAGCTTTCTAATAAAAGGTGTGTGAGATTGGATAAAGGCTTATCGAAGCATCTCGTGTTAGAAATCTAAACTTTGGTAAGAAAGTCAATAAAGTATTGATTACTAGAAGTCCAGTTGATTTTCGGATTTATGTCACAGCTAGTGGGAGCATAAATGTTATGCAAGTAACAAAATAATTGTTATGCTAGTGGGAGCATAATTATTATGGTAAGTGTTGCAAGTTAGCAATGTTAATTATAGAAAACAAAGTTTTCAATTTGCAAAGTTGCAGGGTTGAAAAGTTGTTTTGCTATAATTAAGGGAGATGAACTTATACTTCATTTCAATTCTAAAAGTTTAGATTGAGATTTTAATCAAGTTTAGTCAAGGATTTATATGAATACCATGTTGAAATGCTTCAACATTGGAAATTCTATATATGGAAATATCATAGCAAAAGAGTGGTCAAGTATCATGACTTTATGTAAGACATTATGAATCGTATCCCATATGCTTCGGGTATAGGATCGATTGGATATGCTATAATATTCATGTTTTCTAATTTTCCAAATGCCTAGGGCATTAAGAGGGAAAAAGGACTAGAACTGGATATGACTAAAGTTATTAAACAACTGCTAAGAACAATCTAAGGTTCGCCAAATATTGGTTGCTTATGGATAGTTGGAAGTATAGTAATGGATGGACCATATTGACATTATTATGAATAGATAAGATTCTATTAACAATGAGTTGTCATATGGAAAATATGGAAATGTTTCCATAATGGGAGTTGGATATCAAGAATCTATGAGAAAGTTAGAAAATTTTATGCAAGAAGGATGTTCAAAGGAATGTGCTTTGAATATGAGACTTCGGATCTATGGAATTGTCTTGTAACAATCTCCAATGGAAAGTTTTGTAATTGAAAAAGTCTCTGTGACTTGTGTACATAGTCATTACAAAAGGATCACTGCATATAAGTTTAGAATCTAACAAATTACAGTAAGTGGCAAGAACTTCGTATTCTTACACTTACGATAAGGATTTGGAATTGTGAAGTGAGTATCGTTGGAAATTTTTACAATTGATCTATTTCACAAAGTAAGGACTGTAGGTAAACATAGTGTGCATGCTTGGACCATGGATAACTATTGTTTTAATTCAAGTATTAGTTGATAAATCGAAACAATATACAATGAATAATGTGTAATCAATATGGTGATTAAATAAAAGGTGTTTTATTTCTACTAAAAAGTTTTGGGTCCATATAGGATTAGTATTATTCTTGTGTTTGACTTTGCATGTTTTGACTTCCCGAATAATAAGATTATTCAAACCATCCACAGTCGATCATACTTTGGAAGTAGGTAATGAGGCTAGACTATCATGAGTTGGCTTGTAGATTGTCTAAGGCGTTAGACATAGCAAAAGTTTGCTACACCAGAGTACTCCTGAAATAAGATTTGAGTATTGGATTAACCGACGCTCACCTGAATCACTTAATGGAATTTATCACGAGTGATTGTGAGACGATAATATCATATAATCTTCAAACTAAGATATATGAGTTGTTGACTACGAGTTGCTTGTGCATTGATGATACGAAAACACATCAGTAACTTGATGTTATAAAACGTATCGTTGTGCATGACTTAATGAGTAGTTAGTACAAGCATATAATGTCGAAGTTTATCTGTTCCTTTTATCCTAAGAGGATTAAAAGCGATATCTTGGGCCCCTCGATGATTCTGTTTTGACTATGTGTCGGGCCCGGTCAGAACTAAATTGATGTGTTCATTTATGTTCTATGCAGACGAATCGGAAATCAGGAAACAAATTGCAGGACAATAAGTAAGACTATGTTCCATGTATTTGTCCGCATAGATATCTTGAGAACAGAGGAATATATGATCCCTTATCTAAAGGATGGATCACTGACTGGGTTAGAGTTCGACCTCGGCTTTTGAGAGCTACGATTGGTAATCGGGTTTTGCAGTTGCATTGGCCGTTATAGTTATTAGACTTATCCAAGTGGGTGATTGTTGGATTTAGTGTCTAAGCCCATAACTATAACTGGGATGTACTTGACCCGATAGTAGCATGGTCCTTTTGGGTTGCCTTCACCAGTGCAATTTGATAGGATGGACTTTTGAGAATAAGGTTATTTATGATTTATTAAGATATTATAAGTATAATATATTAATTGATAAATAATATTATTTAATTAGTATTGATAAAGAATTAATTTGGAATTAATTTTGTGATCAAAAGAGACTAATTAAATATATGGGGATTGATTGTGTAAATAAATGATTCTTATAGTGTGGGACAATGATCCATGGTTATTTAGGATGAGCTAAACCAATGAGATAGTCCATGGAGGTTTAACCCATGGAGCCTAAGTAATATGAAAGGTCATGGTGCATTAGGGTTTGCATGGATGTAACCCTAGCATTTGCAACACTATAAAAGGAACCCCTCATGGCCAAAATCGGTTGCACCATGTATTCTAAGAGAGTCATAATCGATTTTGAGCTAAGTAACTTATTCTCTCAAGCCTCCTCTTGCATTTGGTGTTTGTGACACATTGGAGGCATCACACTTGAGGCGCTCAAGCTTTCAAATGCCAAGAACTACACCCTACATCAAGAGGTATTCATCTAAACTAGTTTTTTTATGTTGTATAGCTTCAATTGTATGCTAGTTAGGATGTATGCTTTGGAAAAATTGAAAATGTATGTATAATTAGAGAAAACATAGATCCAAAGCATCTAGGGTTGCATGTGCACCATAGGAGTGTTATAGTGCTCAAAACCCAACAGATATTACACGTAAAGTTACAAACTTTACGTGCATGCAAGGTGTTATGAGTCAGACACACCATTTCCAAGTCTAAAATGAAGTCTAGGCCAAAGGGAAGGGTTAAAGCATGATAAATTCTTGAACTTTATGGCTATAGGGGCTGAAAGGGATCTGGATCTGAAGTTACAACTTCAGATCACACTCCATACTCAAAAAGGTTCACAAAATTGCTAAAAGATGGCCCTAAACTCAAACATGGAGAGATCTAGTAATAGGGAAGTTAAGGAAGCAACTTTATACTTTAGAGGGACTGGAAATGGAACTTGGACCCTGGATCTACTACTTCCTTGAACCTTGTAGCTCCTTCTTCTTCTTCCTCTAGCTTCAGGATCACACAAACACTCTCAAAAATGACTCACACACTCATCAAAGCTCAAGGGTCACGAGTTAGGGTTTTCTAGACTAAGGGAGACGATGGGGGCTGCATGGAAGGCGTGTTAATGTGTTTAAATAGGGTGCAAACCCTAAAACTTAGGGTTTCATTCAGACAAATCTACTCGTCGAGTCGGGGCTTCCGACTCGGCGAGTAGGCTCTTCCACCCGCGTCCAAGATTCGTATCTACTCGACGAGTTTGGGGCCTCCAACTCGTCGAGTCCCAATGTAAAAATGCAAAAGTTCATATTTAAAATATGTATCGGGAACCGGGCATTACAAATCTCGCCCACTTATTTTAGACTTCGTCCTCGAAGTGTGCTGCTGCATCCGGAAAAAGCTCAGGGTAGTGCTCCCTCATCTCGTCCTCCGGCTCCCAAGTCCATTCTGAGCCCTTGCGGTGCTGCCATTGCACCTTCACCAGCTCGACCCTTTTGTTACTCATATCCTTCGACTTTATGTCGTGGATAACTACTGGTCGCTCGATGTAGTTCAGGATGTCATCAACCTGAATATCCTCTAAAGGCACCACCGCAGATTCGTCTACCAAGCACTTTCGCAGCTGGGAGACGTGAAAGGTACTGTGAATCTAGCTAAGATCGGCTGGCAGATCCAACCTATAGGCCACCTTGCCCACCCGGGCTGCAACCCTGAAAGGTACAATGTACCTGGGGCCCAACTTGCCCCGCTTCCTGCACTGGATGACACCTTTCCAAGGTGACACCTTCAGGAGGACCATATCCCCGACCTGGAACTCCAGGTCCGAACGACGCTTGTCGGCATTACTTTTCTGCCAACTCTGAGCAGTCTGAAGCCTGCTACGGACCTGCTGGATCCTCTCCGTCGTCTTGAGTACCACTTCGGTACTCCCCATGACCCTCTGTCCAACCTCACCCCAGTATATCGGGGTCCCGCACTTCCTCCCGTATAGCATCTCGAAGGGAGGACGGTCAATACTCGCGTGGTAGCTATTATTGTAGGAAAACTCTGCCAAGGGAAGGTAGGTATCCTAGCTACCACCAAAGTCTAAAACGCATGCCCGCAACATATCCTCCAAAGTCTGGATGGTCCGCTCGCTCTGACCATCCGTCTGCGGGTGAAAAGTGGTGCTAAAGTGCAGCCGAGTACCCAAATCGTCGTGAAACTTCTTCCAGAATCTGGAAGTGAACCGCACGTCTCGGTCAAAAATCACAGAGACTGGCACTCCGTGTCGTGCTACTACCTCTCGAATGTAGATGTTGGCCAGCTTCTTGGCCGAAATGCTCTCCTGGATCGGAATGAAATGGGCGCTCTTGGTCAATCGATCCATGATGACCCAAATCGAATCCACTCCCCGTGCGGTCCTGGGAAGCTTCATGATGAAATCCATGGTAATATCTTCCCATTTTCACATAGGGATATCCAACGGCTGTGTCTTGCCATGAGGCATCTGGTGCTCGGCCTTGACCTTCATGCAGGTCAGACATCTCTCAACTACCAGGCTACATCTCGCTTCATGCAGGGTCACCAATAATTAGGACAAAGATCTCTGTATATCTTCGTCGCCCCGGGATGAATAAAAAACCTAGATTTATGGGCCTCATCTATCAAAATCTGCCGTACTCCGCTCCAGTATGGAACCCAAACCCTCCCATGCAGGGTCAGCAACCCACGACTATCATAGTCAAATGAGTCTACCTGGCCTATGATCCGCTCACACTTCCGGCGCTCCTCCTTCATACCCTCAACCTGCGCCTCTCGGATCTGCTCCAAAAGCGGAGTCACCACCGTCATCCTCAAGCAAATGTCTCTAATCGGGATCGCCTTTCGACTAAGCACATCGGACACAACGTTGGCCTTCCCCGGGTGGTAGAGGATCTCACAATCATCATCCTTCACCACGTCTAGCCACCGACGCTGCCTCTTGTTCAGATTCAATTGATTCATGAGGTACCTCAAACTCTTGTGGTCCGTGTAAATGGTACATCAGACCCCATAGAGGTAGTGTTGCCAAATCTTGAGGGCGAAGACAACCGCCCCCAACTCAAGATCGTGCGTTGGGTAGTTCGCCTCGTGAGGCTTCAGCTGCCTCGAGGCGTAGGCGATAAAATTCCCTCTCTGCATCAGTATTGTGCCCAAACATAAAATGGACGCATCGCAGTATACTACAAAATCCTCCACGCCCTCTGGCAGGGCTAGGATCGGCGCCTCGCATAGTCTCTGTCTCAATGTCTCAAAAGCTGCCTACTGCTCAGGCCCCCAGCGAATGACCACAACTTTCTTCGTCAACCGGGTCAAGGGTATGACTATCTTGGAGAAGTGCTGAATGAATCTCCGGTAATAGCCGGCCAATCCCAGGAAACTCCAAATCTCAGATGGAGACTTCAGAACCTCCCACCTCATCTCAGCCTCCACTTTGGCCAGGTCGACCAAAATACCGTTCTGGTTGACAAGGTGCCCAAGAAACTGCACCTCGCGCAACCAGAACTCACACTTGGAGAACTTGGCGTACAAGCTCTCCCTCCTCGGGGTATCCAAAACCTATCACAAGTGCTCCTCATGCTGCTCCTGCGTCTTGGAGTAAACCAAGATATCATCAACGAAAACTATCACAGACCGATCCAACATCGGTCTGCATACGCAGTTCATGAGGTCCATGAACGCGGAAGGAGCATTGGTGAGCCCGAAGGGCATCACCACGAACTCGTAGTGGCCATAGCGAGTCCGAAAAGCAGTCTATCTTGAAAAACCAAGATGCCCCCTGTAGCTGGTCGAATAGATCATCAATCCTCGGGAGTGGGTAACGGTTCTTCACCGTTACCTTGTTCAGCTCCCGGTAGTCTATTCACTTCCGATGCGACCCATCCTTCTTCTTCACAAACAGGATCAGGGCTCCCTAGGGTGAACTGCTCGGCCTAATGAATCCATTATCTAGCAGCTCCTACAACCGTGTAGACAATTCATGCATCTTAGGAGGAGCCAACCGATATGGTGCCTTGGCTATCGGTGCCGCACCAGGGACCATGTCAATCCTGAACTCTACCTGTCTCTCCGGAGGTATCCCAGGCAGCTCCTCTGGGAATACGTCCGAGTACTCTCGCACCACTGGTACATCACTCACAGTCGCCTTACCGGGTATCCATAACGTAGGCGACATACCATACGCAACCCTGATGTAGGTAGCGCCTAGCCCTCGTTGCAATACACATAGCTGGCCCACACTGCGGTCTCTCGCCCTGAATCACCAGCTCTTCCCCACTTGGGGTCCTGACCCGTACCAACTGTTGCGCACAGTCGATCACCGCCCCATTAGGGCTCAACCAATCCATGTCTATGATAACCTTGTTCCCACGCAACGAAATGGGAACTAAATCCACTAGGTAGTGCTCCTCATACAGTCTCAAAACACAATCTATGAAAACCTCTGATGCTCGCAATTGATCGGTCGTCAGCAATCTCGACCTCAAGAGGGCAATCCAACATGCCCAAAGACTCAGGGAACCTCTTGCTTAGTGCAAGAGAGACAAATGATCGGGTAGCCCCGAATCGAATAACACCTGGACTGGGATATCGTTCACATGGAACGATCCTAAACAACACATAAAACATATATATAAATATCATAAACGACATATAATAAGAGATAAGGAGAAGAAAACATACCCGTCACCACATCGGGTGCGGTACGCGCCTCCTAAGCGGTCAACTGGAAGGCTCGGCTCCTCACCGCTGGAGCCTCTGTCTTGTCCTGTCGGTCATCCGTAATCCGCAGTGTCGCTGGAGCTGGCGCCGCCACTGGCGCTGCTGCTGCTGTCAATCTCGGGTAGTCGGCCTTTTTATGGCCCTTCTAATTGTAATGGAAGCAAATCAGGTCTGATGTCTGAAAGGTGGGGATAGGGTTAGTACAATCCTTGCAAAAGTGCCCTGTCTTGCTGCACTTATAGCAGCCCGATGAACCTAGTCTACAAACCCCCTCACGTGGCTTGCCGCATTTCCCGCAGCGGCTCCGGCCCTGATGGCCCTTCGACCTAGAGTCAGATCCCTTGGGTTTCTTCCTCGAAACCCTAGTAACCTGCCCTGTCTCTTCATTCCTTTTCCTGAGGTGCTCGATATCAATCTCCCTCTCCCTCGCCCTCGCAATCATGTAGTCCAATGTGGGGCATCCCAAGTAGCTGACATGTTTCCGAATGTCAGCCCTCAATATGTCGTGGTAGCGGGTCTTCCGCATCTCCTCGTCCCCTGCGTACTGAGGCACCAATAAGGCCCTCTCCCCAAACTTGGCGGTAATCTCCGCCACCGACTCAGTCACCTGCCTCATATCCAAGAACTCCCTGGCCAGCTGCTGAAGCTCCACAGCCGGCGCGAACTCGACCCTAAACCTGGTCATAAAATCCGACCAAGTCATGGCCTCAATGGCTGAGGCTCCCAGTGAATCACCAACTGACTCCCACCAATCTCGAGCTCTGTCCCTCAAACTGTTGGATTTGGTGTCTAAGCCCATAACTATTTTGGTATGTATTTGACCCGATTATGAGCATGATCCTTTTGGGTAGCCTTCACTCATGCAACTTGATAGGATGACAAGAGGAGAGAGAGTAGAATTTATTATGTGAATAATAAATTCGTACTAAAAATGGTTTTATTAATATATTACAAGATTAATATATTATTTGGAAATCCTATTATTTAATTAATATTGATCAGAAATTAATTTGGTGGTCAAAAGAGACTGATTAAATAATTGGGGACTGTTATGCAAATCATTGATTGTTGCATAAATGGGCTGATGGACTCCATAGAGTGGAGTGGACGAAATTTATGGGGAAGCCCAATAAGATTTCGTCCAAGGGCTCTAAGGAAGGAGTCCATGGGCTGCTTGTTGCCTAAGCTAGGTATTAGGTTTTCCACCTGAAAACCCTAACAGCCACAACTATATAAAGGACCCCATACAAGAGGATTTTCGTCCAATGCTTCTTAGAGACCCTAAGTGGTGAAATCCTTCCCTCTCCTAAGTCATCTTCTTGCAAGGGTGTTTGTGACTCCATTAGAGGTGCAACACTTGGGGCACTAAGCTTTCAGAGGTCAAGGATATTCAAGGTGTTCTTGTTGTTTCTACAGAACAAGAAAGGTAAGATCTAAAACCCTAATTTTATGTCAATTTTGAAATTGGTATGCTAGTTCTTAGGGTTTATAAGCTTTGGATGATTTGCATGTACAATTAGATAAACCTAGATCCAAAGTTTTAGGGGTTTGCATGTGCACCATAGGATTGATGTTTTGCTTAAAACCCATCAGTGATATCAGAGCCATGTTGGTTTTCTTTTGTATTTGATGCATATCTTAATCGTTCAAAGAAAAAGGTTTTTCGTTTTTTGCTTTTGCTTGGTGACCACGACGTGGCATAGATTGCCACGACGTGGTGGCGGGTCAGAGTGCAAATCTCGGGATTTTGGCCTATTTTGGATTGGGATAATTACCAAAAATGTTTTTGATTAATAAAATCTGATTTTATTAAACTTATATGATTATACTTATCAAAATAGAAGATAATTGCAAATTAATTAGATAATTATTGCCTTATATGATAACCCTAATTATTTGAATTATCTGATTGAATTATCTTGCCATGTAATTGGATTAGGTCAAATTTAGATAATCACTAATTAATTGTTTAATTAAATTATTTGTAATTTGATCTACTATGTTTTGAAAAGTTTCAAAACTTTCCCTTAAGTTTTGGAATTTAAATTTTTGATTAAAAGTTTAATTTTGAAATATTTAAATTCTAAACCCTAGAATTTTACAAGTTTAAAATTCAACCCTTATACTATATAATATTACAAGATTAATAATATATATGTATAAGATTAAGCTAGTCTTACCGTTAGTATGCCTCATTCACGAAGCCGATCTATAAGGGGGGTATAAGGTTGCTGCCTATAAAATGGCAGTTTAATGGGTGTCCACTCTCACCCACCGCTTCCTTGAATGACAGAGGGTCATTAGCCGAACGGGTAGGATAGGGCAACTAATTCCTCATTATAAGTATACTTATTAATAAAGTAACTAAATGTTTTTACAAAATTCCCAATCTTAGTTACTTTATGAAAAATGTGAAATTGTATGCTATTCCATGAAATTGCACTTTGCACCTTGCCAAGTCGTTAGTGGAGCGCGTGTGGCTAACCAAAACACTAATTTGGGACTAGCTTGGGTGATAAAGGGTGGCTCGATGTTTATCATAGACTAATGGAGCGTGTGTGGCTAACCGACATATTGGTTAAGTGGTAAATGACATCGAGAGCACCAAACATATTTGCATGGTTATTCACACCTTATTTGTGATATTCGGCATCCGAGTCACATACTTGAAGGGAATAATCAAGATTAGACATGCCATTGAAGAGTTCAATGAATATCAAAAGATCTAGGAGTTTCAATTCATTTAAAACCTAAATTTTCTTTTTCGTTTTTCATAGTGGAAATTGGTAAATCGTCATTTACCTACCTTCAAATATTATGCAACTGGATTACGGCATCCCTCTTCCGAGTTGTAGAATATTGTGTTGGGTCCTAGCCTTGATATTCCATTTGGGTGTTATATCGAGGACTCTTATCAACTAACTTGAATTTTCTCCTTTTTTGTACATGTCAAACAACTATGGTTTTCCTGAATCCTTTGGAAAAGGCTTTCCACAAGAAGATGATGTTCCACGATTAGATCATGGAAATCATGGTTCACTTCCTCCACCTCCTCAAATAATTCTCCCTGACCCACACGTTCGAAGACTTGAAAAGTTCAAGATCACTCAAGCCCTATTGGCAAAAAGACATGAAGATGGAAAGTCTGTGTGTGCACACGTATTGGAGATGAAGTCACACATTAATAGGGTGGGAATGCTGGGTGTTGTTGTCTCTAGGAAGCTGGCTGTTGACTGGGTTCTTCAATCGCTTCCTGACTCATACAGTGAGTTCATTAGAGAGTACTATATGATGGACCACGACGTGACCCTCATTGATCTCACCTATTTGCTTATTGCTGCTGAATCAGCAATGATTTGGAGCACTGGTCAAACAAATTTGTCTGGTGGATCAACCTCCCAAACTTCCATGGACATTGAAAATAGCGTAATTGGAAGTCCAGAAAAGGCTAAGTCTTAGATTGTCCCGTGTGCTGTTCCAAAAGAGTCTACTTGTTTCTATTGCCAAAAGAAGGGGCATTGGTTACGAAGCTGCCGCGACTACCTAAGAGATCTAAGAGATGGGAGAGTCAAGATGTATGACTCTGCTTAAGGTAAAATCCACTATCTAACTCTATTAAGTTTCTGTTTGTAGATTCTTAATACATGATGCGATAAGATTACATTTTGATGTTTTGTAGGATCGAAGAAAAGAAAGGAAGCTTAAAGGAAGAAGCGTGCTGAGTCTGATCGCGAAGAAATGGATTTCGATCACATGGTTCGAAGATCGGATTTTTAAGCTGCTACTTTAGAGTTAGGCTAGATTGCTAAGGAATATTTACATAGTTTTCATTTGTAATTGCGTTGTAAGGACAAGTTTTTCCGCGTTTTTATGAATAAACTAAATTTTGATTTTCTTATTTATATTTCCTTGCAATGTCATTTGCGAAAATTGGTGTTTGAATGTTTCTAGTTTTAGCAATATTGTGAATGGCTTTGATTCTTAATTGTGGTAGTGTCGAAAGTTTACCAAATAGGTAAAGTTTCTCATCGCCCAAGTTTCAATTGGACAGAAACTTGGAATCATACAACTAGTATTGTGTGATGAATGAGAACCTTTATATTTGGCAAATTGAGATTAATTCCTTGACAAAGAGTCAAGTGGAGGACTAAGGATTTGGTACACATTGTTGTGCACTGGTCAAGTCCACCACATAAAACAATGAGACTATTCGTCATGATTTACTAAAAGGTTAGTAAATATGGTTATGCTTACAAGATTAAGTGTAATTCTAGATCATTGGAAAAGTTTCAATGAATGGTATAATGAATATGAAGAATCATATAGGCAGAAAGATAAAAGTTTCTCCAATCTAAAAAGAAGGGAGAGTACTTGAGTATCATGTTATATGATCGTCTTAATGATTATGAAACCATATCACAATTGATCCTCTAAGGACATCTTAGTGCACTAGTATGGATAAGAAGAGGAATTGGAAATTGTTGAAATGGTTAAATCAAAAGAAGAATCGTACTTCGTTCCAAAATCGAGTCTTAGAGGTAAACTCCAAGATTGTGACTTGAGTGACACATCTTAAGAAGGTTTATAAAACACTTATCAAATGTGGAATAGAAAAATGTCTTCTTATTCCTGCACATTTGAAATTGATAAGCGGTGATGTCTTGGATAAGACAAAGACCAACTAGGACCAATTGTGTGAAGTGTTTGTCTTGATAAGAGCCCACACTAACTCTTGAATATTTTGTTTGTCAAGGAATGTTTCTTGACAAGAGAATCTTATATGTCAAGAGGTCAGTGGGAGTCTTAATGGTCTTGAATAGTTTCAAGAACTAATCAAGAGTAAACCTACTGTTAATCACTAGCACGCGACTTGAGGTTTGTAACCTATCGTGTTGACATACTCTTATTTATGTGCCATTGCAGCTGAGTTGACTGTGCATGTGAGTTCTATGAGTTCTCATTTGAATGCATAAAGGCAGAGCGCCTTAATCAATGAAAGTTCATTAATCTGTATAGGTGAGCTGTTGAACAACTTGGAAGACATGGTGGGCACTTGTGCTGCCAAGTGGCAAGAAATTAAGATTGAATAAGTTCAGTCCATATGAGTTTGATTTTGTCATAGACCTTGTCTTATGATAATGGTTGGAATTGACAAATTCACATGGATAGGAACACATACACCATAAAATCTAAGTGTCATAAGGTTTCTCTCCATTTCATGAAAATGATTATGAGGAAACGCTTTCACTAAGAAGATTTTAAGGAGTTAGCTGTTGTGTAAAATTGCATTCTCAGATTCGATTATGATTACGACACCCCTCTTCATAGTTCGAATTTTGAGATTTGACAAATAGTTTGAACATTTAAGACTTATTGCTATAAGTTCTGAAATTGTTTAGACACACATGTGAGCTATCTAAGGAAAGGTGTATAAGGTTGAGAAGCCTAAATAAAGGTTTGTTGAAGCATCTCATATCAGAAATCTGAACTTTGGTAGTGAAAGTCTATAAGTATTGATTTCTAGAAGTCCAGTTGATTGCTGAATACATGTCAAAGCTAGTGGGAGAATAAGTGTTATGCTGGTTAGGATATAATTATCATGATAGTGGGAGCATGATTATTATGGTAAGTATTGCGAGTTAGCAATATTAATTATAGAAAACAAAAGGTTCAATTCGCAAAGTTGCAGAGGTTGAAAAGTTGTTTTGCTATAATTAAGGGAGAGAATATTATACTTCACTTCAAATCTAAAAGCTTAGATCAAGAAATTTTAATGAAATTTAGTCAAAGGACATATATGAATGTTATGTTGAAAAGGTTCGACGTAAGAGAATTCTATATATGGCAATATTATAGCAAGAGACTGATAAAGTATCACGTCTTTATGTAGGACATTATGTATTGTATCCCATACGCTTCAGGTATATGATCGATTGCATATGCTATAATATTCACGCGTTCTGATTTTCCAAATGCCTAGGGCATTAAGAGGGAAAAAGGACCAGAACCAGAAATGACTAAAATAATTAAACAGCTGTCAAGGACAATCTGAGGTTCGCTAAGGATTGGTCGCTTATGAGCAGTTGGAAGTATAGTAATGAATGGACCATATTGGCATTATTATGAATAGATATGAATCTATTAAGAATAAGTTGTCATATGGCGAATATGGAAATGTTTCCATAATGGGAGTTGAATATTGAGAATCTATGTAGATTAGAAAAATTTTATGCAAGAAGGATGTTCAAAGGAATGTACCTTGAATGTGAGACTTCATGTCTATGGAATTGTCTTGTAACAATCTCCAATAGAGCACTCTGTAATTTCGTTGGCTAAGTCCTGGTGACTTTTGTGCTGTGACATTACAAAATGATCATTGCATAAAATGTTAGAATCTAACATATTCTGGAGAATGTTGGTATTCTTACACTTATGATAAGGATTAGGAATTGTGAAATGAGCATCATTAGAAATGTGTTCAATTACTTTCACAAAGTAAGGACCATAGGTAAACATAGTGTGCATGCTTGGAGCATAGGTAAACATAGTGTGCATTCTTGGAGCATGGGACAACTGGTGTTCTAATTTAAGTAGTAAGTTGATTACTCGAAACATTATACGATAAATAATGTGTAATGAGTATGGTGATTAAATAAAAGGTGTTTTATTTATATTCATAAGTTCTTAGACCATATTGGATTCGATTATTCTTGTGTTTCACTTTGCATGTTTTGATGAATCAAAGAATCAAGTATAAAACAAATCAGAGTATGAAATCAATTAAGAATGCGAGATTGAACACCAGATGTAAATATGATATTGTTTCAGCTCTATTATGCTTTCGAATGTTTACAGAGAATAAAGACAGGTCTGTAAAAACTCTTATCTAACTCTAGTAAATATCCCTATTTATAGGGAACTGAAAGGGTACAAAATATATACTAAGGCATAGACACTAACACTTCGAATAAAAGCGCCTTAGTAAAATACATTACAAGACATTCGAAGAGTACATAATACAATTAGACTTATTACAATAATTCGACCCTTACAACCTCCCCCTTTGTAATCAAAGTCGAACTACTTAATTTGTAAGAAGCTGGATGGAATACAACATTACTCTTCGAATCTCCGTGTACCAGGAGATTATCTTCTTCAGCTCTTTCTTATCTCCTTCATTGTTCTTCTTACAGTGATTCATACGAACAATTAAATTTGTATATTGAGACATTGAATACCTTTCCACTTCGCATGCCTGGAACAAGAAACGTTTTGCTTTACCAGCCTTGTCTTTTCCTGCGAAGACCATTCCAAAAGGCTTCAGGCAAATTTCACCATCAGCATACTTCTTCAATTCCACCTGAGTCTTTGTTGGAGCCATCGGAGCTTTAATTTCCATACCTTTAGCCGTAGCTAACTCCACATCTGTAAGAGCCAAGCACTCATAGTAATTTTCGATGAAAATCTTGATGTGAGCAACCCCAAGCTTGAATTCATCAGGTTCTGTGTTTTGAAGGTATGAAAATGATTTGTCTTTTAAAATTAATGCAACTTGTATAAGATCATACAAGTTCATTAATGGAAAATCTGCAACAGTAAACTCACAAATATTTCCATTTGCCCTGGCAACCACATACTTGAAATTTTGGACTGTGTTTTCGAATACCACATCCTTTTTCATACTGATCACTTTCTTGATTTTAATCAATGACCACACTTCCTCAGGGGCTTTTGCAAGAACACCATGAAAACGAATTTTCATGTGTGTACCTTCATCCTTTTCTTTAAAATTTCCTTCTGCTTTGAGCTGAGGCATGATGAACATCATTTCGTTTATTGGAAAATCCAGCTGGCTTGCATCAGTATTCGTGACCAAATAACTTTGTTTTGGTTTCTTCTCAAACGAATACATGTGATTATACGCTACCTTGGCCTCAATTGTTTCGTAATTGTAGTGTTTGGATGGATCACCTTTGTCCATTCCCTTCGGATCACCAGCACGCTGAGCCATAATGCTTTGAATCAACCTTAGTTTTTCAATTTCAGCTTCTGCTTCAGCCTTCTTTTCTTCTTTCGACTTTTCCACAACAATCGATTTCCCTTTATCTTTCAAGGCTGAAGTATTAATTACTTCTTTTGGTTTCGAACCACTCTCACCAGTCTCTGTAGATTTACCAATTACAATTCCTTTCGAAATCGGTCTTGTAATAGGTAACGTTGTAACGACTGTTGAAGTAACCATCCCAACAGAAACTATAACTGGCTTTGTTGTTGGGATCTTTGAATAAAATACCTTTCCTACAACTTTCGCATCTTCATCACTCGCCTTCGATTCACCAGTTTTTCTTTCTCCCCCTTGCACCCCTGTGAAAACAGGTGGGGTTTATGTTTTTGGAAGAAGGCTTGTAATGCGAAATATAGGAGCGAGTTGCTTGTTGAGAAGTGTTTCGAATTGTATGAATTTTTGTGATAAAAATTCAGGAGTAATTAGGGAAGAAGAAACCGGCTTGACTGATAGATCTTTTAACTCTTTTAACAAAGTGATCACTTCCAAAAAGTTGTCACTTTCGGATGTTGAAAGTTGAGTTAGTTGTGGACTCAAATTTTCATACAATTTAACAAATCGTGTGACTGCATCACAAATGATATCAACCTTTTGATTCAGAGAAGCATAATCTTGTTGAAAAGTTTCAATTTCTTTTTGCATGTCTTCGCGGAATTCACGAATTTGCAAATTGACATCCTCCCTTACTTTCTTCACTTCTTGAACAAAAAGAACATGCCATTCTTTTGTGACATTCTTCAATTCTTTCACATCACTGGTAAACTTTGAATTTTGAGAATTGATCCGAAGTTCATTATTTTGATCATTATGATCAACCTTCTCCAAAATTTGAGATTCAGAGTCTTTAATCATCCCCGATACTTTACTGACAATTCTGGCTTCGAACATTTTCAACAATGAATCAACCTCCAAACTTGAAACAAACGAACCACCCCCAGATCAGCTTGAGATTGAATTATAGAATTCAACTTCTGATTCAGAATTTTAAATTGTTTCATGGTCAGCAGCATATGATCTGGAAACGCCTCTTCCTCTTCATGAAATTCTAATTCTTCAAACGTACCTCCAAACCCCTCAGTATCAGTTTCTGTCTCCATAAAAATGGTTTCTTGAACATTCGAATTCGGTTTGGGTGTGTCAGTGGATTGAGAAGAAAAAATAGAAGTGAATGGTTGATTGATAATGTTTTCGAATGTAGGAGAATCAGTGGTTGAAGTAGTGGGAATAATGGATGGTGGTAAAGAAACAATACTTTCGAAGGGAGCAGAAGTAGATTGACCTTGATCTTCATTCTTCGCATCTCCATCACCCATATTGACATTTGCATCCGTATCAGATACGTTTGCAGGGATGCCTGAAGTTCGTACCGCCTCAGAAACTGATTTGGCAACCGAATCTTCAGGTGGTATGACGACTGTCTGCTCAGGAGTTGAACTTCCTGCGTGAGGAGTTAACTCTGGTGTTTCTGGAATTCTTTCACCATCATCTTCTGTTGAATCAGTAGAAATCACGAGTTTTCGGATCTTCTTCTTCTTCTTCTTTGACAAATGTTTTGCCATATCCTCAGCCCTTCGTTTCTTGGACACCGGAGAAAAAGGTGCTGGTACTTCTCTAATTAAAACACCTTGATGAGTGATTTGAGGTTTTCGAACCACTTTATTTGTAGGAGACTTGCTTTTATGGGTTGACTTCATTTTGATTCTTCGAAACATACCAGTCTTCGAAGGAATGACTACATGCTCTTGTGTTTCTTCAATAATAGGCTCAATCACTTGAGTCTCAGCAACAGACACTTCAACTGTTTCAGGCTTCTTCTTTGGAGATTTCGAAGATTTTAACTCTGTTTCAGTCTTCTTCCTCTTCTTGGATTTCTTATCATCTCTTCCCAATAGTATGCCAGTTTCGATTGTAGAATCAATGGTCTTCAAATATGCCACCAAGACAGAATTCGAAGGATCAACTCTTTTAAGCATTGCATCGGGAATACGAGCAACTGATGGAAAAACATCAGCACTATCTGTGACGTCCTTCGGATAGTGGTACGATTGAAAAACGGCTTTTTCTTCATCATTGGGTACCAAAATTCCTTCCTTGTTGTAAAAGTATTGCAAAATCAAGCTCCAGTATCTTGCACACGAAATACCATGAATAGCATTCGTGTGTTCTACACCCTTTTGGAATTCCTTCCATAATTGTGTAGAATAATCCACTTGAAGATCATAATAGATTCCAACAACCATTGCATAAACCTCCATTCTTCCTTTGTCAAGACCAACTGTTCTCCCAATTAAACATCTTAGAAAAATTCCAAATAAGAAATTCCATAGTCGTGGAAGACCAGATTTCTTAAAATTACTGATCTTTGATAGTGGAGGCTGATATCCCATCTCATTAAACATATTGACAATTTGAGGAAATGTGAAAGCAACATATGGAGGTGAATTCGGAATTTCAAGAATTTGACAAAATAGTTTCTTGGATAGCCTGACCTTTTTGTCGTTCACCAGATGAAAAGTAATCGTATCAGAAGCTTTGTTGTAAGTAGCAGTTGATCCTGCTTGAGAAAGCCAGAACATTGGAACAGAGAATGAACTGAACATCGCCTTAGACAAAACAGAGTTCTTCAAGGCAACGATTAGCATTTTCAATTCTTCCGGGTATTGAGAAACATCACCCTCCAAGTGATAGTTTGTTGCTTGAATCTTCATTATTGGTAATGAAGAGGCATCTTTAGTGGTATGAGAATCAACATGAACAGAAGTCGCCATTGTTAGGGTTTGAAGATTTTGATGATCAAAGAATTTGGGAATTTTTCTTTTTGAACGCGTAAACTGATAATGAACCCTTGAATCCCCTTTTATATGTAACCCTGAAGTTTGAATTTGAAGCGGGATAGGTATTTAATGATATCCGACGTGGCACCTTGAAAATCGAACCATTACTGCATAAAAGTAGCCATGCGTCAAAAAGTAGCTGTCACATCTCCTTGAAAATCGGACAGAATACCATACGTCATTTATAGACAGCCTTTCTTGTTATCCCCAAGATGATTGTAACCGTCAGAACCCTTCGTATGGAAGCAAGGCTCTTTCACTTTTGGGATGAAAAGCGAAGTCATATGCCAGATGTTTGAAATCATCAGCCTGAGTTGGTATTACTCAGAACCTCAAGGATTTCGTGAGTGCAGTGTTCCAAAGAATGTAGACAAGAAACAAAGATAAGAAAAATTTGGGATATTGTGATGTCAAAATTTGAATTTGACACAAAAGCAGATGAAATCCCGGGCAAAGATTGCTTTGTTAATCATTAAGAAAAATGATCAACAACTTGTGTAGGTTCCCGTGAATTACAATCGAGTACTTGTTGATAAGTATCGAAGGGCTTCTTTTATAATGCTTCGTGGGTAGGAAAAAAATTTCGTTACATATCATCCTAAACATAAGGTGAGAAATTGTAATAGAAATTACTTGTTTAACCAGTGTAGTCAGTGACAAGTGTGTTTTGAAAATTTTAAGTGACATGGACTTTCGAATGAAACTCACACGGAAATCATATTCAAGAAAAAAAAATTTGTGCTGGATCTTGTTGGGTAACAAACATCATGGTTTTCGAATGTTTGATCAAGACCACTCATTTGAAATGAATATGATTTGGAGTTTCGATTTTTGGTACTGAAACAAATGTTTCGTGAAAATCTGGAACATTGTTCCCCGTCAATTCCTTAAAAGTATATTGAAAATTGGGTTTCACTTTCATCACGGTCTCATGATGTCAGATCATAAACACAGATTTTTGATATGTCTAAGTCTCGATGGGTTTGATCAGAGACCTCTCGGACATATGTCTTTGTGTGTGATCGTGTAAGAACTTTATAGGTGAAAAAGATTGATGTAAGACACGAAAAGTACCTCTGTTATTTTTGGACCAAACAGTAAACTCTTAACTCATTTTGAGAAGAGTCAGGTAGCTCAGAGACTAATGTGAATATAAGCCTGATTGGGAAGAAATTTTCGTATGAATAATTTCATTAAGGCTTTCGTACACACACATTGAGTCATTGGAGGCTTTTGGACAACATGCAACAGCATGCTTCTAGGGACAACTTAGCTAGTTCAAGTGATGAAAAATGTATTGATTCATACGAAAAAAAATGTACCTGACCCTAGAACTGTAAGCATAATCCACTTTATATCTTCATGATGTTCTGCAACAAAACACTAAAAAGAAATAAGATTCAAAATATTTTTGTTGTTTTGAATTTTTCGAAAGTAGAGACAGAACAAACAAAAATCTTTTTGGATTTTTAAGTTTTCAAAAATTAAATGACAAAACAAAAGAAAATCTTTTTGGATTTTTGATTTTTCGAAAATTAAAAATAAACTGTACTTGTTGCAAAAATACGAAATTTTATCATCCCCTTATAAGTGACAAATGTACGAATCCGAAGGGGTCGAAGCGTTGACTATGAACAGTAACCTCTGAATCAACCCTTAAATAAAGTGACAAATTTACGAATTTGAAGGGGTCGAAGCGTTGACTATGAACAGTAACCTCTGAATTCTGACGGATATTGCTTTGTCTTTCATTCAGCGCCTCTGAATCATTCATGGTCATTCATCATTCGCCTTTTTCACATGGAACAGAATTTCCATCGATCATTCCAAGTCCTTCTATAATTTTCACAAGGGATTTTTTATCTAAAGGTTTCGTGAAAATATCAGCTAACTGATCAGTTGTTTTCACGAAATGTACTTCGATATTCCCATCCTTCACATGATCCTTGATGAAATGATAACGAAGTGCTATATGTTTAGTCTTCGAATGCTGCACAGGATTATGACAAATTCTTATTGCACTTTGAGAATCACAATATAATGGAATCTTTTTCATATTGATTGCATAATCACGCAATTGACTTTGAATCCATATAATTTGTGAAGTGCAAGCAGCAGCAGCCACATATTCTGCTTCAGCTGTTGAAATGGATACACATGTTTGCTTTTTCGATTGCCAGCTCACCAATTTGCCATCTAGAAATTGACATCCACCACTTGTGTTTTTTCGATCAAGATTACACCCACCCAAGTCTGCATCCGAATATGCTTGTACAAAGAACCCAGTTTTTGAAGGATACCACAATCCTAACGAAATTGTTCCTTTAAGATAACGAAATATATTCTTCACAACAGTGAGATGTGGTTCTCATGGATTAGACTGATACCTTGCACAATTACACATATAAAACATGATATCAGGTCTACTTGCTGTAAGATATAGTAATGAACCAATCATGCTCCTATAAAGAGTTATGTCAACTGCAGGTTTATCTAACGAAGGTGTCAACTTTATGCCAGTTGCCATTGGAACTCGTAACTTTGTGCTATTCATCAATCCAAACTTTTCTAGCAGATTCTTCGTATATTTTTCTTGATTAATAAAAATTCCTTCTCTGTTTTGATGAATATTCAAACCAAGAAAATTATTGATTTTTCCCATCATGCTCATTTCGAACTTACTTTTCATAAAATCTTCGAATTCTCTAGATAAAGCAGGGTCAGTTAAGCCAAAAATAATATCATCAACATAAATTTGAACAAACATTAGATGATCCCCAACTTTCTTTCGAAATAATGTGGGATCAACAGATCCTTGTTTAAATTTAGATTGTTTCAAAAATGAAGTAAGAGTTGCATACCATGCTCGTGGTGCTTGTTTCAAACCATAAACTGCCTTATCTAAAATATAAACATGATTTGGAAATTCCTCATTAATAAAACCTGGGGGTTGTTCCACGTAAACTGTTTCTTCAAGCTCTCCATTTAAAAATGCAGACTTTACGTCCATTTGATAAACATCAAAGTCTTTGTGAGCTGCATAAGCCAGAAATATACGAACCGCCTCGAGTCTTGCGACAGGGGCAAAAGGTTCTTCATAGTCGATTCCTTCTTGTTGTGAATATCCTTTAACAACAAGTCTGGCTTTGTTTCGAACAATATTTCCATCTTTGTTGGTTTTATTTTTAAAAATCCATTTTAACCCGACAATCGAAACATTTTCAGGTTTAGGAATTAATCTCCAAACTTTGTTTCGTTCAAATTCAGACAATTCAGATTGCATTGCAACAACCTAATCTGAGTGTTCCATTGCAACCTTAACTCTTTTTGGTTCAATTTTAGAGATGAAAACATTGAACATGCAAAATTCTTAATGAGTATTCAATACCTCATTCTTTGCACGAACTTGAGCTCTTGTTAAAACACCCTCTTGTGGATTCCCAATCACTTGATTCTTCGGATGATCTCTTGTCCATTTTTCCATTGGCGGATATGCTGGATCAAATTCCAGAGGTGCATCTTCGTATATATCATCATTCTCTGAACCTGCAATCGAACAAACATCATCAAAATCATTATTATTCTCAATGTTTTCTAAATGCTCCCCCTCAACATTATGCTCCCTCTCAACATCATGCTCCCCCTCAACATTAGCATTCACTCTTCCATTCTCCCCCTTGAAAGAATGTTCTTCCTCAACTAGAGTATTCGAATCCAATTGCTCCCCCTCCACTGGATTGTTTTGCATAATTTCGCCTTTCTCTGGAGAAGTTGATGTTGAATTATCAGTAAGCTTTGTTAGTTCAGAGAGATGATTATCATTTGCATTTATTTCAGCATCAACTGCATGATCTGAAATTCCAAAAATTAAATCAAAATCAATATCTAAGGTTTGTGAGGATTCAGATTCATCTTGTATGTTTTTTAGAATAGGATGATTTTCAAACTGCAATGTAGTTTGTTTAATGTAATAATCATCAAATGTAAGATTAAAAGTTTCGTCAACTTTTCGTGTTCTTTTGTTCAACACACGATATGCGACTGAATTATGCGAATATCCTAAGAAAATCCCTTCATCTGCTTTAGCTTGAAATTTCGTAAGATTATCCTTGAGATTCATAATGAAGCACCTGCATCCGAAAACATGAAAAAATTTGACGTTAGGTTTTCGATTGTTGAGAATTTCATATGGAGTAATGTTAAAATGAAGATGAATGAAAGATCTGTTTTGAGTGAAACATGCGGTGGATACTGCTTCAGCCCAAAGGTATTGTGGAAGATTCGATATGCCAACATAGTCCTTGCCGCTTCGCATAGAGTCCTATTTCTTCGTTCAACAACACCATTTTGTTGTGGTGTGTATGGAGATGAAAAGTTATGCGAAATTCCTTTGTCCACCAAAAATGAATCAAGGACCTTGTTCTTAAATTCAGTTCCACGATCACTCTTAATTTTTCGAACAATCTTCTTCAATGTTGTTTCCATCTTTTTGATAAAGTCAATCATGATTTGTACAACTTCGGATTTAAGCCTGAGAAAATAAACCCACGTAAATCTGGAAAAGTCATCAACAATAACTAAAATGTACCTTTTCTTGTTGAGAGTTGAAACGGTTGAAGGACCACACAAATCAGTATGTAAGAGCTCCAAAGGTGCAACAATTTTCGAATCTATCGTAATTGGATGACCTTGTTTATGTTGCTTTCCAACTTCACAAGCTGCACATAAAGAATTATTGTCAAATTTAAGTACAGGTAAACCTCTGACCAAATCTTGTACCACTAGTTTATTGATGTTTCGAAAATTAAGATGAGAGAGTCGTCGATGCCAAAGCCAACTTAAGTCTGATGTTGCTTTCGAAAGAAGACATATAACAGGTTTCCCTACTATCGGATTGATGTCCAAAGTGAACATGTCACCTTTCCTTTTGGATTTCAGTAACACTTCTTTTGTGTTGACATTCGAAATAACACTTCCTTCTTCGTTAAAAAGAACTTGATTGCCAGTGCCCACAACAAGTTGGGAAACACTTATCAAGTTATGTTGAAGACCTTCAACATACACCACACGATTCACTGTGAATTGTCCGTTCGTGATCTTCCCATATCCTTTGACTTGACATTTTTGATTGTTCCCAAACTTCACAACTCCAACATTTTTTAGACTTCGAAAATCACGTAAATTCTCCTTCTTCCCAGTCATGTGACGAGAGCAACCACTATTGATGTACCATTTATTATCATATTGCTCGTCACACAGTACCTACAATCAATGGAAAAATTTAGGTACCCAAGGCTTTTTAGGTCCTTGGAAATTAGATTTCAATTTCGAATGAAATGAAGAACTTTTAACCCAATCACAAACTTTGGTTTTGAGACTATCAATTAAGTTTACATCTTCATTTAAAGGAACCGAAACATAAGTTTTTGATGGTTTCGAATGTTCACTGACATTACCCTTCGAATTCTGAGTTTGTGAATGAACATTCTTTGCTTTTATTACTGGTTTCCAAGCTTTGACTGATATGTTCGAATCCTTAGAAGATGAACTGCCGTTTGATGAAGTATTCACATACTTCTCATATGCTTCGTGAATTTGCTCATTTGAAAATGTATTCGACTGATACATCTTTCCTTTGCCTTCAAGCCAATGATCAATGTTCTTCCTTGAAGTCATTCCTTTTTCTCGTGAAATTTTCATAGTTTCTTTCTTCGTTTGATTTGGAAAATTTGGCTTTTGAGGAACAAAATCAACTTTTGGATTTGTTATAAAAGATTGAGCATATGATGTATCAACTGTTGATTTAAAATGTTGACGTTGAAGAAATTTTTTATTTGGATTTGAGTTATTTGAAAATATTCTTGGAATATTAGTTTCTGAAACTTTCGAAAACCTTGGTTGTTTATTTACTTCAGACTTTGAATGATTTGATTGAGATGAATGTTGAGGTTTTGTTGAAAAAGAGGAAATTTTAGCTTTAAAAACATTTTTGGGTGATTGTGATTCAGACATCTTTTGAGACTCAACATTTTGTCAAAATATTTTCTTTCTTGCTTGTCTTTTTGAAATGTTGTTTTCTTTCGAAAATCTGTCAATTTGATCTTTGTATTCCTTGGAGTTTAGTTTGACAACTTTTTAATTTTCCTTTATAACTTGTTTTGAATTCTCTTTTTCAATTTTTGATTTTTCAACCCATTTTCTTTGTGGTTTTTGACATTGAAACACGTACAAATTTTTTGTTAAGTTGTTTTCAACTGTGCTTTGATTTGCGAAAAAAACCTTCATCAGTTGTTTTTGAATTATCCTCCTCAACTAATTTCTTTAATTCTGGTTTGATACTCTCAACATTTCCAGTTGTTACGAAAACTTGATTTGGAAAAATGACATCATCTGTGCACTTGAAATTTGGATAAACCACAGTATTTGTTTCAAGGTAATGTTCACCTTTTTCAGTCTTTACTTGTTCGAACTTTTGTGTATCACCATACACCTGATCAACCACTATTCGTGGAGTTTCTTCTTCCTTTGAAGATTTCTTTTCCTTCGAAAATTTCTCTTCATTTTCATCATCGCTATCATCAGTTTGACTGTCTTTGATATCCACGAAGTTTATATCACAAACTTTCGAAGTTGAAGGTATTTCAATTTCTTTCTCAACCATCAAATCCTTAACTATTTCTTTTCCTTGAAATGTAGATGCAACATTAACAACAGACAACTAGGAACAATCAACATCCTCAAGTTCACTAATTTCACTAATATTGTCAGAATTATCTTCAATATCAGCAAAATTAGATTGAGAATCAGATGTTGAATTCTCAGTCTTTTTCAAAATTTGAATTTGTTCAGATTTAGTCAAAGTATCATTCACTATGTTAACTAATTCATTCGCATTAAGACATTCATCAATTTTGACAATTCCATATTTATATCTATCATCCGGAACTTTGTCAAAATCATCTATAATTTGCTCACAATCATACGAAATATTATCTACCTTAGCTCTTTCGTATGCTAGAAAAGGTAGTAACTTTCTATGTTGCTCTTTACTTATTTCACATGAATGATGTAAATCAGTTAATTTGCCATAAAGTCTTTTAGCAGGATTACAATAAATGTTTCTTTGTGCTAGCAAAAGTTTGACATCACTTGATAAAGTATCCCTATCACACATAATATTTGTTATTTGTAATTCCAAACAATCAATTTTACTTATTTTCATTTCTAATCGTTTTTTGGTCTCTAACAACTCCATTGACAACTTGTTGGCCTCATTGCTAGCAGACACAACAATTGAATCAAAATAAGTAACCGTCTCATCAAAAGATATTAGTTCAAAATCATAAGCATGTGTAGGAATATTGAAAGATTCGAGAATTTTACGTACCTTTTTTGTCATTGGTGATTTGTCTACTGTCTTGGATACGAAGCATCGTCCTTTCACTTCGAATTCCTCGTCATCTGAATCCTCCTCCATTTTCGCATACATTGCTCCATGTGTTGGATTCCTCATTTCTTCATCATCTGATCCGGATGACCAGATTTGATACGTTCCATCTTCATGCTCATGTTCACCTTTTGCAACTAATGACAAATTTTTGGCTTTTGCACGAACCTCCTCAAGCTTCTCTGCATAATACGCCTCATCTTTAACTTTATTTTTCCTATCATCCTTCTTTCGAAGCATACAATCATTTGCAAGATGATTAGCTCCGTTGCAATAATAACAATCTACACCAGCATCACCTTTCAGCTTTTTCTCGATTTTTCCTTCAGACATTTTCGAATCTTTCTTCTTAATTTTCTTTTTCTCCTCAACAGCAGTTTTACTCACAGCATTTCCTTTTACCTCAGCAAGCTTAGTCTTCGGATTGAACGACTTTTTGAAAAACTTCTTAACACGATTATTCGAGTAAAAAGCTATCGCCTCATCATCCGAATTCATGATGAATCCTTCTTCTTCCTCAGAATCACCATTTTCAGCTTCTTTCTCAGATATCTTTGACACAAGTGCCAATGGACCTCCCAAATTCAGCTTCGTCTCCTCAGCAATTTCATTTACCTCAGTTTCGTGTGTCTTCAACTGATTGGACAAATCATTGAGAGTTGATGTATCAAAACTTTGCTGATTCTTCACCATCATACTTACGCTTCTCCATTCTTTTCGAAGACCCATCACAAAAATGAGATTGAATTCCATTGAAGTCCTGGTAATTCCATAGCGATTACAACGATAGATTAACTCGTTCAGTCGATCATAGTAGACTTCAATTGTTTCACCTTCTTTTTGTCTGAAATCTTTCAGCAAACCAAACATTGTTTGACTGAATTAATTTTAGTCTTCTCACTTCCTTGAAACTTATCTTTCAGATTGTTCCAGCTCTCCTTTGTAGTTGTACAACTCCTTACATAATTGTACACAACTGGAGGTAAAGCTCCTCGCAATTCTCTTATACACCTCTTCTCCAGTTTCTTCAGACGATCAGTTTGATTATCAACAACAGAACTTGTAGTAGATGAACCAATTGCTTGAACAGTCACTGGAACATTAACATTTCCAGTGATACATGACCATAATTCTTCATCAAGACCATTGAGATAATCCTGCATACGATCAGCCCACTGATCATAGTATTCAGGGATTAGCATTGGAATTTTGGTTGATGATCCTAACAAATGAGAAAACGAGGTCATCGAATTGAGATTGAAACTCGCCATTGTTGTACGGAAGTTGATTTTGAAAATTCTTAAGAAGATTTGGAAATCTGAAAACAAACTAGTTGAATCAAACCGAAATTGCTAGAAGAATACTCGATTCAACAATTCAAATGCAGAATCAAATCACAGACTAAGATCTAGACAAATTTTTCACGATCAAAAAGTGCGGAAACTTTCAAACCAAAAATTTGATTCAAAAACTTTTTGAATGGATGAAAATCAGATCACAGATGTGATTCCTGCTCTGATACCAATTGATGAATCAAAGAATCAAGTATAAAACAAATCAGAGTATGAAATCAATTAAGAATGCGAGATTGAACACCAGATGTAAATATGATCTTGTTTCAGCTCTATTACGCTTTCGAATGTTTACAAAGAATAAAGACAGGTCTGTAAAAACTCTTATCTAACTCTAGTAAATATCCCTATTTATAGGGAACTGAAAGCGTACAAAAAATATACTAAGGCATAGACACTAACGCTTCGAATAAAAGCGCGTTAGTAAAATACATTACAAGACATTCGAAGGGTACAAAATACAATTCGACTTATTACAATAATTCGACCCTTACATGTTTTGACTTCCTGAATGACTAGGTTATTCAAACATCCACAGTCGATCATACGTTGGAAGTAGGTATTGAGGCAAGACTGTCATGAATCCGTATGTAGATTGTCTAAAGTGTTTAGACACAGCACAACTCTGCTGCAGAGTTCATGAGTACTTCTGTAATAAGATTAGAGTATTGGATTAAACCCACGCTCACGTGAATCACTTCATGGATTTTATCACGAGTGATTGTGAGACCATAATATCTTATATTATTGAAACGGAGAGATATGAGTTGCAGTTTACAAATCGGTTGCACATTGATAATACGTAAACGCACTAATAACTTGGTGTTATAAAACGTATTGTTGTGTGTGACTTGATGAGTAAATATAGCAAGCATATGAGTCGAAGTTTATCCATTCCTTTTACCCAAAGTGGGATAAAAGCGATATCTGTGGGCCCCTCGATGATTTAGTGATGACACGCCAAAGCGCTTGGCCAAGCCTGGACTGATTTGATCTGTTCAATTAGCCAGTCATCATAAATCGGAAATCGGGAAACAACACATGAACAGAGAGAATGATTAAAATCCATGTCTCAGTTCATATGATATCTTGTAGAATGGAGGAAAATATGATCCCTTATCTAAAGGACGCGCTTCTGATAAGATCAGAGTTGACAACGGCTTTTGAAAGCTACGATTGCTAATCAGGTTCTGAAGTCGTACTTGCAAAATAGTTATTAGTCTTATCGAAGTGGGAGACTGTTGGATTTGGTGTCTAAGCCCATAACTATTTTGGTATGTACTTGACCGACTATGAGCATGGTCCTTTTGGGTTGCCTTCACTCATGCAACTTGATAGGATGACAAGAGGAGAGAGAGTAGAATTTATTATGTGAATAATAAATTCGTACTCAAAATGGTTTTATTAATATATTACAAGATTAATATATTATTTGGAAATCATATTATTTAATTAGTATTGATCAGAAATTAATTTGGAATTAATTTGGTGGTCAAAAGAGACTGATTAAATAATTGGGGACTTTTATGCAAATTATTGATAGTTGCATAACTGGGCTGATGGACTCCATAGAGTGGAGTGGACGAAATTTATGGGGAAGCCCAATAAGATTTCGTCAAAGGGCTCTAAGGAAGGAGTCCATGGGCTGCTTGTTGCCTAAGTTAGGTATTAGGGTTTCCACCTGAAAACCCTAGCAGCCGCAACTATATAAAGGACCCCATACAAGAGGATTTTCGTCCAATACTTCTTAGAGACCCTAAGTGGTGAAATCCTTCCCTTTCCTAAGTCATCTTCTTGCAAGGGTGTTTGCGACTCCATTAGAGGTGCAACACTTGGGGCACTAAGCTTTCAGAGGTCAAGGATATTCAAGGTGTTCTTGTTGTTGCCACATAACAAGAAAGGTAAGATCTAAAACCCTAATTTTATGTCAATTTTGAAATTGGTATGCTAGTTCTTAGGGTTTATAAGCTTTGGATGATTTGCATGTATAATTAGATAAACCTAGATCCAAAGTTTTAAGGTTTTGCATGTGCACCATAGGATTGATGTTTTGATTAAAACCCATCACAAACAACCTGAAGCATACCGTACCTTCGACCCCTCAGGGCAGAAGCTCGTCAACTGGGCGGAATCCATGTCTGCAATCCACCTCCTGGCAAAAATGAGGTCCTTTGCCCCGTGGAAGTCTTGCACACCACATCCCCTGAAATCCTTGAAAGAGAGTGTGCGTTTCCCTGCCTGGCCAAATGCCATGTCGCTCTTGAACGCCCTGAGGTGATCCTCCATAAGCTCAATAATCCTTTCCTTGATCGACCCGAAAATCACCGAGGTCAACTCAAGGATGCCTCTCGTGATCTCATACGCGATGAACTCGCGTAGCCCCTCATCAATTGGCTCGGAACCTGAATCCGTACCTGATCCTGACCCTGATCCCGATGCTCCTGCTCCGTGACGCGTAATCACCACCATTCTAAAACAAAATACATAAATGCCAGGGTCATACATAACCTCGAGAGGTCTCACACACTCTCTACAAGTTCCCTGGTTCTATCTCGACCCTCCTTGATTCGAGTACAAATCCTCTGCTTTCAGTAGTACGGGCCCATACTACCTTCCACATCTATCTGTACTTTCCTCAAGGATTGTTTCGACTTCACCAAGTCCCTTCTACTATTGTTGCACTCTGTGCTAATCTCATCCTAGGATTACCCTAGGGCAACTCTCCCACTCACTCTCCGCCATCAGCAGCGTAAGAAGTCCCTACTACCTTTGCCTAACTAGCTCGCGATTACCATTACATATCACTAAGACCAGATAATTCTTCGAATGAGAGGCCCTACCCTACAACGGTTGGACTCAAACAAGAGTTGCGAAATAGGGCTAGACCTAACCTTCTGAAATTATTTAGTCCTCACAATATGTAATGTAATGTATGTTGGATTAGGTGTCTAAGACCATAACTATAATTGGGATGTACTTGACCCGATAGTAGCATGGTCCTTTTGGGTTGCCTTCACCAGTGCAATTTGATAGGATGGACTTTTGAGAATAAGGTTATTTATGATTTATTAATATATTATAAGTATAATATACTAATTGTGAAATCATATTATTTAATTAGTATTGATCAAGAATTAATTTGGAAATAATTTTGTGATCAAAAGAGTCTAATTAAATATATGGGGATTGATTATATAAATCAATGATTCTTATAGTGTGGGCTAATGATCCATGGTTATTTATGATGTGCTAAACCAATGAGATAGTCCATGGAGGTTTAACCCATGGACCCTAAGTAATATGAAAGGTCATGGTGCATTAGGGTTTGCATGGATGTAATCCTAGCATTTTTCACAATATAAAAGCACACCCCTAGAGCCAAAATCGGTTACACCATCAGTCTAGGAGAGTGATATAGAATTTGTGGTAAGTAACTTATTCTCTCAAGCGTCCTCTTGCATTTGATGTTTGTGACACATTAGAGGCATCGCACTTGAGGTGCTCAAGCTTTCAAAGGGCAAGAACTACACCCTACATATAAGAGGTAATCATCTAAACTAGTTTTTATGTTATATAGCTTCAATTGTATGCTAGTTAGGGTGTATGCTTTGGAAAATTGAAAAATGCATGTATAATTAGAGAAAACATAGATCCAAAGCATCTAGGGTTGTATGTGCACCATAAGAGTGTTATAGTGCTCAAAAACCAACAGTGGTATCAAAGCCTATGATTGTTTTCTGTTATACTTGATGCTTATTGCTTTCTAAAGTTGAAAAAATCGATTTTCTGGCTTTTGAGTGATGAACTCTCCGAGTCCACTCAGTAAATGACCAACTCGACGAGTCAGGTTCTTGCACTCACCGAGTTGATGGCTCTGGGTGCAAAATTTCGAGTTTTTGGCCATAATTGGATTAGGATCATTACCACAAACTGTTTTTTGAAACATATAATCTGTTTTCTTGATATGGTAGTGATCATGCTCATCCAATTAAAAGATAATTGTCAAAATTTCAAGATTTGTATTAGTTTATATGATTAGGCTAATTTCTTGTAATTGTTGATATGAATTATCTTGACTTATGAGTTTAACTAGATAATAGATAAATTACTTGATATTTTTTGTTAGTTAAAATGTTGATCTTATTGCTTTTAATAACCTTCATAACTTGTCCTCAACTTATGGAAAATGAAAGGTCTCATCAATTAAAATGCAATTAAACTCATAAGTTATAGAAATGAAGAGTTTTGACAAGTTTCAAAACTTGCCCTCAAGTTTTGGAATTTGTAAAGTCTCACTAATGAAACTTTAATTCCAAACCCTAGAGTTCTAAAAGTTAAAATTCAACCCTTATACTTTATAATATTATAAGTTTAATAATATATATATATATATATATATATATATATATATATATATATATATATATATATATATATATAAGACAAGTCAGTCTTACCGTTAGTAGGCCTCATTCACGAAGCTGGTCTATAAGGGGGGTATAAGGTTACTGCTTATAAAATGGTGGCTTAATGGGTGTCTACTCTCACCCACCGTTTCCTTGACTGGTGGAGGGTCGTTAGCCAAACGGGTAGGATAGGACATTAATTCTCGTTAAAAGTATAATGATAAATATAAAGTAACTAAACTTTTATTAAATTCCCAATCTTAGTTACTTTAGGAAAATGTGAAAATGGTGCTAATTCAAGAAGTTACACTTTGCACCTTGTTAAGTCGTTAGTGGAGTGTGTGTGGTTAACCGACACACTAATCTGGGACTGACAATGTGTGGCAAAGGGTAGCTTGATGTTAATCATAGATCAATGGAGCATGTGTGGTTAAACGGCACATTGATTAGGTGATTTGTAACATTGAGTGTACCAAGCTAATTTGCATGGTTATTCACACCTTTTTTGTGATCCTCGGCATCCCAGTCACAAACTTGAAGTGCACAATCGAGATTTAAACATGCCATTGAAAAGTTCAATGAATCTAAAAGGATCTAGGAATTTCAATCCAATTAAAACTTAATAATCTATTTCATTTTTCATGGTGGAAATTTGTAAATCGTCATTTACGAACCTTCAAATATTTTACAATTGGATTACGACATCCCTTTTCGCAATTGTAGAATATTGTGTTGGGTCCTAGCCTTAATATTTCATTTGGGTGTAATATTAAGGATTATCATCTAATCTAAACTTTGTTCTTCTTTTTCTTCAGATGTCTATCCCAAACAATGCTTCCAACCCAATCCCTTCAGGCTCTTTCTCCCTCATGAACCTATGTGGAAGGGTCATTTTCGATGGCTCGAACTTCAATGACTGGATTCGAAACATCTGAATGGCTATTCGTTATGAGGACAAAGAATATGTCCTAGATAAAGAGCTTAAGGAGATTGATGTCACCACTGCTACTCCCGAATAGATCGTTGAACATACTACTCATGAGAGGGATGCGACAAAGGTGTCGTGTCTAATGATTGCTACCATGACTGTTGAACTGCAAAAGTCCTATGAGGACTACTATCCTTTTGAAATGTATCAAGACTTGATGGAAAGATACCATCAAAGTGCTCGGCAGGAGAGGTATGAGATCATTGCCTCCATGATCACAACCAAAATGAAGGATGGAGAACCCATCACGGCCCACTTGCAAAAGATGCAGAGATATGTGGACCGCTTGCTTAAATTGAATGTCAATTTTGATGAAGAGTTGGCCATAGATATTATTCTACACTCTTTACCTTCTTGTGACCTATCATATGAACAAGGAGGAGGTCACTCTTAGCAAGCTTCCAGGCCTTCTAAGAACTGCAGAAAGCAACTTGAAAGGCAAGTCGGTTGTGTCTACTCCTACTACTACTACTACTACTTCTGCCCCTATTCTGGCAATTGGACGTGGGAAGTGAAAGAAGAGGAAGGCTCCCTACAAGATCCACAAGGGAAAGTCTCTTGATGGATCCTCTTCCAGTGGGACCAAAGCTGGTTCTGCTAATCCCTCTTCCAATCCGAAGGATGCAGAGTGCTTCGACTGTCACGAAAAAGGGCACTGGAAACGAAGCTGCCCCAAGTACTTGCAGGACATAAAGGATGGCAAGATCAAGCCCTCCTTTGCAGGTATTTACACAATTCAATCTAATAACTCATCACATGCTAATTCTTGGGTCCTTGATACAGGTTGTAGATTTCACATTTGTTCTGATTTGCAGGGACTAAAAATAAGTACGGATGTGGAGCACGTAAAGATAAACTTAATCATGGGAAATAGGAAAGTGTCGCCTGTAACCAATATTGAAGTTTATTCTTTATTGCTTAGTAATGGTTTAAATTTAGATTTGAATAATTGTTGTTACTTGGCCGATATGGCGAGAAATATTATTTCCTTTCACTGTTTGTATAAACAAGGTTTTACCTTTTCTTTTAATAATGAAATTGGTAGTATTAATGCTTATTATAATGGTGTATTTTATTTTGAAGCATTACCTTGAAAAGGTATATATGAAACTGTAATGGTTGTAGATAACCTAGGAAATAATGTGTCGAATATTGTTTCGTCCAATGTTTTGGACAAGGCATGCTTGTGGCATTGTCTTCTTGGACATGCCAACAAGAAGCGCATAGCCCAACTCCAAAAGGATAGAGTCTTGGAGTCATTCGACTTGAAGTCGGATGACACTTGCGAATCTTGTTTACTTGGAAAGATGACCAAGTCACCTTCACTGGTACTTGTGAAAGGGGTGAAGGTCTGTTGGATCTCATACACACTGATGGGTGTGGACCCTTCAGAACCACCACAAGGGATGCTAAGAACTTCTATGTGACTTCTACTGATGATTACAACAGATATGGCTATATCTACTTAATCAAGCATAAGTCAGAAACCTTTGAAAAATTCAAAGAGTTTAAGCAGGAAGTGGAGAATCAACTAGGCAGGAAGATAAAGATGCTGCGATCCGATCGAGGAGGAGAGTATCTTAGTATCGAGTTCCTAGACTATCTTAAGGAATGTGGAATTGTTTCACAATTGACGCCACCTAGGACACCACAGCTTAATGGTGTGGCTGAAAGGCGCAATCGAACCTTGCTAGACATGGTTCGTTCCATGACGAGTTAAGCTTCGTTACCTATCTCATTCTGGGGGTATGTCTTAGAGACTTCCGCCCATGTCCTTAATCTAGCCAATACCAAAAAGGTTTCCAAAACACCTCACGAGATGTGGACAGGGGAGGTTCCCTCATTAGACCACATCAAAGTTTGGGGTTGCGAGGCTTTTGTGAGACACGAGACTCACGGCAAGCTCGAACCTCAGAGTGAGCGATGTATTTTCATCGGTTACCCACAAAAATCCTTTGGATATCTCTTCTATAGACCGAGTGACAATGTTGTCTTCATTGCAAGTAGAGGAGTCTTTTGAGAGAGAGAACTCATAGGCCAAGGGGACAGTGAGAGGAAAATTGACCTTGAAGAGCTTCAAGAGTTAAGCGATGAAGGAACCCCAAACACTAGCACTCAACCCGAGGAGGAAACTCCGGTTGAACCAATTGGCAAGTCCGTACCTCCGAGGCGTTCCAGTAGAGTTAGTGTTCCACCTGTGTTATATGGTTTTCATATAACAGCTGAAGGTGATACATTTATCAGTGATAGCACACCGGTAAATTTGGATGAACCTAACAACTACAAGGAAGCCATGGCAGGCCCCGAGTCTACAAAATGGAAAGAGGCTATGGATAGCGAGATTCAGTCCATGTATGTCAATCAAGTTTGGAACTTGGTTGACAATGTACCGGGTCGTAAGACAGTCGGGTGCAAATGGATCTTCAAGAAGAAGACCGACATGGATGGGAAAGTACACACATATAAGGCGCAAATGGTTACGAAGGGCTTTACTCAAACTCATGGAGTTGACTATGATGAGACCTTCTCACCAGTAGCTAAGATTAAATCTATAAGGGTTATGCTAGCCATAATTGTATTTCATGACTATGAAATATGGAAAATGAATGTCAAAACCGCTTTCCTTAATGGAAAGTTGGCTGAAGATGTTTACATGAGTCAGCCAGAGGGTTTTTTCAATGCAAAGTACCCTAGTAGAGTGTGTAAGCTTGAAAAATCCATTTATGGATTGAAACAAGCATCTCACAGATGGAATCTTTGTTTCGATGAGAAAGTCAAAGAGTTTGGATTTTTGAGAAGCGAGGATGAGTCATGTGTGTATGTCAAGGCTAGTGGGAGTATAGTAAGCTTTCTGGTGTTGTATGTGGATGACATACTACTCATAGGAAATGACATCCCAAGCTTGGGGAAGCTGCTTACATCCTAGGGATAAGGATATTGAGAAACAAGAGTAAAAGACTAATAGGACTTAATCAAAGTACCTACTTGGACAAGGTGCTAAAGCGTTTCAGCATGGAGAACTCCAAGAAACGTGACTTACCTATCCAAGGCAATGAAAAATGAGTAAGACTCAGAGTCCGAGTACAGAGGCTGAGATAGTAGAGATGAGTCGAATACCATATGCTTCCGCAGTTGGTTCGATCATGTATTCTATGACTTGTACTCGCCTTGATGTGGCCTTTGCTTTGAGCATGGTCAGCAGATATCAAGGGAATCCTGGTAAAGCTCATTGGACTGTGGTTAAGAATATTCTTAAGTACCTGCGGAGGACTAAGGACTGGGTCCTTACCCTCGGTGGGAGTGATGAATTGAGAGTGACAGGGTATAGTGACGTCAGCATTCAAACCGACAGAGATAATTTCTGCTCTCAGTCGAGTGGGGTGTTTACCCTGCAGTAACATGGAAAAGTTCAAAGCAGGAGATTGTAGTTGATTCAACGCGCGAATCAGAGTACATAGAAGCAAGCGAAGCATCGAAGGAGGCGATATGGTTGGAAAACTTCATCGGAGACCTTGGAGTCATACCATCCATAAAGGAGCCTGTGGAGATTTTCTACGATAATGAAGGGGCGGTTGCCTTAACCAAGGAACCGAGAGATCATGGTAGATCCATGCATATAGAAAAAAGTACCACTTTATAAGACATCAAGTAGAAAAAGGACACCTCGTGGTAAAGAGGATATCGTCAGAGGACAACCCAACAGATCCCCTTACGAAGGCACTGACTAGGGTTAAGCACTTGCAGCATGCAAGGGGCATTGGGCTTACAGACGATATTAGTTTTAGTATTTAGATAAATAGAAACTTGTAATAGCTAATTTGTAATTGACATTTGATGATTAAATAAAAGGAGTATTATTTATAAGTAAAGTTACTGTCTATTGTCAATTATTTACTATTGTTTCACTTTGCATGTTTTGACTTCCAGAATAATAAGATTTTTCAAACCATCCATAGTCGATCATACTTTGGAAGTAGGTAATGAGGCTAGACTGTCATGAGTTGGCTTGTAGATTGTCTAAGGCGTTAGACATAGCAAAAGTTTGCTACACCATTCATGAGTGCTCCTGAAATAAGATTTGAGTATTGGATTCAACCCACGCTCACCTGAATTACTTCATGGAATTTATCATGAGTAATTGTGAGACGATAATATCATATAATATTCAAACCAAGATATATGAGTTGTTGACTACGAGTTGGTTGTGTATTGATGGAATGAAAATGCATCAGTAACTTGATGGTATAAAACGTGTCGTTGTGCATGATTTGATGAGTAGTTAGTACAAGCATATAATGTCGAAGTTTTTCTGTTCCTTTTATCCTAGGAGGATTAAAAGCGATATCTTGGGCCCCTCGATGATTCTGTTTTAACTATGTGCCGGGCCCGGTCAGAACTAAATTGATGTGTTCAGTTATGTTCTATCTCAGACGAATCGGAAATCGGGAAACAAATTGCAGGACAATAAGTAGGACTATGTTCCATGTATTTGTCTGCATAGATATCTTGAGAACAGAGGAATATATGATCCCTTATCTAAAGGACGCGTCACTGACTGGGTCAGAGTTCGACAGCGGCTTTTGAGAGCTACGATTGCTAATCGGATTTTGAAGTTGCATTGGCAGTTATAGTTATTAGACTTATCCAAGTGGGAGACTGATGGATTAGGTGTCTAAGCCCATAACTATAATTGGGATGTACTTGACCCGATGGTAGCATGGTCCTTTTGGGTTGTCTTCACCAGTGCAATTTGATAGGATGGACTTTTGAGAATAAGGTTATTTATGATTTATTAATATATTATAAGTATAATATATTAATTGTGAAATCATATTATTTAATTAGTATTGATCAAGAATTAATTTGGAATTAATTTTGTGATCAAAAGAGACTAATTAAATATATGGGGATTGATTATGTAAATCAATGATTCTTATAGTGTGGGCTAATGATCCATGGTTATTTAGGATGGGCTAAACCAATGAGATAGTACATGGAGGTTTAACCTATGGAGCCTAAGTAATATGAAAGGTCACGGTGCATTAGGGTTTGCATGGATGTAACCCTAGCATTTGCCACACTATAAAAGAACACCCCTAGAGCCAAAATTGGTTACACCATCATTCTAGGAGAGTGATATAGATTTTGTGGTAAGTAACTTATTCTCTCAAGCCTCCTCTTGCATTTGGTGTTTGTGACACATTAGAGGCATCACACTTGAGGTGCTCAAGCTTTGAAAGGCCAAGAACTACACCCTACATATAAGAGGTGATCATCTAAACTAGTTTTTATGTTATATAGCTTCAATTGTATGCTAGTTAGGGTGTATGCTTTTGAAAATTGAAAAATGCATGTATAATTAGAGAAAACATAGATCCAAAGCATCTAAGGTTGTATATGCACCATAGGAGTGTTATAGTGCTCAAAACCCAACAATGTATTCATTTACTAGTTAACTAAAGATAGCTAGAACTCCTAATAACACAAAGCAAGCAACATTCAGGCATTGAGTAACCCAAACCAAGCATATCTTATCCAGGCTATCATATTACTTAACTAATCATCACTATCATGCAGTTCAATAAGCACATTCAGCAGGCATATCAGGCATCTTCCTAGATCCTTAGCCCTATTCTAGCATGTAGTTCTCATACACATACAATAAGAAAAAAGCATCCTTCCTAGATCCTTAGCCCTAATCTAGCATGCAGTTCTCGTAATCATATCATATCATAACATAAAATGTATGGGTATCTTGGGGAAAACTTACTTGAGCTCGGCCGGTTGCCCGCATCACACACGTTGTTCTTTCTCAAAACTATTTACTTTAACTTTTGGAAAAAACTATTTTCTTGTGAAAATCTTTCAAACCCTCGATTTGAGTCCAGACACTCCCGAAAGTGTGTCCGAATCCCTCTAACCAAGGCTCTGATACCAACTTGTAACATCCCAATTTTCAAGACCAAAAATTTCATTTTTGATAAAACTTTTTACAAAAACAATTATAAGAAAACATCATCGAGTCACATCATTTCATAAAACCATAACCACATGTCTGAAAATCATATCATAGAAATAGTAACAATGTCAGAGTACAATCCCCAGAATGTCATAATGCGGAAATCCTGTGTGTGTGATGCGCTGCTACCGTGCCAGCTCCTTCCCCTTCGATGAAGAGGTACCTAAAAACAAAACTGAAAACTGTAAGCACGAAGCTTAGTGAGTTCCCCCATCATACCGCATACCATACATAACACATACTGCCAGGCATATTTGGGTGCCCGACCTACCCTGCTGAGCATACCGGGGTACTCAACCTACCTCTTCTAGGCATACCGGGGTGCCTAACCTACCCCAGTCAGACATACCGGGGTGTCCGACCTACCCTTCCGGTTTATCTCAACCGGTTACGAGGACTATTTCACCCCTACTACTACCACATAAAAACATAACATAATCGTACTGTCAGGCATATCGGGGTGCGCGACCTACCCCTTGGCCCTATCGACCAGATATGGGGACTTTTCCCCCTACTACCACTATCACATAACATCATATCTTACTAGCACATAAAACATATCAGATAGTGGCAAACCAGACAATTATCACGAAGACAATCATCCACAATCATTCATACTAGTGGGCCGACATTGTGGCCTTAGACCCAATTCTACTGGAAGGTAACTCACCTCAATGTCGTGTAGTATCTGAACTGTCCTCGGTGCTAGGATCAACTCCTCTCACACTCCTACACATAACAATCTTCCTTAATTACCTTTTTATACTCATAACCCTTTCAAGGGTCAACTTAGGTCAAAGTCAAAGTTAAGGTCAACACCCTGGTCAAAGTCAACATCTGGTTGTCTCAACTCGTCGAGTCCCATAATTCATAGAATCTCGATTTTGCGATCTGACTCGTCAAGTTGCCCTTCAACTCGTCGAGTTTCTACTTATGACAGAATCGGGACTTTCCATTTTAAACTCGTCGAGTCATTCCTTGGACTCGTCGAGTTCATCTTCATCTCAGTTGGGACAGTTGCTCTTAACTTGCCGAGTTCATCCTTGAACTCATCGAGTTCCATGATCTTCAAGTCCATAGACGAGCCCAACTTGCTGAGTCATCTTCAAAACTCAACAAGTTGCTCAACATCAGAAAAGATTGGGTAAACTACGACCCAGCTCGCCGAGTCGTATGAGCGACTCGTCGATTCCTTCAATGTCCAAATCCATACAACCGATTTCAATCGGGCTTAACACATATAAAACGTAGATATGACCTGCTAGGGTCGATATTACACGTAAAGTTACAAACTTTACGTGCATGCAAGGTGTTATGAGCCAAACACACCATTTCCATGTCTAAAATGAAGTCTAGGCCAAAGGGAAGGGTTAAAGCATGATAGATTCGTGAACTTTATGGCTATAGGGGCTGAAAGGGATCTGGATGTGAAGTTACAACTTTAGATCACACTCCATACTCAAAAAGGTTCACAAAATTGCTAAAAGATGGCCCTAAACTCAAACATGGAGAGATCTAGCAATAGGTAAGTCAAGGAAGCAACTTTATACCTTAAAGGGACTGGAAATGGAGCTTGGACCCTGGATCTACTGCTTCCTTAAACCTTGTAGCTCCTTCTTCTTCTTCCTCTAGCTTCAAGATCACACAAACACTCTCAAAAATGACTCACACACTCATCAAAGCTCAAGGGTCACGAGTTAGGGTTTTCTGGACTAAGGGAGACGATGGGGGCTGCATGGGAGGCTGGTTAATGTGTTTAAATAGGGTGCAAACCCTAAAATTTAGGGTTTAATTCAGACAGATCTACTCGTCGAGTCGGGGCTTCCGACTCGGCGAGTAGGCTCTTCCACCCGCCTCCAAGATTCGTATCTACTCGACGAGTTTGTGGCCTCCAGCTCGTCGAGTCCCAATGTAAAAATGCAAAAGTTCATATTTAAAATACGTACTGGAAACCGGGCGTTACATAATATGTATAAAAATGAAAGAAACGATACATGCTTTCCAAAGCGTTGGCTATCCGTACAATCACATTCCTACTTAGAAAAAATCTACTTTTGAAATCCTTTGACCGGTGGACACAACTGTTGGATTAGTGTCTAAGTCCATAACTATAATTGGTATATACTTGACCCGACCCGACATGGTCCATTTGAATTGCATGGCATCGGAACATTTGGGTAGACCTTTTAATGAGAAGAAGATATTTGTGACATATTAATATATTATAAGTTCTAATATATTAATATGAAATCATATTATTTAATTAGTAATGATCAAGAATTAATTTGGAATTAATTTAGTGATCAAAAAGAGACTAATTAAATATATGGGGATTGATTGTGTAAATCATTGATTCTTATATATGTGGGCTTATGATCCATGATTCCTTATGTTGGGTTTAACCCATGTGGTGGCCCATGGATACTCCATGGAGGTTAAAACCCATGGAGCATAAGGAATGGGTAAAGTCATAGGTTACATGGTGTAACCCTAATGTGCACACTATATAAAGACCCCATCGGTTGGTGAAATTGGCACTAGTGCATAATAATGAGAGGGCAAGCTAATTTCTATGAACTCATATCTTTTCTCATGGTTATTCCAAATGTTCATGGTGTTGTGTGAACCATTTGAGGTGTCACATTTGGGGCACTAGGCTCTTGAGCTCCATGGAATTAAGCACCAACAAAGAGGTATGTAATTCTACTAGATTTTATATTACATGTACTTTATATTATGCTAGTTAGAACAATACCTTGGAAAAATGATATTTGCATGTATAATAGAGAAAACATAGATCCAAGGTATTTAGGTTTGCATGTACACCATAGGTGTGTTAGAATGCTCAAAACCCAACAACAACTATCCACAAAGTAATCGTGATATAGACATATGTGTCCTTCCTCGCGATTTCTGTTTAACATCACACGTCTTAAGAGGGGCTACATCTACTTCCAATAGCTTGTGTAACGTCCTATTTTCACAAATAAAATTTTCCTTTTTAATTAAGGTAAAGCAACATTTTCATAAAAACCCAAGTTAGGAAAAATAATTTGTTCAAAATACAATTCTTTTAAAAATCGGAAAAATATAATAAATGCGGAACCCCAATATTGCTGATGAGTGTGTACAATCACGCCTTCGCCTTCCCACGATCATCAAAGGTACCTGAAAAACATTTAATCCATAACTGTAAGCTATAACTTAGTGAGTTCCCCCAAAATATCACATTCAACACATCATAATAAACAACTATAGGTTATCAACAACACTGGGACTATCAGCAGTCCTAAATATCACATACAACACATCAATATAAACAACTATGGGTTATCAACAACCTTGGGACTATCATCAGTCATATGGGTCCATAGAAGCCCTATGGGTTATCAACAACCGTATTGACTATCAATAGTCATGGAGTTATCAGCAACTCAATAATACACATAACAAATATCAGCAAATAAGACTCAGCTACTATAGCATGCACACCACTATGACAAAGGAAATATAGTGAGAAGACTCATTGCCACATACAGGGTCTCGTATAACACGCTATGCCACAACTGGCAGATCACTTGTAACATCCCAAATTTCAAGACCAAAAATTTCATTTTTAATTTAAAGATTCATAAAACAGATTACTGAAATGCCATCAATGTTATCTCATATCATGAAAATCATAAGTCAACCATCTCAAAAACATATCATAGGAAAAAAAATTTAGAGTATTAATCCCAAGAATCTCAGGTGCAGAAAATCATGTGTGCGATGCGCTGCTATCGTGCCGGCTCCTTTCCCTTCGAAGAAGAAAGACCTGAAACAAAACTGGAAACTGTAAGCACATATCTTAGTGAGTTCCCCCATCATACCACATATAATACAATAGAAATACTTCCAGGCATATCTACCTGAAAAACATTTAATCCATAACTGTAAGCTATAACTTAGTGAGTTCCCCCAAAATATCACATTCAACACATCATAATAAACAACTATAGGTTATCAACAACACTGGGACTATCAGCAGTCCTAAATATCACATACAACACATCAATATAAACAACTATGGGTTATCAACAACCTTGGTACTATCATCAGTCATATGGGTCCATAGAAGCCCTATGGGTTATCAACAACCGTATTGACTATCAATAGTCATGGAGTTATCAGCAACTCAATAATACACATAACAAATATCAGCAAATAAGACTCAGCTACTATAGCATGCACACCACTATGACAAAGGAAATATAGTGAGAAGACTCATTGCCACATACAGGGTCTCGTATAACACGCTATGCCACAACTGGCAGATCACTTGTAACATCCCAAATTTCAAGACCAAAAATTTCATTTTTAATTTAAAGATTCATAAAACAGATTACTGAAATGCCATCAATGTTATCTCATATCATGAAAATCATAAGTCAACCATCTCAAAAACATATCATAGGAAAAAAATTTTAGAGTATTAATCCCAAGAATCTCAGGTGCAGAAAATCATGTGTGCGATGCGCTGCTATCGTGCCGGCTCCTTTCCCTTCGAAGAAGAAAGACCTGAAACAAAACTGGAAACTGTAAGCACATATCTTAGTGAGTTCCCCCATCATACCACATATAATACAATAGAAATACTTCCAGGCATATCTGGGTGCCCGGCCTACCCTACTGAGCATATCTGGGTGCTCAACCTACCCTTGTCAGGCATACCGGGGTGCCCGACCTAACCCTGACAAGCATATATGGGTGCTCGACCTACCCTCCGGTTTATTTCAACGAGTTACGGGGACTATTTCACCCCTACCACTACCACATAATAACATAGCATAACATACTGTCAGACATATCTGGGTGTCCGACCTACCCTCCGGTTTATCTCAACCGGCTACGGGGCCTAACCTACCCTTCCTACCACTATCACATAATATCATAGCATACTAGCACGTAAGACATAACAAATAGTGGCATACTAGACAATTATCACAAAGACAATCATCTCAACTATAATCAACTACTAGTGGGCCGACATTGGTGCCTTCGACCCACTTCTACTGGAAGGTAACTCACCTCAATGTCGTGTAGTAGTTGAACTGTCCTTGGCTCTGGGATCAACTCCTATCAAACTCCTACACATAGAAGTCTCATTTAATTACCCTTTCATACTCATAACCCCTTTAAGGGTCAACTCTGGTCAATGGTCAAAGTCAAAGTCAACATCCTGGTCAAAGTCAACATCCAGGTCAAAGTCAACATCTAGGTCAAATTCAACATCCTGGTTGACTCAACTCGCCGAGTTGGTCCATCAACTCGTCGAGTTCCATGATCCATAAAACCCTAAAAATCTCAATCCAACTCGTCGAGTTCTTTCATGAACTTGTTGTTGGGTTTTGAGCATTCTAACACTCCTAAGTGTACATGCAACCCTAAATACCTTGGATCTATGTTTTCTCTATTATACATGCAAATATGATTATCCAAGGTATTATCCTAACTAGCATATCAAAACATTGATACTAGGATACTAAAATAGATAGAATACATACCTTGTTATTGTTGCTTGACTCCATGAAGCTTGAGAGCCTAGTGCCCAAAGTGTGACACCTCAAATGGTTCACACAACATCATGAACTCTTGGAATAACCATGAGAAGAAGACATACATGTTCAAATTGGCTAGCCCTCAAAATATGTATCACTAGTGCCAATTTCTTGAACTAAAGGGGTTCTTATATAGTGTGGCTATTAGGGTTACACCATGTAACTCATGACTTTACCCATTCCTTATGCTCCATGGGTTTTAACCTCCATGGAGTATCCATGGATCACCACATGGGTTAAACCCAACATAAAGGAATCTTGGATCATAAGCCCACATATATAAGAATGAATGATTTACACAATCAATCCCCATATATTTAATTAGTCTCTTTTTGATCACTAAATTAAGTCCAAATTAATTCTTGATCAATACTAATTAAATAACATGATTTCATATAAATATATTAGAACTTATAATATATTAATATGTCATAAAATGTCTTTTCCTCATAAACGGTCTATCCAAATGTTCCGATGCCATGCAACCCAAATGGACCATGCCGAGTCGGGTCAAGTACATACCAATTATAGTTATGGACTTAGACACTAATCCAACAGTCTCCCACTTGGATAAGTCTAAAACTATTATTGCGTATGAGTTCAGGAACCAACTGGAAATCGTAGCTCTCAAAAGCCGCTGTCGAACTCTGACCTTGTAGATGAACTCTGACCTTTGTCAATGACTTGTCCATTAGATAAGGGATCATATATTCCTCCATTCTAGATATCATATGGACTGAGACATGGATTATAATCATTCTCTCTGTCCATTTATTGTTTCCCGATTTCCGATTTATGACGACTGACTAATTGAACAAATCAAATCAGTCCTGGCTCGGCCGAGCACTTCCATTTGTCATCATCAAATCATCGAGGGGCCCACAGATATCGCTTTTATCCCGAAGGTAAAAGGAATGGATAAACTTCGACTCATATGGCTTGTTCTACTACTTGTTGAATCATACACAAAGGCACGTTTTATAACACCGAGTTACCGAATGCGTTTTCGTGCAATCAATGTACAACCAACTCATAGTAACAACTCATATCTCTAGGTTTGAAGAATATAAGATATTATAGTCTCATGATCACTCGTGAAAAAATCCATGAAGTGATTCCAATGAGCGCGGGTTGAATCCAATACTTAGAACTTATGAGCACTCATAAGTGTTGTAGCCCCTTGTCCAACATCTTAGACCTCTACAAGCCAACCCATGACAGTCTTGATTCATATCTACTTCCAACATATGACCGACTGTGGATAGTTTGAATAACTTAGTCAATCAGGAAGAACGACCTAGTTATTCTGGAAGTCAAAACATGCAAAATGAAACACAATAATAATAGAATCTAATATGGTATCAAAACCTATGAACATAAATAAAACACCTTTTATTTATCACCATATGATTACACATTATTCATTGTATACTGTTTCAGCTATCAACTTTATTCTTGAATTTAAAACAATAGTTGTCCCATGCTCCAAGCATGTACACTATGTTTTCTAAACACTAGTCATGCCATACACCAAGTATGCATACTATGTTTGTCTATGATCTTCACTTTGTGAATTAGATCAATTGAACATAACTCCAATGATCCTCTTTCACAGTCCCAAATCCTTACTGCAAATGCAAGAATTCCAAATTCATGCCATTTACTGAAATCTGTTAGATTCTAAACTTATATGCATTGATCCTCCTGTAATGATTATGCACAGAGTGACAAGGACTTGACAACAAACATTACAGAGCATTCCAAGGAGATCAACTCCTTGGAAACATCCTTCTTGCATTAAGTTTCCTAATCTTACACAGATTGAATAATTTCCAACTTTGAAACATTTCCATATTCCATTTTGACTATCACTTCTGAACAAGAGTTGCCTCCTTACAGATTATGTCAATATGGTCCTTCCAGAATTAACACTATACTTCCAACTGTCCTTGAGCAACCAATATTTGGTAAACCTTAGATTGTCCTCGACAATTGCTTAATCCTTTTAGTCATATCCAGTTCTAGACCTTTTCCCTTCTTAATGCCCCAGGCATTAGGAAAATTTTAGAAAGGATGAATATAGCACATGAAATCGATCCTATATCCGAAGCATATGGGACACGAGTCATGATGTCTCACATAAAGACTAAACCAGTCTTTTGCTATAACATTTCCATTTCTATTTGCTAAGTTCTCATAATTCAGATTATGAAAAGGGATGCCGTAATCATAATCGAATTTTAGAACGCAAATAATGGACCCATATATAGAATTTCCTTATGTTGAGTCATTCCAACATGAAATTCATATATATATCCTTGACTAAATACGACTTAAAACCTCAATCTAAGCTTTTAGAATTGAAATGAAGTATAATTTCCTCTCCCTTAATTATAGCAAAACAACTTTTTCAACCCCTGCAGCCTCACGAATTGAAACTTTTGTTTTTTATAATTAACATTGCTAACTTGCAATCTTTATCATAATTATCATGCTCCCACTAACATGATGATTATTAGCATAACACTCATGCTCCCACTAGCTTTGACATGTAATCAAAAATCAGCTGGACTTCTAGAAGTCAATACTTTATTGACTTTCTTACCAAAGTTCAGATTTCTGATACTAGATTGCTTTGATAAAACTTTATCAATATCATACACCTTATCTTAGATAGCTCACAGGTGTGTCTAAACAATTTTAAGAACTATGAAAAGGGATGCCGTAATCATAGCCTCGATTGTTTAGACCTTTACCGCTTCTCACAAGTCCATGTTCGTGTGCCGGTTAACCACACACGCTCCACTAACGACTTTGAGAATGCAAATATCACAATTGCTATCTAGATAAAATCTACTTAGTGAAAGTGTTTCCTCACCATCGTTTTCATGAATCGGAGAGAAACCTTATGAAACTTAGATTTAATGGTGTATGTATTCTTATCCATGTGAATTTGTCAAACCACAATCACAAGACTAGGATAATGACAAATCCAAACTCATATGGATTGAACTCAATCTTAATTTCTTGCCATGTGGCAGCTCAAGGGCCTGCCATTGCTTCCAAGTAGCTGTGCAACCAATTGAGAACTCTCAGAACTCACATGCAAAGCCAACTTTAACTGGAATGGGCACAGAAATAAAGTATGTCAATACGATAGGTTATAGACCTCACGTCGTGTGCTAGTGAAGAACTTCAGGTTTTATTCTTGATTAGTTCTTGAGACTTTCAAGACCTTTAAGACTCCCACTGTCCTCTTGACATATAAGACTTTCTTGTCAAATATTCAAGAGATAGTGTGGATTCTAATCAAGATAAACACTTCACACAATTGGCCTTAGTTGGTCTTTGTTTTATCCAAAACATCACAACTTACCAATTTCAAATGTACAACACTAGAAAACTTTTACTCTTACATTTGACAAGTGTTCTTAACCCTTTTAAGACACGTGACTCAAGTTACAATTTTAGAGTATAACTCCAAGAATTGTTTTTGGAACGAAGTATGAATCATCTTCTTGATTTAACCATTTCAACAATTCATAACTCCTCTTCTTAGCCATCAGAATGCACTTACAAGATGAATTGTGATAAGGTCTCTTAATCATTAAGATGATTACATAACATGATACTAAAGTACTCTCTCATCTTTTCAGATTTAAGAAACTTTTATCTTTCTGCCCAAGTTGATTCTTCTCATCCGTTCTGCCATACATTGAGACTTTTCCAATGCTTCAGAATTATACTTAAACTTATAAGTATAACCATATTTGCTAAACTTTAGCAAGTCATGACGAATAGTCTTATCGATCTTTTGTGGTGGGCTTGATCAGTGCACAAGAATGTGTACTCGATCCTTTACTTGACTCACACATCCATGTGAACAAGTACTTAGTCTTAATTTTTCCAATGCTTGAAAGTTCTTATTCATCATGCTATACAACTTGCATGATTCCAAGTTTCTATCCAACTGAAACTTAGGTGATGAGAATCTTTCTTTATTTGGTAAATTTAGACACTACCACAAATGAAAGAATCAAATTCATATTTCCACTCTTGCTCTTAATGGAATCTTATAAGCAACAAAAGTTTTCACAAATGCCATTGTAAGGATATTTTAAAATAAATAAAATCAAAAAAAAAAAAATTTCTTTTATTTTAAAACTTTGCGGAAAAACTATCCTTACAATGCAAAAGCACATGAAAACTTTGTTGTTATCTAATTCTATGCAATATATCATAACTCCTAAGATGTAGCTTAAGAATCCGATCTTCAAACTATGCGATAGAAATCCATCTACGCGATCAGATTCAGCATAATCTTTCTTTAAGTTTCTTCACTTTTTCTTTGATTCTTAAAACATCACCATGTGACCCAGTCACATCATGTATCAAGAATCTCAGAATAGAAACTTAGCAGAGTTAGATAGTGGACTTTACCCGAAGTAGAGTCAAACTTATTGACTTTAACATCCTTAGGTAAATTTGGCAGCTTCGCAACCAATGCCCCTTTCTTTGGCAATGGACCATTGATAATGGGACTATCTCAGACTTAGCCTCTCTCTTTACCATTTGGTCAACCGAGTTGACTATGGCCGATCCCTTTCCATTGGGAAGAGAGAGCTTTACTGGATATCCAATGTCATCATTGTCAATGTCCATAAAGTTTTAGGAAGTTGATCTTATCAAATAGATAAGATCATTAAGGGTCTTGTCATAGTCTGTTTCATAGGAGTCCCAAAGGAACTCACTATGTGACTTAGAAAGTGATTGATCATCAGCTTCCTCAAGACTTTGACACCCAACTCTCCCGGCTTGTCAATATCTGACTACATCTCCAAGATGTGATCACATATAGACCTTTGCTTGCCAATAGGGCTTGAGTGACCTTAAACTTTTCAGGAACTTGTGGGTTAGGGAGAATAATTGGAGGAGGTGAAAGAAGTATGATTTCCATGGGACATCATCTTCATTTAGGAAATCTTGTTTCAAGAGATTTGGGAAGATCATCTTTTGGGAGATATTCAAGAGAGTTGATTTAAAGTCCTTAATATAACACCCAATATGAAATATTAAGGCTAGGACCCAACAACCTATTTATAACTGGAAGAGGGATGCCGTAATCCAAGTTATAAAATAGTTGAAGGTAGGTAAATGACGATTTACCAATTTCCACCACGAAAAACGAAATATAATTAAGTTTTAATTGGATTTGAAACTCCTAGATCTTTTGAGATACATTGAACTTCCAATGGCATGTTTGAATCTCGATTGTGCCCTCTCAAGTTTGTGACTGGGATGCTGAGGATCACAAACAAGGTGTGAATAACCATACAAATTGACTTGGTACCCTCAACAATATTACCTAATCGATGTGCCGGTTAACCACACACGCTCCACCGATCTATAATAAAGTTAAGTTACCCTTTGCCACTCTTACTAGTCCATGTTAGTGTGCCGGTTAACCACACACGCTCCACTAACGACTTGGTAAGGTACAAAGTGTAATTTTATGGGCTAGCACCAATTTCACATTTTCCTAAGTAACTAAGAATTGAGAATTTATAAATGTTTAGTTACTTAGTATTTATCATTAATAATTTTAATGAAGGGAGAATTATAGTCCTTTCCTACCCGTTCGGCTAACGACCCTCCACCAGTCAAGGAAGCGGTGGGTGAGAGTGGACACCCATTAAACTGCCATTTTATAGGCAGTAACCTTATACCCCCCTTATAGACCGGCTTCGTGAATGAGGCCTACTAACGGTAAGATTGACTTTTCTTATACATATCTATATAATTAAAATTATAATAATAGTATAAGGGTTGAATTTTAACTTTTAAAATTCTAAGGGCTAACTTGGAATTAAAGTATTCATAAATGAAACTTTTCAAATTCCAAAACTTGAGGGCAAGTTTTGAAACTATTCAAAACTAATTAATTCCATGACTTATATGTTTAAATTAGTTTTAATTAAAAAACTCTTCAAGTTCCATAACTTGAGGACAAGTTATGGAAGACTTTAAACTAATAAAAGAATGTAACTTTTCTTTATTTTATAACTTATGGAATTAATTAAGGTTACATATTTTATTACTTAATGAAGTGACTCTTGAACCTCCATAACTTGAGGACAAGACTCTTCATTTTTTGTAACCATTGCCAACTTTTATGAGTTTTATGAAACTTAAATGTGACTTTTCATATAACTTGAGGACAAGTTACTAAAACACATTTTAGAATCAAATCTTAGATTAAAATGGATTGAAAACACAAAACAATTAACTTTTCTATTAATCTAAGCAACTCATAAGAACAAGATAATTCAAATCAAACTTTTTCATGTAATTAGCCTAATCACTAAACTAATACAAAACATGAATCTATTGACAATTATCTTTGAAATGGATTAGTATGAACATTACCACATCAAAAAAAAGTTTATAAGTTCAAAAACATCTTAGGGTAATGTTTCTAGTCCATTTCTAGCCAAAAAACTCGAAAATATGCTGTCTGGGGCTCCTACTCGTTGAGTGTATCAACCTACTCGCCGAGTAGGATGATTTTCTTCATGGACTCGGCGAGTTCATCAGTGGACTCGGCGAGTACAGTGCCCAGAATGCCCGAAATTCGACTTTTTCAGCATTTTTCAGCAATTTGCATCAAGTATAATTGAAAACAAGCCTAGTCTCTGATACCACTGTTGGGTTTTGAGCATTCTAACACTCCTAAGTGTACGTGCAACCCTAAATACCTTGGATCTATGTTTTCTCTATTATACATGCAAATATGATTATCCAAGGTATTATCCTAACTAGCATATCAAAACATTGATACTAGGATACTAAAATAGATAGAATACATACCTTGTTATTGTTGCTTGACTCCATGAAGCTTGAGAGCCTAGTGCCCCAAGTGTGACACCTCAAATGGTTCACACAACATCATGAACTCTTGGAATAACCATGAGAAGAAGACATACATGTTCAAATTGGCTAGCCCTCAAAATATGTATCACTAGTGCCAATTTCTTGAACTAAAGGGGTTCTTATATAGTGTGGCTATTAGGGTTACACCATGTAACTCATGACTTTACCCATTCCTTATGCTCCATGGGTTTTAACCTCCATGGAGTATCCATGGATCACCACATGGGTTAAACCCAACATAAAGGAATCTTGGATCATAAGCCCACATATATAAGAATGAATGATTTACACAATCAATCCCCATATATTTAATTAGTCTCTTTTTGATCACTAAATTAAGTCCAAATTAATTCTTGATCAATACTAATTAAATAACATGATTTCATATAAATATATTAGAACTTATAATATATTAATATGTCACAAAATGTCTTTTCCTCATAAACGGTCTATCCAAATGTTCCGATGCCATGCAACCCAAATGGACCATGCCGAGTCGGGTCAAGTACATACCAATTATAGTTATGGACTTAGACACTAATCCAACACTTGTCGAGTTCCTCTTCATACAAAGTCGGGACATTTCCCTCTCAACTCGCCGATTTCCTCCTTGAACTCGTTGAGTTCTTCAATCTTCAAAACCCAAAAACCATGGCCAACTAGCTGAGTCATCTACTAGACTCAACGAGTTTGCCCAGTAACAGAAAAGGTTGGGAGACCACGACCCAACTCGCCGAGTTGTATGAACAACTTGTCGAGTCCCCCATAGTCTAAACCCATTCAGTCGTTTCCAGTCGGGTTCAATGCTTCCAAACCATAGATCTACTCCCCTTGGACTAAGTTACCATGTAAAGTTGCTAACTTTACGTCCATGCATGGTGCCATGAAGCTAGAAACACCAAAACTAAGCTATATAAGAGGTCTAGGGCATGAGGAAGGGCCAATGCTTGATAAAGTTGGCAACTTTAAGCCTCATAAGCTCATGAGTGCCTAGATATGAAGTCAAAACCTCATGATACACTCAAATACAGAAAATGAATTCAATATGGCCCAAAAGTAACAAAATACAACCCTAAATGAAGATCTACACAAAAGAAAGCCAAGGTACCAACTTTATACCTCAAATGAGTCAGAAATGCAGCTCAACTTCCAGATCTACTGGCTTCCTCTTGAATGCTCAAGCTTCTCCTTCCTTCTCAAGCTTCAAAATCACCAAGAACACACAAAAATGGCTCAAGAACACTCAAAGGTGGATTAGGGTTTCGTGGCTAGGGTTTGGAGTGATGGAGGCTGCAAGTGAGGCCACCCTTTAGAGGTTAAGGTGCTTAAATAGGGTGCAAACCCTGAAAATTAGGGTTTCACTCTGGCAGCTCAACTCTTCGAGTTGAGGCTCTCAAATCGTCAAGTAGACTTCAAGTCCCGCGTCCAAAATCCATTCCTACTCGACGAGTTTGGGGCCTCCAACTCGTCGAGTCCCTTTTCGAAAATGATAAATTTGATTTAAAATACATAACAAGATCCGGGCGTTACATCACTAATGAATGCATAGCTACATATATAATCATAGGTGAGATAGACAGTCGAACATGCGATCCCGCTCTAGATCCACAACCAAACAAGGAACATGCAAAAAAGCTTAGATAAAGAGTTCTCAGGCTATCCTACATGACTACATACAACCCTAGCGTACTCAGCTAGACGATCACGGACCTCCTCGTACTCTAACCAACATACCACTACTCCTATATCCTATCATACAAGGATATACACTTTAACACATAGTATAGTGAGGAAACTCACCTGAATCGAAGACCTAAGGAAGCACAACAACACCCTCACTCCTTGTACCAATCACTACCGTAAACCAACTAGCACCAAATAAAGATAAGTCTTTACAAACTCCACATTTTGCGTGGCGCGCAAAGAAGCGCCGCATGCGCTTCTAGAAGCAGGAAGTGTGAACTAGGAAGAAAGAGACACGTGGCAACAAGCTGGAGGGGTGACGTAGCTCGAGTGCATGGCGCACACCTCTATAAGAGCGGCGTGCCTAGCCATAATTATGGCTATAAATAGATGCTCTAAGCTCCCCACTTCCACACAAAATTACTATCTTTCTCTATACATTCTCTAGGATATAAGTCCGAAAATTATTAGTAGTTAGGATACTTTAGTGAAGCTCTGAGGCAGGGGACCGGGCAAATAGAAGTGATCGGTATCGAAGACCTGTCTGCGTAAATCCCGATTCTTGCTAGAAATTCCTGTAAGTTAAGATGCACTTACTACACTTTCAGTGTAACTTATATTTATATTCATAGTCGTTGTTATGAATGTATAAATAAGATTTATCATTAATTTCAGTTATTATACTGATTGATCTACTTACAGGAGAGGTGTCTACAATGGTTACGTTGGCTTGGTTATTGGATTATAGAAAAGCTATATGTCAAAATGATCCTGCCTCCCAACTGTCTAGCCTGGTTGATCCTTATTTGATAGAAATCTCAGTATTTGTTGGGATTAGTGAAAGATCTAGCTTTCATTACCAGATTGTCATAAGGATTAATAAGTAATAGTATTAAAGGTTAATACTCGTTAGGCGTGTTGCCTGCTAATGGGATCGCCCAGAAAGCTGTTAATCGTCTGAGAAATTGTCCACGTGAGTTATCTGAACATACTATGTATTACAATATATGTCCATGTATGTTAGGATAAAGAGTTAGTAGAGTAGAGCTGATAGTATAATCTCTATATGCTTAAGTGTAAACGTACTTGAAACTGGCAGAGTAGAAAGTATAAATGTGCTTGTACTAGTAGAGTCTAAAGTGTAGTCTCTATGCACGTAGTTGTTGTGATATTTGAATTATCTATTAAGATTTAGTTAGGTGATGATGACGGAACAACAATGAGGTTGGGAGCCTAGAGGCTCACGTGTTCACAAAATGGCAAGTAGGCCGCAAGTACACATAGACTCGTATTGATGAAATGGCATGTAGGACGTAAGTATAACTAGACACGTGCTGCCAAAATGACATGTAGGCCGTAAGTAAACGTAGAACCGTGTTGAAAAAGAAATGGTTGGGTCGTAAGTCTACGATAGACATAATATTGACAGATCGTGAGCCATTGTTTGCATACATGTATATGTATTGCGGTATATGGTATCTTAGGGAAACTCACTAAGTTTCGTGCTTACCCAGTTGATTATAAATGTTTTTCATGTGCTTCATTGATTCATGAGAAGGGAAATGTTTGACTATAGCCATACACATTCACAACGTGTTTTCGCATAATGTAATTATACTATGATATATTGAATAAATAAAAATGAAAAAATTAAGTTGAAAATCGGGAAGTTACAATGAGGTTAAAACCTCATGCATGGAACCAAAACTCCATAACTCTTCAGATCTGGGATAAGAGACTCCAAAAGAAACCACAAGGACTAATAAAGCTACAAACTTTATGAAATCCATCCACACAAACCATCCCAAACGTGGAGAAAAGTGGGTAAAAGTCTAGATCTAACATGCTTGAACACAAAAGGTAGAAGCTCGAGGACTTACAAGAGTCCAGAAAATGCACAAGACAATGAGGAGGAGATTTTATTGCTGGATCTAAACACCAAGGACACCTTCTTCTTCTTCTTCTTCTTCTTCAAGGTACCAAAAATCACCACAAAAGCTCATGTGACCAACGATAGAGACTAGAGTTTGGGTGGAATCAGATCTCAGAGGGTGGAGGCTGCCAAATTGTAACACTATAAATTCTCAAATAAATTTTTCATTTTTAAAATCACATAAACTCAATATCACATTTCTCAAAAATCACAAAATGTATAATTTGTCAAAACACCAGTCGACAATGTTTGATAAATACCCAAAATCCTCAAAATCATGTTCTCTAATTGGTGAGTACAATCAAGCCGGTGCCTTCCCGCGATCCTGAAAAGTACCTGAAACACATATCACACAACAAAGTAAGCACGAAGCTTAGTGAGTTCCCTAAAATACCACACACTTCTCATTTGCCTCTCATGGCTAAATATCGATAAAGACCCTCCGGTCAATGTGTCTCAGTGGAGACCCTCCGGTCCCACAACTCGGGTTGGACCCTCCGGTCCTAACTCAATAAAGCTCAGAATAATACACAACACAAATCACAAAGACATAATGTAGGATATCACAATACTCAATAATAGCATACAAGACCCTCCGGTCACACAAAGTTACCACTCATGGTAAGTATAGTGAGAAGACTCACCTCGGATGATGAACAACTCCTATAAATGTTGCTGCTGCACACCGGCCTCTAACACTGAGCCAAACCCATAATTAACCCAATTAGGATCTAAGACCAAACCCTCACTCATTAGGTCAAAAGAGAGTCCACTAACCGGCCCATAAATAGCCCTAGACCATTGGGACCACCAAGGCCCAATACTAAATGGGCCCTCCCAAGGCCCAACCCTGAAACTTAAGTCACAACGGCAAGCCCAAAACAAGGGCCCAAGACACATATATATATATATATATATATATATATATATATATATATATATATATATATATATATATATATATATATATATATATATATATATATTCCTCTGATCCAAAATCTCCAATACAGCAAGCCCAAAATCCAGGCCCAACACTTAAGGCCCAATACGAGATTTAGCCAAAAAATCCCACAACGAGATTATGCGGGGAATACCTCCCTTGGTACGCTCAGCGTACACACGAATCCTGATCGGGGAAACTAGACCAGTACGCGGGGCATACTAGAACTACGCGGGGCGTAATGCTCAGGTCCAGAAACTCCATTTTCGACTTAACCACTTCAACCCAAAGCATCCAAACCTCAGGGAAGCTTTGTTACAAGCTCCTAACTGATAAAGTTGGCGACTTTATCAGTTTGCATGTCTTAATGGGACGCAACTTCCAAAATAACCATTAAGACTCTCTTAAATCCTCTTAACTCATGCATGAAGAAGTCTAGACGACCAAGTTCTCATTTTTATGAATCAAGGCAACCGAATACACTTAAAAGGAAAGGAGATTTTCTCTGGAGTTCACCAAACTCACAAAGTTCAAATATTTGGACATAAAACCCTAAAAATGGACCCAAAACAATAACTAGCACAACAATGAGCAAGTTTCGAACTTTGTACCTCTGGAAGATGCACCAACAAGGTTAGAACTCAGATCCACAAGCTAGAAGCACAAGTTATCCTCTTTCAAGACTCCTTCTTCACCAAAAGCTTCACCAAAAACACTCAAATGAGCCACCACACTCACACAAGCCATGGAAACGAGATTAGGGTTTTGAGAGGAGTTGAAGGCTGGAAATGGTGGCTGAAAATGAGGCCATCATGTTCCTTAAATAGGGTCACCTCAAAATATTAGGGTTTACATTCTTTGCCTAGTACGCCTAGCGTACTAGGTGGTCTCCGTGTCCATGCTACGCATATAAGTACGCTGAGCGTACACATACTTACGCTCTGCGTACTCGTCTGCCACACATTTCTCAATAAGGACTAAGCTTGCCAAAACTTCAGACTATCGTAGCTTCTTCGTTATAAGTTCCTTTCCAATGAACCTCATATCCACGGAAAGGTGGCGAGAAGCCCTACGCTTCTAGTAACTCGTCGCAGCCTCAAGGCTTCCTCATGCCCGAGTTGCAGCCCACGAACCCTAAATCACAGACGATCCGAAATAGGATGTTACAATTCTCCCCCACTTAAATTTGATTTCGCCCTCGAAATCGCTCCTTATCATTACTCAGATCCCATCAATTAGCCCGAGACGTGCAACTGAATATTCGGAACATAAATGATCTCCCCAAGCCAACCGAAACCAATCAAAACCCTCCAACCCGAAGAGGAACGAACCCTTCACCGTTACAGAACCAACTCTGCATCTCCAAAACTTGGAATCTATAGTGGTATGTCTCCCCGACTTACCGCCCATGCGGAATATCCCCATGTCATTCGCTCATCGAATAACAGACCCGATAAAACACCTCCAACTCTGATTACTTTGTCGCGACTGATGGAACAAGTCGTTGACCATAATTAGCTGTTGAACACTTATGCCCGACATACCAGTCGATTCTGACCGGAACCCAAAGAAACGGGGGTCACCTCGCACCAAGGACCAACCACCGATACTGCTATCAGAACGCATCTGAATAGTGAGCCTCAATACTCTGCCCTCGACACGAAATGAAGTCCTGCCAATCCACATGGAAACTGAAAATCTACACTAGGTCCATCCTATCGTCAGATAGAATCATTTCACTACCGACCCCAGGATGATTCAGCTCCGGCCTTGAACTCGATGACCATGCCTGACTGAACTATCCTCTGATATCCGGAAACATAACTCCAGCTGCCTCTCAATGCTTGACACCAAATCCGAATACAAGATCAGCTCCCGACCCAACAGGTTGGACCACCAAGGCTATTCTAGCACATCCAGCGATACGACTCCACAGCCGATCGATCCAACCGAGCTATCTCATCCAATCACACTGTACACGCAATCGCTAAGTTGGATTTACTCCAAGCAAATATTACAACCGATCTGTAGTCACACATCACCTCCGACCTTTGTCGTCTACCACTTGCTAATTACGGGCGTGCTGTGGTCCTCCTCAGGCCAAACGAACCGACCCACCCAGGTCTAAACATCAGATGGGACGCATAACCGCTCAAAATGGAATCCATATGAAATCCAAAATTCCCAACTTGCCTATCATTCACACAGATAGATCCAACTCAAACACAAAAGTCTGGCCCGACACAGAATTGGAACCACTCGTATCCAATCCGTTACTCAACTCAAGACCTGATATCCGCGAATCCACGCGTACATTACTCCTCCCATCCTTTCAATTTTCCAAAACTTCTCCCTCGATTGAGATAATACGGTTTCCTTCTATCACGGAGACCCCAGCCTCGCCCATGGTCCGGCCACCAGGTTCCCACGGACTCATTTGGCAAGGCTACCTAGGCCTAAGAACCCCTCTACGTCACACCCTGACTAGTAAAGGCTACGACTCCCCGTAGTTTTACAACACTCTCTCACTGACTAACAAGTGATACGGCTCCCTACAGTCTTACGACACTCTCTCACTGCCTCGTGAATGCTACGGCTCCCCGCAGTCTTACGATACTCTCTCTCGCTGAATCATGATTGCTACGGCTCAACGCAGTCTTATGGTACTCTCTCGCTCTCTCTCTCTCTCTCTCTCTCTCTGACTCATGTATGCTATGGCTCCCCGCAATCATACGATACTCTCTCACTCGCCATGGGCTCAACCTACAGTTTTTCCCTGACAATCCTAAGTGATTACTCCCACCCGGATCCGCTCACTCTCTTATCACCCCACAATATCATCATCAATTCGTCACCACATTAAGTTCACTATCTCATGCTCCGTGGTCCAGCATAGTTAGGGGCACACACCTACCCAGATTATGCATCACTACTATTGACGAAAGTTCTCGTAGACAAGGCATTTTCCTTAGTACAGTCACACCCTTGGATAATCCCCGTCCGGCGACAATTAACTGATGGTCTCACATCTGGAAATATGGTCGCTTGATGTTCCACTTGCCGTCTGACAAACCCAAGTCTCATAGTAATCCAAAAATTTAGGGCATCATACTCGGATACCTTAATACACCATCACAGAATCTCACGATGTCTTACCATGACCACTGATCTTCTACCCACACAACTCGAACCATTGAAGTACTCCAACTAACAATTTGAAGCACGGAGGAAATGTCCATGACTGAGAACACATTGATGAAAATCCAAAGACCCATCCTCTACTGATCACGCCCATGCGAAACTACTCATTCCGACTCTGAAGTTGATTGACAAATCAACTGTTGCCCTTCCCGGAGTACATGTAACAATCTATACATCGAACTATCAATCTCTCAGCAGTTGAATCTTAACCTCATCAACCCAACCGTCTCGAAACTCAACATTGACACACCCGAAGAAACACAGACCCTAATCGGATTCCTGTCCAACGACCACCTGCCGTGAAAACACTCATTCTCTAGCATGTGGAACATGCATCATGTCACTCTGTGTGTTGCCTTGACTACCACGTGACCCCAGTCTCATATACTCGGGCCGCAGATCCCTATAAATCAAACTTCTGTACCACATCAGATTGAGGCCCCTCCCCACATAACACCCAGTTCTACCCCACTTAGGGTTCAAACCATCGTCCATTGACATACCAAATAGACCACACTACAGACTGACTCACCAAATGTACCATTCCTGACTCATGGAACGTACCACGCAACACTCGATGACCTTCCAGATAATGACCAAATAACTCCAAGAATCCTGAATATCAGATGAAAACCTCAGAGTTCCCCCCAATGTGACTGCCTCTAGTCGCCCAAAATTTTGTACCGACACACCACCGGACATCTCGACTGTCTCGAATTAGTTACGAATCTCAACCCTTACCGTCGATACACAAAGTAGACAACGAGGGCCACGGCCTCGATATACTCCTCTTGATTACCTGGAACTGTTGCTAAAATATGACTTACTATACTCAACTAAGGCATATCTTTGTCCTCAACCATCTCAGTCCCCTCTGATGACTCCCTCACGGTATGAGAAATACCTCGCAACAGACATACCACAAAATACTCTGGTAAAAATATCGCAACTATATGCTACCCCACGGGGCTTACCTCCAAACTCTGAAACCGGAAGCTCGTTATCTCTTTCGCTTCACACGGGAAACGGAAATGGTGTAATTCTCGTCATAGAAAGTGACATCTCATCCATCGGCCGATCACTCAACCCAGACCGCAATCCTCCACAAGGCATATCTCCACTTCTCCTTGAGTCCTGCGACTTTAACTGGTAGCTCGCCAGTCAGACCCTTCGGGATCTAACTCAATTTTACTCACAAGGTACACCCCCATTAAAGCTCGACCGACATGGCCCTCTGGCCCCACAATCTACCATATCCACTCTCACTCTAAACAACCACAGCGGGATAACTGGTAAAGATGTGTAACATCCTAATTTTCAAGGCCAAAAATTTCATTTTTAATTAAGTGACTCATAAAATAGTTTACCAAAACATTACCAACGTCGGATCAATTTATAAAACTGTAATAATGTGTCTCAAAACCACATTATCAATAATAATAAAATCAGAGTACAATCCCAAGAAAATCTCATAATGCGGAAATCCTGCGTGTATGTGTGATGTGCCGCTACCGCACCGGCTCCTTCCCCTTCGCTGAAGAGGTACCTGAAACAAAACTGAAAATTGTAAGCACGAAGCTTAGTGAGTTCCCCCATCATACCACACACCATACAATAACATACTGTCAGGCAATTCTGGGGTGCCTTACTACCCAGGTCAAGCCATTCTGGGGTGCTTGACTTACCCTGGTCAAGCCATTCTGGGGTGCTTGACTTACCCAGGTCAAGCCATTCTGAGGTGCTTGACTTACCCGTCGGTCTATTCCGCCCGACTACCGGGGACTATTTCACCCCCTACTACTACCATATAACACACATATACTGCCAGGCAATTCTGGGGTGCCTGACTACCCAGGTCAAGCCATTCTGGGGTGCTTGACTTACCCAGGTCAAGCCATTCTGGGGTGCTTGACTTACCCACGTCAAGCCATTCTGGGGTGCTTGACTTACCCGTCGGTCCTTACGACCGACATACGAGGACTATTTCACCTCCTACTACTACCACATAATATCATAACATAAGCATACTGTCAGGCAATTCTGGGGTGCCCGACCTACCCTTCGGTCCTAACGACCGAACTTGGGAACTATTCTCCCCCTACTACCACTATCACGTATAACATATCATGCTAGCACATAAACATATCAGGTAGTAGCAAACCTAGATGAATATCACAAAGACAATCATCTAACATACAACTCCTACTGGTGGGCCGGCATTGTGGCCTTAGACCCACCGCTACTGGAAGGTAACTCACCTCATAAGGCTGACTGCTTAAATGCTGATCGGGAAATGTCTAACTGCTGCTCCGGTAACTCCCCGGCTGCAATTCCCATAAAGACACTTAGTCAAACACTGCTAACTTATCTTTGGGTAAAGTGACTAATTTACCCCTGGTCATAGTCAAAGCCTTGGTCAAAGTCAACTTCCAGTTGACCTGTCTCGCCGAGTTGGGCCGCCAACTCGTCGAGTCCCATTCCTTTCATCTGACCCCCTCCCGAATCTACTCGTCGAGTTTAGCAAAGACTCGACGAGTTCTCCTTCTATAACATCATCGAATGAACCTTCATCTGACTCGCCGAGTTGTATGAACAACTCGTCGAGTTCACCTTCATCCTATGAACAAGTCCAGTCTGCGACTCGCCGAGTTGTATGAACAACTCGTCGAGTTTATCTTCAAAAGTTGGGAGATTGCCTTGGACTCGCCGAGTCTGTTCATACACTCGCTGAGTCCTATGATTCCCAAGTCCATGGTTAAGTCTAATATGTTGAGTCACTCCCCTGGACCGTTCTAAGACCCTTCTAACACTCAAGTGGGTTCCTTTAAACCTCAACAGACTGGGGGATCAAGCCCTGGACTCGCCGAGTTCCAAGAACAACTCGCTGATTCGATGTTGTCCAAGTCTTATTTCTCGATTTCTAATGTACAACACTTATCTAAAAGATAGATATGGGCTTCTAAGATCGATCTAGAACGTAAAGTTACGAACTTTACGTGCATGCATGGGAGTATAAGCTTAATGGACCCAAAAATGAGGTCTAAAGGTGCATGTGGCTCTTTATGGCTACAAAGTTGGTCACTTTACTCCATGTAGTCCCCTAAGGACCCTGGATCTGGAGTCTTAACCCCCAACCATGCTTGCACTCATGATTGGTCAACAAAAGTGGTTCCTAAAAGCCCTAATTTATTCCAAAGAGGAATCTAGAACACGAATGAACAATGTATAAGCTTTATACCTCTAATGAACTGTAGATGCTGCATAAACTCGAAATCTTCTGGTTTCCTCTTGGCTCCTCATGCTTTTCCTTCTTCCTTGTGATCACAAACCACCAAAATCACCAAAAATGGCCTTAGATCTCACAAAACAATTAGGGTTTCAGTATGAGGTGTTCTGGGAGCATAAAGGGACGATGGAGGTTTCATTAAGATGTTTAAATAGGGTGCAATCCCTCAGGTTTAGGGTTTGTCCAAACAACGCCTACTCGCCGAGTCAGTATCCGACTCGTCGAGTAGGTCACTTAAACTTCTTGCGGATCCCGTCTCTACTCGACGAGTTGGGCCATCAACTCGTCGAGTCCCAGAGAAAATACATCCAATTCTTAAATAAAACACATACCAGAACTCGGTGTTACAAATCTCCCCCACTTATTTTGGACTTCGTCCTCGAAGTCTGCTGCTGAATCTGGAAAAAGCTCGGGGTAGTGCTCCCTCATCTCATCCTCCAGCTCCCAAGTCCATTCCGATCATTTGCGGTGCTGCCATTGCACCTTCACCAGCTCCACCCTCTTGTTCCTCAGTTCCTTCGATTTCCTGTCGAGGATCGCCACAGGCCGTTCAATTTAATTCAGGCTGTCATCCACCTGAATGTCCTCCAAGGGTACCACCGCTGAGTCGTCCACCAGACACTTTCGTAACTGGGAGACGTGAAACGTGATGTGGATCTGACTGAGTTCCGCTGGCAGATCCAGCCTATACGTCACCTTGCCCACCCGGGCTATAACCCTGAAGGGTCCAATATACCTGGGGCCCAACTTGCCCCGCTTCCTGAATTGGATGACGCCTTTCAAAGGCGACATCTTCAGGAGGACCATATCCCCGACCTGGAACTCCAGGTATGATCGGTGCTTGTCGACGTAAATCTTCTGCCGACTCTGCGCAGTCTGAAGCCTGCTCCTAACTTGCTGAATCCTCTCTGTCGTCTTGAGCACCACTTCGGTGCTCCCCATGACCCTCTGGCCCACCTCACCCCAACATATCGGGGTCCTGCACTTCCTCCCGTATAACATCTGAAAGGGAGGACGATCGATACTCGCGTGGTAGCTGTTGTTGTAGGAGAACTCAGCTAATGGGAAATAGGTATCCCAACTACCACCGAAGTCTAGCACACATGCCCGCAGCATATCCTCTAGAGTCTGGATGGTCTGCTCACTCTGTTCATCTGTCTGCGGGTGAAAAGCGGTGCTAAAGTGTAGACGAGTACCCAACTCGTCATGGAATTTCTTCCAGAATCTGGAAGTGAACCGCACATCCCTGTCAGAAATCACGGAGACTGGCACTCCGTGTCGAGCCACCACCTCTCGAATATAGATGTCGGCCAGCTTCTCGGCCGTTATACTCTCCTGGATCGGTATGAAATGGGCACTCTTGGCCAATCGATCCATGATGATCCATATGGAATCCACTCCCCGCGCAGTCCTGGGAAGTTTGGTGATGAAATCCATGGTAAGATCTTCCCATTTCCACATGGGAATATCCAACGGCTGCATCTTTCCGTGTGGCCTCTGGTGCTCGGCCTTGACCTTCCTGCAGGTCAAGTACCGCTCCACAAACCATGCTACATCCCGCTTCATGCAGGGCCACCAATAGTTAAGACGAAGATCCCTATACATCTTCGTCGCCCCGGGATGGATAGAAAACCTGGATTTGTGTGCCTCCTCCATCAATATCTGGTGCACGCCTCCATGATAGGGGACCCACACCCTACGGTGAAGGGTCAATAACCCTCGACTATCATAGTCGAAGGAGGAAACCTGACCCACAATGCGCTCACTCTTCCGATGTTCCTCCTTAATAGCCTCTCGCTGGGCCTCTCGGATCTTCTGCAACTGTGGAGTCACTACTATCATCCGCATACAGATATCTCTGATTGGCGCTGCCTTATGGCTAAGCACATCGGCCACCACATTGGCTTTCCCCGGGTGGTAAAGGATCTCACAATCATAATCCTTCACCACATCTAACCACCGACGCTGCCTCATGTTCAGATTCGGCTGATCCATGAGGTATCTCAACTCTTATGGTCCGTGTAAATGGTACATCGAACCCCATAGAGATCGTTTCTCCAAATCTTGAGGGCGAAGACAACTGCCCCCAACTCCAAATCATGCGTCGGGTAGTTCGCCTCATGGGGCTTCAACTGCCTCGAAGCGTAGGCGATGACATGCCCTCTCTGCATCAGTACTGCGCCCAAGCCCGAAATAGATGCATCGCAGTATACTACAAAGTCCTCCATGCCCTCTGGCAGGGCTAGGATCGGCGCCTCGCACAATCTCTGTCTCAGTGTCTCGAACGATGCCTGCTGCGTAGGCCCCCAACGAAAGACTACGACCTTCTTCGTTAGCCGAGTCAAAGGTATGACTATCTTGGAGAAATCCTGGATGAATCTCCGATAGTAGCCGGCTAATCCCAGGAAACTCCGAATCTCAGATGGAGACTTCGGAACCTCCTATCTCATTATGGCCTCCAACTTGGCCGGGTCGACCAGAATACCATTCTGGTTGACAAAGTGCCCAAGAAACTGCACCTCGCGCAACCAGAACTCACACTTGGAGAACTTGGCGTACAAGCTCTCCCTCCTCAGAGTATCCAAAACCTCTCGCAGATGCTCCTCATGCTGCTCTTGTGTCTTGGAGTAAACCAAGATGTCATTAATAAAAACTATTACAGACCGACCTAACATCGGTCTGCACACGCGGTTCATGAGATCCATGAACACGGCAGGAGCATTGGTGAGCCCGAAAGGCATCACCACGAACTCATAGTGACCATAACATGTCCGGAAAGCAGTCTTCTGCACATCCTCCTCTCTGACCCTCATCTGATGATAACCTGAACGCAAATCAATCTTGGAAAACCAAGATGCTCCTTGTAGCTGGTCAAAGAGGTCATCAATCCTCGGGAGTGGGTAACGGTTCTTCACTGTTACCTTGTTCAGCTCCCGGTAATCTATGCACATACGACGTGACCCGTCCTTCTTCTTGACAAACAGGATCGGGGCTCCCCAAGGCGAGCTAATCGGCCTGATGAATCCCTTGTCTAGCAGCTCCTGCAGCTGCGTAGACAACTCCTGCATCTCGGGAGGAGCCAACCGATATGGTGCCTTGGCTATTGGAGCTGCACGAGGGACTAGGTCGATCCTGAAGTCCACCTATCGCTCCAGAGGTATCCCAGGAAGCTCCTCTGGGAACACATCCGCGTAGTCTCGCACCATAGGAACATCGCTCACCGTCGCCGTACCCGCCTCCCGGGTATCCATAACATAGGCGACATACCCAGTGCAACCCTGCTCTAGGTAGCATCTCGCTCTCGCTGCTGAACATAAAGCTGGTCCTCACTGTGGCCTCTCGCCCTTGATCACCAGCTCTCCCCCACTCGGGGTCCTGATCCGAACCAACTGCTGCGCGCAGTCGATCACTACACCGTTGTGGCTCAACCAATCCATGCCTATAATCACCTTGTTCCCACGCAGCGGAATGGGAACCTAGTCTACCAAATAACGCTCCTCGAACAATCTCAAAACACAGTCCCTGAAAACTGACGACGCTCGTACTGATCCGTCATCGGCAATCTCGACCTCTAGAGGGCAATCCAACATGCCCAAAGATTCAGGAAACCTCTTGCTAAGCGCAAGAGAGACAAATGATCGGGTAGCGCCCGAATCAAACAACACCTGAACTGGGATACCGTTCACATGGAACGATCCTAAACAAGACATATCATATGGCACATCAACATCATAAGCAACATAAAATAAAATCTAGGGAGAAGAAATCATACCCGTCACCACATCGGGTGCGGCGCGTGCCTCCTCGGTAGTCAACTGGAAGGCCCAACTCCTCACCACTGGAGCCTCTGTCTTGCCCTCCTAACCATCAGTGATCCGCAGGGTCGCTGGAGCTGGCGCTGCTGCTGTCAACTGAGGGAAATTGCCCTTTTTATGGCCTCGCTGATTGCAGTGAAAACACAACAACTCCGATGTCTAGAAAGTGGGCGCAGGGGCGGTACAATCCCTGCTAAAGTGCCCTGTCTTGCCGCACTTGTAGCAGACCGACGATCCCAACCTGCAAACCCCCTCATGAGCCCTGCCACATTTCCTGCAGCTGCCCTGTCCCGACTGGCCCTTCGGCCTAGTGTCTGCTCCCTTGGGCTTATTCCCCGAAGCCCCAGTAACCTGTCCCTCCTCTGCCTTTCTCTTCCTAAGGTGCAACAAGTCTATCTCTCTCTACCTCGCCTTGGCAATCATGGAATCCAGGGTCGGGCATGCCGAGAAGCTGACATGCTCCCGGATTTCTGCCCTCAACATATCGTGATAGCGGGTTTTCCGCATCTCCTCATCTCCCGCATACTGGGGCACCAACAATTCCTTCTCCCGGAACTTGGCGGTAATCTCTGCCACTGACTCCGTCGTCTCCCTCATATCCAGAAACTCCCTGGCCAGCTGCTGAAGCTCTACATCCGACACAAACTCAGACCTAAACCTGGTCACAAAGTCCGACCAAGTCATAGCCTCAATCGCCGAGGCTCCCAACGAGTCACCAACCGACTCCCACCAATCCCTAGCCCGGTCTCTCAAACACCCTGCAGCATATCACACCTTCGACCCCTCAGGGCAGAAGCTCGTAAGCTATGCAGACTCAATGTCTGCAATCCATCTCCTGGCTGCGATGGGGTCCTTGGCCCCGTGGAAATCTGGCGCACCACTGCTCCTGAAGTCCTTGAAGGACAGTGTGCGTGACCCTGACTGACTGGATGCCATATCGCTCTTGAATGCCCTGAGGCGATCCTCCATCAACTCAATGATCCCTTCCTTGATTGACCCGAAAATCACCGGGGTCGACTCAAGGATACCTCTCGTGATCTCAGAAGTAATGAAATCACGTAGTCCCTCATCAACTGGCTCGGTACCTGCTCCCGAAACTGATCCCAAACCGGATCCTGATCCTGAACCTCCCCCTCCATGACATGTGATCATCACCATTCTGAATTATAACACATAATCGTCAGAATCATACATAAACCTCGGGAGGTATCATACACTCTACATGTTTCCTGGTTCTATCTCGGCCCTCCTTGACTCGAGTACGGATCCTCTGCTTTCAGTAGTACGGGCCCATACTACCTTCCACATATATCCGTACTTTCGTCAAGAACTGCCTTGACTCCACCAATTCCCTTCTACTACTATTGATCTCTGCTACTCTCTTCCTAAGCTTGCCCTAGGGTAATCACCAACCCACTCTCCGCCATCAGCTGCGTAAGAAGTCCCTGCTTTCTTCCCCTAACTAGCTCGCAAATACTATTACATATCACTCAGACTAGATAATTCTTCGAATGAGAGATCCTACCCTACAACGGTTGGACTCAAACAAGAGCTGCGAAATAGGGCTAGACCTAAACTTCTGGAATTATTTAGTCCTTGCAATATGTAACTTAACATATTTGTTTACTAGCTAGTGAAAGACAACTAGAACTCCTAAAAGCACAAAGCAAGCAGCATTCGGACATCGAGTGCACATAATCAAGCATATACTACTCAGGCTATCCTCCTGACTAATCCGTACTAGCATGCAGTTCTCATAAAGCTGAAACACATATAGTAGGCACATAAGGCATCCTCCTAGATCCTTAGCCCTAATCTAGCATGTTGTTCTAATAAAGCTGATAATCATAATATAGCATAAACTTGTATGGGTATCTTGGGGAAAACTTACTTGAGCTCGGCCGGTTGCGCACACCACACATATTGTTCACTTTCAAAGTTCTTTTCTCTTTTCAAACTTCTTTTATATAAAAAGAATGATTTTCTTTTTCTGAAAAATTTCATACCAAGTCCTCAATTTGAGTCCAGACACACTCAAGAGTGTGCCCGAATCCCTCAAACCAAGGCTCTGATACCAACTTGTAACATCCCAATTTTCAAGGCCAAAAATTTCATTTTTAATTAAGTGACTCATAAAATAGTTTACCAAAACATTACCAACGTCGGATCAATTTATAAAACTGTAATAACGTGTCTCAAAACCACATTATCAATAATAATAAAATCAGAGTACAATCCCAAGAAAATCTCATAATGCGGAAATCCTGCGTGTATGTGTGATGTACCGCTACCGCGCCGGCTCCTTCCCCTTCGCTGAAGAGGTACCTGAAACAAAACTGAAAACTGTAAGCACGAAGCTTAGTGAGTTCCCCCATCATACCACACACCATACAATAACATACTGTCAGGCAATTCTGGGGTGCCTGACTACCCGGGTCAAGCCATTCTGGGGTGCTTGACTTACCCTGGTCAAGCCATTCTAGGGTCCTTGACGTACCCAGGTCAAGCCATTCTGGGGTGCTTGACTTACCCGTCGGTCTATTCCGCCCGACTACCGGGGACTATTTCTCCCCCTACTACTACCATATAACACACATATACTGCCAGAAAATTCTGGGGTGCCTGACTACCCAGGTCAAGCCATTCTGGGGTGCTGGACTTACCCAGGTCAAGCCATTCTGGGGTGCTTGACTTACCCAGGTCAAGCCATTCTGGGGTGCTTGACTTACCCGTTGGTCCTTACGACCGACATACGAGGACTATTTGACCTCCTACTACTACCACATAATATCATAACATAAGCATACTGTCAGGCAATTCTGGGGTGCCCGGCCTACCCTTTGGTCCTAACGACCGAACTTGGGAATTATTCTCCCCCTACTACCAATATCACATATAACATATCATGTTAGCACATAAACATATCAGGTAGTAGCAAACCTAGATGAATATCACAAAGACAATCATCTAACATACAACTCCTACTGGTGGGCCGACATTGTGGCCGTAGACCCACCGCTACTGGAAGGTAACTCACCTCGTATGGCTGACTGCTGAAATGCTGATCGGGAAATGTCTGACTGCTGCTCCGGTAACTCCCCGGCTGCAATTCCCATAAAGACACTTAGTCAAACACTGCTAACTAATCTTTGGGTAAAGTGACTAATTTACCCCTGGTCAAAGTCAAAGCCTTAGTCAAAGTCAACTTCCAGTTGACCTAACTCGCCGAGTTGGGACGCTAACTCGTCGAGTCCCTTTACTTTCATTTGACCCCCTCCCGACTCTACTCGTCGAGTTTAGCAAAGACTCGACGAGCTCTCCTTCTATAACATCATCGAATCAACCTTCATCTGACTCGCCGAGTTGTATGAACAACTCGTCGAGTTCACCTTCATCCTATGAACAAGTCCAGTCTGCGACTCGTCGAGTTCATCTTCAAAAGTTGGGAGATTGCCTTGGACTCGGCGAGTCTGTTCATACACTCGCCGAGTCCTATGATTCCCAGGTCCATGGTTAAGTCTAATATGTTGAGTCACTCCCCTGGAACCCTCTAAGACCCTTCTAACACTCAAGTGGGTTCCTTCGAACCTCAACAGACTGGGGGCTCAAGCCCTGGACTCACCGAGTTCCAAGAATAACTCGCCGATTCGATGTTGTCCAAGTCTCATTTCTCGATTTTTGATGTACAACACTTATCTAAAAGATAGATCTGGGCTTCTAAGATCGATCTAGCACGTAAATTTACGAACTTTACGTGCATGCATGGGAGTATAAGCTTAATGGACCCAAAAATGAGGTCTAAAGGTGCATGCGACTCTTTATGGCTACAAAGTTGGTCACTTTACTCCATGTAGTCCCCTAAGGACCCTGGATCTGGAGTCTTAACCCCCAACCATGCTTGCACTCATGATTGGTCAACAAAAGTGGTTCCTAAAAGCCCTAATTTACTCCAAAGAGGAATCTAGAACATGAATGAACAATGTATAAGCTTTATACCTCTAATGAACTGTAGATGCTGCACAAACTCGAAATCTTCTGGTTTCCTCTTGGCTTCTCAAGCTTTTCCTTCTTCCTTGTGATCACAAACCACCAAAATCACCAAAAATGGCCTTAGATCTCACAAAACAATTAGGGTTTCAGTATGAGGTGTTCTGGGAGCATAAAGGGACAATGGAGGCTGCATTAAGATGTTTAAATAGGGTGCAATCCCTCAGGTTTAGGGTTTGTCCAAACAGCGCCTACTCGCCGAGTCAGTATCCGACTCGTCGAGTAGGTCACTTAAACTTCCTGCGGATCCCGTCTCTACTCGACGAGTTGGGCCATCAACTCGTCGAGTCCCAGAGAAAATACATCCAATTCTTAAATAAAAACATACCAGAACTCGGTGTTACAAATCTCCCCCACTTATTTTAGACTTCGTCCTCGAAGTCTGCTGCTGAATCTGGAAAAAGCTCGGGGTAGTGCTCCCTCATCTCATCCTCCAGCTCCCAAATCCATTCCGATCCTTTGCGGTGCTGCCATTGCACCTTCACCAGCTCCACCCTCTTGTTCCTCAGTTCCTTCGATTTCCTGTCGAGGATTGCCACCGGCCGCTCAATTTAATTCAGGCTGTCATCCACCTGAATGTCCTCCAAGGGTACCACCGCCGAGTCGTCCACCAGACACTTTCGTAAATGGGAGACGTGAAACGTGCTGTGGATCTGACTGAGTTCCGCTGGCAGATCCAGCCTATACGTCACCTTGCCTACCCGGGCTATAACCCTGAAGGGTCCAATATACCTGGGGCCCAACTTGCCCCGCTTCCTGAATCGGATGACGCCTTTCAAAGGGGACATCTTCAGGAGGACCATATCCCCGACTTGGAACTCCAGGTATGATCGACGCTTGTCGGCGTAAATCTTCTGCCGACTCTGCGCCGTCTGAAGCCTGCTCCTAACTTGCTGAATCCTCTCTGTCGTCTTGAGCACCACTTCGGTGCTCCCCATGACCCTCTGGCCCACCTCACCCCAACATATCGGTGTCCTGCACTTCTTCTCGTACAACATCTCAAAGGGAGGACGATCGATACTCGTGTGGTAGCTGTTGTTGTAGGAGAACTCAGCTAATGGGAGATAGGTATCCCAACTACCACCGAAGTCTAGCACACATGCCCGCAGCATATCCTCCAGAGTCTGGATGGTCCGCTCACTCTGTCCATCCGTCTGCGGGTGAAAAGCGGTGCTAAAGTGTAGACGAGTACACAACTCGTCATGGAATTTCTTCCAGAATCTGGAAGTGAACCACACATCCCTGTCAGAAATCACGGAGACTGGCACTCCGTGTCGAGCCACCACCTCTCGAATATAGATGCCGGCCAGCTTCTCGGCCGATATACTCTCCTGGATCGGTATGTAATGGGCACCCGTGATGAACCAATGAATTGAGTATTGAATTAATCAGAGTATGAATTCAAGTATGAATGCAAGATTGAACACCAGATGTAAATATGATCTTATTTCAGCTTGATTTACGCTTTCGAATGTTTACAGAGAAAATAGACAGGTCTGTAAAAACTCTTATCTAACTCTAGTAAATAACCCCTATTTATAGGGAACCGAAAGCGTACAAAAAATATACTAAGGCATTGACTTTAAAGCTTCGAATAAAAGTGCCCTAGTAAAATATATTACAAAACATTCGAAGAGTACAAAATATACTTCGACTAATTACAACAATTCGACCCTTACAATCTCCCCCTTTGTAATCATAGTTGAAGACTTCAATTCGTAAGAAGTGTGATGGAATACAGTAACACTCTTCGAATCTCCGTGTACCAGGAGATAATCTTCTTCAGCTCTTTCTTGTCTCCTTCATTGTTCTTCTTGCAATGATTCATACGAACAATCAAGTTCGTATATTGAGATGTTGAATATCTCTCTACTTCACTTGCTTGGAATAAGAACCATTTAGCTTTTCCAGCTTTGTCTTTTCCTGCGAAGACCATTCCAAAAGGCTTCAGGAAAATTTCACCATCAGCATATTTCTTCAATTCCGCCTGAGTCTTCGTAGGAGCCATCAGTGCTTTTATTTCCATTCCTTTGGCAGTAGCTGATTCCACATCTGTTAGTGCCAAGCACTCATAATAGTTTTCGATAAAAATCTTGATGTGAGTAACTCCAAGCTTGAATTCATCTGCTTCAGTGTTTTGAAGGAATGAAAATGATTTGTCTTTTAGAAGTAATGCAACTTGTATAAGATCATAAAAGTTCATCAATGGAAAATCAGCAACAATGAATTCGCAAATATTTCCATTTGCCCTGGCAACCACATACTTAACATTCTGGACTGTGTTTTCGAAAATCACATCCTTTTTCATACATATGACCTTCTTGATTTTTATTAAAGACCAAACTTCCTCAGGGGCTTTTCCAAGAACAGCATGAAAATGAATTTTCATGTGTGTACCTTCATCCTTATTTTTAAAATTCCCTTCTGCTTTGAACTGAGGCTTATGGGAAAATCCAGCTGGCTTGCATCAGTATTTGTGACTAAATAACTCTGCTTTGGTTTCTTCTCGAATGTATACATGTGATTAAAAGCAACCTTGGCCTTAATTGTTTCGTAATTATAGTGTTTAGCTGGATCACCTTTATCCATTCCCTTCGGATCACTAGCACGCTGAGTCATAATGCTTTGAATAATCCTCAGTTTTTCAATTTCAGCTTCTGCTTCAGCCTTCTTTTCCTCTTTCGACTTTTCCACTACAATTGATTTCCCTTTATCTTTCAAGGCTGGATTGACAATTGTCTCTTTTGGATTAGAACCACTCCCACTAGTCTCTGAAGATTTACCAATAACAATTCCTTTCGAAATTGGTCATGCAATTGGCATTGTTGTTACAACAGTTGAAGTAACCAGTTCAGCAGAAACTATTACTGGTTTTGTTGTTGGGATTTTCGAAGAAAACACTTTTCCCACAACTTTCGCATCTTCTCCACTAGTCTTCGACTCACTAGTTTTTCTTTCTTCCCCTTGCACCCCTGTGAAAACAGGTGGGGCAATCTTTGTTGGAAGAAGACTTGATATGCAAAAGAGAGGAGCAAGTTGCTTGTTGAGAATGGCTTCGAAATGGATAAATTTCTGTGATAAAAATTCAGGAGTGATCAAAGAAGAAGAAACCGGCCTGTCAGAAATTTCTTTTAACTCCTTGAGCAACTTAAGCACTTCCTCAAAGCTTGCACTTTCGGATGTTGAAATTTGAGTTAGTTGAGGACTCAAACTTTCATACAACTTAACAAAATGTGTGACTGCATCACAAATGATATCAACTTTTAGATTTAATGATACATAATCTTGTTGAACAGTGACAATTTCTTTTTGCATATCTTCACGAAGTTCGTGAATCTGCAAATTTACATCCTCCCTGTCCTTCTTCACTTCTTGCACAAAAAGAACATGTCTTTCCTTTGCGACATTCTTCAAATTTTTCACATCACTGGTAAACATTGAATTTTGAGATTTGATCTGAAGTTCATTATTTTGATCATTATAATGAACCTTCTCCAGAATTCGAGACTCAGAGTCAGTAATCATTCCAGATACTTTGCTAACCACTCTGGCTTCGAGCATTTTCAACATTGAATCAACCTCCAAACTAGAAACAGATGAACCACCCCCTAGATCTGCTTGAGATTGAATTATTGAATTCAATTTCTGATTCAGAATTTTGAACTGCTTCATGGTCATCAACATATGATCGGGAAACTGTTCTTCTTCTTCATGAAATTCCAATTCATCAAACATACCACCAAACTGTCACACCCCCAAACCAGAATGGCGGAAACATTCAGGGGCGGATGACTTCACGTAGTATCATAACAGTTGAATATTGTAAAGAAAGTAAACACAACCATCATAAATATAATAAAAACTTACATTGTGGCGTGTAATACATGTTTCAAAAGAATATTACAAATATGATGATTTAAAATGTTTTGATAACATACGCCTTAGCGTTCCTTCTCCAAAAGCTGATGGTTACCTGTATTACTGATTCCCTGAGAAATACAAGTAGTTTTGAAAAAAATGTCAACAATTAAGTTGGTGAGTTCATAAGCGTTTTTGTACTGAAATTTGTATGTCCTTTAGTAAAAATAACTGAACGTGTTTTCCAGAAAATCCAATATTTTCTACATATAGTTTGAAAAAGATTCCAAAGGCTGGAGTACAATGGTGTCTTTCGTGCTCGAATAGTGATAGTGTATTTATACTCAAATAATGTATTTACTGAATGTATCAAAAGTCTCGTAAATCAAACTTATTTTAATACTACCGTGTGAGTTTTATAACTATGCTATTGACCCAGACTGCCTGTAACAACGTTCTTCAGGCGTTGTAGTGTTATGACGTTTGTCACCCCAGACCTGCCGGTCTAACTGTAGCTAACAGTTTAGGTGCGGGATTGTCAATCCCGTATAGATCTATACACAAGTATCACGCTCTCCCTCCAAGAGATTATGGTTTATAATACTGGACTTGAAATACGTACTTGAGAGTACGTTGAAGCTGAATGTCTCACAACTCTTAGTATTTAATAGATTTACGAAAAGAAAAGTCTATATTTCGTGTAGATGAAAGTATTTCATTTTCACAATGTTTACGTAAAGATGTAATGAATAACCCGCAAACTATACCCATTATAGTTTTTCCGAAAGTGTGTTCCATTTGGCGATAAAAACTCGATGTAATACTAACTTTGCATGTAAAGTATAACGTTGATATCAAAGTTATTTTAACATTTATAAAAATGTAGGTGATGTATGTGAATCCGTATAAAACGATAAGTTTTTCTCGTATTGCACTTGTATTCCACCCCTAAAACATGAAAAGACGTGAAAAAGTAGGGGTATGAACTCACCTGGAAAGTGTGATGATTCGAAGAAAACAAGATTTTTCCTTGGGCGGCACCTCGATCGGAAAGTGGTGAGATTCTCGGGAATCTCGGGGCTTCGGACCTTCGTCGGGGCTGAGGTATGAAACCGGGAAGTCAGGATCGTCTCGGGATGCTAAATGTGGAGTAAGAATGAGATAGAAGGAGGAAATGGGCAAGGAAAGTCGGAGGTCTCGCATCCTATTTATAGGTGAGGAACACTACCCTCGTACGCGGGGCGTACGTCAGCGATGATGTCACGGTCTCCGGTCTTCGGATGGGATGGCAGTAGAGTGGTAGGGGTGACGTGGCCGATCCGAGGCCCTCCATTCAGTACGCTGGGCGTACTCCTTCGGATAAGCTTCGTAATGCGTGCCAAAAACTTCAAAAATGCGTAAGTTTCGCATACAAGCTCCGTTTTTGACGTTCTTTATATCCACGCGAAGGTGAGAAAATACTCTACAACTTTTATTTAGACTTCGTCGGCAAATTTTGACTTTATTTTTAATTATATTTTATTTAATATGCCGGGACACGATAATTCCGTTAAAAATCCATAACTTCTTTATCCGACGTCCGTTTTCGTCTGTCTTTTTACCATTGTGCTACTATTGTAGAGACCTTGAACTCTCGTTTAGGTTGCGTCGGCTAAAAATCGCTCGATCTTTATTCCGAATTTTTAGCTGTCTACCGTTGTTCCGAAACTTAGAAAAATCATAACTTCCTCATACGAAGTCAGATTTGGGCGTTCTTTTTATGTATGCTCACGGTTTAACGAAATCTACGACTTTTGTTTAGATACCTAAGGCTAAAAAGTATTTTATCGAAGTTTCACTTTTTACGTTTAGCAGTGTTTTACCGGGTGTGTCGTGGATTTTCGATTGGTCATAACTCCTTCGTTATAACTCGGATTTGAGTGTTCTTTATGTTTTTGGAAACCTTAGCACGATATCTAACACTTTGAGTATCCCAATTTAGATTTTTGAACACTTTATTTTTGATGCTATTTTCGTTGATTCCAAACAGTTTATTACATTTGACTTTTTGAATGTTACATTGACTTAAAAATATCGGGTTGTTACATCATCCCCCAGTTAGAGGGAATTTTGTCCCGAAATTTAATCTAAGACAGAGTTTATGGATTAGGAAAAAGATGTGGGTAGTTTTGTCTCATCTGATCCTCGCGTTCCCAGGTGTATTCAGGTCCTCGCTTGGCGTTCCAACGGACCTTCACAATGGGTATGCGGCTTTGTTTAGTCCTTTTAATTTCCCGATCCATGATCTCTACTGGTTCTTCTACGAATTGGAGATTCTCGTTGATTTCAATTTCGTCCAGAGGGATAACGAGGGTCTCATCGGACAAGCACTTCTTTAGGTTTGATATGTGAAAGGTAGGGTGCACGTTATTGAGTTCCTGCGGTAATCGAAGTTTGTATGCCACTGGGCCGATCCTGGCAAGGATCTCGAATTGTCCAATATACCTTGGGTTTAGTTTCCCACGCTTTCCGAAACGTATTAATCCCTTCCAGGGTGAGACTTTTAGTAGTACCCGGTCCCCAACCTGGAATTCTAAGGGTTTCCTTCTTTTATCCGCATAACTCTTTTGTCTGTCTCTTGAAGTATTCAGTCGCTCCCGGATTTGAACAATCTTCTCCGTAGTTTCCCTTATGATTTATGGTCCAGTGAGAGTACTGTCGGTTGCTTGTCCTCTTGCTAGTTGTGTGTCATCCACTTCAGCCCAGCACAGAGGTGATCTGCACTTACGGCCGTAAAGGGGCTTCGAATGGGGCAACTTTGATGCTAGTGTGATAGCTATTGTTATACGAGAATTCGACCAATGGTAAATAGGTGTCCCACGCCTAACCAAAATCGATCACACAAGCTCTTAGCATATCTTCTAAGGTTTGTATGGTTCTCTCACTCTGGCCGTCGGTCTGTGGGTGATAAGCGGTACTCATGTCTAACCTTGTTCCTAGAGACTTTTGTAGCGACTGCCAGAACCTCGAGGTGAATCTACTATCCCGGTCCGAGATAATGGATATTGGTACACCATGCAGTCGTACAATCTCTCTGATGTATGTTCTGGTTAGCTTTTCCAGTTTATCCATTTCTTTGATTGGTAGGAAGTGCGCGGATTTGGTTAACCTGTCGACGATCACCCAGATGGTGTCGAGTCCGCTTGTCGTCTTGGGTAACTTGGTTATGAAGTCCATGGTTATCCGCTCCCACTTCCATTCGGGTACTCCCAGTTGTTGCAACAATCCCGAGGGCTTTTGGTGTTCCACCTTGACCTTGGCGCAAGTCAGACATTTGCCTACATAGGTAGCAATTTCGGCTATCATGTTCGGCCACCAATACAGTTTCTTGAGGTCCATATACATCTTATCTGAACCGGGATGTATGGAGTATCGTGTCTTATGGGCTTCATCCATGACCATATCTCTAAATCCGCCAAACTTCGGCGTCCAGATCCGATTCGCGAAGTAACGAACTCCGTCCTCCTTGACTTCAAATTTTTTATCCATTCCTCTTAAGGCTTCACTTGCCACATTTTCGGATTTCAAGGCTTCTATTTGGGCTTCCTTGATTTGTATGGACAGGTGTGAATGGATAGTCATGGTTAAGGATTTCACTCGGCGGCCCGAGTATTCCTTCCGGCTGAGGGCATCAGCTACTGTAGAGACCCATTTTTATAACGAACGGTGAGTGCGGAAGAAAGATATCTCGAGATTAATCGTGTTTTTGGAAGTATGAACACGAAGAACATATTATGAGTTCATAAGAAAAGACTAAGAACAAAGAGAGAATAATATATTTCATGAAGAACATGGTGGGAGAGAAACTCTCCTTGGGTGGGAGAACCCACCAACTTTCTCTCTCTAGAGATTACATTGTGAGAAAAGTAACTCTAACTAAGGAAAAGATAAGCTAGCTAAAGTAATACATGACCAACTCTCCCTTTATATAGGAGGGAGAGTATTTACACCATAAATACAATAAAGGGAAAATACAACCTAATACACACTCATTATTTGTGGAGCATTTCCATGCACTAACATTCTCTCCCTAAATGCTTACAAATGATGAGAGATCCAATAAGTGATATAAGGCTATAATACAGTAATCTGACTAGCAAGTGTGGTAATAAAATGAAATCAAGTGCTGAAATGTCTCTGAAACTCTGAAGTGTCTGTGAAGTCTGAAACTGGCCATGAATCTCTGAAATGAAGGTCTTCGGCTTCAAAGCACAACCAATGAAGCAGAAAAAATAAGATCCAAATCTTCAAACCAGTCATAATCACCCGAAGAAGAAGGTCACCATGAGCAAGTAAAAGATCCAATAAAAGAAACACTTCGGCTTCAAATGTCTGAAATTCTTCAAAGAATAACCTGCTAAAAATGTGAATCATCCATAAAATGAAGTCCAGATAAAAATAATGTGAGTCCAAAAACATGGTCTAGCAATGCCGAAAATTTGATCCAAGGACCAAAAATAAGTGCCACGTCACATTGCCAAAATAATCTTCGTCTTCAACATATCACAAATCCAAACTCGTTAAACCATAAGATCTGAACCGGATGCGAACACAAAATCATCCTGTGGTAGAGTCCGAATAATAAATAATCTGAATCGGAAAACATCGAGTAATGCCAAAAATTTGATCCGTAAAGACCAAAAAGAAGTGCCACATCACATCACTAAATAAATAATCGTCTTCAGAAGTCTTCATAAATCCAAACTCAAACAATCATAATAACCAAATCCGGATGATATTCTCTCCCTATTTTTGATAACCAATGACCGGATATCAAAAATCAACAAATCATCGGATGGAGAGTGTCGGATACCAAGAGCTAACAGAGAAGCTCTCCCTAGATGTATGAAGGGTCTCGATAAGAAACGAGACAGAGTAAAAGAGATACTCTTGCGGTCATGAGGATACGGGTGACATAGTTGCTGAAGCTGTGCTGAGAATAATCTGTTGTGCCAAAAATATATCCAAATATCCAAACTGCGGTGCTGGAACACTTGAAGTGGTCTTCAATAGAGAATAAAGTCCACATGCTCAAGATACATGATTCGTCAACCAAAAATCAAGAGCGACAAGTCATAAAATCCCATAAAGTGAAGAATGCGAAACAACTTTGTTGATCAATCGCCGTTGCGGTGCAATCATTACAAAAATAATATGAAGTCCGACTGCGGTAGGAGTATTCTTCCAATAATAACCGGCATGAAATGAACCAATGTGACAATCCAAGGTTCGGTTGTGGCAAAAATTGGTGTTAAAAAAATAATTGACGTAATAAAAAAAATTGGTTTTAATAAAAAAAATGGCTAAAATAAAAAATTGGCTAAAATAAAAAAAATTGGTGTTAAAAAAAATTGGCTAAATAAAAAAATTGGTGTAAAAAAAATTTAATTAAAAAAAATGCAGAAAAAAAAATGAATAAAAAAAATAAAGTCTAGAAAAAAAAGGGTTTTTAAAAAAAAAAAGAAGGGAAAAAAAGGTGAGGGGAGGAAAAAAAAGGTGGAAAGGAGGGGGGAGGAGGAGGGAAGGAAGGAAGAGGGAAGGAGGAAGGGAGGGGGGAAGAAGGAAGAAGGAAGGTGGAGAAGGGAGGAGGGAGGACCGGAGGTAGGAGGCTGCGGGTGAGAGAGGTGATTTGGGTGGGAGGTGGTTGCGGTAGGAGGTGACTGCGGATCAGAGGGGAAGGTGGGGGTCTTGGGTGCGGACGAGGGAGCTGGGTGCGGATGGTGCTGGTCGCGGATGGAGCTGGTCGCGGATGGAGCTGGCTGCAGTAGGCGATGCAGTGCAAGTGAGCAAATCGGCTGCGGTGCAAGACTGCAGTGAAGCGCCTGCGGTCCGAACCGAGAAGGGAGCCTGCGTCCGAGGCTGCGGTCCGAGCTGGGAAGGATGGATGCGGTCTGACTCCAGTTCATCAGCAAGGGAGATGGATGCGGTCCATCAGCAGTCATCCGAGGCTGCGGATAGGACCTGAGAGGACCTCGGATCAAGGCTAAAAAATGGCTGCGGGTAGGCTTTTAAGGGGACTCCGGTAGGCAGTTTTTGGCTGCGGTCCGGGGGGCTGAGAAGGGCTGAACAGGTGACGAAAAATGCTATTTTTTCATGAAAAATAGTACCGCAAAGGCCATTTATTCATATTTTAGTGAGGGAATTTTTTTATAAAGCATTTTAAGTCAACATGTGGTCTTGGGAAGGCAAAAAGGAAGAGTGTGCAGGGGTTTTAGGGGAGAAAAGGTGATGGGATTTGTCATAGTCACATGGTTTTATCTTGGGAAGGAAAATAAAAGTTGAATACTCTTTACCAAAAAGAGTAATAAGGACAAGTGGCTTTATGCAAACCAAAGAATTACGTCCATACATTCTTCATAAAGATCTACAACAACAATTTGTTTATGAACAAGAGAAGTTCATACCTTTTGGATGACAAAAGTTGCTGGGAAATGTCTTCAAGAAAGAATGCTTCAACTTTATCAATAATTAAGCCCATAATTTTTGTGTCTTCTCATCCAAGAAAAAGAACTCCCTGGAACAATATCTTCAACAATATGGAGACAACAAAAATAATTTCTTCTCCCATTTTTCTTCATTTCTTCAACAGCAAAAATAATAACTTTTTAAGAACATCTTCATCCAGCAATAAATAGAACGAGCAGCAGCAGCAACAATTTATTTTAGAGTGAGAATCACCCAGAAAATAGAGCTAAGAACGAACTCATAAAAAAAATTCCGGTAAGAAACCCGAAATTTTTTTCTTGCAGAAACATGGAAAAATCACAAGATAATCACCGAACGGGAGTCGTTCCCTTGAAATAATCATGAGATCTTCAAGGTACGGCTCTGATACCAATTGTAGAGACCCATTTTTATAACGAACGGTGAGTGCGGAAGAAAGATATCTCGAGATTAATCGTGTTTTTGGAAGTATGAACACGAAGAACATATTATGATTTCATAAGAAAAGACTAAGAACAAAAAGAGAATAATATATTTCATGAAGAACATGGTGGGAGAGAAACCCTCCCTGGGTGGGAGAACCCACCAACTTTCTCTCTCTCTAGAATTACATTGTGAGAAAAGTAACTCTAACTAAGGAAAAGATAAGCTAGCTAAAGTAATACATGACCAACTCTCCCTTTATATAGGAGGGAGAGTATTTACACCATAAATACAATAAAGGGAAAATACAACCTAATAAACACTCATTATTTGTGGAGCATTTCCATGCACCAACAACTACTACGTTAGTTTTCCCGGGATGATAACGAATTTCGCATTCGTAATCGTTTAGTAGTTCTACCCACCGTCTTTGTCTCATGTTGAGTTCCTTTTGATTGAGGATGTGTTGAAGGCTTTTATGATCGGTGAAGATTGTACATTTCGTGCCGTAAAGATAGTGCCTCCAAATCTTTAGAGCGAAAACGATGGCTCCTAGTTCGAGATCGTGCGTGGTGTAGTTTACCTCGTGCGTCTTCAGTTGTCTTGAGGCGTAGGCGATGACCTTCCCTCGCTGCATTAGGACACATCCAAGTCCCTGATTTGACGCATCACAGTAGACCACAAAGTCTTCTGTTCCTTCTGGCAAGGATAATATAGGTGCGCTGCACAGAGCTCGCTTCAGTGTTTGGAATGCAGTGTCTTGTTTTTCTCCCCAATTGAAGGTTACTCCCTTCTGAGTCAGGGTGGTAAGTGGTTTAGCAATCTTCGAAACGTTTTGTATGAATCTTCGGTAGTACCCAGCAAGGCCCAAGAATTGCCGGATTTCCGTTGGAGTCCTTGGAGTTGTCTAGTTCTCGATTGCCTTGATTTTGGAAGGGTCCACGTGTATCCCCTCCTCGCTGACCACGTGACCTAGGAAATCTACTTTCCTAATCCAAAATTCGCACTTTGAAAATTTTGCATATAGCTTCTCTGTCCTTAATGTTTCCAAGACCTGTCGGAGGTGTTGGCTATGTTCCTCCTTGCTCCTTGAATAGATGAGTATATCATCTATGAACACGATCAGAAATTTATCCAGGAAAGGACGACATACTCGGTTCATCAAGTCCATGAACACCGCCGGTGCATTTGTCAATCCAAAGGGCATTACTACAAACTCGTAGTGACCATAGCGAGTTCGGAATGCCGTTTTGGGAATGTCTCCTTCCAAGACTCGCAACTGGTGATACCCAGATCTTAAATCGATCTTTGAGAAGTAGCTCGCTCCTTGTAGTTGGTCGAACAGATCGTCTATGCGCGGTAAGGGATATCGGTTCTTGATCGTGAGTTTGTTCAGTTCCCGGTAATCGATGCACATGCGGAAAGATCCGTCCTTCTTCTTTACGAACAGGACCGGTGCTCCCCATGGTGAGAAGCTTGGTCTAATGAATCCTTTGCTTAGAAGTTCGTTCAGTTGGCTAGATAATTCCTGCATTTCTACCGGTGCTAGACGGTACGACGATTTTGCTACTGGGGTAGCTCCGACAATCAAGTCGATCCTGAACTCGACTTGACGTTCTGGTGGGACTCCTGGAAGATCTTCAGGGAAAATGTCGGGGAAATTGCAGACTTCCGGAATGTCTTTAATGTCTTTCACTTCTCGTTTCTTGTCTATCACGTGGGCTAGAAAGGCACGATATTCTTTGCGAAGGTATTTTCGGGCTTTGACGCAAGAGATGATTTGTAAATTTGTACTGGGTTTGTCCCCATAAATGATAAGAGTTTTCCCGCTTGGCAGATTAAGGCGAACAGCCCTTTCGTGACAAAGTATCGGCATGGTGAAGGCTTAACCAGTCCATACCGATGATGACATCAAAACTTCTTATAGTAATTGGCATAAGATCGATTTGGAACGAGTGTTCGTTTAAATTTAACGTACAACCTATGTACATGTCGTTTGCGCTTTCCGTTTTACCGTTTGCCATTTCTACTGTGAATATTTTATTGAGTGCTTGGGGTTTTTGATTAAGTAAATGTTTGAATTTATGACTCACGAAACTTCTCTCCGCACCACAGTCAAAGAGTATGCACGCATAAATGTCGTTGAGGAGAAACGTACCCGTAACCACCGTGGGATCGACTATTGCCTCGTTCTGCCCTATTGCCAACACTCTTCCTACACCGCCATCATTCTTTGCCTTAGGGCAATCCCTCTTGAAGTGCCCAGTTTCCCCACACCCATAACATGCCTGGCTTACTCCAGTACCAGGAACTTGGGTGATTGGGCGCACTGGTGCCTTACAGAAACGGGCAGTGTGCCCTTTCCTGTTGTAGTTTTTACAGTGCATCTCCCGGCAATTACCGTGGTGATGGTAATTGCATTTGTTGCACTTTGGTAGGTTCCCAGCATATTGTTTTGTCGGCGCAGGGGTAGCGGGAACAGCAGTAGGGGCAGTAGCGGCATGGACTGCCACTATTTGTTTCTTTGAAGGTTCTTGCGAAGTTTGACCTTTCCTCTTGTTCCAAAACTTCTTGTTGTTGTTGTTGTTGGCATTACGGTCATTGTTGTTGCTTCCTTTGGTTGCTTCCGGGACGACGGTCGTGACACTTTGGCAGACCCCATGATCAACGAGAGATTGTGCCAGTTCTTTGGCGCTGTCGAACGTCGTGGGTTTGGAAGCTAGCACACTTCCTCGAAGCTGGGGCGACAGCCCCCAGATATACCTTTCCACCTTTTGGCTTTCCAGAATCATCATTCCTGGGCAAAGTATTGTCAAATCACTGAACCTATTCGTATAGCTTGTGATGTCCGAGCCTACCATCGTAAGGCCCCAAAGCTCCTGCTCGAGCTTCTGAATCTCGCCCCTTGGGCAGTACTCTCGTAGTAGCATCCGTTTCAGGTTCTCCCAACCCATTGAGTTTGCCACCACCAGAGTTAGTGACTTGACGTGGCCATTCCACCACGTTAGAGCTCGCTCGGAGAAAGTACAGGCGGCAAATTTTACTTTGCTTTCCTCGGGGCATGATCATATCTCGAACACAACTTCTGTTTTCTCTATCCATTGGGATAGAGCCATCACTCCCCCAGTTCCATTAAAGGGGATGGGTTTGCTGTTGGAGAAGTCCTTATAGGTACATTCCTTGGAACGACCTTGGTTTTGGCCATTGGTAGAGCTATTTATTCCTCTTCCTGATCCGTTGTTACTCATTTGTGCCATTGCTGCGGTTACGGCAGCTGTTACAGCAGCCTGAAAGGTAGCAGCATCCATTGATGGAGGGGGTGGTAGGTGGTGCTGGTGCTCCGTTTGTATTGAAACATCGGGGATTTCTCCTTCGTGGCATGATTCTGCCACAAGTTAAGAGACGAATTCTTGATAAGTCATTAGCAATGATTATGGAAGGTTTTAGTATTATCAGTTTTAGTTCTGGTTTTCGCATGTAAATGGAAACTTTCAAAAAGGAGTGTATGATCCTTTTAAGAATTTAATGGAATACTCAAGGAAATAATAAACGCGTGTCAATTTCATTGATATTAGTACATGATACAACGATCAGGAAAATTTGACCTTATATAGGTCTAGGGTACATCAATGAAAATGGGAAAATTTGACCGCATTCCGACCCCCGAACTGCGTTCTCACAATTCGTCGGGTTTACATTCTTAAAGGAAAGAGTAGCACCAACACTTATTTGATAGGTATATACATAGCGCCAGAAGTACGCGCTATACTCTGAGCGGGTGGTACGCTGCGGACCATGGTATGTGGTTGTGGAAACCTTAGCTCGGGCTACTTGACGTTCAGCCTCGATGACGCGCCTCTCCATTGCGGCTTGGCTCCTACGGAGCTCCCTCACTTCGGTTCTAGTAGCAGTGATGTCCTTCTGCAGGGAAAAGGTGTGCTCTATTGTTCGTTCATGCTCTTCATCCAGACGACGAAGACGTACCGCGGTGACAGCAGTGGTGGCCCCAATGTCCAAGAGTTGGTTGGCATTTGCTCTTGCTTGCTCGCCTTGGTTGGCAATGCGTCGGACCATGACAGGGAGTGCCCTGTCAGCCAAACCACCGTTGCGGAGGTTATAAAAGCCTCGTGCCATGCCGTAGGGTGGGCGTTGCCCTTGTTCCCTGCTCCATCGCTTCAGATCCACAGCCCACCGGGGCGCCGGGCCCTGAAAGTTCCTTGGGGGATTTGCTGCTCCTCGGGGAGGATTGTAGATCTCAGGCTCCGAGTCTGTGCTCCCACCATCTCCTTCCTTTTCTGTATCTTCGTCTGGGTCTTCCTCAGGATCCTCTTCAGATTCTTCTTCGGGTTCTTCCTCGGGAATTTCCTCTTCGGAATCCTCTTCTGGGTCGTCCTCAATCCAGCCTCCATTACCCTGGTTAGGGTAGTAGGGATCCCCGGGAATGTGAAAACCTGCCATTTCGTCTGATCGAGAATAGGGGCAAGAGAATTATATAAAACTCGGGAGTAAGAAGGGAAATTTTCGATAAGGGTAAATTTTATTCGACGATTCCTATTTCTAATTAAATACTGAGATTCGCATTATTATAACAGTCCTTTTAGTTTTTACAAAATACTCCTATAGTATTTCAAATTTGTGAGTTTGATTCTAGTATTTAATTCGGTAAGTTTTCGACTTGTTGCTTACTACGACCATTCCTCGACATACGTTGGTCACATCCAGGATAAATATAGTTGATCAAGCTATATTTATTCTTGATTTGATTACATACCCCGAGGCCTAGTCGTAGTGTCGCAACTTGCCTTAATACTTTTTATAAAATTTTGCTATGATACGAGACCGATGCATGCGTGTACTTATACTTTTATATATATATAAAAAAAATGTATATCACTTTAATTTATTAAAAGTATCGTTTATGAAAACATTTTGTCAGAGTGTTTTTGGTCCCTTTGCATTTATAGTTTGTATATCTTATGTGGTTCGATATACTTAGTTCACTATAAACAATGCTCTGATTCCAATCTGTCACACCCCCAAACCAGAATGGCGGAAACATTCGGGGGCGGATGACTTCACGTAGTATCATAACAGTTGAATATTGTAAAGAAAGTAAACACAACCATCATAATTATAATAAAAACTTACATTGTGGCTTGTAATACATGTTTCAAAAGAATATTACAAATATGATGATTTAAAACGTTTTGATAATAGACGCCTTAGCGTTCCTTCTCCAAAAGCTGATGGTTACCTGTATTACTGATTCCCTGAGAAATACAAGTAGTTTTGAAAAAAAATGTCAACAATTAAGTTAATGAGTTCATAAGCGTTTTTGTACTGAAATTTGTATGTCCTTTAGTAAAAATAATTGAACGTGTTTTCCAGAAAATCCAATATTTTCTACATATAGTTTGAAAAAGATTCCAAAGGCTGGAGTACAATGGTGACTTTCGTGCTCGAATAGTGATAGTGTATTTATACTCAAATAATGTATTTACTGAATGTATCAAAAGTCTCGTAAATCAAACTTATTTTAGTACTACCGTGTGAGTTTTATAACCATGCTATTGACCCAGACTGCCTGTAACAACGTTGTTCAGGCGTTGTAGTGTTATGACGTTTGTCACCCCAGACCTGCCGGTCTAACTGTAGCTAACAGTTTAGGTGCGGGATTGTCAATCTCGTATAGATCTATACACAAGTATCACGCTCTCCTTCCAAGAGATTATGGTTTGTAATATAGGACTTGAAATACGTACTTGAGAGTACGTTGAAGCTGAATGTCTCACAACTCTTAGTATTTAATAGATTTACGAAAAGAAAAGTCTATATTTCGTGTAGATGAAAGTATTTCATTTTCACAATGTTTACGTAAAGATGTAATGAATAACCCGCAAACTATACCCATTATAGTTTTTCCGAAAGAGTGTTCCATTTGGCGATAAAAACTCGATGTAATACTAACTTTGCATGTAACGTATAACGTTGATATCAAAGTTATTTTAACATTTATAAAAATGTAGGTGATGTATGTGAATCCGTATAAAACGATAAGTTTTTCTCGTATTGCACTTGTATTCCCCCCCCTAAAACATGAAAAGACGTGAAAAAGTAGGGGTATGAACTCACCTGGAAAGTGTGATGATTCGAAGAAAACAAAATTTTTCCTCGGGCGGCACCTCGACCGGAAAGTGGTGAGATTCTCAGGAATCTCGGGGCTTCGGACCTTCGTCGGGGCTGAGGTACAAAACCGGGAAGTCGGGATCGTCTCGGGATGCTAAATGTGGAGTAAGAATGAGATAGAAGGAGGAAATGGGCAAGGAAAGTCGGAGGTCTCGCATCCTATTGATAGGTGAGGAACACTACCCTCGTACGCGGGGCGTACCCTCGTACGCGGGGCGTACGTCCGCGATGATGTCACGGTCTCCGGTCTTCGGATGGGATGGCAGTAGAGTGGTAGGGGCGACCTGGCCGATTCGAGGCCCTCCATTCAGTACGCTGGGCGTACTCCGAAGTACGCTGGGCGTTCTCCTTCGGATAAGCTTCGTAATGTGTGCCAAAAACTTCAAAAATGCGTAACTTTCGCATACGATCTCCGTTTTTGACGTTCTTTATACCCACGCGAAGGTGAGAAAATACTCTACAACTTTCATTTAGACTTCGTCGGCAAATTTTGACTTTATTTTTAATTATATTTTATTTAATAGGCCGGGACACGATAATTCTGTTAAAAATCCATAACTTCTTTATCCGACGTCCGTTTTCGTCTGTCTTTTTACCATTGTGCTACTATTGTAGAGACCTTGAACTCTCGTTTAGGTTGCGTCGGCTAAAAATCGCTCGATCTTTATTCCGAATTTTTAGCTGTCTACCGATGCTCCGAAACTTAGAAAAATCATAACTTCCTCATACGAAGTCATATTTGGGCGTTCTTTTTATGTATGCTCACGGTTTAACGAAATCTACGACTTTTGTTTAGATACCTAAGGCTAAAAAGTATTTTATCGAAGTTTCACTTTTTACGTTTAGCAGTGTTTTACCGGGTGTGTCGTGGATTTTCGATTGGTCATAACTCTTTCGTTATAACTCGGATTTGAGTGTTCTTTATGTTTTTGGAAACCTTGGCACGATATCTAACACTTTGAGTATCCCAATTTAGATTTTTGAACACTTTATTTTTGATGCTATTTTCGTTGATTCCAAACAGTTTATTACATTTGACTTTTTGAATGTTACATTAACTTAAAAATATCGGGTTGTTACACAAACCCCTCATTATCAGTCTCTGTCTCCATAAAAACGGTTTCTTGAACAGGTGAAGTTGGTTTGGGTGGTTCAGTAGATTGTGAAGAAAAAATAGAAGTAAAGGGTTGATCAAGAATGTGTTCGAATGTTGGGGAATCTGTGGTTGAAGTAAGAGGAGTAGTGGATAATGGTAAAGAAACAATACGTTCAAAAGGAGCAGAAGTAACGTGACCTTGAGCTTCATTTTTCGAACCTCCTTCACCCATATCAACATTTGCATCCGTATCAGATACGTGTGCAGGGATGCCTGAAGTTCGAACCGCCTCAAAAACTGATTTGGCAATCGAATCTTCGGGTGGTATGAAGACTGTCTTCTCAGGAGTGGAACTTTCTGTAAGATGAGTGAACTCTGGGGTTTCTGGAATTCTTTCATCATCATCTTCTGTTGACTCAGTAGAAATCACGAGTTTTCGAGTCTTCTTCTTCTTCTTCTTTGACAATCGTTTGGCCATATGCTCAGCCCTTCGTTTCTTGGACACCAGAGAAATAGGTGCTGGCACTTCTCGAATTAACACACCTTGATGAGTGATTTGAGGTTTTCGAACCACTTTGTGTGTAGGAGACTTGCTTTTGTGAGTGGACTTCATTTTGATTCTTCGAAACATTCCAGTCTTCGAAGGAATGATTACATTCTCTTGTGATTCTTCAGGAATAGGTTCAATCACTTGAGTCTCAGCAACAGATACTTCAACGGTTTCAGGCTTTTTCTTTGGAGATTGCGAAGATTTCGAATCCTTGATTTGCTTTTCAGAAGAAGCAGGTTCAGACTTCTTTGATCGTTTAGACTTCTTTTCTTCCCGTGGCAACAATATCCCAGTCTGAACAGAAGAATCAATTGTTTGTAAATATTCTACCAAAACTGAATTCGTAGGATCAACTCTTTTAAGCATCGCATCTGGAATACGAGCAACAGTTGGAAAATCATCAACATTATCTATTACTTCCTTCGGATAGTGGTATGATTGAAAGACAACTTTTTCTTCATCATTTGGTACCAAAATCCCTTCCTTATTATAAAAATATTGCAAAATCAGGCTCCAGTATCGTGCACACGAAATACCATGAATAGCATTCGTATGTTCTACACCCTTTTGGAATTCCTTCCATAATTGTTTAGAGTAGTCCACTTGAAGATCATAATATATGCCAGCAACCATGACATAAACCTCCATTCTTCCTTTGTCTAGACCAACTGTTCTCCCAGTCAAACATCGTAGAAAAATACCAAATAAGAAATTCCATAGTCGTGGAAGACCAGATTTCTTAAAATCACTAATCTTGGACAATGGTGGCTGATATCCCATCTCATTAAACATGTAGACGATTTGAGGAAATGTGAAATCAACATATGGAGGCGAATTCGGAATAGCAAGAATTTGGCAAAAGAGTTTCTTGGATAATCTGAACTTTTTATCATTCACCAAATGAAAAGTTATCGTATCAGAAGTTTTGTTGTAAGTAGCAGTCGATCCTGCTTTAGAAAGCTAGGACAATGGAACAGAGAAAGAATTGAACATCGCCGTAGATAAAACAAAGTTCTTCAAGGCAACGATGAGCATCTTCAATTCTTCCGGGTATTGAGAAACTTCACCCTCCACGTAATAGTTAGTTGGTTGAATCTTCATTATTGGTACGGAAGAAGCATCTTCAGTGGTATGAGAATCAACATGAGTAGAAGTCGCCATTGTTAGGGTTTGAAGATAATAATGAACAGAGAATTTGTGAAATTTGCTTTTTGATCGCGTAAACTGACAATGAACCCTTGAATCCCCTTTTATATGTAACCCTGAAGTTTGAATTTGAAGCGGGATGTGTATTTAATGATATCCGACGTGACACCTTGAAAGTCGGACCATTACTGCGGAAAAATAGCCATGCGTCAAAAAGTAGCTGTCACATCACCTTGAAAACCGGACAGAATACCATACGTCATTTATAAACAGCCTGTCTTGTTATCCCCAAGAGTATTGTAACCGTCAGAACCCTTCGAATGGAAGCAAGACTCTTTCACTTTTGGGATGAAAAGCGAAGTCATACGCCAGAAGTTTGTAATCATCAGCCTGAGTTGGTATTACTCAGAGCCTCAAGGATTTCGTGAGTGCAGTGTTCCAAAGAATATAGACAAGAAACAAAAATAAGAAAAATATGGGATATTGTGATGTCAAACCATTGACACAAAAGCAGATAAAATCTCGGTCAAAGATTACTTCATTAATCATTAAGAGAAATGTTCAATAACTGGTGTGGGTTCCCGTGAATTACAATCGAATACTTGTTGATAAGTATCGAAGGGCTTCTTTTATAATGCTTCGTGGGTAGTTCAAAAATTTCATTACATGTCATCCTAAACATAAGGTGAGAAATTGTAACAGAAATTACTCGTTTGACCAGTGTAGTCAGTGACAAGTTGGCTTTGATAAATTTTGAAATGACAAGGACATTCGAATGAAACTCACACGGAAATCATATTCAAGAAAAAAATTTGTGTGCTGGATCTTGTTGGGTAACAAACATCGTGGGTTTCAAATGTTTGATCAAGACTACTCATTCGAAATGAATATGATTTGGAGTTTCGAATTTTAATAAAGAAACAAAAGTTTCGTGAAAATCTGGAACTTAGTTCCCCGTCAATTCCTTAAAAAGGTAATGAAAATTGAGTTTCACTTTCATCACGGTCTCATGATGTCAGATCATAAACACAGAGTTTTGATATGTCTAAGTCTCGATGGGTTTGATCAGAGACCTCTCGGACATATGTCTTCGTGTGTGATTGTGTAAGAAATTTATGGATGAAAAAGATTGGTGTAAGACACGAAAAGTACCTCTGTTATGTTTGGATCAAACAGTAAACTCTTAACTCATTTTGAGAAGAATCAGGTAGCTCATAGACTAATGTGAATATAAGCCTGATTGGGAAGAAATTTTCGTATGAAATATTTCATTAAGGCTTTCGTACACACACATTGAATCATTGGAGGCTTTGGACAACATGCAGCAGCATGCTTCTAGGGACAACTTAACTAGTTCAAATGATGAAAAAATTATCGATTCATACGAAAAATATGTCTGACCCTAGAACTGCAAGCATAAGCCACTTTGTGTCTTCAAGATTATCTGCAACAAAATACTAAAAAAAAAAATAAGAATCAAAATATTTTTGTTGTTTTGATTTTTCGAAAATAAAGACAGAACAAACGAAAATCTTTTTGTATTTTTGAATTTTCGAAAATAAATGACAAAACAAACGAAAATCTTTTTGGATTTTTGAATTTTCGAAAATTAAATGACAAAACAAACGAAAATCTTTTTGGATTTTTGATTTTTTTTGAAAATTAAATGTCAAAACAAACGAAAATCTTTTTGAATTTTTTTTGAATTTTTCGAAAATAAAATGACAAAACAAACGAAAATCTTTTTCAATTTTTTTTTAATTTTTCGAAAATAAAACAGTACTTGTTGCAAAAATGCGAAATTTTATCATCCCCTTATAAGTGACAAATGTACGAATTCGAAGGGGTCGAAGCGTTGACTATGAACAGTAACCTCTGAATCAACCCTTAAAATAAGTGAGAAATTTACGAATTCGAAGGGGTCGAAGCGTTGACTATGAACAGTAACTTCTGAATGCTAACGGATATTGCTTTGTCTTTCATTCAGCGCCTCTGAATCAGTCCTTATCATGCATCATTTTTCTTTTTCGCATGGAACAGAATTTCCATCAATCATTCCAAGTCCCTCTATAATTCTCACAAGGGATTTTTCATCTAAAGGTTTCGTGAAAATATCAGCTAACTGATCAGTTGTTTTCACGAAATGTACTTCAATATTCCCATCCTCCACGTGATCCTTGATGAAATGATAACGAAGAGCTATATGTTTAGTCTTCGAATGCTGCACATGATTATGACAAATTCTTATCGCACTTTGAGAATCACAATATAATGGAATCTTTTTCATATTTATTGCATAATCATGCAATTGACTTTGGATCCATATTATTTGTGAAGTGCAAGCAGCAGCAGCCACATATTCTGCTTCAGCTGTTGAAATTGATACACATGTTTGTTTTTTCGACTGCCAGCTCACCAATTTGCCATCAAGAAATTGACATCCACCACTTGTGCTCTTTCGATCAAGATTACAACCACCCAGGTCTGCATCCGAATATGCTTGTACAAAGAACCCAGTGTTCGAAGGATACCACAATCCTAATGAAATTGTTCCTTTAAGATAACGAAATATATTCTTCACAGCAGTGAGATGTGGTTCTCGTGGATTTGACTGATACCTAGCACAATTAAATACAGAAAACATGATATCAGGTCTACTTGCTGTAAGATAAAGTAATGAACATGCTCCTGTAAAGAGTTAGGTCAATTGTAGGTTTATCTAACGAAGGTGTCAACTTTATGCCAGTTGCCATTGGAACTCGTAACTTTGTGCTATTCGTCAATCCAAACTTTTCAAGCAGATTCTTCGTATATTTCTCCTGATTAATAAAAATCCCTTCTCTGTTTTGATGAATATTCAAACCAAGAAAATTATTGATTTTTCCCATCATGCTCATTTCGAACTTACTTTTCATCAAATCTTCGAATTCTCTAGATAAAGCAGGGTCAGTTGAGCCAAAAATAATATCATCAACATAAATTTAAACAAGCATTAGATGATTCCCAACTTTCTTTCGAAATAATGTGGGATCAACAGATCCTTGTTTAAATTTAGATTGTTTCAAAAATGAAGTAAGAGTTGCATACCATGCTCGTGGTGCTTGTTTCAAACCATAAACTGCCTTATCTAAAATATAAACATGATTTGGAAATTCTTCGTTAATAAAACCTGGGGGCTGTTCCACATAAACAGTTTCTTCAAGCTCTCCATTTAGAAATGCACACTTCACGTCCATTTGATAAACATCAAAATCTTTGTGAGCTGCATAAGCCAGAAATATACGAACCGCCTCGAGTCTTGCGACAGGGGCAAAAGTTTCTTCATAGTCGATTCCTTCTTGGGGTGAATAACCTTTAACAACAAGTCTGGCTTTGTTTCGAACAATATTTCCATCTTTGTCGGTTTTATTTTTGAAAATCCATTTTAACCCGACAATCGAAACATTTTCAGGTTTAGGAATTAATCTCCAAACCTTGTTCCGTTCAAATTCAGACAATTCAGATTGCATTGCAACAACCCAATCTGAGTGTTCCATTGCAATCTTAACTGTTTTTGGTTCAATTTTAGATATAAAAACATTGAACATACAAAATTCTTGATGAGTATTCAATACCTCATTCTTTGCGCGAATTTGAGCTCTTGTTAAAACTCCCTCTTGTGGATTCCCAATTACTTGATCCTTCGGATGATCTCTTGTCCACTTTTCCATTGGCGGATATGATGGATCAAATTCCAAAGGTGCATCTTCGTATATATCTTCATTTTCTAAACCTGCAATCGAACAAACATCATCTAAATCATCATTATTCTCAATGTTTTCTAAATGCTCCCCCTCAACATTATGCTCCCCCTCAACATTAGCATTCACTTTTCCATTCTCCCCCTCGAAAGAATGCTCTTCCTCAACTAGAGTATTCAAATCCAATTGCTCCCCCTCTACTGGATTGTTTTGCATAATTTCGCTTTTCTCTAGAGAAGTTGATGTTGAATCATCAGCAAGCTTTGTGAGTTCAGAGATATGATTATCATTTGCATGTATTTCAGCATTAACAGCATGATCTGAAATTCCAAAAATTAAATCATAATCAACATCTAATGTCTGTGAGGATTCAGATTCATCTTGTGTTTTTGTCAGAATAGGATGATTTTCAAACTGTGATGTTGTTTGTTTAATGTAGTAATCATCAAATGTAAGATTAAAAGTTTCTTCAACTCTTCGTGTTCTTTTGTTGAACACACAATATGCGACTGAATTATGCGAATATCCCAAGAAAGTCCCTTCATCTGCTTTAGCTTGAAATTTCGTAAGATTATCCTTGAGATTCATAATGAAGCATCTGCATCCGAAAACATGAAAAAATTTGACGTTAGGTTTTCGATTGTTGAGAATTTCATATGGAGTAATGTTAAAACGGCGATGAATGAAAGATCTGTTTTGAGTAAAACATGCGGTGGATACGGCTTCAGCCCAAAGGTATTGTGGAAGATTCGCATATGCCAACATAGTCCTTGCCGCTTCGCATAGAGACCTATTTCTTCGTTCAACAACACCATTTTGTTGTGGTTTGTATGGAGATGAAAAATTATGCGAAATTCCTTTCTCCACCAAAAATGAATCAAGAATCCACTCCCCATATGGAATCCACTCCCCGCGCGGTCCTGGGAAGTTTGGTGATGAAATCCATGGTAAGATCTTCCCATTTCCACATGGGAATATCGAACGGCTGCATCTTGCCATGTGGCCTCTGGTACTCGGCCTTGACCGTCCTGCAGGTCAAGCACCGCTCCACATACCATGCTACATCCCGCTTCATGCAGGGCCACCAATAGTCAAGACGAAGATCCCTATACATCTTCGTCGCCCCGGGATGGATAGAAAACCTGGATTTGTGTGCCTCCTCCATCAATATCTGGCGCACGCCTCCATGATAGGGGACCCACACCCTACGGTGAAGGGTCAATAACCCTCGGCTATCATAGTCGAAGGAGGAAACCTGACCCACAATGCGCTAACTCTTCCGATGTTCCTCCTTCATAGCCTCCCGCTGGGCCTCTCGGATCTTCTCCAATAGTGGAGTCACTACTATCATCCGCATGCAGATGTCTCTGATTTGCGCTGCCTTATGGCTAAGCGCATCGGCCACCACATTGGCCTTCCCCGGGTGGTAAAGGATCTCACAATCTTAATCCTTCACCAAATCTAACCACCGACGCTTCCTCATGTTCAGATTCGGCTGATCCATGAGGTATCTCAAACTCTTATGGTCCGTGTAAATGGTACATCGAACCCTATAGAGATAGTGTCGCCAAATCTTGAGGGCGAAGACAACTGCCCCCAACTCCAAATCATGCGTCGTGTAGTTCGCCTCGTGGGGCTTCAACTGCCTCGAAGCGTAGGCGATGACATGCCCTCTCTGCATCAGCAATGCGCCCAAGCCCGAAATAGACACATCACAGTATACTACAAAGTCCTCCACGCCCTCTGGCAGGGCTAGGATCGGCGCCTCGCACAATCTCTGTCTCAGTGTCTCGAACGCTGCCTGTTGCTCAGGCCCCCAATGAAAGACTACGGCCTTCTTCGTTAGCCGAGTCAAAGGTACGACTATCTTCGAGAAATCCTGGATGAATCTCTGATACTAGCCGGCTAATCCCAGGAAACTCCGAATCTCAGATGGAGACTTCGGAACCTCCCATCTCATCACGGCCTCCACCTTGGCCGGGTCGACCAGAATACCATTCTGGTTAACAAGGTGCCCAAGAAACCGCACCTCGCGCAACCAGAACTCACACTTAGAGAACTTGGCGTACAAGCTCTCCCTCCTCAGAGTATCCAAAACCTCTCGCAGATGCTCCTCATGCTGCTCCTGAGTCTTGGAGTAAACCAAGATGTTATCCATAAAAACTATTACAGACCGATCTAACATCGGTCTGCACACGCGGTTCATGAGATCCATGAACGCGGCAGGAGCATTGGTGAGCCCAAAAGGCATCACCACGAACTCATAGTGACCATAACGTGTCCGGAAAGCAGTCTTCTGTACATTCTCCTCTCTGACCCTCATCTGATGATAACCTGAACGCAAATCAATATTGGAGAACCAAGATGCTCCCTGTAGCTGGTCAAAGAGGTCATCAATCCTCGGGAGTGGGTAACGGTTCTTCACTGTTACCTTGTTCAGCTCCCGGTAATCTATGCACATGCGATGCGACCCGTGCTTCTTCTTGACAAACAGGATCGGGGATCCCCAAGGCGAGCTACTCGGCCTGATGAATCCCTTGTCTAGCAGCTCCTGCAGCTGCATAGACAACTCCTGCATCTCAGGAGGAGCCAACCGATATGGTGCCTTGGCTATTGGAGCCGCACCAGGGACTAGGTCGATCCTGAAGTCCACCTGTCGCTTCGGAGGTATCCCAGGAAGCTCCTCTGGGAACACATCAGCGTAGTCTCGCACCACAGGAACATCGCTCACTGTCTCCGTACCCGTCTCCCGGGTATCCATAACATAGGCGACATACCCAGTGCAACCCTGCTGTAGGTAGCGTCTCGCTCTCGCTGTTGAACATAAAGCTGGTCCTCGTTGTGGCCTCTCGCCCTGGATCACCAGCTCTCCCCCACTCGGGGTCCTGATCTGAACCAACTGCCGCGCGCAGTCGATCACTGCCCCGTTGTGGCTCAACCAATCCATGCCTATAATCACCTTGTTACCACACAGCAGAATGGGAACCAAGTCTACCAAATAACGCTCCTCGAACAATCTCAAAACACAGTCCCTGAAAACCGACGACGCTCGTACTGATCGGTCATCGACAATCTCGACCTTTTGAGGGCAATCCAACATGCCCGAAGACTCAGGGAACCTCTTGCTAAGCGCAAGAGAGACAAATGATCGGGTAGCGCCCGAATCAAACAACACCTGAACTGGGATACCGTTCACATTGAATGATCCTAAACAAGACATATCATATGGCACATCAATATCATAAGCAACATAAAATAAAAGCTAGGGAGAAGAAATCATACCCGTCACGACATCAGGTGCGGCGCGTGCCTCCTCGGTAGCCCTGCCGACCATCAGTGATCCGCAGGATCGTTGGAGCTCCTCACCACTGCCGACCTCGGTAGCCCTGCCGACCTCGATAGCTCCTCACCACTGGAGCCTCTGTCTAGCCCTGCCGACCATCAGTGATCCGCAGGGTCGTTGGAGCTGGCGCCTTCACTGGCGCTGCTGCTGTCAACTGAGGTAAATTGGCCTTTTTATGGCCTCGTTGATTGCAGTGAAAACACAGCAACTCCGGTGTCTGGAAAGTGGGCGTAGGGGCGGTACAATCCCTGCTAAAGTGCCCTGTCTTGCCGCACTTGTAGCAGCCTGACGATCCCAACCTGAAAACCCCCTCATGAGCCTTGCCGCATTTCTTGCAGCGGCCCTGTCCCGACTGGCCCTTCGGCCTAGTGTCGGCTCCCTTGGGCTTCTTCCCCGAAGCCCCAGTAACCTGTCCCTCCTCTGCCTTTCTCTTCCTGAGGTGCTCCAAGTCTATCTCCCTCTCCCTCGCCCTGGCAATCATGGAATCCAGGGTCGGGCATGTCGAGAAGCTGACATGCTCCCGGATGTCTGCCCTCAACATATCGTGATAGCGGGTTTTCCGCATCTCCTCATCTCCCGCATACTGGGGCACCAACAATGCCCTCTCCCGGAACGTGGCGGTAATCTCTGCCACTGACTCCGTCGTCTGCCTCATATCCAAAAACTCCCTGCCCAGCTGCTGAAGCTCTACATCCGGCGCAAACTCAGACCTGAACCTGGTCACAAAGTCCGACCAAGTCATAGCCTCAATCGCCGAGGCTCCCAACGAGTCACCAACCGACTCCCACCAATCCCTGGCCCGGTCTCTCAAACACCCTGTAGCATATCGCACCTTCGACCCCTCAGGGCAGAAGCTCGTAAGCTGTGCAGACTCAATGTCTGCAATCCATCTCCTGGCTGCGATGGGGTCCTTGGCCCCGTGGAAATATGGCGCACCACTGCTCCTGAAGTACTTGAAGGACAGTGTGCGTGATCCTGACTGACTGGATGCCATATCGCTCTTGAACGCCCTGAGGCGATCCTCCATCAACTCAATGATCCCTTCCTTGATCGACCCGAAAATCACCGGGGTCGACTCAAGGATACCTCTCGTGATCTCAGAAGCAATGAAATCACGTAGTCCCTCATCAACTGGCTCGGTACCTGCTCCCGAACCTGATCCCGAACCGGATCCTGATCCTGAACCTCCCCCTCCGTGACGTGTGATCATCACCATTCTGAAACATAACACATAATCGTCAAAATCATACATAAACCTCGGGAGGTATCATATACTCTGCTTTCTGTAGTACGGGCCCATGCTACCTTCCACATATATCCGTACTTTCCTCAAGAACTGCCTTGACTCCACCATGTCCCTTCTACTGCTACTGATCTCTGCTACTCTCTTCCTAGGCTTGCCCTAGGGTAATCACCAACCCACTCTCCGCCATCAGCTGTGCAAGAAGTCCCTGCTTTCTTCCCCTAACTACCTCGCAAATACTATTACATATCACTCAGACTAGATAATTCTTCAAATGAGAGATCCTACCCTACAACGGTTGGACTCATACAAGAGCTGCGAAATAGGGCTAGACCTAAACTTCTGGAATTATTTAGTCCTTGCAATATGTAACTTAACATATTTGTTTACTAGCTAGTGAAAGACAACTAGAACTCCTAAAAGCACAAAGCAAGCAGCATTCGGACATCGAGTGCACATAATCAAGCATATACTACTCAGGCTATCCTCCTGACTAATCCGTACTAGCATGCAGTTCTCATAAAGCTGAAACACATATAGCAGGCACATAAGGCATCCTCCTAGATCCTTAGCCCTAATCTAGCATGTTGTTCTAATAAAGCTGATAATCATAATATAGCATAAACTTGTATGGGTATCTTGGGGAAAACTTACTTGAGCTCGGCCGGTCGCGCACATCACACATATTGTTCACTTTCAAAGTTCTTTTCTCTTTTCAAACTTCTTTTATATAAAAAAATGATTTTCCTTTTCTGAAAAATTTCATACCAAGTCCTCAATTTGAGTCCAGACACACTCAAGAGTGTGTCCGAATCCCTCAAACCAAGGCTCTGATACCAACTTGTAACATCCCAATTTTCAAGGCCAAAAATTTCATTTTTAATTAAGTGACTCATAAAATAGTTTACCAAAACATTACCAACGTCGGATCAATTTATAAAACTGTAATAACGTGTCTCAAAACCACATTATCAATAATAATAAAATCAGAGTACAATCCCAACAAAATCTCATAATGCGGAAATCATGCGTGTATGTGTGATGTGCCGCTATCGCGCCGACTCCTTCCCCTTCGCTGAAGAGGTACCAGAAACAAAACTGAAAACTGTAAGCACGAAGCTTAGTGAGTTCCCCCATCATACCACACACCATACAATAACATACTGTCAGGCAATTCTGGGGTGCCTGACTACCCAGGTCAAGCCATTCTGGGGTGCTTGACTTACCCTGGTCAAGCCATTCTAGGGTGCTTGACTTACCCAGGTCAAGCCATTCCGGGGTGCTTGACTTACCCGTCGGTCTATTCCGCCCGACTACCGGGGACTATTTCTCCCCCTACTACTACCATATAACACACATATACTGCCAGAAAATTCTGGGGTGCCTGACTACCCAGGTCAAGCCATTCTGGGGTGCTGGACTTACCCAGGTCAAGCCATTCTGGGGTGCTTGACTTACCCAGGTCAAGCCATTCTGGGGTGCTTGACTTACCCGTCGGTCCTTACGACCGACATACGAGGACTATTTGACCTCCTACTACTACCACATAATATCATAACATAAGCATACTGTCAGGCAATTCTGGGGTGCCCGGCCTACCCTTTGGTCCTAACGACCGAACTTGGGAATTATTCTCCCCCTACTACCAATATCACATATAACATATCATGTTAGCACATAAACATATCAGGTAGTAGCAAACCTAGATGAATATCACAAAGACAATCATCTAACATACAACTCCTACTGGTGGGCCGACATTGTGGCCGTAGACCCACCGCTACTGGAAGGTAACTCACCTCGTATGGCCGACTGCTGAAATGCTGATCGGGAAATGTCTGACTGCTGCTCCGGTAACTCCCCAGCTGCAATTCCCATAAAGACACTTAGTCAAACACTGCTCACTAATCTTTGGGTAAAGTGACTAATTTACCCCTGGTCAAAGTCAAAGCCTTAGTCAAAGTCAACTTCCAGTTGACCTAACTCGTCGAGTCCCTTTCCTTTCATTTGACCCCCTCCCGACTCTACTCGTCGAGTTTAGCAAAGACTCGACGAGTTCTCCTTCTATAACATCATCGAATCAACCTTCATCCGACTCGCCGAGTTGTATGAACAACTCGTCGAGCTCACCTTCATCCTATGAACAAGTCCAGTCTGCGACTCGTCGAGTTCATCTTCAAAAGTTGGGAGATTGCCTTGGACTCGGCGAGTCTGTTCATACACTCGCTGAGTCCTATGATTCCCAGGTCCATAGTTAAGTCTAATATGTCGAGTCACTCCCCTGGACCCCTCTAAGACCCTTCTAACACTCAAGTGGGTTCCTTCGAACCTCAACAGACTGGGGGCTCAAGCCCTGGACTCGCCGAGTTCCATGAACAACTCGTCGATTCGATGTTGTCCAAGTCTTATTTCTCGATTTCTGATGTACAACACTTATCTAAAAGATAGATCTGGGCTTCTAAGATCGATCTAGCACGTAAATTTACGAACTTTACGTGCATGCATGGGAGTATAAGCTTAATGGACCCAAAAATGAGGTCTAAAGGTGCATGTGGCTCTTTATGGCTACAAAGTTGGTCACTTTACTCCATGTAGTCCCCTAAGGACCCTGGATCTGGAGTCTTAACCCCCAACCATGCTTGCACTCATGATTGGTCAACAAAAGTGGTTCCTAAAAGCCCTAATTTACTCCAAAGAGGAATCTAGAACATGAATGAACAAGGTATAAGCTTTATACCTCTAATGAACTGTAGATGCTGCACAAACTCGAAATCTTCTGGTTTCCTCTTGGCTCCTCAAGATTTTCCTTCTTCCTTGTGATCACAAACCACCAAAATCACCAAAAATGGCCTTAGATCTTACAAAACAATTAGGGTTTCAGTATGAGGTGTTCTGGGGGCATAAAGGGACGATGGAGGCTGCATTAAGATGTTTAAATAGGGTGCAATCCCTTAGGTTTAGGGTTTGTCCTAACAATGCCTACTCGCCGAGTCAGTCTCCGACTCGTCGAGTAGGTCACTTAAACTTCCTGCGGATCCCGTCTCTACTCGACGAGTTGGGCCATCAACTCGTCGAGTCCCAGAGAAAATACATACAATTCTTAAATAAAATACATACCAGAACCCGGTGTTACAAGATGGAAGCACACTCTGCTAAAAATCATGGTACCCGAACCATGTTATCTCCCCTCAATCTGCTACTTAGAACTCATGGAATTCTCCCTACTTCGAGTGTGGGTCCTTTGCTTTCAGTAGTACGGGCGCATACTACCTGCCACATCTACCCATACTTTCCACACGGATCGTCCCAGATTTCTAAATAGCTGCTCAACCTCCTCGATCACCCATCCCCTTGCGCATGCTCACTCTCCAGCGAATACTCACCTCTAAACAGCGTACTCATCGCACTTAAATTACTCCCTAGGCTCTCCTAGGTTCTCACACTTCCCCGCCATTATCTGCTGAAGAACTCCTCATGATGCCAGCCATCTACCTCCTGAATATCGTCATATTCAGTTAGTAGCTTACTCCCATCATCAAGAGTTCTACAAAGCACAAAGCAAGCAATATTCGGGCATCAAATATCCTCTACCAGCACATAAAGCCACTCTAGCTTACAACTCCACTCGCTCTATCCACAACTCAAAAGGCATCACCGAACTCAGGCAACCCTACCTCTCGTGGGTATCTAACTACTCTCTCAGTAGATTCCTCAAATGCACATCTAGGTATCTCTCCTAAATTACTCCTCTACTTAAAGCTCTCTCTAAAAGATCCCTGCTAGGCACTCCTACTCAGCACATACATAGAGCAAATAGCAAATAATATCAATCAATAGCATCCCCTAGGCTAAGGCATCATGAATCAGGCAACTCTAGCCCTAATTTTTGAAATTTTTAGCCTATCCTCTAACATGCAACTCTAATATCTAAGAAATATCTCATAATGTAAACAAGAACGGTTCAAATAGTTAATTTTATTTGCTAATTGTTATCGTTTTTAATTTATTGATTTTTTTTATATTTAGTTTAATTTTTATTTTTGTTTATTTTTATTATGTATTTTCCAAATCTTGATGCTTTTGATGCTTTTCTTGAGGAAGTAGTACATGAAATTGAGCAAGAAGATAAGGACTATGACTCAGATGATGATTTGAAGAAATTTGGAAGATGGTTAGATAACATCTTGCCTAATAAACAAGAGCAATCTGAGTTACAAGAGCTAGAGTTAAAAGATGAAGAATTTAATCCAGAAAGAGATTTCGAGGAGCTGGAAAGGTTATTGGCAGAAGGGTCAGACGAAGAACAAGAACAAGCTGAATTGCAGGAACCAAGCCGTGGATTGACCATTACCACAACATGGCCCCCTGTATTTCCGGTTTGTGTTTCGAAGCATGGGGTGACGATTCCAACTTTGGAGAAAGTTCTGAAGCACGATCCATTTCTGATTAGTACCCGACCGGTTCCAACCCTTGTCAAGATTCTTGGGTTACATGAATTAAAGCTCGTTTGGCCAACTTTTGAAGCAAAGAGCCAAATTTTACAAATTGGTCCAAAGAAAATATTTAATGCAATAGATGGTTTGGCATTGATTTTATTTGAAGTTTATTAAGTTGGGAGTCCAGCTCAAGACTCGCACAAAAAGAAGCGCTTGCGGGAGGCAACCCGTCGTTTGAGTTTGCTTTTCTTTTTCATTTTTCTAACTTCTAGTAATTAGGGTAAATTAGGAATTTTACGTTTGATGTTTGTTTTCCTTGTTATTATGTAGTTTGTTGTCTTTGATCTTGCAGAGTTTAGGGTGAGAATTGAGAGAATAATTACAAGCGTGAGGGAATTAAAGTGAGGGGTCGAATCGTTTATGAGAAGATTGGAAGATTTGAGTGATTTGTTGAGTACCTGATCAGAACTAAAGCGGAAAGAAGAATTTGCACGATCAGAGCCGAAAACTCGTCGAGTGCACAACTGAACTCAACGAGTTCCAGAGGAAATTCGCGATTTTTTCCCAAGTGACGATTCAACTCGACGAGTCCTTCACTCATAACTCGACGAGTTGCTCAGTCTTTTATTTTCGAGTCATCGATTTTATTCCATTCTAGGCGGCCATTGTCCATATTTCTGAAGTTCATTTCGAAGTTTTCCAAGAGACTTTTTCCGCTACATTAGGAGCTGTCAAACACACGAGATTTTGACACCCAAGGCATGGATGAGCTGTTCCCATGCCAAAGTCAGCTGAAGATGGAGCTTAAAGATGAAATATCAACTTCGCACTACTATCCCAGGGGAGTTTGTTCCAATTCTCTCTTTACTTTTATGTTCTTTAATTGTTTTAACATGAAATGGGGACATTCCATAAATTAAGTGTGGGGTAGGGGGTTGGTTACATTAGTTGAAATTTTAGTTAAATTTCGAAAATCTTGAAAATTTTAGTTAAATTTTGAAATTTTTGCATTAAAATTGCTCGGGCTAATTTAGAAAATTTTGGTAAAAGCAATTATGAATCATGCTAGTATTATGGTTGATGATTTTATGAAGATCCAAATGTTTAGTTGAGCCTATATATGTTATAATGCATTTGTAGTGTCACAACTAGAAATTTTGATGCTTTGTAACAACAACAATGATAACATTTGTGAACCAAAATGAGAAAACATGTATAATGCTTATTCAATAACAACAAAACTTCCATCAAACACCTTATACAAGCACTGCAAATAGTCAACTAAGAATTGGAAAACCTAGAAATCCCGGTTTAAGTCCATTATGGACTAGGATTTCCTTATTGGGCCTAATGGACCAATAAGCTTCCAATTTGACTATTTTGGGCTTAGAACTCCTATGTGGACTCTAATTGGACCCACTTCCACTTATTTTAACATTTTGGGCCATATTGGGCCTAGAATGAAATAAAATACCCTAATGGGCCTCATTGGGCCATAACTAACCTAATTAACTCTAATGGACTATGAAGCCCATTATTTTGACAAATTGGGCCGTAAACCATCATGGGAGCCCAATGGGCCGAAAAATCACCTAATTGGGCCATAAAATGGACTTAAGCACAAAAAGGCCCAATTTCTTTTTCTTCTTCTCCTCTTCTCGGCCCAACTACACAAATGAGGGGGGGAAAGAGTTGGCTTTCCACTTGCCACCTCCTTATTATATTTTGGTTCTCCATGCAATAACTCATATTTTGAAGCAACCATCTTATCATCACTCTCTCTTCTCCTTCTCTCTTTTTCTTCATTCGGCCGAGAACCACAAAGGGAAAGACACACACACACACATTTCACTCAAACACTCTCAAAGAAACACTCCTTCTTCTTCATCAAATTTTCGAGAGTTAGAAGCATTCCAAGGAGGTTATTCCACAAAAATCATCATCTTAGGTAAGTTCATGCTTGGATCCATGATATAGATTCTTTGTATTATAAAAAATCTCTCCTTAACTCATTTAAACTCATGATCACCATCTTAGAAACCTCTAAGTTCGAGATCTTCCAAGAAGGCTTGCTAGGACCAAATTTTCTTCATTTCTTCCTCCTAAATCGAAAACAACAAACAAAGGTGAGTTCATACCCCTCTCTTTTCGGTTTTTATATGTTTTATGGGGGAGAATACAAGAAAATGTGTAGATCTATGTGTATGTGTATGCTATGTATGATTTTATGCATGTATGTGTGATTTTATGTGTTTTTGTGATGAATATGTAATCAAAAGGGAAGAAATCTCGAGATCTATGCCATAAGAAGGAAAACAAACATGATCTAAGTTATATTACACTAAACAAGTCAAGAATATTAACTTCTAAGATTATGATAAACATATTGCAACATAAAAACCCATTTTTGGGCTTAAATTGTCAAATAAACAAAAGTTGGGTTAAAAATTGTCATTTACGGTTTTCTTAAGGGTCAAAAGAGTCAAAACAGTTACAACAAATGTTTTTATGAATATTATGCTCTTCAAGGGACTTGAAATGTAAATATTAGCTTAATGGACCAATTTTTGGGCTTTTTGGCCCATTAAGCCCAAAGTTGCGAAGAATATGACTTTTAAAGGGCTGAAATGGTAAATTATTCAAAACAAGGGATATAGAGTTAAACAAAACTATTTCAAGGGTTAAAAATGCTTGTCTTTTCCAAAAAGGATAAAAAATGTAAAGTTTTTGGATTTTGGGCCAAAATTGTAAAAATTGCAAAAGTTTGGGCTTTAACCGAAAAACACTTTTCTGGAAGGGCTGAAACTGCCAAAGAATAAGTTTGAGCTAAAAATATCATTTGAACAAGTCTATGATTCAAACATGTCAAGAAAAGAGTTTAAGGGCAAAAATGTCTTTTTTATATAAGGGACTAAAATTGTCATTTTTATTAAAGAAGGGCTGAAAAGGTCAAACCAATATTCTTAAGTCAATTATTTTATTTCTAGAATATTGAGTCAAAAATACTAAACTATGACTTACAAAAATTGAAAGATGAATACACGTATAAATCCAAATATCGTTATAAACAAATCGACCGGTCTCGAGTCGATACAAAAATAACATGTTGGATTAATGTCTAAGTCCATAACTATAATTGGTAAGACTTGACCCGACCCGGCATGGTCCATTTGGGTTGCATGGCATCATGCATTTGGATAGACTATAATGAGAGAAATAACACTTAAGGTTGGTTAATATATTATAAGTTCTAATATATTAATAAGGTTATTTAATTAGTATTGATCAAGAATTAATTTGGAATTAATTAAGTGATCAAAAGGAGACTAATTAAATATATGGGTTGATTGTGTAAATCATTCATTCTTATATATGTGGGCTTGTGATCCAAGATTCCTTATGTTGGACTAAGTCCATGGGGTGACCCATGGATACTCCATGGAGGTTAAAATCCATGGAGCATAAGGAATGGGTAAAGTTATGAGTTACATGGTGTAACCCTAATAGCCACCATATAAAAGAATCCCATGGCTCAAGAAATCGTGCACTAATGTGTGAGTGTGAGGGCTAGACGATTTCAAGGAGTGTTTAAGTTTCTCTCAAGTTATTCCAAGTGTATTTGGTGTTGTGTGAACCATTTGAGGTGTCACACTTGGGGCACTAGGCACTCAAGCTTCATGAAGACATTCTACATCAAAGAGGTATGTATTCTATCTTGTTATATTTATTATTTTTGATGCTAGATTAGGATAATACCTTGGATGTTCATAATTGTATGTATAATAGAGAAAACATAGATCCAAGGTATTTAGGGTTGCATGTACACTTAGGAGTGTTAGAATGCTCATAACCCAACAGTGGTATCAGAGCCTAGGCTTGTTTTCTTGTTATACTTGCAAAAGTAGCTGAAAAATCGAGTTGGATGCATATATTCGATTGTTTTGGCTGGAATTGGACTAGGAACATTACCCTAAGATGTTTTTGGACTTATAAACTTGTTTTTGATGTGGTAATGTTCATGCTAATCCAATTTCTAAGATAATTGTCATAATTTCAAGATTTGTATTAGTTTGTATGTTCATGCTAATTTCTTGAAGATTGATGATTTGAATTATCTTGTTCTTATGAGGTTCTTAGATTAATAGAAAAGTTGTGTGAAATAGTTGTTTTCAATCCATTTTAATCTAGGAATTGATTCCAAAGTGTGTTTTTGTAACTTGTCCTCAAGTTATATGAAAAGTCACATTTAAGAATCATAAAACTCATAAAAGTTGGCAAAGGTCACAAAATGAAGAGTCTAGTCCTAATTAAATGGTTTTATGACTCCATAACTTGTCCTCAAGTTATGGAGGTTCAAGAGTCTCTTCATTAAATTAAACAAAAAAAAGTGTAACCTTAATTAGTTCCATAAGTTACAATAAAAAAAAAAAAAATTTTATTAATTAGTTTAAAGTCTTCCATAACTTGTCCTCAAGTTATGGAACTTGAAGAGTTTTTTTTTTTTTTTAATTAAAACTACTTTAAACTCATAAGTTATGGAATTAATTAGTTTTGAATAGTTTCAAAACTTGCCCTCAAGTTTTGGAATTTGAAAAGTATTCACTTATGAATACTTTAATTCCAAGTTAGCCCTTAGAATTTTAAAAGTTAAAATTCAACCCTTATACTTTATAATATTATAAGTTAATAATATTTATATATATGTATAAGAGTAAAGTCAGTCTTACCGTTAGTAGGCCTCATTCACGAAGCCGGTCTATAAGGGGGTATAAGGTTACTGCCTATAAAATGGCAGTTTAATGGGTGTCCACTCTCACCCACCGCTTCCTTGACTGGTGGAGGGTCGTTAGCCGAACGGGTAGGACAAGGACTATAATTCTCCTTTCATTAAAAGTATTAATGATAAATACTAAGTAACTAAACTCTTATTAATACCCAATCTTAGTTACTTAGGAAAATGTGAATTTGGTGCTAACCCATGAAATTACACTTTGCACTTTGCTTAAGTCGTTAGTGGAGCGTGTGTGGTTAACCGGCACACTAACCTGGACTTAACAAGGTAGGCAAAGGGTAACTTAATATTTATCATAGTATCGGTGAAGCGTGTGTGGTTAACCGGCACACTGATTAAGGGGTAAATATTAAGGGTACCAAGTATATTTGCATGGTTATTCACACCTTGTTTTGTGATCCTCGGCATCCCAGTCACAAAACCTGAAGGGCACACTCGAGATTGAAACATGCCTTTGAACAGTTCAATGAATCTCAAAGATCTAGGACTTTCAAATCCAATTAAAACCTAATAAATCATTTCGTTTTTCATGATGGAAATTGGTGAATCGTCATTCACCTACCTTCAAATATTTTATAGCTTGGATTATGGCATCCCTCTTCTAAGTTATAAAATAGTTTGTTGGGTCCTAGCCTTAATATTTCATATTGGGTGTCATATTAAGGACTTTAAATCAACTATCTTGAATATCTCCCAAAAAGATGTCTGGTCTAGACATTTATGATCTTCCCAAGTCTCTTGAAACAAGCTTTCCTAAATGAAGATGATGTCCCATGGATATCATACTTCTTTCACCTCCTCCAATTATTCTCCCTAACCCACAAGTTCCTAAAAAGTTTAAGGTCACTCAAGCCCTATTGGCAAGGCAAGGTCTAGGTGTGATCACATCTTGGAGATGTAGTCACATATTGACAAGCCGGGAGAGTTGGGTGTCAAAGTCTTGAGAAAGTTGGTGGCTCAACTACTTTCTAAGTCACATAGTGAGTTCTTTTGGGAATCCTATGAAACAGACTAAGACAAGACCCTTAATGATCTTATCTATTTGCTAAGATCAACTTCCTAAAACACTATGGACATTGACAATGATGACATTGGATATCCAGTAAAGCTCTCTCTTCCCAATGGAAAGGGATCGGCCACAGTCAACTCGGTTGACCCAATGGTAAAGAGAGAGGCGAAGTCTGAGATAGTCCCATTATCAAGGGTCCATAGGTAACTATTGCCAAAGGAAGGGGCATTGGTTACGAAGCTGCCAAATTTACCTAAGGATGTTAAAGTCAATAAGTTTGGCTCTACTTCAGGTAAAGTCCATTGTCTAACTCTATTAAGTACATGCTGATTCTGATCGCGAAGATGGATTTCAATCGCATGGTTCGGTGATCAGAATTTTGGGCTATTACTTAAGAGTTATGATATTTATATTGCTTAGGAATAGATAACAACAAGGTTTTCATATGGATTGTAAGCATAAGTTTTTCCGCAAAGTTTTAAAATAAAAGAAAAAGGTTTTGATTTTATTTATTTTAAGTATCCTTACAATGGCATTTGTGAAAAGTTGTTGCTTATAAGATTCCATTGATAGCAATATTGGAAAAATGGATTTGATTCTTTCGGTTGTGGTAGTGTCTAATATTACCAAATAAGGAAAGATTCTCATCACCCAAGGTTCAATTGGACCGAAACTTGGAATCATGCAAGTTGTATAGTATGATGAATGAGAACTTTCAGCTTGGAAAATTAAGACTAATTCCTTATGTGAATAAGGAAAGGACTAAGAGATCGAGTACACATTCTTGTGCACTGGTCAAGTCCACCACAAAAGATCAAGAAGACTATTCGTCATGATTTACTTAAGTTCAGTAAATATGGTTATACTTATAAGTTTAAGTATAAGTCTGTAGCATTGGAGAAGTTTCAATGTGAGACAGAACGAATAAGAAGAATCAAAGTATGGCAGAAAGATAAAAGTTTCTCAAATCTGAAAAGATGGGAGAGTACTTTAGTATCATGTTTATGATCATATTAATGATTAAGATACCATATCACAATTGGTCCTCTAAAGTCATCTTAGTGCATTCTTATGACTAAGAAGAGGAGTCATGAATTGTTGAAATGGTTAAATAAAAAAGATGAGTCATACTTCGTTCCAAAACAATTCTTAGAGTCATACTCCAAGATTGTAACTTGAGTGACATATCTTAAAGAGGGTTTGTTAACACTAGTCAAATGTAAGAGTAAAAGGTTATCTACTCTTGTACATTTGAAATTGGTAAGTTGTGATGTTTTGGATAAAACAGAGACCAACTTAGGCCAATTGTGTAAAGTGTTAGTCTTGATAAAGAATCCGCACTATCTCTTGAATATTTGACAAGGGAGTCTTATATGTCAAGAGGACAGTGGGAGTCTTAAAGCTCTTGAAAGTTTCACGACTTAATCAAGAATAAAACCTAAAGTCCTTCACTAGCACACGACTTGAGGTTTATAACCTATCGTGTTGAAATTTTTGTGCCTATTCAAGTTGGCTTTGCATAGGAGTTCTGAGAGTTCTCAATTGGTTGCACAACTACTTGGAAGCAATGGCAGGCACCTGAGCTGCCAAATGGCAAGAATTTAAGATTGCACAAGTTTAATCAATATTAGTTTGGATTTGTCACTAACCTTGTCTTGTGATTATGGTTTTGACAAACTCACATGGATAAGAACACATACACTATTAAATCTAAGTGTCATAAGGTTTCTCTCTGATTCATGAAAATGATGGTGAGGAAACACTTTCACTAAGTAGATTTTAGCTAGATAGCAATTGTGATATTTGCATTCTCAAAGTCGTTAGTGGAGCGTGTGTGGTTTACCGGCACACTAACATGGACTTGTGAGAAGTGGCAAAGGTCTAAACAATTGAGACTATGATTACGGCATCCCTTTTCATAGTTCTAAAATTGTTTAGACACACATGTGAGCTATCTAAGAGAGGTGTATGATTTTGATAAAGTTTTATCAAAACAATCTAGTATCAGAAATCTGAACTTTGGTAAGAAAGTCAGCTGATTTCTGAGTACATGTAAAAGCTAGTGGGAGCATAAGTGTTATGCTAATAATCATCATGTTAGTGGGAGCATGATAATTATGACAAAGGTTGCAAGTTAGCAATGTTAATTATAGAAAACAAAAGTTTCAATTCGTGAGGTTGCAGGGGTTGAAAAAGTTGTTTTGCTATAATTAAGGGAGAGGAAATTATACTTCATTTCAATTCTAAAAGCTTAGATTGAGATTTTAATCGTATATAATCAAGGATATATATATAAATTTCATGTTGGAATGGCTCAACATAAGGAAATTCTATATATGGGTCCATTATTTGCGTTCTAAAATTCGATTATGATTACGGCATCCCTTTTCATAATCTGAATTTTGAGAACTTGGCAAATTGAAATGGAAATATTATAGCAAAAGACTGGTTTAGTCTTTATGTGAGACATCATGAATCGTGTCCCATATGCTTCGGATATAGGATCGATTACATGTGCTATATTCATCCTTTCTAAAATTTTCCAAATGCCTGGGGCATTATGAAGGGAAAAGGTCTAGAATTGGATATGACTAAAATGATTAAGCAATTGTCGAGGACAATCTAAGGTTTACCAAAGATTGGTTGCTCAAGGACAGTTGGAAGTATAATGTTAATTCTGGAAGGACCATATTGACATAATCTGTAAGGAGGCAACTCTTGTTCAGAAGTGATAGTCAAAATGGAATATGGAAATGTTTCAAAGTTAGAAATTATTCAATCTGTGTAAGATTAGGAAACTTAATGAAAGAAGGATGTTTCCAAGGAGCTGATCTCCTTTGGAATGTTCTGTAATGATTGTTGTCAAGTCTTTCTGACTTCGTGCATAATCATTAAGAGGATCAATGCATATAAGTTTAGAATCTAACAGATTTCAGTAAATGGCATGAATTTGGAATTCTTGCATTTGCAGTAAGGATTTGGGACTGTGAAAAGAGGATCATTGGAGTGATGTTCAATTGATATATTTTACAAAGTAAAGATCATAGACAAACATAATATGCATACTTGGTGTATGGCATGACTAGTGTTTAGAAAACATAGTGTACATGCTTGGAGCATGGGACAACTATTGTTTTAAATTCAAGTATAAAGTTGATAAAACCGAAACAATGAATAATGAGTAATCAGTATGGTGATAAATAAAAGTCTTTATTTATATTCATAGGGTTTGATACCATATTTGATTCATTTATTCTTGTGTTTCACTTTGCATGTTTTGACTTCCAGAATAACTAAGTCGCTCTTCCTGAATGATTAAGTTATTCAAACCATCCACAGTCGGTCATATGTTGGAAGTAGATATGAATCAAGACTGTCATGGGTTGGTTTGTAGAGGTCCAAGTTGGTGGACAAAGTGGTGCTACAACACTCATGAGTGCTCATAAGTTCTGAGTATTGGATTCAACCCGCGCTCATTTGAATCACTTCATGGATTTTATCACGAGTGATCATGAGACGATAATATCTTATATTCTTCAAACCTAGAGATATGAGTTGTTACTATGAGTTGGTTATACATTGATTGCACGAAAACGCATTGGTAACTCGATGTTATAAAACGTGCCTTTGTGTATGATTCAACAAGTAGTAGAACAAGCCATATGAGTCGAAGTTTATCCATTCCTTTTACCTTCGGGATAAAAGCGATATCTGTGGGCCCCTCGATGATTTAAAGATGATACATGTGAGTGCTTGGCCAAGCCAGGACTGATTTGATTTGTTCAATCAGTCAGTCATCATGAATCGGAAATCGGGAAACAACAAATGGACAGAGAGAATGATTGATAATCCATGTCTCAGTCCATATGATATCTAGAATGGAGGAATATATGATCCCTTATCTAATGGACAAGTCATTGACAAAGGTCAGAGTTCATCGACAAGGTCAGAGTTCGACAGAAGCTTTTGAGAGCTACGATTGCTGATCGGTTCCTGAAGTCATATGCAATAATAGTTTTAGACTTATCCAAGTGGGAGACTGTTGGATTAATGTCTAAGTCCATAACTATAATTGGTAAGACTTGACCCGACCCGGCATGGTCCATTTGGGTTGCATGGCATCATGCATTTGGATAGACTATAATGAGAGAAATAACACTTAAGGTTGGTTAATATATTATAAGTTCTAATATATTAATAAGGTTATTTAATTAGTATTGATCAAGAATTAATTTGGAATTAATTAAGTGATCAAAAGGAGACTAATTAAATATATGGGTTGATTGTGTAAATCATTCATTCTTATATATGTGGGCTTGTGATCCAAGATTCCTTATGTTGGACTAAGTCCATGGGGTGACCCATGGATACTCCATGGAGGTTAAAATCCATGGAGCATAAGGAATGGGTAAAGTTATGAGTTACATGGTGTAACCCTAATAGCCACCATATAAAAGAATCCCATGGCTCAAGAAATCGTGCACTAATGTGTGAGTGTGAGGGCTAGACGATTTCAAGGAGTGTTCAAGTTTCTCTCAAGTTATTCCAAGTGTATTTGGTGTTGTGTGAACCATTTGAGGTGTCACACTTGGGGCACTAGGCACTCAAGCTTCATGAAGACATTCTATATCAAAGAGGTATGTATTCTATCTTGTTATATTTATTATTTTGTATGCTAGATTAGGATAATACCTTGGATGTTCATAATTGTATGTATAATAGAGAAAACATAGATCCAAGGTATTTAGGGTTGCATGTACACTTAGAAGTGTTAGAATGCTCATAACCCAACATAATAATCGTTCAATCAAACCATCCAACAATTATGCAATACCTAAAACAAGTAAACATTCAAAACTCTGGGCTTGAAAGTTCCAATCATGCTTGTTGGGCCTTTGTGATCCATCCACATGATTTTCGGGCCCAAGAGATAATAATAATAAATGTTATTGGGCCTTCGATGACTCAATTTCATATTAAAGGGACCCTCAATGGCTTTTAAGTGCTATTGGGCCTTAGTGGCCTACTAGCACTGCTAGTAAGGTCTAAGTAATCAAATGCGAAATGGACCAACGTGTCCTTCGTATACCCAACAGCCTGAAATAACTCACGAAAGTAGCAGGACTTCGTTTGTTAGGCTTATGCTTAATCAAAGTAAACAAATTCAGGTCGTTAATCAATAGTAATCAATGTTATTTGGGTTAAGTGAGTAATAACGGGCGATACCTCCAAGGGTCGTTCGTAGTCTGTAGTTATAATCAAAGTCTCCTGGAAGGAGAGCGAGAGTTTGTGTATAGATCTATACGGGGGTGACTCCCCCACACCTCAGCTGTTCGCTACAGTTAGACTCGGCCAGTCTAGGGTGACAAAATCTTAAGACCAATCCCGGCGCACGATAGGTAGCCAAGACAGACGAACTAGTCATTATTATGCATGGTTATAACGACTCACAAAAATTAATTAATCCAATACCATCCGAATAATCAAGGAAGAGTAATCAAAATCATTCATTGTGGCAGTATAACAATTTGAGAAGTAACTGTATTTTATGTATTCGGAAAACATCGGGTTTTTCGAGGAAATCAACATCACTCGCTTGTATCCTTCTATAACTATAGTACCAAACTCCCTTTTTATACACGTTTTGAAATCATTCATGCATCAACTTATGGATCTCCACAGTTTGATAAACAACTGTCTTTTCAGAAAATATCGGATTTTCTTGGTTTACAAACTACACAATTCATTTTTATCACAACCCTGCTTATGAACTCACCAACATTTCATATGTTGACGTTTTTCAAAATAACTTGTATTCTCAGGTAACAGGTAAGCTGCAGGGTAATATCAAGTACGTAAGGATGTTATGTTTTAAAAACTCTCGAACAATTTATGTTATGAATGTGTAATATTTAAAACAATGTACTGGATGTGAACAATATCAGTTGTAATGTATTGATGCATGGTGATGTTTATGTTATGATTCATGCATATTCATTGTGATGATATTCAATTTAAGTCACGCGAGCCCTCGGACGTTTCCGCCGTCTGGTTTCGGGGGTGTGACAGGTTGGTATCAGAGCTCTGTTTATAGTGAATTGGCATATCTAATCCCACATTGATATGCAACTATAAACCAAAGAGGGACTAAAACCACTCTGAACAAAACAAAACAAAACGCAACGATAAAGACATCTTTACTTGTGCGATATAGGAAAAAGAACATAATACCAAATCAAGTAAGAAAATACTGACATCTTGGTTAAGTCGGGATTGTTTTTAATTGTATTAAGGGGTGGATGTAGCCTGATCAACTACATTTTCTCCGAAGTACAACTATTACATACTCCGAGAAAACCTCGATGGACGGTAAACCTAAAAACGTACCCCTTTGTTACTAAGAAAAGAACATCAACTCAATTTACATAATAATTAAAACATCTTAGGAATAATAGTACATTTATATACTCTCGCAGACTGTACGGCCGGCTTCCATCACCCCGGAGATCCGTATTTCCCTAATCAGGGAAATAACGGATGGCTGGAGGATGAACCTGAAGAAGACCCTGAGGAAGGGTCTGAAGAGGAACCTGAGGCGGAAGTCGAGGGCGGACCTGCCGAGCCCGTGGAGGTCCTGGAAGAGGAAGCCGAAGAGGACTTCGAGGAGGAACCTAGCGATAATGGTGATTCGGACGCGGAGTCCGAAGTCATCAACCCCCCTTACCCGACTAGGGTGCCCGCCCACCGGATGGGTCCGACTGGCCCTACACCCCCTGGGGTATCGATCTTTGGAGATGGAGCAGACAGCAGGGACAACGACCTCCATTTGGCATGTCACGCGAGTTCTACGACTTGAGGGAGGGAGGACCAGCTGATCGCGCGCTTCCGGTCATGGTGAGACGACTACGGAACACCGGCGACCTGGCTCAGAGCACCGGTGACCAGATGCACCAGATGCGGACTAGAGTCGAGCGTGCAGAACAGGAGACGCGAAAGGTCATCCGAGAGTTTCACATGACGCAGTTGAGGTGGGAGACTCGCCTCCGTGACGCGGAACAACAAGTGGCTCGCCTTCAGGGAGAGTCAACTTCTTCAGCACCACCCTCTGGCACATCCCGCCATGACTAGGACTAGTCATACCTATCCTTAGTATTATGCTTATATGATCTATGCTATGTACCATCAACTCTATGTTTAAGTGATTACACTACTCATAGAGCCGTTACGCTGCCGAACTTGCACCACTTATGTATGCTCTTTCGAGCAAATTTTCATGTATCAAAATGCGGATAATAGTAATGGAAAATTTTATGTATTCTATTGTGATGTTGTTATCAGTTATGTGTTATGTATCCATGATTGTATGATAACATGCGAAACTACTTAAGTTCATGCAATACACCTAGTTTATAGGACCACAATCTCACAAAAATCATAGGCACGCAACATCTTTCCGTTCCATGACAGAAAGATGCCCCAACGACCAACCCCACCTGAAGTCAACTCAGCTGCATTCCAAGCAGCTGTATCTGCTGCGGTTACTGCAGCCATGGCGCAAATCCACCAAGGGAACAATGGTGGAGTCAATGGACAAGGGGCTGGGAGTTCGAACAACGGAGCAAATCAAGGACCTACCAAGACATGCTCTTACAAGGACTTCACCAACGCCAAGCCACGAACCTTTAATGGCACGGGTGGAATGATAACTCTAAAGAGATTGGAAAAAGTGGAATCGGTATTTGAGATATGTGAATGCCCCGAGGAGGTGAAAGTGAAGTTCGCCGCATGCACATTCGTTGACCAAGCTCTTACTTGGTGGAATGGACATGTAGAGGCCATGACTCTCCCCGTAGCCAACGCTATGCTGTGGACGGAGTTGAAAGAAAAGTTGATGGCTGAGTACTGCCCGCGAGGAGAAATTCAGAAAATGGAGCAAGAGCTGTGGAATCTCACCGTCCGAAATTCCGACATAGATGCATACATATCAAGGTTTAGCGAGTTGTCACTGTTGTGCCCTGGCATGATTACTTCAGAGGGAAAGAAAATCGAACGATTCATCTCGGGATTAACCTCCCCAATTCAAGGAAATGTAATAGCTGCAAATCCTAAAACTTTCGACAGTGCCAAGAGATTGGCTAAGAAACTGTACGACCACAACAGCAAGAAGGGCGAGAAGCCAGTGGAAACTGAAGGCAAGAAGGAAAGTGACAACAAGAAAGGAAAGAACAACAAAAGAAAAGGACGACAAGGCTCAGAGTCGTCAAAGAAGCAACAGACAGTGACAGTCAATGCTGCAACCACCCAAGTTCCCTCCACACCACATGCTCCAGCCTCAGCTTATCCAAGTGCCCCTAAGCAGTATTCTGGGAATCTCCCAAAGTGCAACAAGTGCAGTCTTCATCATAATGGCGAATGCAGAGAGATGCACTGTACCAGTTGCAATCGGAAGGGTCACACGGCAAGGTATTGCAGGACCTATCCTCCCCAGAATCAACAAAAAGGAAACAACAACAACCGCAACAACAACAACAACAACAACAACAACAACAACAACAACAACAACAACAACACCAACAATAGCGGCAATAACACAGGATCAAGCCCCACCTGCTATGGATGTGGAAAGACTGGGCATATCCGTCGAAACTGCCCCAACATCAACAACCCTGGGAACGGAGGAACAGGAAGAGTGCTAGCTATGGGTCAGGGAGAAGCGGTGCAGGATCCCACTGTTGTTACCGGTATGTTTCTCCTAAACCACACTTATGCATGCATCCTATTTGATACCGGGGCAGAACGAAGTTTTGTGAGTAATAAATTCAAACATATGTTAAAACAACAACCCCAGAAGCTTAATGAAACCTTTACGGTGGAAATGGCCAATGGGAAAACAGAATCCACTGGGGAAATCTACAACGGATGTACCCTGAACTTAAATCATCACGTCTTTCAAATAAACTTAATGCCTGTTTCCATTAGGAGTTTTGATGTGATTATCGGCATGGATTGGTTAAGCCCCCACCATGCTGAAATTATGTGTCACGAGAAGGTCGTTCGCCTTGGCCTCCCGAATCACGAAACCCTGATTATATACGGAGACAAACCCAGCACGAACCTTCGTCTTATCTCGTGCATTAAGGCACAGAAGTATCTACGAAAGAATGACTTGGCTTTTCTAGCTCATATAGTGGATAAGTCCAAAGAAGTGATCAATATTCGAAACATCCCTGTGGCTTGCGATTTCCCGGATGTCTTTCCGGAGGATCTTCCAGGAATACCCCTAGAAAGACAAATCGAGTTCCGAATTGATCTAGTGCCAGGAGCTACTCCCATCGCCATCGCCCTACAGATTGGCTCCCGCGGAGATGCAAGAGTTGTCCAGTCAACTCAGCGAGCTTTTGGACAAAGGATTCATCCGACCCAGCTTCTCACCTTGGGGAGCTCCGGTTCTCTTTGTTAAGAAGAAAGACGGTACCTTTAGGATGTGTATTGACTATAGGGAACTTAACAAGCTCACTATCAAAAACCGTTATCCACTTCCGCGAATCGACGATCTATTCGACCAGCTCCAAGGAGCAAGTCACTTCTCTAATATAGATCTGCGATCTGGATACCACCAACTCAAAGTCCGGGAAGAGGATATTCCCAAAACCGCTTTCCGAACTCGTTATGGACATTATGAATTTGTCGTAATGCCCTTCGGTCTAACGAATGCCCCTGCCGCATTCATGGACCTAATGAATCGAATCTGCCGACCATTCCTCGACAACTTTGTCATCGTTTTCATCGACGATATCCTCGTCTATTCCCGAAGCGAAGAAGAACACGGCCGACATCTCCGACAAATCCTGGAAACCCTGCGAACCGAAAGGTTATACGCAAAACTCTCTAAGTGTGAGTTTTGGCTCCGCAACGTGAACTTTTTGGGTCATGTTGTTAGTCAGGAAGGGATACATGTGGATCCTTCTAAAGTCAAAGCTATCGAAGGATGGGCGATCCCAACGACACCCACCGAAATTCGTCAATTCTTAGGTCTTGCAGGATACTAGAGGAGGTTTATTCAGAACTTCTCCAAGACAGCCAAGCCACTTACCTTTCTTACACAAAAGGGCGTGCCTTTTGAATGGACGGATAAACAAGAAGCTGCATTCCGAACTCTGAAGCAAGCACTATGCAGTGCACCGGTACCACTGCCGGAAGGAACAGAAGACTTTGTAGTTTACTGTGATGCGTCGAATCAAGGTTTAGGCTATGTACTCATGCATCGTGGAAAGGTGATAGCTTAAGCGTCCCGACAACTGAAGACACATGAGGTGAATTATACCACCCATGACCTGGAATTAGGAGCTGTGGTCTTCGCCCTGAAGATTTGGAGGCACTAACTTTATGGTACCAAGTGCACCATTTTCACCGACCACAAGAGTCTCCAGCACATCTTAGATCAAAAAGAGTTAAACATGAGGCAACGAAGATGGGTTGAATTGCTGAACGATTACGAGTGCGAAATCAAGTACCACCCAGGTAAAGCTAACGTAGTAGCTGATGCCTTGAGTCAGAAGGATTACTCGAATCGTCGTTTGAAGACTCTCTCCATAACCATCCAATCCCACCTGACCTCGCAAATCAGAGCAGCCCAGTCGGATGCCATGAAGGCAGAAGACAGAACGAGCGAAGCGCTACGTGGAATGGAAAGGAATTTCGAAGTGAAAGAGGACGGAACATATTACTTCATGAACCGCATTTGGGTCCCTAAACTTGGGGGATTCAGAGAAGTAGTCATGAATGAAGCTCACAAGACGCGATACTCCATTCATCCGGGTTCAGATAAAATGTAGTTGGATATCAAGCAACATTATTGGTGGCCTAACATGAAGGCAGAAATTGCCACTTACGTTAGCAAATGCCTCACATGTGCTAAAGTAAAGGTGGAATATCAGAAGCCCTCGGGATTACTACAACAACCAGTAATTCCCGAGTGGAAATGGGAAAGGATTACTATGGACTTTGTGACCAAACTACCCAAGTCGACTGATGGTTTGGATACCATATGGGTAATAGTCGAAAGATTGACAAAATCCGCTCATTTCCTGCCAACAAAAGAATCATACAAGATGGAACGTCTGACAAGGATCTATATCAAGGAAATTGTGAGACTCCACGGAGTGCCAATATCTATCATCTCAGATAGAGATAGTAGGTTTACTTCACGCTTTTGGCAAACCCTTCAGAAAGCTATGGGAACACAACTTGACCTGAGCACTGCCTACCACCCATAAACGGATGGTCAAACCGAATGAACCATTCGAACCCTTGAAGACATGCTTCGCGCGTGTGTGAGACTTTGGAAAGTCGTAGGATACCCACTTTCCTTTGATCGAATTCTTATACAACAACAGTTATCACTCGAGCATCAAAGTCGCTCCTTTCGAGGCATTGTATGGGTGTAAATGTAGATCACCGTTGTGTTGGGCAGAGGTAGGGGACACTCAGTTAGCAAAAGGACAAACATCAGACAATGCACTAACGGGACCAGAAATCATACGCGAGACGACCGAGAAGATAATTCAAATCAGAGCCCGACTACAATCATCACGAGACAGACAAAAGAGCTACGCCGATAAGCGGCGAAAGCCCTTGGAATTCAGAGTCGGGGATAGGGTGTTATTGAAGGTCTCTCCCTGGAAAGGGGTGATTCGTTTTGGGAAACGGGAAAACTAAACCCTCGACACATTGGACCCTTCGAGATTCTTGCCCGAATAGGTCCAGTGGCTTATAGACTGCAGCTACCCGCTGAGCTCAGCAGTGTACACCCCGTGTTCCATGTTTCCAATTTGAAAAAGTGTTTATCCGACGAAACTCTCGTCATCCACTTGAAGAGATTGAAATCAACGAGAATCTCCTATTCATCGAGGAAGCAGTCGAAATCATGGACAGGGAGGTGAAGCGTACTAAGCAAAGTCGCATTCCGATTGTGAAAGTTCGATGGAACGCGGCGGACCAGAATTCACATGGGAACGTGAAGACCAAATGAAGTAGAAGTACCCTCACCTATTCTCGCATTCTCAAATCTAGCTTTCAAAAGAATTTCGGGATGAAATTCCCTCTAACGGGGGGATGATGTCACAACTAGAAATTTTGATGCTTTGTAACAACAACAATGATAACATTTGTGAACCAAAATGAGAAAACATGTATACTGCTTATTCAATAACAACAAAACTTCCATCAAACACCTTATACAAGCACTGCAAATAGTCAACTAAGAATTGGAAAACCTAGAAATCCCGGTTTAAGTCCATTATGGACTAGGATTTCCTTATTGGGCCTAATGGACCAATAAGCTTCCAATTTGACTATTTTGGGCTTAGAACTCCTATTTGGACTCTAATTGGACCCACTTCCACTTATTTTAATATTTTGGGCCATATTGGGCCTAGAATGAAATAAAATACCCTAATGGGCCTCATTGGGCCATAACTAACCTAATTAACTCTAATGGACTGTGAAGCCCATTATTTTGACAAATTGGGCCGTAAACCATCATGGGAGCCCAATGGGCCGAAAAATCACCTAATTGGGCCATAAAATGGACTTAAGCACAAAAAGGCCCAATTTCTTTTTCTTCTTCTCCTCTTCTCGGCCCAACTACACAAATGAGGGGGGGAAAGAGTTGACTTTCCACTTGCCACCTCCTTATTATATTTTGGTTCTCCATGCAATAACTCATATTTCCAAGCAACCATCTTATCATCACTCTCTCTTCTCCTTCTCTCTTTTTCTTCATTCGGCCGAGAACCACAAAGGGAAAGACACACACACACACATTTCACTCAAACACTCTCAAAGAAACACTCCTTCTTCTTCATCAAATTTTCGAGAGTTAGAAGCATTCCAAGGAGGTTATTCCACAAAAATCATCATCTTAGGTAAGTTCATGATTGGATCCATGAACTAGATTCTTTGTATTATCAAAAATCTCTCCTTAACTCATTTAAACTCATGATCACCATCTTAGAAACCTCTAAGTTCGAGATCTTCCAAGAAGGCTTGCTAGGACCAAATTTTCTTCATTTCTTCCTCCTAAATCGAAAACAACAAACAAAGGTGAGTTCATACCCCTCTCTTTTCAGTTTTTATATGTTTTATGGGGGAGAATACAAGAAAATGTGTAGATCTATGTGTATGTGTATGCTATGTATGATTTTATGCATGTATGTGTGATTTTATGTGTTTTTGTGATGAATATGTAATCAAAAGGGAAGAAATCTCGAGATATATGCCATAAGAAGGAAAGCAAACATGATCTAAGTTATATTACACTAAACAAGTCAAGAATATTAACTTCTAAGATTATGATAAACATATTGCAACATAAAAACCCATTTTTGGGCTTAAATTGTCAAATAAACAAAAGTTGGGTTAACAATTGTCATTTACGGTTTTCTTAAGGGTCAAAAGAGTCAAAACAGTTACAACAAATGTTTTTATGAATATTATGCCCTTCAAGGGACTTGAAATGTAAATATTAGCTTAATGGACCAATTTTTGGGCTTTTCGGCCCATTAAGCCCAAAGTTGCGAAAAATATGACTTTTAAAGGGCTGAAATGGTAAATTCTTCAAAACAAGGGATAAAGAGGTAAACAAAACTATTTCAAGGGTTAAAAATGCTTGTCTTTTCCAAAAAGGATCAAAAATGTAAAGTTTTTGGATTTTGGGCCAAAATTGTAAAAATTGCAAAAGTTTGGGCTTTAACCGAAAAACACTTTTCTGGAAGGGCTGAAACTGCCAAAGAATAAGTTTGAGCTAAAAATATCATTTGAACAAGTCTATGATTCAAAAGTGTCAAGAAAAGAGTTTAAGGGCAAAAATGTCTTTTTTTATATAAGGGACTAAAATTGTCATTTTTATTAAAGAAGGGCTGAAAAGGTCAAACCAATATTCTTAAGTCAATTATTTTATTTCTAGAATATTGAGTCAAAAATACTAAACTACGACTTACAAAAATTGAAAGATGAATACACGTATAAATCCAAATATCGTTATAAACAAATCGACCGGTCTCGAGTCGATACAAAAATAACAATCGTTCAATCAAACCATCCAACAATTATGCAATACCTAAAACAAGTAAACATTCAAAACTCTGGGCTTGAAAGTTCCAATCATGCTTGTTGGGCCTTTGTGATCCATCCACATGATTTTCGGGCCCAAGAGATAATAATAATAAATGTTATTGGGCCTTCGATGACCCAATTTCATATTAAAGGGACCCTCAATGGCTTTTAAGTGCTATTGGGCCTTAGTGGCCCACTAGCACTGCTAGTAAGGTCCAAGTAATCAAATGCGAAATGGACCAACGTGTCCTTCGTATACCCAACAGCCTGAAATAACTCACGAAAGTAGCAGGACTTTGTTTTCCTCTTCTCCTCGTTTGTTAGGCTTATGCGTAATCAAAGTAAACAAATTCAGGTCGTTAATCAATAGTAATCAATGTTATTTGGGTTAAGTGAGTAATAACGGGCGATACCTCCAAGGGTCGTTCGTAGTATGTAGTTATAATCAAAGTCACCTGGAAGGAGAGCGAGAGTTTGTGTATAGGTCTATACGAGGCTGACTCCCCCACACCTCAGCTGTTCGCTACAGTTAGACTCGGCCAGTCAAGGGTGACAAAATCTTAAGACCAATCCCGGCGCACGATAGGTAGCCAAGACAGACGAACTAGTCATTATTATGCATGGTTATAACGACTCACAAAAATTAATTAATCCAATACCATCCGAATAATCAAGGAAGAGTAATCAAAATCATTCATTGTGGCAGTATAACAATTTGAGAAGTAACTGTATTTTATGTATTCGGAAAACATCGGGTTTTTCGAGGAAATCAACATCACTCGCTTGTATCCTTCTATAACTATAGTACCAAACTCCCTTTTTATACACGTTTTGAAATCATTCATGCATCAACTTATGGATCTCCACAGTTTGATAAACAACTGTCTTTTCAGAAAATATCGGATTTTCTTGGTTTACAAACTACACAATTCATTTTTATCACAACCCTGCTTATGAACTCACCAACATTTCATATGTTGACGTTTTTCAAAATAACTTGTATTCTCAGGTAACAGGTAAGCTGCAGGGTAATATCAAGTACGTAAGGATGTTATGTTTTAAAAACTCTCGAACAATTTATGTTATGAATGTGTAATGTTTAAAACAATGTACTGGATGTGAACAATATCAGTTGTAATGTATTGATGCATGGTGATGTTTATGTTATGATTCATGCATATTCATTGTGATGATATTCAATTTAAGTCACGCGAGCCCTCGGACGTTTCCGCCGTCTGGTTTCGGGGGTGTGACAGGTTGGTATCAGAGCTCTGTTTATAGTGAATTGGCATATCTAATCCCACATTGATATGCAACTATAAACCAAAGAGGGACTAAAACCACTCTGAACAAAACAAAACAAAACGCAACGATAAAGACATCTTTACTTGTGCGATATAGGAAAAAGAACATAATACCAAATCAAGTAAGAAAATACTGACATCTTGGTTAAGTCGGGATTGTTTTTAGTTGTATTAAGGGGTGGATGTAGCCTGATCAACTACATTTTCTCCGAAGTACAACTATTACATACTCCGAGAAAACCTCGATGGACGGTAAACCTAAAAACGTACCCCTTTGTTAACAAGAAAAGAACATCAACTCAATTTACATAATAATTAAAACATCTTAGGAATAATAGTACATTTATATACTCTCGCAGACTGTATGGCCGGCTTCCATCACCCCGGAGATCCGTATTTCCCAAATCAGGGAAATAACGGATGGCTGGAGGAGGAACCTGAAGAAGACCCTGAGGAAGGGTCTGAAGAGGAACCTGAGGCGGAAGTCGAGGGCGGACCTGCCGAGCCCGTGGAGGTCCTGGAAGAGGAAGCTGAAGAGGACTTCGAGGAGGAACCTAGCGATGATGGTGATTCGGGCACGGAGTCCGAAGTCATCAACCCCCCTTACCCGACTAGGGTGCCCGCCCACCGGATGGGTCCGACTGGCCCTACACCCCCCTGGGGTATCGATCTTTGGAGATGGAGCAGACAGCAGGGACAGCGACCTCCATTTGGCATGTCACGCGAGTTCTACGACTTGAGGGAGGGAGGACCAGCTGATCGCGCGCTTCCGGTCATGGTGACACGACTGCGGAACACCGGCGACCTGGCTCAGAGCACCGTTGACCAGATGCACCAGATGCGGACTAGAATCGAGCGTGCAGAACAGGAGACGCGAGAGGTCATCCGAGAGTTTCACATGACGCAGTTGAGGTGGGAGACTTGCCTCCGTGACGCGGAACAACAAGTGGCTCGCCTTCAGGGAGAGTCAACTTCTTCAGCACCACCCTCTGGCACATCCCGCCATGACTAGGAGTTGTCATACCTATCCTTAGTATTATGCTTATATGATCTATGCTATGTACCATCGACTCTATGTTTAAGTGATTACACTACTCATAGAGCCGTTACGCTGCCGAACTTGCACCACTTATGTATGCTCTTTCGAGCAAATTTTCATGTATCAAAATGCAGATAATAGTAATGGAAAGTTTTATGTGTTCTATTGTGATGTTGTTATCAGTTATGTGTTATGTATCCATGATTGTATGATAACATGCGAAACTACTTAAGTTCATGCAATACACCTAGTTTATAGGACCACAATCTCACAAAAATCATAGGCACGCAACATCTTTCCGTTCCATGACAGAAAGATGCCCCAACGACCAACCCGTGGAAACCCTGGACCAACCCCACCTGAAGTCAACTCAGCTGCATTCCAAGCAACTGTATCTGCTGCGGTTACTGCAGCCATGGCGCAAATCCACCAAGGGAACAATGGTGGAGTCAATGGACAAGGGGCTGGGAGTTCGAACAACGGAGCAAATCAAGGACCTAACAAGACATGCTCTTACAAGGACTTCACCAACGCCAAGCCACGAACCTTTAATGGCACGGGTGGAATGATAACTCTAAAGAGATGGATGGAAAAAGTGGAATCGGTATTTGAGATATGTGAATGCCCCGAGGAGGTGAAAGTGAAGTTCGCCGCATGCACATTCGTTGACCAAGCTCTTACTTGGTGGAATGGACATGTAGAGGCCATGACTCTCCCCGTAGCCAACGCTATGCCGTGGACGGAGTTGAAAGAAATGCTGATGGCTGAGTACTGCCCGCGAGGCGAAATTCAAAAAATGGAGCAAGAGCTGTGGAATCTCACCGTCCGAAATTCCGACATAGATGCATACATATCAATGTTTAGCGAGCTGTCACTGTTGTGCCCTGGCATGATTACTTCAGAGGGAAAGAAAATCGAACGATTCATCTGGGGATTAACCTCCCCAATTCAAGGAAATGTAATAGCTGCAAATCCTGAAACTTTCGACAGTGCCAAGAGATTGGCTAAGAAACTATACGACCACAACAGCAAGAAGGGCGAGAAGCCAGTGGAAACTGAAGGAAAGAAGGAGAGTGACAACAAGAAAGGAAAGAACAACAAAAGAAAAGGACGACAAGGCTCAGAGTCGTCAAAGAAGCAACAGACAGTGATAGTCAATGCTGCAACCACCCAAGTTCCCTCCACACCACATGCTCCAGCCTCAGCTTATCCAAGTGCCCCTAAGCAGTATTCTGGGAATCTCCCAAAGTGCAACAAGTGCAGTCTTCATCAAAATGGCGAATGCAGAGAGATGCACTGTACCAGTTGCAATCAGAAGGGTCACACGGCAAGGTATTGCAGGACCTATCCTCCCCAGAATCAACAACAAGGAAACAACAACAACCGCAACAACAACAACAACAACACCAACAATAGCGGCAATAACACAGGATCAAGCCCCACCTGCTATGGATGTGGAAAGACTGGGCATATCCGTCGAAACTGCCCCAACATCAACAACCCTGGGAACGGAGGAACAGGAAGAGTGCTAGCTATGGGTCAGGGAGAAGCGGTGCAGGATCCCGCTGTTGTTACCGTTACGTTTCTCCTAAACCACACTTATGCATGCATCCTATTTGATACCGGGGCAGAACGAAGTTTTGTGAGTAATAAATTCAAACATTTGTTAAAACAACAACCCCAGAAGCTTAATGAAACCTTTACGGTGGAAATGGCCAATGGGAAAACAGAATCCACTGGGGAAATCTACAACGGATGTACCCTGACCTTAAATTATCACGTCTTTCAAATAAACTTAATGCCTGTTTCCATTAGGAGTTTTGATGTGATTATCGGCATGGATTGGTGAAGCCCCCACCATGCTGAAATTATGTGTCACGAGAAGGCCGTTCGCCTTCGCCTCCCGAATCACGAAACCCTGATTATATACGGAGACAAACCCAGCACGAACCTTCGTCTTATCTCGTGCATTAAGGCACAGAAGTATCTACGAAAGAAGGACTTGGCTTTTCTAGCTCATATAGTGGATAAGTCCAAAGAAGAGATCAATATTCGAAACATCCCTGTGGCTTGCGATTTCCCGGATGTCTTTCCGGAGGATCTTCCAGGAATACCCCCAGAAAGACAAATCGAGTTCCGAATTGATCTAGTGCCAGGAGCTACTCCCATCGCCAAATCGCCCTACAGATTGGCTCCCGCGGAGATGCAAGAGTTGTCCAGTCAACTCAGCGAGCTTGTGGACAAATGATTCATCCGACCCAACTTCTCACCTTGGGGAGCTCCGGTTCTCTTTGTTAAGAAGAAAGACGGTACCCTTAGGATGTGTATTGACTATAGGGAACTTAACAAGCTCACAATCAAAAACCGCTATCCACTTCCGCGAATCGACGATCTATTCGACCAGCTCCAAGGAGCAAGTCACTTCTTTAAGATAGATCTACGATCTGGATACCACCAACTCAAAGTCCGGGAAGAGGATATTCCGAAAACCGCTTTCCGAACTCGTTATGGACATTATGAATTTGTCGTAATTCCCTTCGGTCTAACGAATGCCCCTGCCGCATTCATGGACCTAATGAATCGAATCTGCCGACCATTCCTCGACAACTTTGTCATCGTTTTCATCGACGATATCCTCGTCTATTCCCGAAGCGAAGAAGAACACGGCCGACATCTCCCTTAAATCCTGGAAACCCTGCGAACCGAAAGGTTATACGCAAAACTCTCTAAGTGTGAGTTTTGGCTCCGTAGCGTGAACTTTTTGGGTCATGTTGTTAGTCAGGAAGGGATACATGTGGATCCTTCTAAAGTCAAAGCTATCGAAGGATGGGCGATCCCAACGACACCCACCGAAATTCGTCAATTCTTAGGTCTCGCAGGCTACTACAGGAGGTTTATTCAGAACTTCTCCAAGACAGCCAAGCCACTTACCTTACTTACACAAAAGGGCGTGCCTTTTGAATGGACGGATAAACAAGAAGCTGCATTCCAAACTCTGAAGCAAGCACTCTGCAGTGCACCGGTACTATCACTGCCGGAAGGAACAGAAGACTTTGTAGTTTACTGTGATGCGTCGAATCAAGGTTTAGGCTATATACCCATGCAGCGTGGAAAGGTGATAGCTTATGCGTCCCGGCAACTGAAGACACATGAGGTGAATTATACCACCCATGACCTGGAATTAGGAGCTGTGGTCTTCGCCCTGAAGATTTTGAGGCACTACCTTTATGGTACCAAGTGCACCATTTTCACCGACCACAAGAGTCTCCAACACATCTTAGATCAAAAAGAGTTAAACATGAGGCAACGAAGATGGGTTGAATTGCTGAACGATTACGAGTGCGAAATCAAGTACCACCCAGGTAAAGCTAACGTAGTAGCTGATGCCTTGAGTCGGAAGGATTACTCGAATCGTCGTTTGAAGACTCTTTCCATAACCATCCAATCCCACCTGACCTCGCAAATTAGAGCAGCCCAGTCGGATGCCATGAAGGCAGAAGACAGAACGAGCTAAGCGCTACGTGGAATGGAAAGGAATTTCGAAGTGAAGGAGGACGGAACATATTACTTCATGAACCGTATTTGGGTCCCTAAACTTGGGGGATTCAGAGAAGTAGTCATGAATGAAGCTCACAAGGCGCGATACTCCATTCATCCGGGTTCAGATAAAATGTAGTTGGATATCAAGCAACATTATTGGTGGCCTAACATGAAGGCAGAAATTGCCACTTACGTTAGCAACTGCCTCACATGTGTTAAAGTAAAGGTGGAATATCAGAAGCCCTCGGGATTACTACAACAACCAGTAATTCCCGAGTGGAAATGGGAAAGGATTACTATGGACTTTGTGACCAAACTACCCAAGTCGACTGATGGGTTGGATCCCATATGGGTAATAGTCGATAGATTGACAAAATCCGCTCATTTCCTGCCAATAAAAGAATCATACAAGATGGAACGTCTGACAAGGATCTATATCAAGGAAATTGTGAGACTCCACGGAGTGCCAATATCTATCATCTCAGATAGAGATAGTAGGTTTACTTCACGTTTTTGGCAATCCCTTCAGAAAGCTATGGGAATACAACTTGACCTGAGCACTGCCTACCACCCACAAATGGATGGTCAAAGCGAACGAACCATTCAAACCCTTGAAGACATGCTTCGCGCGTGTGTGATAGACTTTGGAAATTCGTGGGATACCCACTTGCCTTTGATCGAATTCTCATACAACAACAGTTATAGACTGCAGCTACCCGTTGAGCTCAGCAGTGTACACCCCGTGTTCCATGTTTCCAATTTGAAAAAGTGTTTATCCGACGAAACTCTCGTCATTCCACTTGAAGAGATTGAAATCAACGAGAATCTCCTATTCATCGAGGAACCAGTGAAAATCATGGACAGGGAGGTGAAGCGTACTAAGCAAAGTCGCATTCCGATTGTGAAAGTTCGATGGAACGCGAGACGGGGACCAGAATTCACATGGGAACGTGAAGACCAAATGAAGCAGAAGTACCCTCACCTATTCTCGTATTCTCAAATCTAGCTTTCAAAAGAATTTCAGGACGAAATTCCCTCTAACGGGGGGATGATGTCACAACTAGAAATTTTGATGCTTTGTAACAACAAAAATGATAACATTTGTGAACCAAAATGAGAAAACATGTATAATGCTTATTCAATAACAACAAAACTTCCATCAAACACCTTATACAAGCACTGTAAATAGTCAACTAAGAATTAGAAAACCTAGAAATCCCGGTTTAAGTCCATTATGGACTAGGATTTCCTTATTGGGCCTAATGGACCAATAAGCTTCCAATTTGACTATTTTGGGCTTAGAACTCCTATGTGGACTCTAATTGGACCCACTTCCACTTATTTTAACATTTTGGGCCATATTGGGCCTAGAATGAAATAAAATACCCTAATGGGCCTCATTGGGCCATAACTAACCTAATTAACTCTAATGGACTATGAAGCCCATTATTTTGACAAATTTGGCCGTAAACCATCATGGGAGCCCAATGGGCCGAAAAATCACCTAATTGGGCCATAAAATGGACTTAAGCACAAAAAGGCCCAATTTTGTTTTTCTTCTTCTCCTCTTCTTGGCCCAACTACACAAATGAGGGGGGGAAAGAGTTGACTTTCCACTTGCCACCTCCTTATTATATTTTGGTTCTCCATGCAATAACTCATATTTCCAAGCAACCATCTTATCATCACTCTCTCTTCTCCTTCTCTCTTTTTCTTCATTCCGCCGAGAACCACAAAGGGAAAGACACACACACACACACATTTCACTCAAACACTCTCAAAGAAACACTCCTTCTTCTTCATCAAATTTTCGAGAGTTAGAAGCATTCCAAGGAGGTTATTCCACAAAAATCATCATCTTAGGTAAGTTCATGCTTGGATCCATGATCTAGATTCTTTGTATTATCAAAAATCTCTCCTTAACTCATTTAAACTCATGATCACCATCTTAGAAACCTCTAAGTTCGAGATCTTCCAAGAAGGCTTGCTAGGACCAAATTTTCTTCATTTTTTCCTCCTAAATCGAAAACAACAAACACAGGTGAGTTCATACCCCTCTATTTTCGGTTTTTATATGTTTTATGGGGGAGAATACAAGAAAATGTGTAGATTTATGTGTATGTGTATGCTATGTATGATTTTATGCATGTATGTGTGATTTTATGTGTTTTTGTGATGAATATGTAATCAAAAGGGTAGAAATCTCGAGATCTATGCCATAAGAAGGAAAACAAACATGATCTAAGTTATATTACACTAAACAAGTCAAGAATATTAACTTCTAAGATTAGGATAAACATATTGCAACATAAAAACCCATTTTTGGCTTAAATTGTCAAATAAACAAAAGTTGGGTTAAAAATTGTCATTTACGGTTTTCTTAAGGGTCAAAAGAGTCAAAACATTTACAACAAATGCTTTTTTAAATATTATGCTCTTCAAGGGACTTGAAATGTAAATATTAGCTTAATGGACCAATTTTTGGGCTTTTCGGCCCAGTAAGCCCAAAGTTGCCAAAAATATGACTTTTAAAGGGCTGAAATGGTAAATTCTTCAAAACAAGGGATAAAGAGTTAAACAAAACTATTTCAAGGGTTAAAAATGCTTGTCTTTTCCAAAAATGATCAAAAATGTAAAGTTTTTGGATTTTGGGCCAAAATTGTAAAAATTGCAAAAGTTTGGGCTTTAACCGAAAAACACTTTTCTGGAAGGGCTGAAACTGCCAAAAAATAAGTTTGAGCTAAAAATATCATTTGAACAAGTCTATGATTCAAAAGTGTCAAGAAAAGAGTTTAAGGGCAAAAATGTCTTTTTTTATATAAGGGACTAAAATTGTCATTTTTATTAAAGAAGGGCTGAAAAGGTCAAACCAATATTCTTAAGTCAATTATTTTATTTCTAGAATATTGAGTCAAAAATACTAAACTACGACTTACAAAAATTGAAAGATGAATACACGTATAAATCCAAATATCGTTATAAACAAATCGACCGGTCTCGAGTCGATACAAAAATAACAATCGTTCAATCAAACCATCCAACAATTATGCAATACCTAAAACAAGTAAACATTCAAAACTTTGGGCTTGAAAGTTCCAATCATGCTTGTTGGGCCTTTGTGATCCATCCACATGATTTTCGGGCCCAAGAGATAATAATAATAAATGTTATTGGGCCTTCGATGACCCAATTTCATATTAAAGGGACCCTCAATGGCTTTTAAGTGCTATTGGGCCTTAGTGGCCCACTAGCACTGCTAGTAAAGTCCAAGTAATCAAATGCGAAATGTACCAACGTGTCCTTCGTATACCCAACAGCCTGAAATAACTCACGAAAGTAGTAGGACTTTGTTTTCCTCTTCTCCTCGTTTGTTAGGCTTATGCGTAATCAAAGTAAACAAATTCAGGTCGTTAATCAATAGTAATCAATGTTATTTGGGTTAAGTGAGTAATAACGGGCGATACCTCCAAGGGTCGTTCATAGTCTGTAGTTATAATCAAAGTCTCCTGGAAGGAGAGCGAGAGTTTGTGTATAGATCTATACGGGGGTGACTCCCCCACACCTCAGCTGTTCGCTACAGTTAGACTCGGCTGGTCTAGGGTGACAAAATCTTAAGACCAATCCCGGCGCACGATAGGTATCCAAGACAGAGGAACTAGTCATTATTATGCATGGTTATAACGACTCACAAAAATTAATTAATCCAATACCATCCGAATAATCAAGGAAGAGTAATCAAAATCATTCATTGTGGCAGTATAACAATTTGAGAAGTAACTGTATTTTATGTATTCGGAAAACATCGGGTTTTTCGAGGAAATCAACATCACTCGCTTGTATCCTTCTATAACTATAATACCAAACTCCCTTTTTATACACGTTTTGAAATCATTCATGCATCAACTTATGGATCTCCACACTTTGATAAACAACTGTCTTTTTAGAAAATATCAGATTTTCTGGGTTTACAAACTACACAAATCATTTTTATCACAACCCTGCTTATGAACTCACCAACATTTCATATGTTGACGTTTTTCAAAATAACTTGTATTCTCAGGTAACAGGTAAGCTGCAGGGTAATATCAAGTACGTTAGGATGTTATGTTTTAAAAACTCTCGAACAATTTATGTTATGAATGTGTAATGTTTAAAACAATGTACTGGATGTGAACAATATCAGTTGTAATGTATTGATGCATGGTGATGTTTATGTTATGATTCATGCATATTTATTGTGATGATATTCAATTTAAGTCACGCGAGCCCTCGGACGTTTCCGTCGTCTGGTTTCGGGGGTGTGACATGTAGCCTTCTTTATTCTAGTGAAATCATGGGACAAAAACACAACCTTCCTTAGTTTGTGGGACGCAACATGTTTAGCATCGTGTACTTGAAATGTATCCAGGAATGCTTAAGTAGTCATTGCACATGAGACTAATGTCTTTAACCAATAAAGGATGAAGTTAAATCCCCTTGCGTAAGCATATGTTTTTTTTTCTCTAGGTTTTTAGTTTGAGTGAAAAAAAAAGTGAGAAAAAAAAAAGAAAAAAAAAAAGAAAAAAGAGAAAAGAAGGAAAAATAGAAAAAAAAGAGTGATGAAATGTTTGAAAGGAAGAATCTACAAAGCTTTTAAGACAAAGAAGAAATATCAAGAAGAAAAGCTACAAATTATTAAAGATACAAAGTATCAAGTATTTCTATTGTAATTTTCTTTTCTAGGTTATTTTAGCGTATGTGTGCTTGGAGGTTTAACCAAAAATGACTTGAGGTTAAGAAGGTTTTATGCAGATGGATTTAGAGGGATGCATAAAATGAGCATTGTTCAAAAGAAGTGGTCGAGTGTTTATGAGGATTGTTAGTATTTAGAATTGAGGGGGTCCTTAGGAAAAATTTTAGACACAAATGCATGCGTTGCGGTCTTGGATAATGGTTGGGTTTGATGGGGATTGTTTTATGTGATGTTAGTATGTTTAAAATTCAGTTTTGCTTGGGGGCAAGCAAAAATCAAGTGTGGGGTATTTAACTTGATGTGTGTGGAATGCACTAGTTTTAATCCTACTAACTTAGACACAGAAACAAACACACGAAAGGCAGTGTATCTATCTATCAGCAGCTTAGTTCAGGTAAGTAGGGTATCGAACACAGGGAACGGTAAACAATTAAGATTATTACTAATATTATCTAAATAAAACAAGTAAAAAGAAGGGTTTTTCTCTAGTTTGACAAGACTAGAAACTTAAGCAACTACTTAAACTCTTTAACAAAGGACAATTAACAACTAAGGAGAAACAAAAGACAACTAGATTCAATCAATTTAAAGAGACTTCCGTTTAGATTTGATTCACTTATTCATATGGTTGATTTTATGGAAAGTGCAATGGATTAATTGGCATTGGCTACCGATTAGTTTGATTAGGTTCACGTGCGCTATTACTAATCCTTAGAAAACAAATTAATTTAAGCAGTGATCAAGTGATTAAACTAATAAATTTCCTAGGTTATTGATTCAGTTTAAGTAAGACTTGTAGTTAGCTAATCAAATTACTAATTCAATTAACTTCTTGTTGATGGTTCGTCACACAAGCTCACACATTAACTTACTTATTTTCTAGTTAACCCTAGTTTCACGTTCGCTATTCTTAGGCATATAACAATGTTTTCACATAAATCATATGAGATGAGCAATTAAGAGATGTTCATGCAGCTTAATATACTTGTAATTAACAGAAAATAGTTGTTGTTAACACATAAGGTTCTTTAACAAGCTTAACAAAACAATACTCACCAAATTAAATTAATCCAACCATAAAATCAAGCCATATTCATAAGGTCATCTATCCTAAATAGAAGATATGAGTTTTAGCTCATATCTACAGCAAATAACAACATAAATTCAAATTCTAATGATTCAAACATGGTTCAAAACAAATATTAAGAAAAGAAGAATAATTATTTGCCTTTGATTTCTTCTAAATTGCTTCTTAGGTTGAATTCTCGAAAACTAGAGCTCCAAGAACCCTTCTGGCCTCCAAAAATCGTCCAAGGCTTCCCCCATTAGTTAGGGTTTGAATGAGAAGCGTTTCTATATATATATATATATATATATATATATATATATATATATATATATATATATATATATATTCTGAAAACAATGGCGACTCAGCGAGTCCAGTGACCGACTCGATGAGTCCATGACTTAAAATCCATGGACGGCAAGTCAGCGTCAAGAATCGCGAACTTTATGACCAACTCATCGAGTTGATGGCCAACTCGTCGAGTCCGTTTGGAATCAGCATTTTCTCAAAACAGGGAAGTCGTCCGACACTGTGTCTAGTTTTCAGAACATATTGAATCTTGTCAATCGGAGTTACGGTTCATGAGATATGGCCAAAACACTGACAAGGGGTCAAGCTGTCCAGCAACATCCTTCTTTCTTCAAAATCCAAGATCCAAGCTTCCAATCGCCAATTCCGCTTCCTTTTGCTTCCGAGCATGTCTTTCAGGCTACACATACATTTTAAACATATTTAAGTACCTTTTGTTCATAATTTTCAATAAAATAGCAAAAAAGTATTACGATTTAACACAAAATATATGACTAATTATGCATATATCAGTATCTCTCCTAAATTACTCCTCTACTCAAAGATCTCTCTAAAAAATTCCTGCTAGGCACTCCTACTCAGCACATACATAGAGCAAATAGCAGATAATATCAATCAATAGCATCCCCTAGGCTAAGGCATCATGAATCAGGAAACTCTAGCCCTAATTTCTGAAATTCCTAGCCTATCCTCTAACATGCAACTCTATATCTTAGAAATATCTCATAATGTAAACAAGTAATGGTATTCTGGGAAATCACCGCTTGGGCTCTGGCTGATTGTACACACTGCTCCGTCTCGTTTTCTCTTTAAACTCTTACTCGTTTTAGAAAAATCATTTCTTTTTAGAAAATTTTCTCAAATCCTCAGTTTGAGTCCAGACATACACGAGAGTACATCCGAATCCCTCAAACAAAGGCTCTGATACCAACTTGTAACATTGTAAATTCTCAAATAAAATTTTCATTTTTAAACTCACATAAACTCAATATCACATTTCTCAAAAATCACAAAATGTATAAGTTGTCAAAACACAAGTCGACAATGTTTGATAAAATCCCAGAATCCTCAAAAATCATGTTCTCTAACTGGTGTGTACAATCAAGCCGGCGCCTTCCCGCGATCCTGAAAAGTAACTGAAACACATAGCACACAACACGGTAAGCACGAAGCTTAGTGAGTTCCCCAAAATACCACACACTTCTCATTAGCCTCTCATGGCTAAATCTCGATAAAGACCCTTCGATCAATGTGTCTCAGTGGAGACCCTCCGGTCCCACAACTCGGGTTAGACCCTCCGGTCCTAACTCAATAAAGCTCAGAATAATACACAACATAAATCACAAAGACATAATGCAGGATATCACAATACTCAATAATAGCATACAAGACCCTCCGTTCACACAAAGTTACCACTCATGGTAAGTATAGTGAGAAGACTCACCTCGGATGATGAACAACTCCTATAAATGTTGCTGCTGCACACCGGCCTCTAAACCTGAGCCAAACCCACAATTAAACCAATTAAGATCTAAGACCATGCATTTGATTTGGACTAATACTTCATGGACTAACCCATAAGCTTATCCCATCACAAATCAATCATGGATCATTAGCCCAATCCATATGTACCAATTTAATTAGTCTCTTTTGATCTCTAAATTAATTCTAAATTAATTCTTGACCAATACTAATTAAATTATATGATTTCTCAATTAATATATTATACTTATAATATATTAATAAATCACAAATAACCTCTTTCTCAAATATCCATCTATCAAATTGTTCCGGTGAAGGCAACCCGAAATGGAACATGCTACTATCGGGTCAAGTGCATACCAATTATAGTTATGGGGATTAGACACCTAATCCAACAGTCTCCCACTTGAATAAGTCTAATAACTATAATTTCCAATGCAACTTAAAATCCGATTAGCAATCGTAGCTCTCAAAAAGCCGCTGTCGTACTCTGATTCGTCCATTAGATAAGGGATCATATAATCCTCTGTTCTTCAAGATATCGTGTGGACAAAAACATGGAATAAAGTCATACTCATTGTCCAACAGTTTGTTTCCCGATTTCTGATTTGTTTGACATAGAACTTAGTTGAACACATCAATTGAGTGCTGACCGGGCCCGGTACATAATTCAAAACAAAATCATCGAGGGGCCCAATATATCGCTTTTGATCGTCTTAGGATAAAAGGAACCGATAAACTTCGACTTATATGCTTGTACTAACTATTCGTTAAATCATACACAACAACATGTTTTATAACATCAAGTTACTGATGCGTTTTCGCATTGTCAATGTACAACCAACTCATAATCAACAACTCATATATCTTGGTTTGAAGATTATACGATATTATCATCTCACAATCACTCGTGATAAAGTCCTTGAAGTGATTCATGTGAGTGTGGGTTTAGTCCAATACTCAAATCTTATTTCAAGAGCACTCATGAATGTTTGTAGCAAACTTGGCTATGTCTAACACGTTAGACAATCTTACAAAAACCCATTCATGATAGTCTACTTTCATAGCCTACTTCCAAAGTATGATCGAATGTGGATGGTTTCAATAATCTTATTATTCAGGAAGTCAAAACATGCAAAATGAAACAATAGTAAATAATTGACACAAGATAGGAACTTTACTTATATATAATACTCCTTTTATTCAATCATCAAATGTCAATTACATTTTAGCTAATTTGGTAAGTATTTAGATATTTACTCAATCTATTAGTAATTTTAGTGATCGATCTTTTCCCTCAATGTACAGCTGGACATCCTACGATATTCTCTATCCGATTACACCATGGTGGCCAGTTTGAACAGGTCCCTGGACTAAGGTACATCAAAAGCAAGCAAAATTACATTGATTTACTTGACATTAACACCTTTTCCATTCACGATATTGAAGAGATGATGGAGAAACTTTTGCATATTCAGCCAAATGATACGCTGCTCTACTATCATTTTCTGAGACCATTTGGCGACTTGGATTTTGGGTTATTTGCTTTGGGTTATGATCAGGATGTTCATCATCTAGGTATATATGTTGGTAACCATAATATAATAGACATATATATTGAGCATGGGAAAACAAATTTGCATACATATTGTATGAGCCCCAGTCCTAGTAAGGTTAGAATTGTCAAAATTGAAGAACCACTTGATTGCTCAAAAAACGTTGTTTTTGGAGTAGCATGATAGTGTTCCAGAGCAAACACAAGTTGAGATTGATAGTGTTGTAGACCAAACAAAGGTTGAGGAAGAAAGTGGTCAAAAAGAAACACAATTTGTGAATGATTATCACTTGGACAATGTTGATTTACAAATGAATGTAGACAATAAGGAACTTGAAGACAACAAGAGTAGTGATCATGAATTTGCTGATGATGGTGATAGTCAAGATAATTATTTTATTATTGATGAGGAAAATCTCATAGACGATGTTGATGTGGATATGAAAGATTTCCATATTAACGTTGATAATGATGGAAAATGGGTTTGAGGTTCTTCTAACCGTAATGTGCATGAAGTTACAAAAGAATGTGGCTTGGAAGTGATCAACACAAAGGTTTTGCTGTCTGGGTCTTCATCAGATGAAGGAAATGATCGTAATCAAAAGAAAGGTATTAGAACCATACAAAGGGCTCATGAAAATGATGCAACTTTGTTTAGTGAGCCTTTCTACATGTTTCAAACTTTCAGTTCAGCTAAGGCATTTAAGCAACAAGTGAGACTACATGCCATAAAGACACGAAGGGAAATAGAGTTAAAGAAAAATGATAAGAATAGGGTTAGGTTTTTGTGTAATGCTATTATACCAAATCTTGGTAATAATGACGAAGATAAATTCCTATGGGTTATTTATTGCATTAAATCGAAGCGTGACATAGACTGGATGGTTAAGAAATAGACGAAAGAGCATCAATGTCTACAAACAAGGAAAGTCAAATCATTTAAAGAGGGGTTTTGCAATGGGCAGAAGGGACTTTCTTGGACTTGATGGATCCTTCATGAAAGGTCCTTATCCAGGCCAAATCTTGTCTGTTGTGGTAAGATCTAACTTCTTTTTTTGTATTATCCATTAGTTGTTGAAATAATTGTTAACTAACCCATGTTTATAATCATAGGCATTTGATGGTTATAATGGGATATATCCTTTGGTCTACGATGTGGTTGAATCAGAAACATTGAACTCTTGGACTTGGTTTTTAAGTAATTTGGGTGATGACTTAGGTTTGGGTACCAATTCCAATTTCACAAGGTATTCAGATCTATTCTACACTATGTTTTAATATTATTTTTTATTTGAATTAGGTTTACTAACATACATAGATGTTATTCTGGTTAGGGTTTGTTTCCTGCGATTGAAAAGTTATTTCCTTGTGCAAAGCATCACCATTGTCTTCGTCACATATACTAGAACATGAAATCGTGATGGAAAGGAAAGGTGTTCAGAGATCTTCTTTGGGACCGTGCCACAACCTGTAATATACAACAGTTTCACAAAGCTATGGAACAACTAAGGAAGTTTAACAATGACTGTTACGAGTAGTTGAAACAAATACCTCCTCAACATTGGGCTCACTCTCATTTCACAGGTAATGATATTTACTTCATAAATTTAGAACACAAACTGTTTATGTTAGAAACACAATTAATGACATTCAAACTGTTTATGTTCAAGGAGATCACATTGTGAGGCTCTGCTTAATAATCTTTGTGAAGATTTTAACAGCAATCTGGAAGAAGGTCGTGAACAACCAATCATTACTTGCATTGATTTTATTCGAGAGTACATTATGAAGAAAATTGTGAAAGTTAAAAAGGAAATTCAGAAATCTATAGGGCATTTGACTCCTACAGCTACAAAAACATTGGAAAAGATAAAGAGTATGTCATAACAATATATTGCAACATTTTATGGTGATGGAAAATATCAAGTTACTGGACCTTGACAGGAGCAGTGTGTTGTGAATGTAGACTAACAAAGTTGCACGTGCAAGAGGTGGGAACTGACAGGAATACCATGCAAACATGGTGTGGCTGCTATTTGGGACATGGGAAGGAATAACAAGGATGTGGGCATTCCAGAAACCTTTGTGCATCCATGCTACTAGTTGTCAACCTGAAAAGAGATGTACTCCTTAATTTTTGTCCAATCAATGGAAGGTCCAAGTGGGAAAAGTAACCTATAACAACAACTTTGTTTCCACCAAAACATTGTGCTATAATAGGCGGACCAAAGAAGAAGAGAACAAAATCAACTGTGGAAAATGAGGACTTTGTTAAAAGTAATACAACATCGAGAGCCTATAGATCTATAACTTGCAATAAGTGTAACAATGTTGGTCACAATGCAAGAACATGAAAAGTGAAAATACTAAGTTTTGGTGGGAGTGGTGGAAAGTCTAAAGTCACAGGGAAAGGGAAAGGTAAAGCAACAACTTGAATTTGATGGTGGTCTTTTGTTGTGGAGACTTTGCTACTTTTAATATGAATGGATTGTAATATGGTTAACATGTCTAATATTTTGGTACTTTTGATATGTATGGATTGTATTTTGGTACTTTAGGTATGAATGGTTTGTAATAGGGTTAATATTTTGTTTGGTACTTTAGGTTTGAATGGTTTGTACTTCTGCTACTAGTAACAACTAATCCTCATTGCTCTATAATATTTCGGTACTTCTTGTTTTGGTACTATTAGCGCACTGTTTATTTCTTGTTTTGGCCAATATGTTGGCTTATACATCACTTTAGAACACAATCAATACAACACAATAATCTTTTCATTGATCTTACAGAACTTAACCATTACCATTAAAAATACTACTACAAATTAACCATTACAGAACAACTTAACCATTATAGAAGATGTTACTATTACAATACCATTACAATCACTACCACAACTTAAACATTACAAAATATTTTACCATTACAGTAACAACTAAGCCTCACATTACAACTTGTAAACAAGTATCACCAAGAACAATACCCAAATAATAAATAATCATATCTTCATGAACAAATTTTCGTTTTGCAGCTTCTTGTTCATCCTCACAAGACAAGAGATTGTCAAATGATCACCATGAGCCTTATCATCATCATTTACCTAGCCAATAAATCCATTACGTGGTCCCTGTCAATTTGAAAACCCTCGATTACAATACCCACAATCGCATAGAATGGCATCTCCAACTAGGGTTATAATTAAAAAAATACCAAACACAACATACCTTACTTGGACATGCATAAAATTCTCCTCCTAGATTATTATCGGTAGTTAAAGTCTGAATTACAACAACACACCCACAATCACATTTCACCATTTCTTATTTAAGGTCTTCGAAGGGGTAATTGCTTCAACGATGGAGAAAGTCATTTTGGTCGTTCCTAATGAATGTGTGGGTATTTGAACAACATTACAGGTGTAAAATATCAAATATACCCCCAACATGCAAGGCACGTGGGGTGTGTAACGAAAATAATTGATGGAATGTTACAACAGGGACTAGGTGCATTATGGAATTAAGACATATGGATGATCCGAGTTAAAAAATAACTTAGGGACCAAGCGTGTAATTTTCACAAAAACACAATGACCATTCGCGTAATTTTCTCTTATTTCAATTCATTCTAACCAAATTGCATAAATTTTTATATTGATAAAAGTTTAATGATATATATTTCTTTAATATATTAGCCAATAAAGTAATCAAAGTATAAGAATTAAGAAAGAAGTTACCAGGTTTATAATAAAGGGACAAAGATGAAATATGTAATTATATTACAAAAATTTACAATATATGTGTAACACCCCAATTTCCCGGATGTGGAACTTGAGAATTTTATTCACATTAGTGGACCTACTCGACGAGTTGGTTGGTCCCGCCTCATCGAGTAGGAGTTAATCACAATGTACGAAATATGAAGTCTACTTGTCGAGTCGGAGGACTGGACTCGACGAGTTGAGTCTGTTTGATGAAACCCTAATTATTCGGGCTTGCACCCTATTTAAAGGACTTTAACTCCTTTACCCCGCCTCCCTCATCACTTTACCACCCTGAGACAAACCCTAATCGAGTACCTTCCATTTGAGAGTGTTTAGAGCTAATAGAGGGTAGGTTTTTGGTGCATTCCTTGAAGAGAAGAAGCTTGGAACAAGAAGGAGTCTTTGGATCCGACATCATCTCAGTGGTAGCAGTCATTTGAAGGTAAAAAGTTAATACCTTGACTTCTTGTTTGTTAGATCTCTACATTAGAGAGTTTATGGACCTTTCTAGCTTCTCCTTGAGTTATTAATGGTTGTGAGCATGCTACGGAGCTGAGACCTTAGATCTGGACACTACTAGGCCATTTAGGCCTAAAGTCTGAAGCTTTATGAAGCTTTGACTCGTCTTCATGTCCTAAACCTTTTCTTGAGCTTATTATTAGGTGTTTTTGCCTTATGAGGCCTTGCATAATCGTAAATTTAGCAACTTTACGTGGAAACTTCATCCTAGGAGGTTGGATCTGTAGTTTGGACCGTTGGAATCGACTGGAATGAGTTTAATGTGAAATGGATAAAGAATCACTACAGTTGGGCATCCAACTCGATGAGTTGAGCCGGGTTCTCCGTTTTTGTATACAAAGTAAATTCAACGAGTGGTTATGGTTTTTCCCTGATCTTCTTGACTCTGCATGGACTCGACGAGTTGGCTAGAAACTCAGCGAGGTGACTCGGGCTTTCATGATTTACTGAGTACTGAGGAACTCGACGAGTAGATGAGTTGCACTCGACAAGTTGGGTCAGCTTTGAGTGTTGGCTTCCGTTGACTTTAGGGTTTTGGTCAAGTTGTGGATTTTGGGGGCTATGGGGGGGGCGGAGTCTAGACTAGCAGTTCGAGTTTGCGATATATTGCTTTACTCTGTGAGGTGAGTCTTCTCACTATACTTACCTATGTGGTAATACAGTGTGACTGGAGGGTCTTATATGATTATACTGAGTTATGTGATATCATGCATTTGTCTTTGTGATTTATGTTGTATATTATTCTGTGCTTTATTCGGTTAAGGCCAGAGGTTCCAACCCGAGTTGTGAGACCGGAGGGTCCCCACTGAGACACATGAGACCGGAGGGTCCTTATCGATATATAGCCATGAGAGGCTAATTATTTGTGTGTGGTATTTTGGGGAACTCACTAAGCTTCGTGCTTACAGTGTTTGTGTAAAATGTGTTTCAGGTACATCTCAGGATCGCTGGAAGGCGCCAGCACAATTATACACACCAGCTAGAGATTATGTTTTTTTGAGGATTCTAGGAAATTATCAAACCATTTGTTGTCTTGTGTTTTGAACAACTTATGCATTTTGTGTTTTGAGAAATGTGAGATTGTGTTTTGATGTGGTATTAAAAATGAAAATTTTATTTGAAAATTTAGAGTGTTACAAGTTGGTATCAGAGCCTTGGTTTGAGGGACTCGGATGTACTCTCGGGTATGTCTGGACTCAAACTGAGGATTTGAGAAAATTTTCTAAAAACAAATGATTTCTAAAACGAGTAAGAGCTTTAAAGAGAAAACAAGATGGAGCAGTGTGTACAATCAGCCAGAGCCCGAACGGTGATTTCGCAAAATAGCATTACTTGTTTACATTATGAGATACTTATGAGGGGGAGATAACCTGGTTCGGGTACCATGATTCGTAGAAGAGAGTGCTTCCGTCTTTACCAGTTACCCCAATGTGGTTGTTCAGACTGAGAGTGGATATGGTAGTTTGTGGGGCCAGAGGGCCATGTCAGTCGAGCTTCAACAGAGTGTACCTTGCAAGGAAAATTGAGTTTAGATCCCGAGGGGTCTGACTGGCGAGCTGCCAGTTGGAGTCGCAAGACTCAAGGAGAAGAGGAGATAATGCCTTGTGGAGGATTGCAGTCTGGGTTGAGTGATCGGCCGATGGTTGAGATGTCACTTTCTGTGACGAGAATTACACTATTTCCGCTTCCCGTGTGGAGCGAAAGAGATAACGAGCTTCCGGTTTCAGATTTTGGAGGTAAACCCCGTGGGGTAGCATATAGTTGTGATATTTTCACCAGAGTATTTGTGGTATGTCTACTGCGAGGTATTTATTATACCATGAGAGAATCATCAGAAGGGACTGAGATGGATGAGGACAAGGATATGCCTTAGTTGAGTATAGTAAGGCATATATTATCAGCAGTTCCAGGTAATCAAGAGGAGTATATCGGGGCGGCGGCCCTCATTGTCTACGTTGTATAACGACTGTGAGAGTGAGGTCTCTTGCTTCAATGATAATTCACGCGATGGAATGTTGGTAGAGGAATCGGAGATGAGGTGTGCATGATAGTTCATCATTTTCAGGTTGAGATTCGTAACTAATTCGGGATAGTCGAGATGTCCGGTGGTGTGTCGGTATGAGATTTTGAGTGACTAAGAGGCAGTCACATTGGGAGGATTCCGAGGTTTTCATCTGAGATATGAGATACCTGGAGTTATTTGGTCATTATCTGGAAGGACATCGAGTCTTGCGTATACGTTCCACGAGTCGGAAATGGTACATCTGGTGATCCAGTCTAAAGTGAGGTCTGTTGGTATGTCAATGGACGATGTTTGAACCCTAAGTAGGGAAGAACTGGGTATTCTGTGGGGAGGATCCTCAATCTGATGTGGTATAGAAGTTTAGGTTATGGCAATCTGCGGTCCGAATATATGAGGCTGGGTTCATGTGGTAGTCAACGAAACGTACAGAGCGAGATGATGCATGTTACATATGCTCAGGAGAGAATGAGTGTCTTCACGGCAGGTGGCCGTTGGACAGGAATCTGATTATGGTCCGTGTTTCTTTAGGTCTGCGAATGTTTGAGTTTCAAGACGGTTGGGTCGTTGAGGTCAAGATTCAACTGCTGAGAGATTGATAGTTCGACGTATAGATTGTTATCTGTACTCCGGGAAGGGCAGCAGTTGATTTATCAATCAACTTTAGAGTCGGTATGAGTAGTTCCACATGGGCTTGATCAGTAGAGGATGGGGCTTTGGGTTGTCGTCAACGTGTTCTTAGTCATTGACGATTCCTCCGTGCTTCAAATTGTTAGTTGGAGTACTTCAAAGTTTCGAGTTGTGTGAGTGGAAGATCAGTGGTCGTGGCAAGACATCCTGAGATTCTGTGATGGTGTATCGAGGTATCCGAGTATGATGCCCTAAATTGTTGGATTACTACGAGACTTGGTTTGTCAGACGGCAAGTGGAACATCAAGCGACTATATTTCCAGATGTGAGATCATCAGTTAATTATCGCCAGACAGGGATTGTCCAAGGGTGTAAACTGTACTGAGGGAAAGTGCCTAGTCTACGAGAATTTTCGTCAAGAGTAGTGATGCATAATCTGGTTAGGTGTGTGCACATATCTATGTTGGACCGTGGAGCATGAGTTAGTGAACTCAGTGTGGTGATGACTTGATGAGGATATTGTGGGGTGATAAGAGAGTGAGTGCATCCGGGTGGGAGTAATCACTTAGGACAGTCATGGAAAAACTGTGGGACGAGCCCATGGCGAGTGAGAGAGTATTGTAAGACTACGGAGATCCGTAACATTCACGAGACAGTGAGAGAGGGTATCGTATGACTTCGGGGAGCCGTAGCATACATAAGACAGTGAGAGAGAGTATCATATGATTGCGGGGATCCGTATCATACATGAGTCAGTAAGAGAGTATTGTAAGACTACGGAGATTCGTAGCATACAAGAGTCAGTGGGAGAGAGAGTATCGTAAGACTACGGAGAGTTGTAGCATTCACGAGTCAATAAGAGAGAGTATCATAATACTACGGGGAGCCGTAGCATTCATGAGTCAGTGAGAGAGAGTATCGTAAGACTACGGATAGCCGTAGCATTCACGAGTCGGTGATAGAGAGAGAGAGAGAATATCGTGAGACTATGGGGAGCCGTAGCACTCAGTAGTCAGTGAGAGAGTGTCATAAGACTACAGGGAGCCGTAGCACTCATCAGTCAGTGATACAGTGTTGTAAGACTGCGGGGAGCCGTAGCATTCACTAGTCGTAGTGTGACGCAGAGCGGTTCTTAGGCCTAGGTAGCCTTGCCGATTGAGTCTATGGGAACCTGGTGGCCGGACCAGGGGCGAGAATGGGGTCTCAGCGATGGTCGGGAACCGTTATATTTCGAGTTATGGATGGGTTGTCCCAAATCGGAAGGATCGAGCTGTAATGCATGCGTAGATTCGTGGAATATGGGTCATGATTTGAGTATCATATTGGATACGAGTGGTTCCAATTCTGCGTCATACTAGACTCTTGTGTTGAGTTTAGGCTCTATCTGTGTGGAGGACGAGTAGGTTGGGATTTCGGATTTTTCAGATGGATTTCATTCTGAGTGGGAATGTTTCCCATCTGATGTTTTAGACTTGGGAGAATCAGTTCGTTGGCTTGAGGAGGACCACGACACACATGAATTAGCAAGTAGTGGATGACAGAGGTCGGAGGTGAGGTGCGACTTCAAATCGGTTGTAGTAATTGCTTGGGGTAAAGTGAACTTCGTGATTATGTAGGTCAAGTGTGATTGGTTGAGAAAACTCGGTTTGATAGAACGACTGTGAAGTCGTATATGGCCGGATGTGCTAGGCTAGCCTTGAAGGTTCAACTTTTAGGTCGGGAGCTGACCTGGTACTCAGAGAGGGAAGGAACATTTGAAGGGAAGTTGGGACCTATGGTTATCGATATCAGAGGATATTTCTGATCGGGTATGGTCGTTCTTCTATTGTTTGAGGGCAGAGTATTGAGATTCATTCTTCAGATTGGTCTGATTGCAGTACCGGTGGTTGATACTTGGTGAGATGTGACCCCTCCGTTCCTTTTGAGTTACGATTTGGATCGACTAGTATGTCTAATATGAGTGATCAGTAGCCATATATGGTCATGAACTTGTCCCCATCACTCGCAATGAGATAATCAGAGTTGGAAGTGTTTTATCGGTCTGTTATTCGGTGAGCGATTGACATGGTGATATTCTACATGGGCGGTCTGTCGGGGAGACATACCCCTACAGTTTTCGAGTTCTGGAGAGTCAAAGCTGAAACTGTAACGGAAAAAGGGTCGGTCCTTTTTCGGGTTGAGCGTTCCTGTTTGGTCTCGGATGTCTTGGGAGGGGGATCGTTGTATGTTATGAGATTTTCCAGCTGTGCTTCTCGGATTGTTGTTTCAATCTATATGTCGATAAAGAGCGATTTCGAGGGCGAAATCTAAATTAAGTGGGGGAGAATTGTAACACCCCGATTTCGTGGATGTGGAACTTGAGAATTTTATTCACATTAGAGGACCTACTCGATGAGTTGGTTGGTCCCGACTCGTCATGTAGGAGTTCATCAGGATGCGCGGGATATGAAGTATACTCGTCGAGTCGAAGGACTGGACTCGACAAGTTGAGTCTGTTTGATGAAACCCTAATTATTAGGGCTTGCACCCTATTTAAAGGACTTTAACTCCTTTACCCCACCTCCCTCATCACTTTACCACCCTGAGACAAACCCTAATTGAGTACCTTCCATTTGAGAGTGTTTAGAGCTAATATAGGGTGGGTTTTTGGTGCATTCCTTGAAAAGAAGAAGCTTGGAACAAGAATGAGTCTTTCGATCCGGAATCATCTCGGTTGTAGCAGTCATTTGAAGGTAAAAAGTTAATACCTTAACTTCTTGTTTGTTAGATCTCTCCATTAGAGAGTTTATGGCCCTTTCTAGCTTCTCCTTGAGTCATTAATGGTTGTGATCATGCTATGGAGCTGAGACCTCAAATATAGAAACTACTAGGCCCTTTAGGCCTAAAGTCTCAAGCTTTATGAAGATTTGACCCGTCTTCATGTCCTAAACCTTTTCTTAAGCTTAGTATTGGGTGTTTTAGCCTTGTGAGGCCTTGCATGATCGTAAAGTTAGCAACTTTACATGCAAACTTCATCCTAGGAGGTTGGATCTGGAGTTTGGAGCGTTGGAATCAACGGGATTGAGTTTAATGTGAAGTGGATAAAGAACTGGACGAGTTGGGTATCAAACTCGATGAGTTGAGTCGGGTTCTCCTGTTTTTGTATACATAGTAAACTCGACGAGTTGGTGGAACGACTCGACGAGTGGTTAGGGTATTTGTAACACCCGGTTCCTGGTACATATTTAAATTCAAGTAAGTTCATGTTTTGCCTTGGGACTCAGCGAGTTGGAGGCTCAACTCGTCGAGTAGACTCGATTTTGACCGGGAAGTTTAGTGATCTACTCGACGAGTCGGGGGACCGAATCGACGAGTAGAAGTTGTCTGGATGAAACCTTAATATTTAGGGTTTGCACCCTATTTAAACAACTTATTCTGCCTCAACCCAGCCCCCATCGTCCCTCCCAACCCAGAGAAACCCTAACTCGAAACCCTAAGCCTTTATTGAGTGTTCTTGAGCTTTTTGGTGCCTTTTTTGTGTATTTGAAGTTGGAAAAAGAGAAGGAAGCTTGGGAGATCAAGAGAGAGCAAGTAGATCCAAAAGTCTTGGCACATTTCCTGCTCATTTGAGGTATAAAGCTGATACATTGGCTATTCATTACTTAGATCTTGATTTGGGGCTATTTTCTACCTTTTTCTAAGCTTTAGTGAAGCAATACTCGGATTTGTGTGTATATTTGGAGTTGTACTTCAGATCTGGAACCATTGAGGGTTCCCATGGCATAAAGGTGCCAACTTTATGGCCATGGGAGACCCATGCAACATATAAACCCGTTTTTATGGCTTTTTGAGCCAAAAACCCCATTCATGGACATCAAGTTCATAGCTTTACGTATAATATGGACCCTAGGAGGTTAGATCTATGGTTTGGATGCATTTAGACCAAGTAAAATCGACCGTATAGTTTGGGACAAGGAGGGACTCGGCGAGTCGTTCATAGGACTCGGCGAGTCGTTCATAGGACTCGGCGAGTCGGGACGTATTTTCCATCAAATCATTTCTGTTAAAGGACCAGATGATAAGATTGAAGATCACTCAGTTGTCTAGGCTCATTATGGACCTGGAAATCATAGAACTCGGCGAGTGTATGAGCTAACTCGGCGAGTTCAAGGCAATGTCCCAACCACAAGAAGACGGACTCGACGAGTTCAGGGAGAAATCGGCGAGTCATAAACTAAATACCTTCATACGGATGAAGATGAACTCGACGAGTTCAAGGATGAACTCGGCGAGTCAGTTGAAGAAGGTCCCGATGTTTGTTAAAGGAGAACTCATCGAGCTCTTGATAGACTCGAAAAGTAGGGACGGGATTGTAGCCTTTTGTGGACGTGGGGACTCGGCGAGTTGGTGGACCAACTCGGCGAGTCGAGTCAACCAGATGTTGACTTTGACCAAGGTTTTGACCTTGACTTTGACTTGGAATTGAGTTGACCCTTATAGGGGTTATGAGTATGAAATGGTAACTTAGAAAGGATGTTGTGTAGGGATCGAGGATTCGAGAAGAGTTGATTTCCGTACCAAGGACAGTGCAGACACTACACGACATTGAGGTGAGTTACCTACCAGTAAAAGTGGGTCTAAGGCACCAAGGCCGACCCACTAGTAGTTGATTACAGTTGAGATGATTGTCTTTGTGATAATTGTCTGGTTTGCTATTACTTGATGTGTTCTATGTGCCAGTATGATATGTTCTATATGATAGTGGTAGTAGGAGGGGAATAGTCCCCCGATTCGGTCGTTAGGACCGAAGGGTAGGTCGGACACCCTAGATATGTCTGGCAGCATGATTATGATATGTTATTATGTGATAGTAGTAGGGGGTGAAATAGCCCCCGTAACCGGATGAGATAGACCGGAGGGTAGGCAGGCACCCCAGAATGGCCTGACACGTGTAGGTCAGCACCCCAGAATGGCTTGACATGGGTAGGTCAGCACCCCATAATGGCTTGATATGGGTAGGTCGGGCACCCCAGAATTGTCTGGCACTATGTATGTTGTATGGTATGTGGTATGATGGGGGAACTCACTAAGCTTTGTGCTTACGGTTTTCAGTTTTGGTTTCAGGTACCTCTTCATCTAAGGGGAAGGAGCCGGCAGGGTAGCAGCGCATCGCACACACATGATTCCGCATTTGAGAACCCCGGGATTGTACTCTACCATTATACTATTTGACATTATGGTTTTTGAGACATGTAATTATAGTTTTGTGGTTTGATGTGATATCAGTAATGTTTTCCTCAAACAATTTCACAAGTATTATAATTAAAAACAAAAATTTTCGGTCTCGATTTTTGGGATGTTACAGTTTTTTCCCGATCTTCTGGACTCTGCATGGACTCGACGAGTTGGCTAGCAACTCGGCGAGTTGACTCGGGCTTTCTTTATTTACTGAGTACTGAGGAACTCGACGAGTAGATGAGTTGCACTCGACGAGTTGGGTCAGCTTTTACTGTTGACTTCCGTTGGCTTTAGGGTTTTGGTCAAGTTGTGGATTTTGGCGGCTATGGAGGGGCGGAGTCTAGACCAACAGTTCGAGTGTGGGATATATTGCTTTTACTCTGTGAGGTGAGTCTTCTCACTATACTTACCTGAGTGGTAATACAGTGTGACCGGAGGGTCTTATATGCTTATATTGAGTTATGTGATATCATGCATTTGTCTTTGTGATATATGCTGTATATTATTCTGTGCTTTATTGAGTTAGGGTCGGAGGGTCCAACCCGAGTTATGGGACCGGAGGGTCCTCACTGAGACACATGAGACCGGAGGGTCCTTATCGATATATAGCCATGAGAGGCTAATTATTTACGTGTGGTATTTTGGGGAACTCACTAAGCTTCATGCTTACAGTGTTTGTGTAACATATGTTTCAGGTACATCTCAGGATCGCGGGAAGGCGTCGGCATGATTGTACACACCAGCTAGAGATTATGTTTTTTTTAGGATTCTGTGAAATTATGAAAACATTTGTTGTCTTGTTTTTTGAACAACTTATGCATTTTGTGTTTTGAGAAATGTGAGATTGTGTTTTGATGTGGTTTTAAAAATGAAAATTTTATTTGAAAATTTAGAGTGTTACAATATGTTAAAAAAATGTTAAAATAAATTGAAATAAATGATTTTAACTTAAAAACTATTTATAACTATTGCATTTCTCATTTCATTATAAGAGTGTTTCCATTACTGTTATATTTATTATCGTAACTTAGAGAAATAATAGAATCTAATATATATATATATATATATATATATATATATATATATATATATATATATATATATATATATATATATATATATATATAGGTTTAGGTTCTATGGAAAACAAAAAACCCTAAAAATCATAAAAATGCATAAAAAAAATACTTAGAGATCACATGTCTTTTTTTTGAATTTTTTTTATAAAAAATCGCAGCTTTTTCTTAAAATTCGCTGCAATCAATTTTTTTTTTTTTATAATTTTTTTTTTCCAAATTTTTTTCAGCGAATTTGTATAGAAAGCTGCGATTTTTTCAAAAAAAATTCAAAAAAAAGTTTGTGATCTCTAAGTATTTTTTTTATGCATTTTTATGATTTTTAGGGTTTTTTAAGGGTTTTTTTGTTTTCCAAATAATCCTTCCCTATATATATATATATATATATATATATATATATATATATATATATATATATATATATATATATATATATATATATATATATATATATATAAGGTTAGGTTCATGTGAGATAAAAATAATTAAATAATTAAATAATTACAGTTTTTTACATATTTTAGTAAAATATTAGAATATTTTACAGATCTACCAAATCTAGTACAATACTAGAATATTATAAGATTTTAAAAATCACATTAGAATATTTACAATGTAATATTCTACTAGAATATTTCACGTATTTTTCAAAAAAAAACGTTAATTTTTTTTATTTTTTTTATTTTGTTTTAATTTTTTCTATTTTTTTATGTAAATAAAATGACAAAAATAATAATTAAAAAAGAATTTTCGGATTTTTCTTTTTATTTTGGCTTTTAAAATTATTTTTATAATGCGTTTTGACGGTCTAACAAAATTACCATGGTCTCAAATTAATCTGAACACACACACACACACACACACACATATATATATATATATATATATATATATATATATATATATATATATATATATATATATATATATATAACAAAACCCAACTAAGTAGTAAGCAAATCTTCAGCTTCCGATTTTGGCTTACCACCTCCATCAAGCAAATCTCCAGCTCCGATTTTGATTTAACACTTCCCTCAAGGTTTGAATTTGGACTTCAACATCATGTCCATTATTTTAAGGCTCATTAAACCACAAAAGAAACCAACTCCTAGGTCCGTGCAGAGTTCAACACCATCAGTTATCAAAATTAGGTTAGAATTGAAAAAAACCCAAATGTTTTGTACCTTCGTCTTTCGCGCCGAGACGACGAATCATTTTCCGGAAAAGAAGGATTTGGCCTTCGTCTCTCTCTCTCTCTCTCTCTCTCTCTCTATATATATATATATATATATATATATATATATATATATATATATATATATATATATATATATATATATATATATATATATATATGATATAGATTTGGTAATAATTGGTTTTTGTTAGGAAGGTAAGAACTTTTTTTCTACATATTTTTTTAACGAAAAAAACAAACAAATTACTAGATGAATTAAAAATAACATCATTAAAAAAATCCCAAAAGACATCTCGATAATTCATTTTTACGATGATTTTTTAGTTATTCTATAACACCCGGTTCTGAAAGTGCTTCGTTGCCAGAGGTTGCGGCCCAATCATCAGTGATCATAGGATTAGGGCCTTTGGAAAGGAAGGATTTGGCCCATTTCGTATGTGGGTATTAGGGTATGCGTGATCTAAGTGTTTGATCATGTCTTCGGAGGCCAAGGGCATACTCGTAATTTGACATCTCGGTCTTCTCGGGAGTTTGGGTTCTTGTTCAGGAAGTTTTTAGATAACGATGAGTTGTTAGAAACATAGGGCTTGCCGTCACCTTTTCGTGGATATAAAGATCATCGGAAGGGGTGCATGCATGTGTCCGGCTGGGAACGTCCAGCGTAAGTTGGGTTACACCCAACATATAAAGTAAAAATGGTCGCGGGTGGTTTGTGAGTACGTCGGGCGTACTCCCTTCAGACTAGAACCCTAGATTTTAGGGTATGACACTATATAAGGAACATTATGCCTCAAGACCAGCCTCTATTTTCACCTTAAAAGAGCTACTACAAAACCCTAATCCATACTTGACTGATTTTGGAGCTTGGAAGGACATTAGAACAGTATTTTGGTGCTTTGAGGAAGGTGTTCATTCTTGAATACATATTGGAGAAGATAGAGCCTTTAGATCCAGAACTACACCAGCTTTTGGCTCTCATTTGAGGTATAAAGTTCTGAGCTTGATGATTATCCTCTTAGATCTCTTTAGGGATGAGTTTATGGACTCTTTTGGTCCCATGGATGAAGTCCCTTGTGTCCATGTCGTTTTTGGAACCTAGAGTTGCCACTCTCAGCGTTATCTGAGTTCTAGAACCAGAAAGTTGCCATCTTGAAGGTGTTAATGGGTTCATGCAAGAATATGGCCATTTTCATGGAAGTAGATTGCTATACTTTAAGTTTGCGGTCAGGTGGGTCAAATAAAGTCACCAAGTTAGTGACTTCACGGATTACGACGTTGAAGAGGACTTAGATCTATGTTTATAGCCTTTGGAATCGAGTATTAAGTGCTTAATGGGAAAATGGCTTAACAGAGCGGTACGTTAGGCGTACGTGCATGTACGCACAGCATACAAGCCATACAGCTGTACGCTTTGCGTACAAAGGAGTACGCCCCGCGCACTCAATAGAAGTGGGCTTTGCATGATTTGGGCCTCGGATTGGACCATACATTGGACTTTGTTTCTGTGGGCCTTAGTGGGCCATCAGAAGACAAATATTTTGGGCTTAGAATATGTTTGGGCTTTAGGGTAAGGCCCGTTAGTGGGGTTGGGCCCAATTTGCAAAATTGGGCCATTGGTGGGCCACTAGTGGGCTTGGGAAGTCTACCTAGTATTGGCCCTTTCATATTATGGTTTTGGGCCTTAGGTATGGACCAAGCTGGATTAGGGGTAAAATGGTCATTTTACCCTAAGGAGGATTATTGGTTTTGTAGACTAAGTGTTATTTTGGTAATGGTAGCTCGGGGAGTCGAGAGATCAGCGGTTCGGGGATCTGCCAGCTAGCAGCCAGAGGTTTATCCACGAGATTCAGCACTCAGCTTTACGAGGTTAGTTTCCTCCTGTATGAACGGGTCGAAGGCACCAATGTCAGCCCGTATATGTATGCTAGCATGTCCCGGGCTTAGCTACGCTGTCGGGTATAGCCCGATGTAGGTTTATATGTTTCCAGAGTTCTGTCCGATGCCGGGGAAAGCCCGAGGAATGTTTGTATCCTTCCGGATTTCGGTCCGATGCCGGGCGGGGCCCGAGGAATGTTTACATGTATGTTTCCGAGCTACGGTTCGATGTCGGGTGGTACCCGATGAAGGAATGCATGTTTAGTTATACATGTTGTCTTTGTGATACTTGTATGTGCATGGTAGGGAGGTGAGTGTGGGCGGGGTCCCGTATCTCATCACTAGCTGAGAAAGGATGGGGTTCCATATCTCACCATTAGCAGAGTAGGGGCGGGGCCCATGATAGGCGAGGCCTTACGACTAGAATATATAGTGTTGTGTATGATTCTTTATGTACTAGCATGACTATATGTTATTGTTTGTATGTGTATAGCGGGCGGGGCCCAGAGATAGGCAGGTCCTGGTAGAAACAGATCTATATACCGAGCGGGGCTCGATACCAGGTGGGGCCTGATGTCGGACTCTGTCCGATGTCGGGCGGGGCCCGAGCAAGGGGTAGGGGCCCAATTTATGTGATTATGTGTATGGTATGTGGTAGTTTGGGGAGACTCACTAAGCTTCGTGCTTACAGTTTTTAGTTTTGGTTTCAGGTACTTCCAGTAGCAAGGGGAAGAGCTCAGGATGATTGCAGTGCACACACCATTTGTTTAGCCTGGGATGTTTATACTCTGATATATTGACAGATGTTTACGATATTTTGAGATACACGACTTATGATTTTTATATGATGTTTGATAACTATGGTTTTCTTAATGATTTAAAATGAAATTTTTGGACTGCATTTTTGGGATGCTTCATATACACTAAAATTGTCATATAGGTGAATGTTTTTTTTGATTTACTTAAAACTAAATCATGAAGGTGTTGTTTTGAGAATTTTTTCTTATGAATCATCTTAGTTTTGAATCATTTAATGATTCATTTTGTTTGTTCGCTAAAAAAATATTTATATATAACAAAACACAACTAAGTAGTAAGCAAATCTTCAACTTTCGATTTTGGCTTACCACCTCGATCAAGCAAATCTCCAGCTCCGATTTTGATTTAGCACTTACCTCAAGGTTTGACTTTGGACTTCAACATCATGTCCATTATTTTAAGGCTCATTAAACCACAAAAGAAACCCACTCCTAGGTCCGTGCAGAGTTCAACACCACCCGTTATCAAAATTAGGTTAGAATTGAAAAAAACCCAAGTGTTCAACACTTTCGTCTTTCGCGCCGGGAAGACGAATCATTTTCCGGCAAAATAAATGATTGGCTGAAATTGATTCTCTCATTCTCATCCTTTTTATTTTTCTTAATTGAACATACAAATCTCTCTCTCTCACTCTCTCTCTCTCTCTCTCTCTCTCTATATATATATATATATATATATATATATATATATATATATATATATATATATATATATATATATATATATATATATATATATATATATATATATATATGATATAGATTTGGTAATAATTTGTTTTTTGTTAGGAAGGTAAGAACTTTTTTTTCTACATATTGTTTTAACGAACAAAACAAATGAATTACTAGATGAATTAAAAATAACATCATTCAAAAAAAAATAACAAAAAAACATCTCGATAATTCATTTTTACGATGATTTTGTAGTTATTCTGTAACACCCGTTCTGAAAGTGCTTCTTTGCCAGAGGTTGCGGCCCAATCATTAGTGATCATAGGATTTGGGCCTTTGGAAAGGAAGGATTTGGCCCATTTCGGATGTGGGTATTAGTGTATACGTGATCTAAGTGTTTGATCATGTCTTCGGAGGCCAAGGGAATACTCGTAATTTAACATATCGGTCTTCTAGGGAGTTTGGGTTTTTTTTGGGGAAGTTTTTAGGTAACGATGAGTTGTTAGAAACGTAGGGCTTCCCGTCACCTTTTCGTGGATATAAAGTTCGTCGGAAACAGACTTAGAACGAAGAAGTTATAGCAGTTTGAAGGTTTTGGCAGATTTAGCCCCTAATGAAATGTTTTGAAAATAAGTCCCATGCATGTATGGGATGCATGCACGTGTCCGGCTGGGAACGCCCAACATATGCTGGGTTACGCCCAGTGTATAAAGTAAAAAATGGCCGCGGGTGGTTTGTGAGTACGTCGGGCGTACTCCCTTCAGACTAGAACCCTAGATTTTAGGGTATGGCACTATATAAGGAACATTATGCCTCAAGACCAGCCTCTATTTTCACCCTAAAAGAGCTACTACGAAACCCTAATCCATACTTGAGTGATTTTGGAGCTTCGAAGGACATTAGAACAGTATTTTGGTGCCTTGAGGAAGGTGTTCATTCTTGAAGACTTATTGGAGAAGATAGAGCCTTTAGATCCAGAAGTACACCAGCTTTTGGCTCTCATTTGAGGTATAAAGTTCTGAGCTTGATGATTATCCTCTTAGATCTCTTTAGGGATGAGTTTATGGACTCTTTTGGTCCCATGGATGAAGTCCCTTGTGGCCATGTCGTTCTTGGAACCTAGAGTTGCCACTCTCAGCGTTATCTGAGTTCTAGAACCAAAAAGTTGCCATGTTGAAGGTCTTAATGGGTTCATGCAAGAGTATGGCCATTTTCACGGAAGTAGATTGCTATACTTTAAGTTTGGGATCATGTAGTTCAAATAAAGTCACCAAGTTAGTGACTTTATGGATTCAGACGTTGAAGAGGACTTAGATCTATGATTATAGCCTTTGGAATCGAGTATTAAGTGCTTAATGGGAAAATGGCTTAACAGAGCAGTACGTTGGGAGTATGTGCATGTACGCGTAGTGTACAAGCCATACAGCTGTACGCTTAGCGTACAAAGGAGTATGCCCCGCGTACTCAATAGAAGTGGGCTTTGCATCATTTGGGCCTCGGATTGGACCATACATTGGACTTTGTTTCTGTGGGCCTTAGTGGGCCATCAGAAGACAAATATTTTGGGCTTAGAATATGTTTGGGCTTTAGGGTAAGGCTCGTTAGTGGGGTTGGGGCCAATTTGGAAAATTGGGCCATTAGTGGGCCACTAGTGGGCTTGGGAAGTCTACCTAGTATTGGCCCTTTCATATTATGGTTTTGGGCCTTAGGTATGGACCAAGCTAGATTAGGGGTAAAATGGTCATTTTACCCTAAGGAGAATTATTGGCTTTGTAGACTAAGTGTTATTTTGGTAATGGTAGCTCGAGGATTCGAAGGATCAGCGGTTCGGGGATCTGCCAGCTAGCAGCGAGAGGTTTATCCGTGAGATTCAACACTCAGCTTTACGAGGTGAGTTTCCTCCTGTATGAACGGGTCGAAGGCACCAATGGCGGCCCGTATATGTATGCTAGTATGTCCCGGGCTTAGGTTCGCTTTCGAGGATAGCCCGATGTAGGTTTATATGTTTCCGAGTTCGGTCCAATGCCAGGGAAAGCCCGAGGAACGTTTGTATGCTTCCGGATTTCGGTCCGATGACGGGCGGGGCCCGAGAAATGTTTACATGTATGTTTTCGAGCTACGGTTCGATGTCGGGTGGTACCCGATGAAGGAATGCATGTTTAGTTATACTTGTTGTCTTTGTGATACTTATATGTGCATGGTAGGGAGGTGAGTGTGGGCGGGGTCCCGTATCTCATCACTAGCTGAGAGTGGACGTGGTTCCATATCTCACCATTAGCAGAGTAGGGGCGGGGCCCATGATAGGCGAGGTCTTAAGACTAGAATATATAGTGTTGTGTATGATTCTTTATGTAATAGCATGATTATATGTTATTGTTTGTATGTGTACAGCGGGCAGGGCCCAGAGATAGGCGGGGCCTGGTAGAAACACATCTATATACCGAGCGGGGCTCGTTACCAGGCGGGGCCTGATGTCGGACTCTATCCGATGCCGGGTGGTCCCCGAGGAAGGGGCGGGGGCCCAGTTTATGTGATTATGTGTATGGTATGTGGTAGTTTGGGGTGACTCACTAAGCTTTGTGCTTACAGTTTTCAGTTTTGGTTTCAGGTACTTCTAGTAGCAAGGGGAAGAGCTCAGGATGATTGCAGTGCACACACCATTTGTTTAGCCTAGGATGTTTATACTCTGATATATTGACAGATGTTTATGATATTTTGAGATACACGACTTATGATTTTTATATGATGTTTGATAACTATGGTTTTTTGAATGATTTAAAATGAAATTTTTGGACTGCATTTTTGGGATGTTTCATATTCACTAAAATTCTCATATAGGTGAATGTTTTTTTTTATTTACTTATAAGTAAATCATGAAGGTGTTTTTTTGAGAAATTTTTCTTATGAATCATCTTAGTTTTGAATCATTTAATGATTCATTTTGTTTGTTCGCTAAAAAAATATTTATATATAACAAAACCCAACTAAGTAGTAAGCAAATCTTCAGCTTCCGATTTTGGCTTACCACCTCCATCAAGCAAATCTGCAGCTCCGATTTTGATTTAACACTTCCCTCAAGGTTTGACTTTGGACTTCAACATCATGTCCATTATTTTAAGGCTCATTAAACCACAAAAGAAACCCACTCCTAGGTCCATGCAGAGTTCAACACCATCAGTTATCAAAATTAGGTTAGAACTGAAAAAAACCCAACTGTTCAACACCTTCGTCTTTCGCGCTGGGACGATGAATCATTTTCCGGCAAAATAAATGATTGGCTGAAATTGATTCTCTCATTCTCATCCTTTTGATTTTTCTTAATTGAACTTACATCTCTCTCTCTCTCTCTCTCTCTCTCTCTCTATATATATATATATATATATATATATATATATATATATACATATATATATATATATATATATATATATATATATATATATATATATATATATATATGATATAGATTTGGTAATAATTTGTTTTTTTGAAGGAAGGTAAGAACTTTTTTTTCTACATATTTTTTTAACGAACAAAACAAATGAATTACTAGGATGAATTAAAAATAACATCATTAAAAAAATAACAAAAAAACATCTCGATAATTCATTTTTACGATGATTTTGTAGTTATTCTGTAACACCCGGTTCTGAAAGTGCTTCGTTGCCAGAGGTTGCGGCCCAATCATCAGTGATCATAGGATTAGGGCCTTTGGAAAGGAAGGATTTGGCCCATTTCGGATGTGGGTATTAGGGTATACGTGATCTAAGTGTTTGATCATGTCTTCGGAGGCCAAGGGCATACTCGTAATTTGACATTTCAGTCTTCTAGGGAGTTTGGGTTCTTGTTCGGCAAGTTTTTAGGTAACAATGAGTTGTTATAAACGTAGGGCTTCCCATCACCTTTTCGTGGATATAAAGTTCGTCGGAAACGGACTTAGAACGAAGAAGTTATAGCTGTTTGAAGGTTTTGGCAGATTTAGCCCCTAATGGAAATGTTTGGCAAATAAGTCCCATTCATGTAAGGGATGCATGCACGTGTCCGGCTGGGAACGCCCAACGTAAGCTGGGTTACGCCCAATGTATAAAGTAAAAAATGGTCGCGGGTGGTTTGTGAGTACGTCGGGCGTACTCCCTTCAGACTATAACCCTAGATTTTAGTGTATGACACTATATAAGGAACATTATGCCTCAAGACCAGCCTCTATTTTCACCCTAAAAGAGCTACTACGAAACCCTAATCCATACATGAGTGATTTTGGAGCTTGGAAGGCCATTAGAACAGTATTTTGGTGCTTTGAGGAAGGTGTTCATTCTTAAAGACTTATTGGAGAAGATAGAGCCTTTAGATCCAAAACTACACCAGCTTTTGGCTCTCATTTAAGGTATACAGTTCTGAGCTTCAAGATTATTCTCTTAGATCTATTTTAGGATTAGTTTATGGACTCTTTTGGTCCCATGGATGAAGTCCCTTGTGTCCATGTCGTTTTTGGAACCTACAGTTGCCACTCTCAGTGTTATTTGAGTTCTAGAACCAGAAAGTTGCCATCTTGAAGGTCTTAATGGGTTCATGCAAGAGTATGGCCATTTTCATGGAAGAAGATTGTTATACTTCAATTTTGGGGTCATGTGGGTCAAATAAAGTCACCAAGTTAGTGACTTTATGGATTAAGACGTTGAAGAGGACTTAGATCTATGATTATAGCCTTTGGAATCGAGTATTAAGTGCTTAATGGGAAAATGGCTTAACAGAGCAGTACGTTGGGAGTATGTGCATGTACGCGTAGTGTACAAGCCATATAGCTGTACGCTTAGCGTACAAAGGAGTATGCCCCGCGTACTCAATAAAAGTGGGCTTTGCATCATTTGGGCCTCGGATTGGACCATACATTGGACTTTGTTTCTGTGGGCCTTAGTGGGCCATCAGAAGACAAATATTTTGGGCTTAGGATATGTTTGGGCTTTAGGGTAAGGCTCGTTAGTGGGGTTGGGCCCAATTTGGAAAATTGGGCCATTAGTGGGCCACTAGTGGGCTTGGGAAGTCTACCTAGTATTGGCCCTTTCATATTATGGTTTTGGGCCTTAGGTATGGACCAAGCTGAATTAGGGTAAAATGGTCATTTTACCCTGAGGAGGATTATTGGTTTTGTAGACTAAGTGTTATTTTGGTACTGGTAGCTCGGGGAGTCGAGAGATCAGCGGTTCGGGGATCTGCCAGCTAGCAGCCAGAGCTTTATCCGTGAGATTCAGCACTCAGCTTTACGAGGTGAGTTTCCTCCTGTATGAACGGGTCGAAGGCACCAATGGCGGCCCGTATATGTATGCTAGTATGTCCCGGGCTTAGGTACGCTGTCGGGGATAGCCCGATGTTGGTTTATATGTTTCCGGAGTTCGGTCCGATGTCGGGGAAAGCCCGAGGAATGTTTGTATGCTTTCGGATTTCGGTCCGATGTCGGGCGGGGCCCGAGGAATGTCTACATGTATGTTTCCGAGCTACGGTTCGATGTCGGGTGGTACCCGATGAAGGAATGCATGTTTAGTTATACTTCTTGTCTTTGTGATACTTGTATGTGCATGGTAGGGAGGTGAGTGTGGGCGGGGTCTCGTATCTCAGCACTAGCTGAGAGTGGACGGGGTTCCATATCTCACCATTAGTAGAGTAGGGGCGGGGCCCATGATAGGCGAGGCCTTAAGACTGAAATATATGGTGTTGTGTATGATTCTTTATGTACTAGCATGACTATATGTTATTTTTTGTATGTGTATAGCGGGCGGGGCCCAGAGATAGGCGGGGCCTGGTAGAAACAGATCTATATACCGAGCGGGCGTCGATACCAAGCGGGGCCTGATGCCGGACTCTGTCCGATGCCGGGCGGAGCCCGAGGAAGGGGCTGGGGCCCAGTTTATCTGATTATGTGTATGGTATGTGGTAGTTTGGGGAGACTCACTAAGCTTCGTGCTTACAGTTTTCAGTTTTGGTTTCAGGTACTTCCAGTAGCTAGGGGAAGAGCTCAGGATGATTGCAGTGCACACCCCATTTGTTTAGCCTAAGATGTTTATACTTTGATATATTGACAGATGTTTATGATATTTTGAGATACACGACTTATGATTTTTATATGATGTTTGATAACTATGGTTTTTTGAATGATTTAAAATGAAATTTTTGGACTGCATTTTTGGGATGTTTCATATTCACAAAAATTGTCATATAGGTGAATGTTTTTTTTTATTTACTTAAAATTAAATCATGAAGGTGTTTTTTGAGAATTTTTTCTTATGAATCATCTTAGTTTTGAATCATTTAATGATTCATTCTGTTTGTTCGCTAAAAAATATTTATATATAACAAAACCCAACTAAGTAGTAAGCAAATCTTCAGCTTCCGATTTTGGCTTACCACCTCCATCAAGCAAATCTCCAGCTCCGATTTTGATTTAACACTTCCCTCAAGATTTGACTTTGGACTTCAACATCATGTCCATTATTTTAAGGCTCATTAAACCACAAAAGAAACCCACTCCTAGGTCAATGCAGAGTTCAACACCATCAGTTATCAAAATTAGGTTAGAATTTAAAAAACCCAACTGTTCAACACCTTCGTCTTTCGCGCTGGGAAGACGAATCATTTTCCGGCAAAATAACAGATTGGCTGAAATTGATTCTCTCATTCTCATCCTTTTTATTTTTCTTAATTGAACTTACATATCTCTCTCTCTCTCTCTCTCTCTCTCTCTATATATATATATATATATATATATATATATGTATATATATATATATATATATAGATTTGGTAATAATTTGTTTTTTGTTAGGAATGTAAGAACTTTTTTTTCTACATATTTTTTTAACGAACAAAACAAATGAATTACTAGAATGAATTAAAAATAACATCATTAAAAGAAATAACAAAAAAACATCTCGATAATTCATTTTTACGATGATTTTGTAGTTATTCTGTAACACCCGGTTCTGAAAGTGCTTCGTTGCCAGAGGTTGCGGCCCAATCATCAGTGATCATAGGATTAGGGCCTTTGGAAAGGAAGGATTTGGCCCATTTCGGATGTGGGTATTAGGGTATACGTGATCTAAGTGTTTGATCATGTCTTCGGAGGCCAAGGGCATACTCATACTTTGACATCTCGGTCTTCTAGGGAGTTTGGGTTCTTGTTCGGCAAGTTTTTAGGTAACAATGAGTTGTTATAAACGTAGGGCTTCCCTTCACATTCTCGTGGATATAAAGTTCGTCGGAAATGGACTTAGAACGAAGAAGTTATAGCAGTTTGAAGGTTTTGGCAGATTTAGCCCCTAATGGAAATGTTTGGCAAATAAGTCCCATTCATGTAAGGGATGCATGCACGATTCCGGCTGGGAACACCCAACGTAAGCTGGGTTACGCCCAGTGTATAAAGTAAAAAATGGTCGCGGGTGGTTTGTGAGTACGTCGGGCGTACTCCCTTCAGACTATAACCCTAGATTTTAGGGTATGACACTATATAAGGAACATTATGCCTCAAGACCAGCCTCCATTTTCACCCTAAAAGAGCTACTACGAAACCCTAATCCATACTTGAGTGATTTTGAAGCTTGGAAGGCCAGTAGAACAGTATTTTAGTTCTTTGAGGAAGGTGTTCATTCTTGAAGACTTATTGGAGAAGATAGAGCCTTTAGATCCAAAACTACACCAGCTTTTGGCTCTCATTTAAGGTATACAGTTCTGAGCTTCAAGATTATTCTCTTAGATCTATTTTAGGATTAGTTTATGGACTCTTTTGGTCCCATGGATGAAGTCCCTTGTGTCCATGTCGTTTTTGGAACCTAGAGTTGCCACTCTCAGTGTTATTTGAGTTCTAGAACCAGAAAGTTGCCATCTTGAAGGTCTTAATGGGTTCATGAAAGAGTATGGCCATTTTCATGGAAGAAGATTGTTATACTTCAATTTTGGGGTCATGTGGGTCAAATAAAGTCACCAAGTTAGTGACTTTATGGATTAAGACGTTGAAGAGGACTTAGATCTCTGATTATAGCCTTTGGAATCGAGTATTAAGGGCTTAATGGGAAAATGGCTTAACAGAGCAGTACGTTGGGAGTATGTGCATGTACACGTAGTGTACAAGCCATACAGCTGTACGCTTAGCGTACAAAGGAGTATGCCCCGCGTACTCAATAGAAGTGGGCTTTGCATCACTTGGGCCTCGGATTGGACCATACATTGGACTTTGTTTCTGTGGGCCTTAGTGGGCCATCAGAAGACAAATATTTTGGGCTTAGAATATGTTTGGGCTTTAGGGTAAGGCTCGTTAGTGGGGTTGGGCCCAATTTGGAAAATTGGGCCATTAGTGGGCCACTAGTGGGCTTGGGAAGTCTACCTAGTATTGGCCCTTTCATATTATGGTTTTGGGCCTTAGGTATGGACCAAGCTAGATTAGGGGTAAAATGGTCATTTTACCCTAAGGAGAATTATTGGCTTTGTAGACTAAGTGTTATTTTGGTAATGGTAGCTTGAGGATTCGAAGGATCAGCGGTTCGGGGATCTGCCAGCTAGCAGCCAGAGGTTTATCCGTGAGATTCAACACTCAGCTTTACGAGGTGAGTTTCCTCCTGTATGAACGGGTCGAAGGCACCAATGGTGGCCCGTATATGTATGCTAGTATGTCCCGGGCTTAGGTTCGCTTACGAGGATAGCCCGATGTAGGTTTATATGTTTCCGAGTTCGGTCCAATGTTTCCGAGTTCGGTCCGATGTCGGGGAAAGCCCGAGGAATGTTTGTATTCTTCCGGATTTTGGTCCGATGACGGGCGGGGCCCGAGAAATGTTTACATGTATGTTTTCGAGCTACGGTTCGATGTCGGGTGGTACCCGATGAAGGAATGCATGTTTAGTTATACTTGTTGTCTTTGTGATACTTGTATGTGCATGGTAGGGAGGTGAGTGTGGGCGGGGTCCCGTATCTCATCACTAGCTGAGAGTGGACGTGGTTCCATATCTCACCATTAGCAGAGTAGGGGCGGGGCCCATGATAGGCGAGGCCTTAAGACTAAAATATATAGTGTTGTGTATGTTTCTTTACGTACTAGCATGACTATATGTCATTTTTTGTATGTGTATAGCGGGCGGGGCCTAGAGATAGGCGGGGCCTGGTAGAAACAGATATGTATACCGAGCGGGGCTCGATACCAAGCGGGGCCTGATGTCGGATTCTGTCCGATGCCGGGCGGGGCCCGAGGAAGGGGCGGGGGCCCAGTTTATGTGATTATGTGTATGGTATGTGGTAGTTTGGGGAGACTCACTAAGCTTCGTGCTTACAATTTTCAGTTTTGGTTTCAGGTACTTCCAGTAGCAAGGGGAAGAGCTTAGGATGATTGCAGTGCACACACCATTTGTTTAGCCTAAGATGTTTATACTCTGATATAATGACAGATGTTTATGATATTTTGAGATACACGACTTATGATTTTTATATGATGTTTGATAACTATGGTTTTCTGAATGATTTAAAATGAAATTTTTGGACTGCATTTTTGTGATGTTTCATATTCACAAAAATTGTCATATAGGTGAATGTTTTTTTTTATTTACTTAAAAGTAAATCATGAAAGTGTTTTTTGAGAATTTTTTCTTATGAATCATCTTAGTTTTGAATCATTTAATGATTCATTTTGTTTGTTCGCTAAAAAACTATTTATATATAACAAAACCCAACTAAGTAGTAAGCAAATCTTCAGCTTCCGATTTTGGCTTACCACGTCCATCAAGCAAATCTCCAGCTCCGATTTCGATTTAACACTTCCCTCAAGGTTTGACTTTGGACTTCAACATCATGTCCATTATTTTAAGGCTCATTAAACCACAAAAGAAACCCACTCCTAGGTCCGTGCAGAGTTCAACACCATCAGTTATCAAAATTAGGTTAGAATTGAAAAAAACCCAACTGTTCAACACCTTCGTCTTTCGCGCTGGGACGACGAATCATTTTCCGGCAAAATAAATGATTGGCTGAAATTGATTCTCTCATTCTCATTCTTTTTATTTTTCTTAATTGAACTTACATATCTCTCTCTCTCTCTCTCTCTATATATATATATATATATATATATATATATATATATATATATATATATATATATATATATATATATATATATATATGTGATATAGATTTGGTAATAATTTGTTTTTTGTTAGGAAGGTAAGAACTTTTTTTTCTACATATTTTTTTAACGAACAAAACAAATGAATTACTAGAATGAATTAAAAATAACATCATTAAAAAAATAACAAAAAAACATCTCGATAATTCATTTTTACGATGATTTTGTAGTTATTCTGTAACACCCGGTTCTGAAAGTGCTTCGTTGCCAGAGGTTGCGGCCCAATCATCAGTGATCATAGGATTAGGGCCTTTGGAAAGGAAGGATTTGGCCCATTTCGGATGTGGGTATTAGGGTATACGTGATCTAAGTGTTTGATCATGTCTTCGGAGGCCAAGGGCATACTCGTAATTTGACATCTCGGTCTTCTAGGGAGTTTGGGTTCTTGTTCGGGAAGTTTTTAGGTAACAATGAGTTGTTAGAAACGTAGGGCTCCCCTTCACCTTTTCGTGGATATAAAGTTCGTCGGAAACGGACTTAGAACGAAGAAGTTATAGCAGTTTGAAGGTTTTGGCAGATTTAGCCCCTAATGGAAATGTTTGGCAAATAAGTCCCATTCATGTAAGGGATGCATGAACGTGTCCGGCTGGGAATGCCCAACGTAAGCTGGGTTACGCCGTGTGTATAAAGTAAAAAATGGTCGCGGGTGGTTTGTGAGTACGTCGGCCGTACTCCCTTCAGACTATAACCCTAGATTTTAGGGTATGACACTATATAAGGAACATTATGCCTCAAGACCAGCCTCCATTTTCACCCTAAAAGAGCTACTACGAAACCCTAATCCATACTTGAGTGATTTTGGAGCTTGGAAGGCCATTAGAACAGTATTTTGGCGCTTTGAGGAAGGTGTTCATTCTTGAAGACTTATTGGAGAAGATAGAGCCTTTAGATCCAAAACTACATCAGCTTTTAGCTCTCATTTGAGGTATACAGTTCTGAGCTTCAAGATTATTCTCTTAGATCTATTTTAGGATTAGTTTATGGACTCTTTTGGTCCCATGGATGAAGTCCCTTGTGTCCATGTCGTTTTTGGATCCTAGAGTTGCCACTCTCAGCGTTATTTGAGTTCTAGAACCAGAAAGTTGCCATCTTGAAGGTCTAAATGGGTTCATGCAAGAGTATGGCCATTTTCATGGAAGAAGATTGTTATACTTTAATTTTGGGGTGATGTGGGTCAAATAAAGTCACCAAGTTAGTGACTTTATGGATTAAGACGTTGAAGAGGACTTAGATCTATGATTATAGCCTTTGGAATCGAGTATTAAGTGCTTAATGGGAAAATGGCTTAACAGAGCAGTACGTTGGGAGTATCTGCATGTACGCATAGTGTACAAGCCATACAGCTGTACGCTTAACGTATAAAGGAGTATGCCCCGCGTACTCAATAGAAGTGGGCTTTGCATCATTTGGGCCTCGGATTGGACCATACATTGGACTTTGTTTCTGTGGGCCTTAGTGGCCCATCAGAAGACAAATATTTTGGGCTTAGAATATGTTTGGGCTTTAGGGAAAGGCTCGTTAGTGGGGTTGGGCCCAATTTTCCGGCCACTAGTGGGCTTGGGAAGTCTACCTAGTATTGGCCCTTTCATATTATGGTTTTGGGCCTTAGGTATGGACCAAGCTGAATTAGGGGTAAAATGGTCATTTTACCCTAAGGAGGATTATTGGTTTTGTAGACTAAGTGTTATTTTGGTACTGGTAGCTCGGGGAGTCGAGAGATCAGCGCTTCAGGGATCTCCCAGCTAGCAGCCAGAGGTTTATCCGCGAGATTCAGCACTCAACTTTACGAGGTGAGTTTCCTCCTGTATGAACGGGTCGAAGGCACCAATGGTGGCCCGTATATGTATGCTAGTATGTCACGGGCTTAGCTACGCTGTCAGGGATAGCCCGATGTAGGTGTATATGTTTCCGTAGTTCGGTCCGATGTCGGGGAAAGCCCGAGGAATGTTTGTATGCTTCCAGATTTCGGTCCGATGTCGGGTGGGGCCCGAGGAATGTTTACATGTATGTTTCCGAGCTACGGTTCGATGTCGGGTGGTACCCGATGAAGGAATGCATGATTAGTTATACTTGTTGTGTTTGTGATACTTGTATGTGCATGGTAGGGAGGTGAGTGTGGGCGGGGTCTCGTATCTCAGCACTAGATGAGAGTGGCCGGGGTTCCATATCTCACCATTAGCAGAGTAGGGGCGGGGCCCATGATAGGCGAGGCCTTAAGACTAAAATATATAGTGTTGTGTATTATTCTTTATGTACTAGCATGACTATATGTTATTTTTTGTATGTGTATAGCGGGCGGGGCCCAGAGATAGGCGGGGCCTGATAGAAACAGATATGTACACCGAACGGGGCTCGATACCAAGCGGGGCCTGATGCCGGACACTGTCCGATGCGCGGCGGGGCCCGAGGAAGGGGGGGGGCCCAGTTTATGTGATTATGTGTATGGTATGTGGTAGTTTGGGGAGACTCGCTAAGCTTTGTGCTTACAGTTTTCAGTTTTGGTTTCAGGTACTTCCAGTAGCAAGGGGAAGAGCTCAGGATGATTGCAGTGCACACACCATTTGTTTAGCCTAAGATGTTTATACTCTGATATATTGACAGATGTTTATGATATTTTGAGATACTACGACTTATGATTTTTATTGATGTTTGATAACTATGGTTTTCTTAATGATTTAAAATGAAATTTTTGGACTACATTTTTGGGATGTTTCATATTCACTAAAATTGTCATATAGGTGAATGTTTTTTTTTATTTACTTAAAAGTAAATCATGAAGGTGTTTTTTGAGAATTTTTTCTTATGAATCATCTTAGTTTTGAATCATTTAATGATTCATTTTGTTTGTTCGCTAAAAAAATATTTATATATAACAAAACCCAACTAAGTAGTAAGCAAATCTTCAGCTTCCGATTTTGGCTTACCACCTCCATCAAGCAAATCTCCAGCTCCGATTTTGATTTAACACTTCCCTCAAGGTTTGACTTTGGACTTCAACATCATGTCCATTATTTTAAGGCTCATTAAACCACAAAAGAAACCCACTCCTAGGTCCGTGCAGAGTTCAACACCATCAGTTATCAAAATTAGGTTAGAATTGAAAAAAACCCAACTGTTCAACACCTTCGTCTTTCGCGCTGGGACGACGAATCATTTTCCGGCAAAATAAATGATTGGCTGAAATTGATTTTCTCATTCTCATTCTTTTTATTTTTCTTAATTGAACTTACATATCTCTCTCTCTCTCTCTCTATATATATATATATATATATATATATATATATATATATATATATATATATATATATATATATATGTGATATAGATTTGGTAATAATTTGTTTTTTGTTCGGAAGGTAAGAACTTTTTTTTCTACATATTTTTTTAACGAACAAAACAAATGAATTACTAGAATGAATTAAAAATAACATCATTAAAAAAATAACAAAAAAACATCTCGATAATTCATTTTTACGATGATTTTGTAGTTATTCTGTAACACCCGGTTCTGAAAGTGCTTCGTTGCCAGAGGTTGCTGCCCAATCATCAGTGATCATAGGATTAGGGCCTTTGGAAAGGAAGGATTTGGCCCATTTCGGATGTGGGTATGAGGGTATACGTGATCTAAGTGTTTGATCATGTCTTCGGGAGGCCAAGGGCATACTCGTAATATGACATCTCGGTCTTCTAGGGAGTTTGGGTTCTTGTTCGGCAAGTTTTTAGGCAACAATGAGTTGTTATAAACGTAGGGCTTCCCTTCACCTTTTCGTGGATATAAAGTTCGTCGGAAACGGACTTAGAACGAAGAAGTTATAGCAGTTTGAAGGTTTTGGCAAATTTAGCCCCTAATGGAAATGTTTGGCAAATAAGTCCCATTCATGTAAGGGATGCATGCACGTGTCCGGATGGGAACGCCCAACGTAAGCTGGGTTACGCCCAGTGTATAAAGTAAAAAATGGTCGCGGGTGGTTTGTGAGTACGTCGGGCGTACTCCCTTCAGACTATAACCCTAGATTTTAGGGTATGACACTATATAAGGAACATTATGCGTCAAGACCAGCCTCCATTTTCACCCTAAAAGAGCTACTACGAAACCCTAATCCATACTTGAGTGATTTTGGATCTTGGAAGGCCATTAGAACAGTATTTTGGTGCTTTGAGGAAGGTGTTCATTCTTGAAGACTTATTGGAGAAGATAGAGTCTTTAGATCCAAAACTACACCAGCTTTTGGCTCTCATTTAAGGTATACAGTTCTGAGCTTCAAGATTATTCTTTTAGATCTATTTTAGGATTAGTTTATGGACTCTTTTGGTCCCATGGATGAAGTCCCTTGTGTCGATGTCGTTTTTGGAACCTAGAGTTGCCACTCTCAGTGTTATTTGAGTTCTAGAACCAGAAAGTTGCCATCTTGAAGGTCTAAATGGGTTCATTCAAGAGTATGGCCATTTTCATGGAAGAAGATTGTTATACTTTAATTTTGGGGTCATGTGGGTCAAATAAAGTCACCAAGTTAGTGACTTTATGGATTAAGACGTTGAAGAGGACTTAGATCTATGATTATAGCCTTTGGAACCGAGTATTAAGTGCTTAATGGGAAAATGGCTTAACAGAGCAGTACGTTGGGAGTATCTGCATGTACGCGTAGTGTACAAGCCATACAGTTGTACGCTTAGCGTACAAAGGAGTATGCCCCGCGTACTCAATAGAAGTGGGTGTTTCATCATTTGGGCCTCGGATTGGACCATACATTGGACTTTGTTTCTGTGGGCCTTAGTGGGCCATCAGAAGACAAATATTTTGGGCTTAGAATATGTTTGGGCTTTAGGGTAAGGCCCGTTAGTGGGGTTGGGCCCAATTTGGAAAATTGGGCCATTAGTGGGCCAATAGTGGGCTTGGGAAGTCTACCTAGTATTGGCCCTTTCATATTATGGTTTTGGGCCTTAGGTATGGACCAAGCTGAATTAGGGGTAAAATGGTCATTTTACCCTACGGAGGATTATTGGTTTTGTAGACTAAGTGTTATTTTGGTACTGGTAGCTCGGGGAGTCGAGAGATCAGCGGTTCGGGGATCTGCCAGCTAGCAGCCAGAGGTTTATCCGTGAGATTCAACACTCAGCTTTACGAGGTGAGTTTCCTCCTGTATGAACGGGTCGAAGGCACCAATGGCGGCCCGTATATGTATGCTAGTATGTCCCGGGCTTAGGTACGCTGTCGGGGATAGCCCGATGTAGGTTTATATGTTTCCGGAGTTCGGTCCGATGCCAGGGAAAGCCCGAGGAATGTTTGTATGCTTCCGGATTTCGGTCCGATGCCGGGTGGGGCCTGAGGAATGTTTACATGTATGTTTCCGAGCTACGGTTCGATGTCGGGTGGTACCCGATGAAGGAATGCATGTTTAGTTATACTTGTTGTCTTTGTGATACTTGTATGTGCATGGTAGGGAGGTGAGTGTGGGCGGGGTCTCATATCTCAGCACAAGCTGAGAGTGGACGGGGTTACATATCTCACCATTAGCAGAGTAGGGGCGGGGCCCATGATAGGCGAGGCCTTAAGACTAAAATATATAGTGTTGTGTATGATTCTTTTTGTATTATCATGACTATATGTTATTTTTTGTATGTGTATAGCGGGCGGGGCCCAGAGATAGGCGGGGCCTGGTAGAAACAGATCTGTATACCGAGCGGGGGTCGATACCAAGCGGGGCCTGATGCCGGACTCTGTCCGATGCCGGGCGGGGCCCGAGGAAGCGGCGGGGGCCCAGTTTATGTGATTATGTGTATGTTATGTGGTAGTTTGGGGAGACTCACTAAGCTTCGTGCTTACAGTTTTCAGTTTTGGTTTCAGGTACTTCCAGTAGCAAGGGGAAGAGCTCAGGATGATTGCAGTGCACACACCATTTGTTTAGCCTAAGATGTTTATACTCTGATATAATGACAGATGTTTATGATATTTTGAGATACACGACTTATGATTTTTATATGATGTTTGATAACTATGGTTTTCTTAATGATTTAAAATGAAATTTTTGGACTGCGTTTTTGGGATGTTTCATATTCACAAAAATTGTCATATATGTGAATGTTTTTTTTTATTTACTTAAAAGTAAATCATGAAGGTGTTTTTTGAGAATTTTTTCTTATGAATCATCTTAGTTTTGAATCATTTAATGATTCATTTTGTTTGTTCGCTAAAAAAATATTTATATATCACGAAACCCAACTAAGTAGTAAGCAAATCTTCAGCTTCCGATTTTGGCTTACCACCTCCATCAAGCAAATCTCCAGCTCCGATTTTGATTGAAAACTTCCCTCAAGGTTTGACTTTGGACTTCAACATCATACCCATTATTTTAAGGCTCATTAAACCACAAAAGAAACCCACTCCTAGGTCCATGCAGAGTTCAACACCATCAGTTATCAAAATTAGGTTAGAATTGAAAAAACCCAACTGTTCAACACCTTCGTCTTTCGCGCTGGGACGACGAATCATTTTTCGGCAAAATAAATGATTGGCTGAAATTGATTCTCTCATTCTCATCCTTTTTATTTTTCTTAATTGAACTTACATATCTCTCTCTCTCTCTCTCTCTCTATATATATATATATATATATATATATATATATATATATATATATATATATATATATATATATATATATATATATATAGATATATATAGATTTGGTAATAATTTGTTTTTTGTTAGGAAGGTAAGAACTTTTTTTTCTACATATTTTTTTAACGAACAAAACAAATGAATTACTAGAATGAATTAAAAATAACATCATTAAAAGAAATAACAAAAAAAAATCTCGATAATTCATTTTTACGATGATTTTGTAATTATTCTGTAACACCCGGTTCTGAAAGTGCTTCGTTGCCAGAGGTTGCGGCCCAATCATCAGTGATCATAGGATTAGGGCCTTTGGAAAGGAAGGATTTGGCCCATTTCGGATGTGGGTATTAGGGTATACGTGATCTAAGTGTTTGATCATGTCTTCGGAGGCCAAGGGCATACTCGTAAATTGACATCTCGATCTTCTAGGGAGTTTGGTTTCTTGTTAGGGACGTTTTTAGGTAACATTGAGTTGTTATAAACGTAGGGCTTCCCTTCACCTTTTCGTGGATATAAAGTTCGTCGGAAACGGACTTAGAACGAAGAAGTTATAGTAGTTTGAAGGTTTTGGCAGATTTAGCCCCTAATGGAAATGTTTGGCAAATAAGTCCCATTCATGTAAGGGATGCATGCACGTGTCCGGCTGGGAACGCCCAACGTAAGTTGTGTTACGCCCAGTGTATAAAGTAAAAAATGGTCGCGGGTGGTTTGTGAGTACGTCGGGCGTACTCCATTCAGACTATAACCCTAGATTTTAGGGTATGACACTATATAAGGAACATTATGCCTCAAGACCAGCCTCCATTTTCACCCTAAAAGAGCTACTACGAAACCCTAATCCATACTTGAGTGATTTTGGAGCTTGGAAGGCCATTAGAACAGTATTTTGGTGCTTTGAGGAAGGTGTTCATTCTTGAAGACTTATTGGAGAAGATAGAGCCTTTAAATCCAAAACTACACCAGCTTTTGGCTCTCATTTAAGGTATACAGTTATGAGCTTCAAGATTATTCTCTTAGATCTTTTTTAGGATTAGTTTATGGACTCTTTTGGTCCCATGGAAGAAGTCCCTTGTGTCCATGTCGTTTTTGGAACCTAGAGTTGCCACTCTCAGTGTTATTTGAGTTCTAGAACCAGAAAGTTGCCATCTTGAAGGTCTAAATGGGTTCATGCAAGAGTATGGCCATTTTCATGGAAGAAGATTGTTATACTTTAATTTTGGGGTCATGTGGGTCAAATAAAGTCACCAAGTTAGTGACTTTATGGATTAAGACGTTGAAGAGGACTTAGATCTATGATTATAGCCTTTGGAATCAAGTATTAAGTGCTTAATGGGAAAATTGCTTAACAGAGCAGTACGTTGGGAGTATCTGCATGTACGCGTAATGTACAAGCCATACAGCTGTACGCTTAGCGTACAAAGGAGTATGCCCCGCGTACTCAATAGAAGTGGGGTTTGCATCATTTGGGCCTCGGATTGGACCATACATTGGACTTTGTTTCTGTGGGCCTTAATGGGCCATCAGAAGACAAATATTTTGGGCTTAGAATATGTTTGGGCTTTAGGGTAAGGCTCGTTAGTGGGGTTGGGCCCAATTTGGAAAATTGGGCCATTAGTGGGCCAATAGTGGGCTTGGGAAGTCTACCTAGTATTGGCCCTTTCATATTATGGTTTTGGGCCGTAGGTATGGACCAAGCTGAATTAGGGGTAAAATGGTCATTTTACCCTAAGGAGGATTATTGGTTTTGTAGACTAAGTGTTATTTTGGTACTGGTAGCTCGGGGAGTCGAGAGATCACCGGTTCGGGGATCTGCCAGCTAGCAGCCAGAGCTTTATCCGTGAGATTCAGCACTCAGCTTTACGAGGTGAGTTTCCTCCTGTATGAACGGGTCGAAGGCACCAATGGCGGCCCGTATATGTATGCTAGTATGTCCCGGGCTTAGGTACGCTGTCGGGGATAGCCCGATGTTGGTTTATATGTTTCCGGAGTTCGGTCCGATGTCGGGGAAAGCCCGAGGAATGTTTGTATGCTTCCGGATTTCGGTCCGATGTCGGGCGGGGCCCGAGGAATGTTTACATGTATGTTTCCGAGCTACGGTTCGATGTCGGGTGGTACCCGATGAAGGAATGCATGTTTAGTTATACTTGTTGTCTTTGTGATACTTGTATGTGCATGGTAGGGAGGTGAGTGTGGTCGGGGTCTCGTATCTCAGCACTAGCTGGGAGTAGACGGGGTTCCATATCTCACCATTAGCAGAGTAGGGGCGGGGCCCATGATAGGCGAGGCCTTAAGACTAAAATATATAGTGTTGTGTATGATTCTTTACGTACTAGCATGACTATATGTTATTTTTTGTATGTGTATAGCGGGCGGGGCCTAGAGATAGGCGGGGCCTGGTAGAAACAGATTTGTATACCGAGCGGGGCCCGATACCAAGCGGGGCCTGATGTCGGACTTTGTCCGATGCCGGGCGGGGCCCGAGGAAGGGGCGGGGGCCCAGTTTATGTGATTATGTGTATGGTATGTGGTAGTTTGGGGAGACTCACTAAGCTTCGTGCTTACAGTTTTTAGTTTTGGTTTCAGGTACTTCCAGTAGCAAGGGGAAGAGCTCAGGATGATTGCAGTGCACACACCATTTGTTTAGCCTAAGATGTTTATACTCTGATATATTGACAGATGTTTATGATATTTTGAGATACACGACTTATGATTTTTATAAGATGTTTGATAACTATGGTTTTCTTAATGATTTAAAATGAAATTTTTGGATTGCATTTTTGGGATGTTTCATATTCACTAAAATTGTCATATAGGTGAATGTTTTTTTTATTTACTTAAAAGTAAATCATGAAGGTGTTTTTTGAGAATTTTTTCTTATGAATCATCTTAGTTTTGAATCATTTAAGGATTCATTTTGTTTGTTCGCTAAAAAAATATTTATATATAACAAAACCCAACTAAGTAGTAAGCAAATCTTCAGCTTCCGATTTTGGCTTACCACCTCCATCAAGCAAATCTCCAGCTCCGATTTTGATATAACACTTCCCTCAAGGTTTGACTTTGGACTTCAACATCATGTCCATTATTTTAAGGCTCATTAAACCACAAAAGAAACCCACTCCTAGGTCCATGCAGAGTTCAACACCATCAGTTATCAAAATTAGGTTAGAATTGAAAAAACCCAACTGTTCAACACCTTCGTCTTTCACGCTGGGACGACGAATCATTTTCCGGCAAAATAAATGATTGGCTGAATTTGATTCTCTCATTCTCATCCTTTTTATTTTTCTTAATTGAACTTACATATCTCTCTCTCTCTCTCTATATATATATATATATATATATATATATATATATATATATATATATATATATATATATATATATATATATAGATTTGGTAATAATTTGTTTTTTGTTAGGAAGGTAAGAACTTTTTTTTCTACCTATTTTTTTAACGAACAAAACACATGAATTACTAGAATGAATTAAAAATAACATCATTAAAAAAAATAACAAAAAAACACCTCGATAATTCATTTTTACGATGATTTTGTAGTTATTTTGTAACACCCGGTTCTGAAAGTGCTTCGTTGCCAGAGGTTGCGGCCCAATCATCAGTGATCATAGGATTAGGGCCTTTGGAAAGGAAGGATTTGGCCCATTTCGGATGTGGGTATTAGGGTATACGTGATCTAAGTGTTTGATCATGTCTTCGGAGGCCAAGGGCATACTCGTAATTTGACATCTCGGTCTTCTAGGGAGTTTGGGTTCTTGTTCGGGAAGTTTTTAGGTAACAATGAGTTGTTAGAAACGTAGGGCTCCCCTTCACCTTTTCGTGGATATAAAGTTCGTCGGAAACGGACTTAGAACGAAGAAGTTATAGCAGTTTGAAGGTTTTGGCAGATTTAGCCCCTAATGGAAATGTTTGGCAAATAAGTCCCATTCATGTAAGGGATGCATGAACGTGTCCGGCTGGGAACGCCCAACGTATGCTGGGTTACGCCCGGTGTATAAAGTAAAAAATGGTCGCGGGTGGTTTGTGAGTACGTCGGGCGTACTCCCTTCAGACTATAACCCTAGATTTTAGGGTATGACACTATATAAGGAACATTATGCCTCAAGACCAGCCTCCATTTTCACCCTAAAAGAGCTACTACGAAACCCTAATCCATACTTGAGTGATTTTGGAGCTTGGAAGGCCATTAGAACAGTATTTTGGTGCTTTGAGGAAGGTGTTCATTCTTGAAGACTTATTGGAGAAGATAGAGCCTTTAGATCCAAAACTACACCAGCTTTTGGCTCTCATTTAAGGTATACAGTTCTGAGCTTCAAGATTATTCTCTTAGATATATTTTAGGATTAGTTTATGGACTCTTTTGGTCCCATGGATGAAGTCCCTTGTGTCCATGTCGTTTTTAGAACCTAGAGTTTCCACTCTCAGCGTTATTTGAGTTCTAGAACCAGAAAGTTGCCATCTTGAAGGTCTTAATGGGTCCATGCAAGAGTATGGCCATTTTCATGGAAGAAGATTGTTATACTTTAATTTTGGGGTGATGTGGGTCAAATAAAGTCACCAAGTTAGTGACTTTATGGATTAAGACGTTGAAGAGGACTTAGATCTATGATTATAGCCTTTGGAATCGAGTATTAAGTGCTTAATGGGAAAATGGCTTAACAGAGCAGTACGTTGGGAGTACGTGCATGTACGCGTAGTGTACAAGCCATACAGCTGTACGCTTAGCGTACAAAGGAGTATGCCCCGCGTACTCAATAGAAGTGGGCTTTGCATCATTTGGGCATCGGATTGGACCATACATTGGACTTTGTTTCTGTGGGCCTTAGTGGGCCATCAAAAGACAAATATTTTGGGCTTAGAATATGTTTGGGCTTTAGGGTAAGGCCCGTTAGTGGTGTTGAGCCCAATTTAGAAATTTAGGCCATTAGTGGGCCACTAGTGGGCTTGGGAAGTCTACCTAGTATTGGCCCTTTCATATTATGGTTTTGGTCCTTAGGTATGGACCAAGTTGAATTAGGGGTAAAATGGTCATTTTACCATAAGGAGGATTATTGGTTTTGTAAACTAAGTGTTATATTGGTACTGGTAGCTCGGGGAGTCGAGAGATCAGCGGTTCGGGGATCTGCCAGCTAGCAGCGAGAGGTTTATCCGTGAGATTCAGCACTCAGCTTTACGAGGTGAGTTTCCTCCTTTATGAACGGGTCGAAGGCACCAATGTCGCCCCGTATATGTATGCTAGTATGTCCCGGGCTTAGGTACGCTGTCGGGGATAGCCCGATGTAGATTTATATGTTTCCGGATTTCGGTCCGATGCCGGGGAAAGTCCGAGGAATGTTTGTATGCTTCCGGATTTTGGTCCGATGTCGGGCGGGGCCCGAGGAATGTGTATATGTATGTTTCCGAGCTACGGTTCGATGTCGGGTGGTACCCGATGAAGGAATGCATGTTTAGTTATACTTGTTATCTTTGTGATACTTGTATGTGCATGGTAGGGAGGTGAGTGTGGGCGGGGTCCCGTATCTCATCACTAGCTGAGATTGGACGGGGTTCCATATGTCACCATTAGCAGAGTAGGGGCGGGGCCCATGATAGGCGAGGCCTTAAGACTAAAATATATAGTGTTGTGTATGATTCTTTATATACTAGCATGACTATATGTTATTTTTTGTATGTATATAGCGGGCGGGGCCCAGATATAGGCGGGGCCTGGTAGAAACAGATCCGTATACCGAGCGGGGCTCGATACCAGGTGGGGCATGATGCCGGACTCTGTCCAATGTCGGGCGGGGCCTGAGGAAGGGGCGGGGGCCCAGTTTAAGTGATTATATGTATGGTATGTGGTAGTTTGGGGAGACTCACTAAGCTTCGTGCTTATAGTTTTCAGTTTTGGTTTCAGGTACTTCCAGTAGCAAGGGGAAGAGCTCAGGATGATTGCAGTGCACACACCATTTGCTTAGTCTGGGATGTTTATACTCTGATATATTGACAGATGTTTATGATATTTTGAGATACACGACTTATGATTTTTATATGATGTTTGATAACTATGATTTTCTTAATGATTTAAAATGAAATTTTTGGACTGCATTTTTGGGATGTTTCATATTCACTAAAATTGTCATATAGGTGAATATTTTTTTTTGATTTACTTAAAAGTAAATCATGAATGTGTTTTTTTGAGAATTTTTTCTTATGAATCATCTTAGTTTTGAATCATTTAATGATTCATTTTGTTTGTTCGCTAAAATTTTTTTATCTTCCTATAAAAAAATTTGTTCTTATTTGATTGTGGTTATATATATATATATATATATATATATATATATATATATATATATATATATATATATATATATATATATATATATATATATATATATATAAAAGAGTTCACTAGAAACATATAAACCCTAGAAAACTAATAAATACATAAATACATATACTTTGAGATATCTAATCTTTTTTTTTTTGACTTTATAAACATTAAAATCGCATATATACTTTGGTGGTGGTTGTGGTAGTAGCGATGGTGGTGTCGATGGGTGGAAGAGGAGTTAATGACGATGACTGAAGCAGAGGTGGTGGTGGTAGCATGACAAATGTGGTGGTAGAGGTAGTGTAGATGATGGTGGTGCAGGAGAAGGGGGTGGTGAATTGATATATGAATATTACCCTTTCCACGTAATGGTGGTACAATTGAACGTTTTGCGACAAAAATATATGACTCAGATTGATTCTTCTATTCTTAACTTTTTTTTCTTTTCAACTGAGAAATATTTAAAATTTTTATATATTTTAACAACTTAAAACATAATAACATATAACCATGCAATTGAGATATATGTTATCTAATATTATAAATTATAAAGCTATTATATTAGAAAAATAAGTCAAATATGCTTCAAATTAATAAATATAAATGTATTATTTAGATTTAATATAATATATAAAAAATGCATAAAATATATTTTTATTTTAAAAATCATAGAATTGGATTGGTAATAAGTATTTATCCACATATAAAATATACTATTTTAATATAACAATAATGTAAGAAAATGAAGATGGTCTAAAACTCTAAATAGGAATGTGAAAAAGAAAACAAAAAGGAAGTAGCAAGGAACAAAGGTGACTTTTTCTTTCCATGAAAACCAGGAGAAGGCTTTTATAAAGTTAATTCTTCTTCCTGGATTTGACTGGACTTATTAAATCCTAAACAACTATGCTTGGTCGATTGTACGTTCTGTATAAGAGTGTATACATTTTTCTTGGTATAGTGTTTTAGTTGTGGGACTAAGACATTGGGCCATCAGCCGGCTTTCCAGATCCATCATGAGTTTGGCCCAAAACCACCCATCAAAAAAGTGATTTCTTTTGAGTTTTTAACATTGGGCCCCATCGTTAATTATACATATTTTTTAATTTAAGTTATATTTTTATAATAATAAGTATTAATATGAGTAAATCACGTCCGAATGATCATGCATACGTTTCAGATACGGCTACATCAAAAGTACGATAATGAATTTCTTGGTGCCGATGTAAATGATAAGTATATTTCTAAAAGCAACTACAACCATCTTCCATTTATCATCAATTTTGTGTTTTGGATGCTAGGGATCCTCCTACAAAACTTCAAATTTAACATTATTTTTGTGTTCCTTTCCTCTTAACATTTAAATATAAATGCTTCTAAAAAAACACTATTTTAGAGGTTAGTTGAAGTCGAATCACCATTTTGATGTTGAACAATAACTATTTTTGTGTTATGTGGTTGGAGAAACTCTAAATATATAACGTATCAATCAACGGCGGAACTAACTAGTTGGTAGTGCTACCCCTCATTTTCTACCCATACGTAATAAAATTTTGAATTTTTAGATATATATGTTTTATATATATTGGACAGTGCACCTGATAAAATATTTTATGATTATGTATACTAAATTAAAAGCCCAATTAAAAAACAAGTAGCCCATTGAATGAAGAAAATGACCCACTATATGAAAGTAGAAGGAAATGAATTGGGTTTTATATTTTTCTTTCTCTGCCCCTATGCCCCTATTTCACAGCACAATAAACCCCTATTTCACAGCAAAACAACCTCAAATAGGAGCCCCTATTTCACAGCACAATAAACCCCTATTTCACAGCAAAACAACCTCCCATAATACAACTGCAACTTGATGCCACTTCTTCTGTTTCTTCCGTACTTACACTTAGTTTACTTCTTTAGTTCTTTTTAAATAGCAAGAATGAAAAAAGTATTAGTTATTTATTTTAATTTTTAATGTTTTACTGTTTTTATTTTATTTGGTTGTTCATATTGAAAACCTAAAATTAGCTAATTACTTGTTCACTTGTTATGTTGTTGGCGAATTTAGATTTAAATCTTAAATTATGATTTTTAAATCTTTAACCTTGTTTGTAGAGGCCTTTTCATTTGAAGAATTATCTTTCCTTTGGAAACATAATGAAAACTTTATAATGTTATTTCAAAAAATATTTCTAAAAATGAAAAATTGACATCTTCGAAGATTAAGAAAGAAATTGTTTAATGCTTTTCCAAGAGATAATCAAGGTCATTTGTGAAGTAATTGGTAAGGATATATTTTCTATATTAGTAGCCGAGTATAGTGAAATCGTAATTAAAAAAAAATGTTATCTTATTATCTTATTATTTTTTATCGAGATTTTTTTTGTGTTACCCATTATAAAAATTTCTAATTCCGCCACTGATATCAATGTAAATGATAATGAATTTTATTGACAATAGAGGACACTAAACACATTAAGATCATCTCACTTTAATGTAATTTCATGTTACTATCGACAAAAGATCATTTTATAGTATTATTACACTAAATAGCTAAATATTCTAATTATTATAATTATTGTCTATTAGTTTGCATCTTAATATATTCATTTTTTGTATTATTTTAGAAATTGGGCTTTAAGAGCACTGTGTGTTTGTCTCTTCTTTTGATGATATTTGGTATATTTTGTTCCCTTTTCTTCTCTTCCCATCTCCCATCATTTTCTCTCCCCTTCTAAATTCTAACATTTTTCCCTTTCTGCTGTTTTTGTCCATACGTCATATAAGTTATATGATAATATAGACTTATTCTATAAAAAAATCAAAAGACAATAGGTATAAGAAAACTAAAACCACATGACCACATCACAAAATTACTTATAAGATTTCGTACCATTTGGAAAATGAACATTTACTTTTCTTAAACAAATCATATCACAAAATTCACAATATTATCACAACTTTAAAAGTCTGACTTACGAATGGTGACTAGGCCTGACGATCTTGTTCTCCGGCGGGATCAAATGCTAGCAAATCATCGATTTTCGGGAATTAGGATGACATGGGTATCTTCCAACGTATTCTGATTGATTTTTGAGCAATGGTGGATTCTCGAAAACAAAACCATGCCAGAGTTGATGGATCTTAATCTGATAAATCAATGGTTTAAATAATTTCTTATAACATCTATGTACCAACTTCCCCTCTCACTTCTCGACCCATGAACTATGAAAAACGTGTGAACGTTACATTGTTACGGATGTCTTCATTCTCAAGAAGTTATCCAAGATTGGAAAACCTACTACTTTTGTATGTTTTAGTAAGGTGAAAAATGGTGATACCCAAATTTCTGATTTTTAATCTACATGGATAAAGAGACTTAAGATTTTTAATAATGTTGCATGTTTTGAGGGTCTAAATTAACACGAAACATGAAAGTCACTCAGCTACGCCTAATTGCATTGTTAGTATCAAGGGACCTTAGTTTCCTAATGCATTTTGTGGAGTGAATGTGAATTCCATTTGGACTAAAGAGGATGCTAAACCGGCCTTAGTGATTTATGTGAGTTGTTAGAACTCCAAATATAAACCTTTCACTCTTGTAAGGTGCGTGAAAGATTTCTATTCTTTGCCAAATTTACGTGTGATTTGTAATAATGAGGGATTTCATAACATGGTGAGAGTTATTTTAGATGTTTCCTTTGCCTTGGATTTTGATTCTATGCGGCCATGTGAAAAATCACAAACTTATGGTGGTGTGAAGTCATGGTTTTCTAGGGTATTCCCTTGGTCAAAAAAGTTCTGATATCGAGGAACATGTTGTTTGGGTAGATCTTAAGGGTATTCCCTTGTGAGCATGGACCAAAACAACTTACACTAACATTGCAAGTAAGTGGTCGTAACTGTTGTAAATAGTAGATTCCAAAGGCATAATCGTTAAAGGATTCGTCTTTATGTAAAGACTTTTTTAACAACATCAAGACCGCAAGGATCATTCGGTTCAACACTTATTTGTTATAATTAAACTACCTCAACAACATTAATATTGTGGTTAGACATTTCTCCATTTATATAAGGATATGATACTCCTTTGGATTGATCATCCTCAACCCAAGACTCTAATTCCACTAAATGTACCATTTCACCATCTTCAAACACCATTGTTGTCTTCATGCTTAGACTCATTTTCCATTAAAATTGGAATCGGACATGTCACTTCTTTAGCACGATCTACCCAAATATAAGATTCAACAATAATTTTGAAGTATTTTGTGATAAGTTAAGATTGTTGGGTTTGAATAATCCTAACAAAAAACAAATCCATAGGCAGCGGAAACAACAAAATTTATTCTAAGGAAAGTTAAGATCTAAACCATACAAGGATTTCTAGTCTAATAATATGAACAAAAAATATAGTCAAGAAATAATAACCTTTAGCACAAATGATTTGCTTGAAGATCCCTTGAGAATGTCAATTTCTTGATGCTCGAGAAAGCTATAGCACCCAAAGTAGATTGCCTTTAAAGTGTCACACCTAAAAGGCTAAATACTAGAACTTGAAACTAATGGTCCTAAGAGTAGTCCATTAGATTTTAAGAAGAGAGAAGAGAAAAATGTTAGTCACAAATGTGAGAGCATATGAAGAAAATTATAACGCCCGTGTTTCTCGCTAGACATTAATAAGATTATATGCTTGTAATGGCCAACAATTGTAACCTTTTTATGAAGTAAGTAAAGAGAATTATTGAATATTATGTGTTTTATGTGTGGTTATACATAGTATACGTGCTTAAAGCGATATATTAAAATAAGAATAAAATACGCGTCTTAAATAGAATAATAATTAGGCTGAATAACCTTGATGAAAGAAGAAGTAGCCCTGATGAAGATTCCGGGGATATAAGGAACACTTAAATCTGACTTCGTATGAAGAAGTTATGATCGTTTGAACTTTCACGTTCAACCTGATACGACATAGTGCATTGTAAAAAGTGAATTTTAGATAGGTTGCTTATTAGCTTAAGTAATCTAAACAAAAGTCGTAGTAATTGTAAAACCGAGAACGTGCATATAGAGAACGTCCAAATTTGACTTCATATGAGGAAATTGTCATTTTTTGAAGTTTCAGCGTAGTAGTGCGGGCACAAAAATCGAATTTTAGATCGGTTGATTTTTATCCAAAACAATATCAACAAGAGTCGTAGATCTCGTTAATAGGAGTTCGTCGATATAAAGACAATCGAGAACGGATGTCATATGAAAAAGATATGAATTTTAAACGGAGATTAGCAGTCTAAGCCTTCTAAAATTATAAATAAAATAAAATGAGAATTGGCTGACATAGTCTAAATGAAAGTTGTAGATATCGTCGATAGTTATGGTGGATATAAAGAACATAAAAAATGGAGTTCGTATGAAAAAATTACGAATTTTTGAAGTTTCCCGAGTGCACCTGGCGCAAAAAAGGCGCGACGCGCACCTTCTAGAAGTAGCCACGTTGCACCACAACATGTAGGACACGTGTCAACACCTCAGCGGCCGACCAGGCCAGGGCGCGACACGCTTTGGTAAAATTCTCCCTATAAATGTTGCATCCTGCGCATTCATTCTTCACACCTTCCCTACACAATCTCTCTCGAATCTTTCCCCATTAGTCCTAATTTTCTTAGTGTTTTGGGTACTTTAGCGAAGCCCTAAGGTTCCTGAGTGCCCGACATCTAGTAACTAGCAGGCCAGAGTTCTGCCAATGCAATTTCCGGACTTTTGTCTAGGAAATCTTTGTAAGTTAAATTACACTCACCTTTATCTTAGTGTAATTTATATTTATATTCATATTCGTTGTTATGAATCCATAATTAAATTTATCAGTGATTCCAAGTCATTATATTGATTGATCTACTTACAGGGGTGATGTCTAGGCTAGATTTAGTGAGGTGCTTAAAGTGGGATTTCCAAACATTATACTCTGTATACGAAACAAACCCTACCTCCGATATGATCTTACCTGTTTGCTCCTTACTTGATAGATCTTGATGTAGACATTAGGATTGTTGAGGAATATAGTGTAACGCCCGGTTCCTGGTACATATTTTAAATAAGAATTATTCATTTTTACAAAGGGACTCAGCGAGTTGGAGGCCCCAAACTCGTCGAGTAGGAATGGGAGGAGTTTGGACGCGGGACTCGAAATCTACTCGACGAGTCGAGAGCCTTGACTCGACGAATAGGGTTGCCAGAGGGAAACCCTAATTTTTAGGGTTTGCAACCTATTAAAACACTTTATCTGGCCTCAACTTTAGCCTCCATCACCTCCAAACATCAGTCATGAAACCCTAGCCCATTTTGATTGTTCTTGAGCCATTGTTGTGTGTTTTTGGTGGTTTTGAAGCTTGAGAAGGAAGAGGAAGCTTGGGAGATCAAGAGGAAACAAGTAGATCCAGAGTTTGTGCTCCATTTCCAGTCCATCTGAGGTATAAAGTCTATACCTTGTCCATTCATTTACTAGATCCCTTCATGGTGTAGTTTAGGGCTTTTTGGAGCATAATATTGGACCATTCATGGATGCAAGCATGTTTGGGGTTAAGACTTCAGATCTGGAATCTTTGAGGAAATCCATGGCATAAAGGTGCCAACTTTATGGCCATAGGAGTCCCATGCAACTTGTGAACCTCATTTTAAGGCCTTTTGAGCTAGATAACTTGTAACACCGTAAATTTTCAAATAAAATTTTCATTTAAAATCGCATAATTCTCATAACACATTTCACGAAAATCTCATTTTATTTAATTTATAAATCGCAACTCCAAAATTATTTGATTCAAATCCAGGATCCTCAAACATAACTCTTTCACTGGTGTGTACAATGAAGCCGTCGCCTTCCCACGATCCTGAGAAAACCTGAAACACATAACACATAACACGATAAGCACGAAGCTTAGTGAGTTCCCCAAAATACCATACACAAAAATAATTAGCAACTCGAGGCTACAGCTCTGTAAGACCCTCCGGTCAATGTGTCCCAGTAGGACCCTCCAGTCCCACGGCTCGTTGGACCCTCTAGTCCGGTCTCTGTGAGGACCCTCTGGTCTCACTGCTCGTTGGACCCTTCGATCCGGTCTCAGTGAGGACCTTCCGGTCTCATGGCTCGTTGGACCCTCTGGTCCGGTCTGTAAAGCTCCGCATAGCATAAATCACAAAGACATAATGCACAACATAAACATAAGGCAGGATAATATAATACTCAATGTAAGCACATAAGACCCTCCAGTCACACATCAGTACCACTCTAGGTAAAGTATAGTGAGAAGACTCACCTCGCAAGTAGGTGAGCAAATAACCTCGCGCTCGGATCTCGAACTAGCCTCCGCCTAACACAAATGATGAATATCTCTAACTAATACTCTTTTCACGACTCAGATAACCGAAGGCTATTCTTTCTCTCTGTAACTCTTTGAAGTGGGTAAAAGACCATTTTACCCCTCCCTGGTCTCTATTACTCATGTTGACCAAAACCCCAAAGTCAACAGAAGGCAAACTCGAGTCAACAATCCATGTTTGACCTGACTCGCCGAGTGCACCCTTGTGACTCGTCGAGTCCCATCGTTTTCCACATAAGTCTCGCGAATGTTGACCTAGCTCTTCGAGTTGACTCCCAACCCGCCGAGTGATCGCATGATTCAGCTCGAGTGATTGCATGATTCAGCTCTACGGGACAAACCCTAATCAACTTGTCGAGTCGGCTCATTGACTCGGCGAGTTCATTCAGACCCAAAGCTCATTCAGACGATTTAAAACAGATCTATCACTCCAAACACTAGATTTGTCCTCTCAAGGCTCAATAGTCACGTAAAGCTTCAATCTTTACGTTCATGCATGATGTTATTGCTCCAAAATGCTATTACATGCCCTTTATCAATGATTAAGCCCAAAAACCCTCATGTGGATGAATAAAGCTGGGACACCTAGACTCTAAGGACCTCACAAGGTCCAGATCTGAGGTCTAGACTTCTTAATAACTCATGCTACTCAAAAACCCAAACAAAAGATGGCAAAAAGCCCTAAAACTCCATAGATATGAGATATATCCAAAATAAGAAGAAAGGTAAAGACTTCTTACCTTTCTCAGGAGCTCTGGACAGGAAATCATTGGATCCAACAGCCTTACCTCCAGCTCCCTGCTTGATAACCTCCTCCCCTTCCTCAAATGATGCACAAGAACCACAATATGAGCTTCTCTCTCACTCTCTAGATCCAATAGTAATTAGGGTTTGCTCTCAAGGGAAGGTAGCCGCAAATGAGGCTATAAGTGCCTTTAAATAGGTCCTAAACCCGGGAAATTAGGGTTTCTCTGCCCAACACCTACTCGGCGATTCCCTCCTCTGACTCGTCGAGTCCACTCATTAAATCCACGCGAGCAACTCGACTCGAATCGGCGAGTTGGACCCTCAACTCGTCGAGTCTCTCCTTCAACCTCAAGATTAACATACACAATAATTTTCCTGAAAAATCCGGATGTTACAATTCTCCCTCACTTGAATTAGATTTCACCCTCGAAATCGCTCCTCAACAACATATAGTTCTAATCCAATAACCGAAAAACACCATTGAAAGGATCTCATACCACACAACTATCTTCCTCTCTGGACACCTGAATCCAAATAGGAACTCCTCCCTGGAAAAAGGACTGACCCATCTGCCACTACGTTACCCCTTCTGACTCTCCAGAATCTGGAAACTCTATTGGCTTGTTACACAGCCAGACCGCCCTCTCAAGATGCTCCTCGAATAACAAACCCCGATAACTCACTGCCCCTCTGATTCTCTAGTTGGGACCGATAAAACAAGTCCATGCCCAAAACTGGCTACCGATCACTCATCCCAGACATGATAAGCAATCCAGATCATATACCAAGGAATGAAAGGATCACATCACACCAAGGACCCATCCATTGTACTACAATCAAAACCCATCTGAATAACGATTCCTCAACACCCTGACCTCAGACACAGAAAATGATCATGCTTGTTCAGAAGCATCCTCCGACATCTAACAAACATAAACCTCAGCTCCCTTCTCAAAACTGAGCACCGAGTCATCTCCCGACCCAGCAGTTGAACGTCCAAAGGTTACCCATTGCATGTCCCAAAACGTCTCACCGACTTCCTTTCATAACAACTATCTCGGTCCAGTGTGACACACACAACTCACGGAGTTCGCTTTATCCCAAGCAAATACTACAGTCCCAACTGAAATCGTCTCACCCTCGACCTCTGTCGTCTACTACTCATTAGTTCCATGCATCTTGCGGTCCTTCCCATACAACCGAACTGACCCACTCAGGTCTAAGGCATCATAAGACACACAATACCCCGAAAAATGAAACCCTTATCTGAGTCTGGAATCTCATTCGCCTACTCAATACACCACCAAAGCCAAACTCATACTCGAGAGTCTGGTCCGACACAGAATTGGAACCACTCGTCCCAATGGAGCACCCAACGCATGACCCATGACCTGTAACTCATGCGTACATCATTTCTCCAAGTCCTTTCGATTGCGATAACCACAACTTAACTCAGAATATAACGATTCCCGACACATATGGAGATCTCTGTCTCCTTCCCGGTCTGGCCACCGGGTTCCCGAAGACTCAATCCAATAAGGCTACTCAAGCCTAAGAACTCTCCTACGTCATGATCTAACTAACGAATAACACGGCTCCCCGTAGCACCACGACACTCTCTCACTGGCTAGTGAGTACTACGGTTCCCCGCAATATCACAACACCCTCTCGCTGACTAGTGAGTACTACGGCTCCCCGCAGTATCACAACACCCTCTCGCTGACTAGTGAGTACTACGGCTCCCTGCAGTATCACAACACCCTCTCGCTGACTAGTGAGTACTACGGCTCCCCGCAGTATCACAACACCCTCTCGCTCACTAGTGAGTACTACGGCTCCCCGCAGTATCACAACACCCTCTCGCTCACTAGTGAGTACTACGGCTCCCCGCAGTATCACAACACCCTTTCGCTGACTAGTGAGTACTACGGCTCCCCGCAGTATCACAATACCCTCTCGCTGACTAGTGAGTACTACGACTCCCCGCAGTATCACAACACCCCACAATCTCATTCTCAGGTCATTACTTCACTGCGTTCACTAACTTACGCTTCGCGGCCCAACATAGATAGGTACACACACCCACCCAGGCTAAGCATCACTACTCCTGACGACCACCGTCGGGACAAAGCACTTTTTCTCGCTACATTTCACATTCTCAGATAATCCCGCTTGATGTTAATTAGCTGAAACGGCTCCCGCTGGAACCGTAGACACCTGATATGCCACTCGCCATCTCATAAATCAAGTCTTAAAATAATCTGAAATTCAGGGCATTCTACTCGGATACCTTGGTACACCATCACAAATCTCACGATGTTTTGTCTCATACACCGATCTTCCACTAGCAGAGCTCTCAACTGCGAAATACTCCAACACACAACTTGAAACACGGAGGAATCGTCAATGTCAAGAACACGTTGACGACCATCCGAAAACCCATCCTCTATGGCTCAAACCCATGCGAGAATACTCATATCGTCTCTGAAGTTGACTGCCAACAACTGTTGCCCTTCTCAAAGTGCACATAACAACCCATACATCGAACTGGAAATTCTCCACCGTCGAAACTATCCTTACGAGCCAACCACCTCGAATTCGACCATTACAACCTCGAAGAGTTTCTCATCACCCTAAGGCGCCTGCCCAACGGCTACTCGTTGTGGAGACACTCCTCCTTCCCTGAGCACGTACAACATGCATTATCTCGCCCTGCACCTTGCCTTGATCACCAATAACCATGATCTTATGAATCTGCACCGCAGGTCTCCATATCCAGCTCTCTAACCGCACTAGAACAGTTATCTGATTCTCTCAGTAAATAATCCAGTTCTCCCCCACTCAGGGTTCGAACCATCACCATTTGGTATACCGCAGTCTACTCCACAGACTGGCTCGCCAGATGCACCAATTCCGTCTCATGGGATATACTACACTGCGCTCGATGATCTTCCGGATAATAACCACATAATCTCCAATTATCCCGAAATCCACCAATCTCATAAACCTCCTCACGTGACTGCCTCCAGCCATCTCGAATCTCAGACCAACACACCGCCGGATATCCCATCTGTCCCTAATTAGTCCCGTCTCTCAATCAGGAAATATTCCACTATCACACCTCTCGTCTCCAATCCTTCCTCCAACGCCCCATCGTGTGGATTATCATAGAAATAGGAGACTGCGCTCTCACAACCGATACACAACATAAGCAGCGAGGGCCACCGCCCCGGTATACTCCTCGAAATCTCCTGGAACTGCTGCTAAAAAATATGCCTTACCCAGGAAGGTACTTCCTTGTTCTCTTACATCTCAGTCTCCACTAATAACTCTCTCATGGAATGGGACATACTTCGCAGTAGACATGCTGCTCAAATACTCTGGTGAAAAGATCACAACCATATGCTACCCCACAGGGTTTACCTCAAACTCTGAAACCGGAAGTTCAATATCTCTTCTGCCCCTCACAGGAAACCGAAATAGCACAACTCTTGGTCACAGAAAGTGACATCTCCACTATCGGCCGATTGCTCAACTCATACCGGAATCCTTCATAAAGCCTCATCCCTGAGTCTTGTGACTCCAACTGGCGCTTCACCAGTAAAATCTCTCGAAACTAACTCAAGTTCCTTCTCAAGGTAGGTCCCACTGAAACTCGTTCAACATGGACCTCTGGCCCCACACTCTATCACATTTGATCTCAGTCTAACCCATTACAACAAAATAACTGGTAAACAAGAAGCACTAACCGCCACGAGTCATGGTACTCAAACCATGTGGCCACCTCTCGACCTGCTATGAATCATGGTACCCGAACCATGTTACCTCTTCTCAATCCGCTACGAATCATGGTACTCGAACCATGTTCTCTCTTCTCAATCCGCTACGAATCATGGTACTCGAACCATGTTCTCTCTTCTTAATCCGCTACTTAGAACTTCTGGAATTCTCCTTGTTTCGAGTATGGGTCCTCTGCTTTCAGTAGTACGGGCCCATACTACCTGCCACATCTACCCATACTTTCCACACAGATCGTCCCAGATTTCCTAAGTAGTTGTTCAACCTTCTCGATCACCAATCCCGATATGCAAGTTCACCCTCCAGCGAATACTCTCCTCCGTCAGCGTACTCATCTGACTAAGTTCACTCCCTAGGCGCTTCCTAGGTTCCCTCACTTCTCTACCATCAGCTGCTGAAGAACCCCTTATGATGCCAACCATCTACCTCCTGAATATCGTCATATTCACTTAGTAGCTGACTCCCATCATCAAGAGTTCCACAAAGCACGAAGCAAACAGTATTCGGGCATCGAATGATCTCTACCAACACGTACAACCACTCTAGGTTACAACTCCACTTGCTATGCTCATACTCAAAAGGATATCACCGAACTCAAGCAACTTTACCCCACGCGGGCATCTGACTACTCTCTTAGTAGACTCCTCAAATGCTCATCTAGGTATCTCTCCTAGATTACTCCTCCACTCCAATCCCTCTCTAAAAAGGATTCCTGCTGGATACTCTTACTCCGCACATACTCAAAAGCAAATCACAGATAGCACAATTCCTAGGCTAAGGCATCACAAATCAGGCCACTCTAGTCCTAAATTATGAAATATCTAGCCTATCTCTAGCATGCATAATATCTCATAAAATATCTCGTAAATATCTCATAACACAAAATAAGGGTATTTTGGGAAATCACCGTTCGGGCTCTGGCTGATTGTACACACTGCTCCTTTTCGTTTTCTCTTAGAACTCGTGCTCGTTTTAGAAAAATCGTTTCTTTTGAATTGTTTTCTCAAATCCTCAGTTTGAGTCCTGACATACCCGACGGTGCATCCGAATCCCTCAAACCAAGGCTTTGATACCAACTTGTAACACCGTAAATTTTCAAATAAAATTTTCATTTAAAATCGCATAATTCTCATAACGCATTTCATGAAAATCTCATTTTATTTAATTTATAAATCGCAACTCCAAAATTATTTGATTCAAATCCAGGATCCTCAAACATAACTCTTTCACTGGTGTGTACAATCAAGCCGGTGCCTTCCCGCGATCCTGAGAAAACCTGAAACACAGAACACATAACACGGTAAGCACGAAGCTTAGTGAGTTCTCCAAAATACCACACACAAAAATAATTAGCCACTCGAGGCTACAGCTCTGTAAGACCCTCCGGTCAATGTGTCTTAGTGGGACCCTCCAGACCCACGGCTCATTGGACCCTCTGGTCCGGTCTCTATGAGGACCCTCTGGTCTCACTGCTCGTTGGACCCTTCGGTCCGGTCTCAGTGAGGACCTTCCGGTCTTATGGCTCGTTGGACCCTCTGGTTCGGTCTGTAAAGCTCCGCATAGCATAAATCACAAAGACATAATGCACAGCATAAACATAAGGCAGGATAACATAATACTCAATGTAAGCACATAAGACCCTCCAGTCACACATAAGTACCACTCTAGGTAAAGTATAGTGAGAAGACTCACCTCGCAAGCAGGTGAGCAAATAACCTCGCGCTCGGATCTCGAAATAGCCTTCGCCTAACACAAAGGATGAATATCTCTAATTAATACTCTTTTCACGACTTAGATAACCGAAGGCTACTCTTTCTCTCTCTAACTCTTTGAAGTGTGTAAAAGACCATTTTACCCCTCCCTGGTCTCTATTACTCATGTTGACCAAAACCCCAAAGTCAACAGAAGTCAAACTCGAGTCAACAGTCCATGTTTGACCCAACTCGCCGAGTGCACCCTTGTGACTTGTCGAGTCCCATCGTTTTCCACATAAGTCTCGCGAAGGTTGACTCAGCCCGTCGAGTTGACTCCCAACTCGCCGAGTGATCGCATGATTCAGCTCTACGGGACAAACCCTAATCAACTCGTCGAGTTGGCTCATTGACTCGACGAGTTCATTCAGACCCAAAGCTCATTCAGACGATTTAAAACAGATCTATCACTCCAAACACTAGATTCGTCCTCTCAAGGCTCAATAGTCACGTAAAGCTTCAATCTTTACGTTCATGCATGATGTTATTGCTCCAAAATGCTATTACATGCCCTTCATGAATGATTAAGCCCAAAAACCCTCATGTTGATGAATAAAGCTGGGACACCTAGACTCTAAGGACCTCACAAGGTCCATATCTGAGGTCTAGACTTCTAAATAACTCATGCTACTCAAAAACCCAAACAAAAGATGGCAAAAAGCCCTAAAACTCCATAGATATGAGATCTATCCAAAATAAGAAGAAAGGTAAAGACTTCTTACCTTTCTCTGGAGCTCTGGATAGGAAATCATTGGATCTAACAGCCTCACCTCCAGCTCCCTGCTTGATAACCTCCTCCTCTTCCTCAAATGATGCGCAAGAACCACAATATGAGTTTCTCTCTCACTCTCTAGATCCAATAGCAATTAGGGTTTGCTCTTAGGGGAAGGTAGCCGCAAATGAGGCTATAAGTGCCTTTAAATAGGTCCCAAACCCGGGAAATTAGGGTTTCTCTGCCCATCACCTACTCGGCGAGTCCCTCCTATGACTCGTCGAGTCCACTCATTAAATCCACGCGAGCAACTCGACTAGACTCGGCGAGTTGGACCCTCAACTCGTCAAGTCTCTCCTTCAACCTCAAGATTAGCATACACAATAATATCCCTGAAAAATCCAGATGTTATATAACCCATGCATGAACGTAAAGTTTGTAACTTTACATGTTATATCGACCCTAGGAGGCCAGATCTACGTTTTGGATGCATTAAGCCCGACTAAAATCGACTGTATGGATTTAGACTTTGGGGAAGTAGACGAGTCATTCTTAGGACTCGTCGAGTTGGGTCATGGTTCCCCAACCTTTTCTGTTACTAAACAAACTTGTTGACTCTAGAAGATGACTCGACTAGTTGGACGTGTTTATGGACTTAAGGATCAATGAACTCGACGAGTCCAAGGATGAACTCCGCGAGTTGTGAGCAAAATGTCCCAACTTATATGAAGAGGAACTCGACGTGTTCAAGGATGACCTCGGTGAGTTATGAGTGAAATACCCCGAATCTGTATGAAGGAGAACTTGACGAGTCCAAGGAAGGACTCGACGAGTTCAAACGGAAAGTCTTGATTTTGTCATGAGGAGAAACTCCGCGAGTTAGAGGGTAACTCGACGAGTTAGATCGTGAGTTCGAGATTCACTAAATCATGGAACTCGACGAGTTGACAGACCAACTCGGCGAGTTGAGTCAACCAGAATGTTGACTTGGACCAGAAGGTTGACTTTGACCAGAGTGTTGACCTTTGACTTGACCATTGGCCAGAGTTGACCCTTAAAGGGGTTATAAGTTTGAAAGAGTAATTAAAAGAGATGTTATGTGTAGGAGTTTGAGGATAGTTGATCCCAGCACCGAGGACAGTTCAGCTACTTCATGACATTGAGGTGGGTTACCTTCCAGCAGAAGTGGGTCTAAGGCCACAATGTCAGCCCACTAGTAAGAGTTGTTTGTTAGATGATTGTCTTTGTGATAATTTTATGGCATGCTACTATCTGTTATTTTATGTGCTAGTATGGTATGATGTTAGGTGATAGTGGTAGTAGGGGGAATAGTCCCCGTATCAGTCGAAAGGACCAAAGGGGTAGGTCGGGCACCCCGGTATGCCTGACAGTATGATTATGTTATGTTGTTATGTGGTAGTAGCAGGGGGTGAAATAGTCCTCGTAACCGGTTGAGATAAACCGGAGGGGTAGGTCGGACACCCTGGTATGTATGATAGGGGTAGGTTAGACACCCTGGTATGCCTAGGAGGGGTAGGTTGAGCACCCCGGTATGCTCAGCAGGGTAGGTCGGGCACCCAGATATGCCTGGAGGTATGTTTATAGTATGGTATGTGGTATGATGGGGGGACTCACAAAGCTTTGTGCTTACGGTTTTTAGTTTTTATTTCAGGTCCTTCTTCTTCGAAGGGAAAAGAGCCGACACGGTAGCAGCGCATCACACACATGATTTTCCGCACATGAGATTCTTGGGATTTGTACTCTGACACTATTACTATTTGATGATATGGTTTTGAGACATGTGATCTATGGTTTTTATGAAATGAAATAACTTGATGATGTTTTTCTATAAATTGTTTTATGAATCGTTATATTAAAAATGAAATTTTTGGCCTTAAATTTTGGGATGTTACATATAGAGTATGATCTTACCTGATTGCTGAAGCGAAGCGCTGCCCAACTTTGCAGTCATCCACTTTAATAAGTGAGTGCATAGTTACTTTCAGCTTACACATAGATATAAAATATCTTGATGATTAAATGTTATGTGTGCCTATTGTTTGTATTATTTGATATCTGTGGTAAAAGAATTATATGATTTTTACTTGATTTAATCATATATGTATTTTCAGTTTAATCAAAAGCATGGCTTGTCTTAAAGGTATGGGATACAAACTAGCTTTAGGGACATACGTGCTTAACTAGTTAAGGACTTGTGTGTAATAGATGTGCTTTTAAGAAAGGCTTTCATCCCTTTTTTGTTCTCTAGCTAGAAAAAATGTGACATGCATGGTTCTCTCTCAATTTTGTTCATCTTTGGAAGATTAACTCTCTTGCTTTTTCTCTATTGAAGTTCATATTGGTTATGAACTTCAAGCTTAAGAGATTAAGAGTTTTCTTACAAAACTAGGATCTTAAATCAAGTTGACAACTTGTTGGTGTCTCTAAAGTTCATCATTCTTCATCAACTTCCAAGTCTCCCACGAGGATCCCAAGAACTACAAAGGTTGCAATTTCTTCATTCTTTCTTTGGTTGGTGTTTAATCTTTCTACAACTTACAAGATGATCCTTGGTAGGTTTAACTTGTTTATGTTATTCTAAATGTATAAGTCTTCCGTTGCCTAAATCTTATGTTTATTAAACTAATTTTTGAATAAGAACCCAACAATTGGTATCAACACCCATCTTGCAAGTTCGGTTAGATTTTTTAATTTTTGGAAATCTTAGTTTTTGGAGAACATGGATAACTTGGTTTTGTATAAAAACAAGTTCATACTTATTTTCTATGACAACTTTATCATTGTTATTTTATGAGACAAATGTTTTCATGCATCTTTTGTCATTTAAAGTTGTCTTAGAAAAACAAATGTCGTTTAATGTGTATGTTGATATGTGACATCCCCAAAATCACGGCCAGAAAAGACCGGTTTCATTTATGCTTTTTAAATAAAATCAGAGTAATCCTTTGATTAAAAGAGTTGCGGAATTTGTCCCCAAAACAAAATATGATAAGATAAAATTTATCAAAGCATTTCATAAAGAAATGTATTTTCATTATTTAACAAAACCTCGGGATGTCATGTTCCGATACAGATCAAAAGCATAAACAGAACAAAGTAGACCTTACAACAGTTATTTATAACAACTGGTCTATAATCCAAAATCTCTCGTTATGCCAGCCAACTTATGCTCTCGTGCCATAACCTGTAATACAAAGAAAACTGAGTGGGTCAGGCTTGGGAGCCTGGTGATCATATAGGGTTTTCATCCCACAATGTTATATCATATATATATATATATATATATATATATATATATATATATATATATATATATATATTAGAACTCACAAACTTATATAATTTCACCATATAAAAGCAACTCTTATCCCACCCCATCAATCCTCACAACGATACGATCTAAACTCTCGTATCTAGAACTTTCCTCTTTACCTGATCCCTACTCACGGATCTAAAACTAACCTCTTCACCTGATCCATACTCATGGATCTAAAACTAATCTCCTGATCTGATCCATACTCCCGGATCAATAATTGTGCCCAATCCATACTCCCGGAAAAGGGAAAATTAACTATACCTAAATCCTGATCTGATCCATACTCCCGGATCTAAAACTATGCCCAATGCATACTCCCGGACTAGGGACATATAACTATGTATTAATCCATACTCCCGGATTAATAACAAGTTTATCTCGTTTATTGACAATATTGGTTCCGAGACTCCTCTAGCAATACATATCAATGGGTTTTAGAGTACACCGGTGAACATCAAGTCCACAACACCTACAAGTTGCGAGCCTGCTAGTGTTCCACTGACTGTCTAGAATAGTCTGTGGTTGTCATCCCTACTCTGCTGAATGACGGGGGCCATCGTTTGGGTAAAGGTTTCACTCATTTCCACCTGTCACCCTCATCTCAAGATCTATATCACCTCTTATCTCATTATCCAACTCATCTTTTATCACACACCAACTATCTCATCTACCTATGTTCTACCCAACATATTTGTAGATATATACAGTTTAACTCATTTAAAAACTATATAAAACATCCATTCCACACTCATCTCAAATAAACAAAAATATATAAACACATAGCACGTATTTCATAACAAATACTTCATATTTATGTGTTAGAAGAAAGTAACTACACACTCACTTGATAAGACGATGATCGGACAGCACCTCGTCTATTAAAATAATCTTTTCCGATAAAACCAGGACGTTTTCTCCAAAATCGGGCTTCACGCGGGCAAAGTTTCGGCTCAGAAACTTTACTTCTCGGGGTCCTCGGGGCTTCGGGACTTGCTTCGGGTCTCGGGAATGATACCGGGGCTTCGGGGTATAAGTTGCACGTAAAACGAGGTGATAAGAAGTGAGAGAGAAATAAATGAGCACTAAAACTCGGCAGCCCACGACTTCTATTTGTAGGTTGCTGAACCCTGATTTACGTTGGGCGTAACTCCTAATTACACTGGGCGTAATGCCTCTACAAGCAGTACGCTGGGCGTACTTTGGTTACGCTAGGCGTACTCTTCGGATAAGCTTTGGTATGCGTGCTTCGAACTTCAAAAATTCATAACTTTCACATACGAGCTCCGTTTTCGATGTTATTTATATCCACGCGTAGGTGAGACTATGCTCTACAGCTTTCATTTAGACTCAGTCGGCTAATTTTGACTTTATTTTTATTATATTATTTTTAGTAGGCCGGGACAGGAAAACTCCGTTATAAAATCATAACTTCCTTATCCGACGTCCGTTTTCGTCTGTATTTTTACCGTTGGACTACTAACGACGAGATCTTCGATTCTCGTTTAGATTGTTTTGGCCAAATATCACTCGATCTCAATTTCGAGATTTGGGCTGTATACCGCTAAGTCGAAACTTCGAAAAATCATAACTTCCTCATACGAAGTCAGATTTAGACGTTCTTTTAATGCATGCTCTCGGTTTAACGTATTCCAAGACTTTCGTTTAGATCACTAAGGCTAGATATCGCTCTATATTAAATTCGTATTTTACGTCATACAGTATCGTGCCGGTTCTGTCGCGAAACTTCGACAGGTCATAACTTCTTCGTTATAACTCGGATTTCGGCGTTCTTTATATGTACGGAATTCTTGTAACATATACTAAAACTTAGTTAAGATTACTCCTTCTAAATAATCTTCCATCAAAAAGTCATTTTTGATGCTTATCGTCTCTAAATTAACTAGCCCGGATCTACGAGCGTTACAATTATCTCCCCCTTAGGATGATTACGTCCCAAAATCATCAACGAAAATAGGACTTGTATAATGATTCCGTACGTTATCTTTCCATCCTAAGTAATAACCGTAACTTTTATGTTTCCTCGAAAGAGTATCTAACTCTAGGGCTTCTTGACTGCAGACGATGCTCAATCTTGCATCTGCTTTTCGTACTATGTTAGACTTTCAATCATAACCTTCAAGTTACACAATAAGTCCTTATTGTGGACTCCTTCTTCTTCTTAGGATAAATACTTTCCTTTATTTATTATAACAGACCGATGGGTCATGCTCTAATGATCTCTCATCGTATGATGCAACGCTTAGACTCAAGTCTCTTAGAGTCAAATTCCAAAATGGAATATACCTTCCTTCATATTCTAATGCGATATAACCACATTTTAACATGTAGCATTTCTAGCTACTAACTTCTTTAACAACGAGCGCGATACAATTGGTCGCATTGATTTCACCCTTCTGATTTAAGTCAGATGTTACATCAAACTTGGTTCTCTGAACCACGTAACAAACTCATCGTAGTCAGACTCAATTTGATATGACCACTAGGGTCGGAATAACAATCATCTCATTAGTCATTACCGAAACAATGGAAACGACATATTTGAATAAAACGAGACCAAACACTAGCTTCTTGGTAACCTTATGACTTTCCCTGATCCAAGCGTGACTCCTGTGCTTCTAGTAGTATAGATCTCTACTACTATTCACACCTACTCATACTCGTCCCAAGTATTGTCTCGCAGTCTCCAAGTCCTAAAATCACAAAACACATACGAATATGTCCAATTAATCATAAAATTTTCCTAGACTCTACTAGGAATTCTTCCATGCGTATCTTCAATCATCAATTCTACTTCAACTCGGTTGGTGATGGAAATTCCAGACGATGGGACAACTTCAAGAATTACACCAATCGTTCCATCATCCTGCCAATCGAAGGTGTACTTCGGACGTACCGTACTCCTCTAAACGTTCCATTATTTTATCAGACATATTCTAAAGGCAAGATACCACTCTTATGATATCTTCCGATAGGTGTCATTCACTATCATAAGCCTTTCATTTCCTCCATTTACTCAATTCTCTACGAGTCTTGACCATAACGTTTTGTACACCCAAGCATACGTTCGGTGTACCGGGCGAGAATTTAAGATAGGAAGGCTTTATTTACGATAGACGTATAAATCTCCTTATCACTCCGAAACGTTTACATGCTAGTTCTAATATCGTAGTCATACGCTTAGAATCCTAAACACGTAAGGTTTCCAGATCCGGTCGGCAACAGACCATAGATCCGAACAACTAATATCATATATGGCAAACATATAACATTTAGCACATAAAAGCATTTTAGGCAACTTTCCTAAAATATACTAGTGCTCGTGTCTATTCAGGTGGATTACCTAAATTTATTAGACACACTCCTCACAATCATTGCTTAGCATTCTAAGTTTAAGTCTAGAAATCCTACAAATTCCTACTTCGCTTAAACTAATGCTCTGATACCAACTGTGACATCCCCAAAATCACGGCTAGAAAAGACCGATTTCATTTATGCTTTTTAAATAAAATCAGTGTAATCCTTTGATTAAAAGAGTTGCGGAATTTGTCCCCAAAACAAAATATGATAAGATAAAATTTATCAAAGCATTTCATAAAGAAATGTATTTTCATTATTTAACAAAACCTCGGGATGTCATGTTCCGATACAGATCAAAAGCATAAACAAAACAAAGTAGACCTTACAACAGTTATTTATAACTACTGGTCTATAATCCAAAATCTCTCGTTATGCCAGCCAACTTATGCTCTCGTGCCATAACCTGTAATACAAAGAAAACTGAGTGGGTCAGGCTTGGGAGCCTGGTGATCATATAGGGTTTTCATCCCACAATGTTATATCATATATATATATATATATATATATATATATATATATATATATATATATATATATATATATATATATATATATATATATATATATATATATATATATATATATTAGAACTCACAAACTTATATAATTTCACCATATAAAAGCAACTCTTATCCCACCCCATCAATCCTCACAACGATACGATCTAAACTCTCGTATCTAGAACTTTCCTCTTTACCTGATCCCTACTCACGGATCTAAAACTAACCTCTTCACCTGATCCATACTCACGGATCTAAAACTAATCTCCTGATCTGATCCATACTCCCGGATCAATAACTTTGCCCAATCCATACTCCCAGAAAAGGGAAAATTAACTATACCTAAATCCTGATCTGATCCATACTCCCGGATCTAAAACTGTGCCCAATGCATACTCCCGGACTAGGGACATATAACTATGTATTAATCCATACTCCCAGATTAATAACAAGTTTATCTCGTTTATTGACAGTATTGGTTCCGAGACTCCTCTAGCAATACATATCAATGGGTTTTAGAGTACATCGGTGAACATCAAGTCCACAACACCTACAAGTTGCGAGCCTGCTAGTGTTCTACTGACTGTCTAGAATAGTCCGTAGTTGTCATCCCTACTCTGCTGAATGACGGGTGCCATCGTTTGGGTAAAGGTTTCACTCATTTTCCACCTGTCACCCTCATCTCAAGATCTATATCACCTCTTATCTCATTATCCAACTCATCTTTTATCACACACCAACTATCTCATCAACCCATGTTCTATCCAACATATTTGTAGATATATACAGTTTAACTCATTTAAAAACTATATAAAACATCCATTCCACACTCATCTCAAATAAACAAATATATATAAACACATAGCACGTATTTCATAACAAATACTTCATATTTATATGTTAGAAGAAAGTAACTACACACTCACTTGATAAGACGATGATCAGACAGCACCTCGTCTATTAAAATAATTTTTTCCGATAAAACCGGGACGTTTTCTCCAAAATCGGGCTTCACACGGGCTGAGTTTCGGATCGGAAAGCTTACTTCTCAAGATCCTCGGGGCTTCAGGACTTGCTTCGGGTCTCGGGAATGATACCGGGGCTGCGAGGTATAAGTTGCACGCAAAACGAGGTGATAAGAAGTGAGAGAGAAAGAAATGAGCACTAAAACTCGGCAGCCCACGACTTCTATTTATAGGGTGTTGAACCCTGATTTACGCTGGGCGTAACTCCTAATTACGTTGGGCGTAATGCCTCTACAAGCAGTACGCTGGGCGTACTTTGGTTACGCTGGGCGTACTCTTCGGATAAGCTTTAGTATGCGTGCCTCGAACTTCAAAAATTCATAACTTTCACATACGAGCTCCGTTTTCGACGTTATTTATATCCACGCGTAGGTGAGACTATGCTCTACAGCTTTCATTTAGACTCAATCGGCTAATTTTGACTTTATTTTTATTATATTATTTTTAGTAGGCCGGGACAGGAAAACTCCGTTATAAAATCATAACTTCTTCATCCGACGTCCGTTTTCGTCTGTATTTTTACCGTTGGACTACTAACGATGAGATCTTCGATTCTCGTTTAGATTGTTTTGGCCAAATATCACTCGATCTCAATTTCGAGATTTGGGCTGTATACCGCTAAGTCGAAACTTCGAAAAATCATAACTTCCTCATACGAAGTCAGATTTAGACGTTCTTTTTATGCACGCTCTCGGTTTAACGTATTCCAAGACTTTAGTTTAGATCACTAAGGCTAGATATCGCTTTATCTTAAATTCGTATTTTACGTCATACAGTATCGTGCCGGTTCTGTCGCGAAACTTCGACAGGTCATAACTTCTTCGTTATAACTCGGATTTCGGCGTTCTTTATATGTACGGAATTCTTGTAACATATACTACAACTTAGTTAAGATTACTCCTTCTAAATAATCTTCCATCAAAAAGTCATTTTTGATGCTTATCGTCTCTAAATTGACTAGCCCGGATCTACGGGCGTTACATGATATGTATGATATGCATAAACTAACCAATGACCATTGTGTTTGTTGTGTTGTTGTGTTGGTTGTTTTATAAAAATGGTTGTAATAATTTATTTATTCAGATGGTATGTAATAAATTAAATAGATTAGTTTTCTTGGTTTTACTTTTGTAAATAATAGATTAGTTGTTAGAAATAATTTATTTGTGCAAAAATGTAACAAAAAATGAAGTTGGAGCCATTTTTAAAGACCAAAGAGATATTTTCAAGTTTAAGCACATGCTGAAAGTTAGTGACAGTTTCTAAAAAGTGTCACTAATGTTGTTACAGAGGGATGTTGGACTTTTAGTGACAGTTGCTAAAATATTGCTTTCAAGAAGCCTTTACAATATTTTGCAAGCAAATGGTGTTTACTCAAGTGGGAGCTTCTACAACAACATTAGAAGAAAATTTTTGGTCCCTTACAGTCTCCCTTTAGGAATGGACATGACATTTTTTGTGTTGGCTCACAAAAAATGTCATTAGTTGGTTATCTTTATGCACATATAATTTTATGCATGTTTGTTGTTTATTTTATGCAATTATTATGTGTGGTTGATAAATTAGTTTTTTACATGCTAAAATAATTTTAGACAAAATAATCATCACATGGAGTTTGATTTTCAAAATTTATAATGTAGACATAAGATGTAACAAGTTAGTTTTAAAGTAAAATCCGGTTTTATAAAAATGTTAATAACATCAAATTTTGAAATACTCAAATATAAGTTTTAAAATGGTGGTTTTTATAACTTATACAAACTCAAAATATATAAGTAATAAAGTAAAGTTTTATTAAAGATATAAATAGTTCAAATGCACTCAAACTTAATACCGGTTATTAAAATTAAATCGCGTTAAAATTATATAAAAACTAGCTTTTTATATAGAACCTTTAAAAGAGATTTTGTTTTTTGAAAATTGGTACCATGGTTTATTATATGCATGTCATAACCATGATATCATATTTTTTTAAAACTAGAATTATAAATCATATAAAAGACCCTTTTACAAACCTCAAATCTATGCAATCAATTTTGAAGAACACTCACACATCTCTTGTATGCACTAGTGGGATAAAGGATACCTAACCGCTTAGTGTTATCTTTTGATGGTCGGGTGTCTTCGCGATTTCTATAACCAAGTTATAGGCTGATTACACAAGTTTTTCAAATTGGATGATTTGATCGGAAATCTTTTGTGATAAAGGATACCTAATCAAGAGATTTCTGAGGCATATATGGGATCAAACATGTCTAATTAAATTTGTTATTAGTGGTCCCATAAATCTAGGAGTTATATAGTAAGATATACTTGATAATCGATGTCTACCGGGTTGAATTCAAGTGGATAGGATAAAGGATACCTAACTATTTATTTGTTTTGCAACTTGGATCCTAGACTTTGATAATTAATGTTTTTGGAAACTAAAAGGCTATTAATTATTAAAGAGTTTAGATATTGAAAATACTAAATGAATTTTGTTAGAACTTTGTAGTTAAATAATCCATTCTCATTACCATGAAATTGTCATTTTCTTTAATGACTTAATGAATCAATAACATCCACTAGATACAACTTCAATGAATGGGTTCCTGTCTTAAGAGACAATCTTGTGAGAAATATGAAATTGTATACACTTAAAGGTCCAAGTCCTAAACTATTTTCTTTGAGCAATAAGCTTGAACATGATACCTAGTAAAGGCATCACTGTGATGCTAAAGATGTTTATAACATCAAACTAGGAATAGTTCAAGGCCCAAAAGAGTCACATTGTGTGATTTATGAGGCCTATGTTTTATAGACTGAACATATTTAAGCCCAAGAAATCCAATAAGGCCCACATAGATGGCTCTTGTTTCTACTGTGGAGAAACTGGACATTAGAAGAGGAACCGCTCCTTTTATCTGGAAGAAATTCTGGAAGAGACTAGCACTTCAGGTATCTAATAGATAGAACTAATACTTTTCATATAACACTTAGGTACTTGATACTTAAATGTTAATTTAATATTTGTAAATGGCTTGCAAATATTACAAAAGAGTAACCAGCTGAGCACAATCAAGTTGGAACTAGCCTCTCGGAGTCTAGTTTATTATGCTTGGAACATAATGTACTTATAATATGAAACAATGTTTGTTTTGGAACAATGCATGTTTTAATTTAGCTTTCCTAAATATATGTCTAAATTTAATTTATGAATTATTGATTATTTACTTAAATCGTTTTTCATAACGATCACCTTCATATTCGGAAATGATTAAAATTCTTTTTATGAGACTAGATATCTTAATAAGAATTATAAAGTAAATATCAATGTTTTATAAATAACAAGTTCTATATACAAAATAATTTTGACTTAAACTTGTTTTAAATCAAACTCATCTTTGACATTGTTATCTTTATTATATAAATGACATTCACATATTCCAACTTCAAGAATGGGATCCTTGAAGGAAAATAATATAGTTTATTTGACATATGTAAATCTTATTTATATATAAAATATTCCTAATGATATTTTCACTAAGTAGTAGAGAAAATAATAATTAAGGAACTATACACTATGGTGTATGACTTCCTTTCTAATGAATGTCTAAGATTTATCATAAGATACCAAATCAACTTTATTAACAACTATAGTAGTTATAAATTATATTTTACATGTTAAAACATAATTGTGAAATCTTTGTTGAAGGTTTCAAATATAAAGTTGAGATACAAACTGGAAAGAACTATCTAAGGCCTCAATGATAATAAATGATGAATTAAATCTTACATGGTATGATTTTCTTTCTAATCGGTAGAAATGTCATCCTTTTATTTCTTTGGGATAACACCTAGAACACTATCAATTGTAACTTGAGTACAAACACCAACTAACTAGTAGATATAACATTTTCTTCATAAGATTTTGTATGGAAGGGCTCCATCCCTATCTTATTAAATGTTTTATGGATTTAAAGCCTATGTTGGACTAAAGCTTTTAAACCAAAAATCTAGTAAATACATATTTGTATATAATACTCTAAATATGGCTTAGATTATTATAAGTAAACCCACCAAGAATACGTTTTTCTTATTCCTATGATAGTTAAGTAGTAGAAATCAAGCTTCTAATGAAAAAGCAAGTGGGAGGTACAAAGTAGCTCAAGAACCATTACTTGATGTAGTAATAGTTGGTACTAGTTTTAACAAGGGATTGTTAAACTTTAATAATAGTTATTCACAAACACAAATTGTTTGCTTTAGTGGTAGAAATCATATATGACTTTGTGGAATCTCTAACTGATGAGCTTTTCTTGATGGTTTCTAGCAAATCCATCAAATACCAAGATGCTATGTCAGATTTTAAATTTGATTAATGACTTAGAGTCATGAACATGAGATGTAATTCATGTATGATAATCAAGTATGGTGTTGATTGATCTTTCTCTTTATAGCAAGGCTAGAAGTAGAAAGTGATTATTCTAGAAAGAATACACTACATAGATAATGATACACATTTAAAGCAAGACTTGTTATAAAAGGATTTTCTCATAGTCATGTGATTGACTACTGTATTTATAATACTCATGGAATTGACTGTGATCAAACGTTTTTTTCACAAGTAGCTATGATTAGATCAACAAGGAAACTGTTTACTACAAATTCATATTCTCAATATGAGATATAGAAAATATATTTTAAAAAGACCTCTTTTCTTAATAGACATCTAGTAGAAGATATCTATATAGATTAGCCTAGAGGTTTTCTTAATCCATGTTATCATAACAAAATGTGTAGAGCTTGAGATCCACTTGTGGATATAAAGCAAACATCTCAATGTTGCAATCATAATTTTTATGTAAAACCCTAAGGTATGCTTTTATATCAAAATGAATATAACATGTGTGTTTACTAAGAACTAGTGGGAGCATAGTGACATTCCTAATCTTGTATGAAAGACTTAGGAATATAACATGTGTGTTTACTAAGATCTAGTGGGATCATGAGAAATTACATTCTGACCATGACAGACCCTTTCACTTTGACTCAGAATATGTTTCTAAAATGAAAGACTTAGGAAGGACAAGATACATTCTTGGAATGTAAAATCTATAGGGATAGATAAAATGAATGTTAAAAATTTTATATACTTATGCATATATTGAGAACATCTTGAAAGAGATCAAGATTGAAGATTCCTTTAAAGGAATCTTTACATTGCTACATTGAACTGAATTTGATCCAGCCTCAAAAGGTGTTGGATTGGTTGTCTAAGCCCATAAATATAATTGGTATAAACTTGAATTGATAGTAGCATAGTCCTTTTGGGATGCCCTCAAACCTAGCAATTGAAAAGGATAACTTTTAAAGAGAGAGAGACTGATTTATTAATTTATTATATGGTTAATAAATTACTGGAAATCAAGATAAATGATTTGTTAATATATTATGAGAATAATATATTAATTAGAAATAGTATTATTTAATTAAGAATTAATCAGAAATTAATTGGAATTAATTTTTGTATTAATTTGATTAATTAAAAGTATAGGGGTTAAAGTGTAATTGTTCAATAGTTGAGCAAGAGGCATTCTAGAACCTTCCTATTATCTTGGATGGTTTTAGGAGGATCTAGAAGATCTAGAATTATCATTGGAGGATAATTAGGAATCTGGATAATTACCAAAAGGAAATAATATTATTTTATTCCTATTAAGATTATCTAGGGTTTCCTTGTTGCACTATATAAACACCCTTATACCTTGAAAATTTCGGCCACTCTACGATTAGAAGTGAAATCTAAAATTTCCACCTCTCTCCCTCTCTCTCTCTCTCTCTCTCTCTCTCTCTCTTCACGCTCCTTGGTTGCTAGGGTTTGGGTGTGAACCATTAGAGGCACGACACTTGTGGTGCTTGCTTCCAAGAGTTTTTCAAGAAAGTTTTGATTAGTTGTTTACTACAATAACTAAAAGGTAAGTAAAGCCTACTTTTGTTTTGTTATATTCGAAATTACCTAGGGTTTAGAGATTTTGTTGTTCAATAGAATATTACTTCCATAGTGTTATGACATAGATCCTTAGGTTACATGTACCCTTAAGTGTTAAGGATTTATCCGCGTTAGTGCATGTAAAACCCATCAATGGTATCAGAGCGTAGGTTGTCTAACAATTGAATGTATACTGCTTGGACATGAACAAAAATCGATTTTTCTGAATAAACTGATCTCACGACGTGAGCACTGATAAAATCTGAAATCTGTTTGCTGACAGACTGAACTCACTACATGATTTTTAATGCTCATGACATGGGCACAATGTAATTCAAATTTTTATTTTTTGTTATACTGCTCTCACGAGGTGAGACTTAATGCCCACGATATAAGCACCGTAATTCTAAAATTTTGGATTTTCTTGCCTAATTTGATTTATATGGTTGTTATTTGGTAATTATCTTTTATAAAATCTACCATAATCTGATTTTTGGTCATATTAGATAAATAAATAAAATCCTAAATATTAGGAGATAATTATAGATTAGATAATCATAAATTTGTATGATTAAAATTATCATTATGGATCTTATTATTAATTTAATTAAATGATTAATTTAAAGATAATTAATAAATCCATAAAATGGTTTAAATTTAATTAAATTAAAAGTTTAATTTATATTAAATGTATAAGAATAGTTAGTAAAATCGCTAGTACGTCTCATTCACGAAACCATGCTATAAAGAGGGTATAAGGAAACGGCCTATAAAATGGCCGTTGAATGGGTGTCCACTCTCACCCACCGCTCTCCTGTGTGGTGGAGGGTCGTTAGCCGAACGGATTTGATAGGACATAATCTCATTAATAAGTATAATGACATAAAGTAACTAAACAATTTCTAAAATCTTACTCTTAGTTACTTTAGGTGAGACTTAATGCCCACGACATAAGCACTGTAATTCTAAATTTTTGGATTTTCTTGCCTAATTTGATTTATATGGTTGTTATTTGGTAATTTATCTTTTATAAAATCTGCCATAATCTGATTTTTGGTCATATTAGATAATTAAATAAAACCCTAAATATTAGGAGATAATTATAGATTAGATATGATGAGTTTTATGCATAAGAACAATCCTATGTGTTCATACAAACCCTAATGCTTGGATCTAGGTTTCTCTATTGTACATTCTTTGAATCCAAGACTTGCAAACCCTAATCTAGCATACATAATATCCAAATAACAAATAACATAAGATCTAGATGTTTACCTCTTCAATAGTAGCTTGAATCTTCTTTTCTTGAGCTTAGAATCACAATTGTAATTCCTCTAATGGATCACAAACACCACACAAGCAAGAAGGCAATTATGAGAGAGGAGAGATGATGCTAAAATCGGCCCTAGGGTTTCTCTTCGGAACAAGTGGCCGAAAATTGAAGCCTTTGGGTCTTATTTATACTGTAGGGTGCTAGGGTTTCAGTCTAAACCCTAATGGATAGCTTAGCCACCAAGCAGCCCAAGGAACCTTCTGGAATGAGGCCTTGGATGAAAATATGATGATCCTTCATCATAATTTCGTTCCCCCTTAGTCCATTAGGTTTCCCAGCCCAAAACTCAACTATCACACATTTGACAGTTTATGCCCCTTTATTTAATTAATCTCTTTTAGTCACCAAATTAATTCCTAATTAATTTATGACTAATACTAATTAAATAAATATGATTTCTCCTTTAATATATTATTCTTATAATATATTAATAAACCATAATATCCTCTCTCTCATATCAAATTACCTTGTCAAGTTGCTTTGGTGAAGGCAACCCAAAAGGACCATGCACAACCGGGTCAAGTACATACCAAATATAGTTACGGGCTTAGACACTAATCCAACAGTCTCCCACTTGGATAAGTCTAGTAACTATATCTCACATACGACTTCAGGATCCGGCTAGCAATCGTAGCTCTTATACGCTTCTGTCAACTCTGATCAAAATCCTGTCCTTCAGATAAGGGATCGTATAATCCTCTATTCTAGATATCATGCTGAAAATACTTATTGTCCAACATTTTGTTTCTCGATCTCTGATTCGTTCGACATAGAATTCAGTTGAGCACATCAACCTCATCCTGACCGGGCCCGACACATAAGTCAAACCAAATCATCGAGTGGCCAAGATATCGCTTTTATACTCTTAGAATAAAAGGAACAGATAAACTTCGACTTATATGCTTTTATTATCTACTAGCTAAGTTACACACAATAATACGTTTTATAACATCAAGTTACTGATGTGTTTTCGTATTATCAATATATAATCAACTAGCAAACAATAACCATATCTCTAGGTCTTAAGATTATATGATATTATCATCTTGCGATCACTTATGATAACATTCAAGAAGTGATACTAGAAAGTGCGGGTTTATTCCAATGCTCAAAACATATTTCATAAGCACTCATAAACTTCGTAGCAAACCTTTACTATGTCTAAAACCTTTCAGACAATCTACAAACAAATTTATGACAATCTTCTTTCATATCTACTTCCAACATATGAGCAATTGTGGACTGTTCGAACAATCTTATTATCCAGGAAGTCAAAACATGCAAAATTTGGAAATAACAGATAAATTATCAACACAAGATAGTAACTTTCTTATAAATAACACACCTTTATTTAATCATCAAAATGTTGAATACAAAATTATCCATTACAAATTTCCTACCTATCTAATCTAAACTAATATCGTCCTTTAGCCCAACGCTCCTAGCGTGCTTCAAATGCTTTACCCTAATCAGTCCCTTCGTAAGGGGATCTGCTGGGTTATCTTCTGACGATACCCTCTTCACAACGAGGAGTCCCTCTTCTACCCGATGTCTAATAAAATGATATTTCTTGTCGATATGTCGAGATCTGCCATGATCCCTTGGTTCCTTGGTCAAGGCAACCGCTCCTTCATTATCACAGAAAATTTCCATGGGCTCCTTTATGGATGGCACAACTCCAAGGTCTCCTATGAAGTTCTTCAACCATATAGCCTCCTTTGATGCTTCGCTTGCCGCAATGTACTCTGATTCGCACGTTGAATCAACTACGGTCTCTTGCTTGGAACTTTTCCAAGTCACTGCTCCTCCATTCAAGGTAAAGACCCAGCCTGACTGCGATCGGTAATTATCCCGATCCGTCTGAAAACTAGCGCCACTGTACCCTCGCACCCTTAAGTCATCACTCCCACCGAGGACTAGAAACAATTCCTTGGTCCTTCGTAGGTACTTAAGAATATTCTTGACATCAATCCAATGCGCCCTACCAGGGTTCCCTTGATATCTGCTAACCATGCTCAAAGTGAAGGCCACATCAGGGCGAGTATAGGTCATAGCGTACATAATCGAGCCAACTGCGGAAACGTAAGGTACTCGGCTCATATCAGCTATATCTGCCTCTGTACTCGGGCTCTGAGTCTTACTCAGTTTGGTATTGCATTGAATTGGCAACTCCCCTTTCTTGGAATTTTCCATACTAAAACGTTTTAGTACCTTTTCCAAATATGTAACCTGACTGAGTCCTATCAGTCTCTTACTTCTGTCTCTCACTATCCTTATTCCCAGAATATATGACGCCTCTCCGAGGTCCTTCATAACGAAACACTTCCCAAGCCAGGACTTGACCTCCTGTAAGGTTGGAATGTCGTTTCCTATGAGCAGTATGTCATCGACATACAATACGAGGAAGCTCGCTATACTCCCACTGGCCTTGACATACACACATGACTCATCTTCGCTTCGCAGAAATCCAAACTCTTTGACCTTCTCGTCAAAACAAAGATTCCATCTGCGAGATGCTTGCTTTAATCCATAAATGGATTTTTCAAGCTTGCACACCCTATTGGGATGCTTCGTATTGACAAAACCCTCTGGCTGATTCATTTAACCATCCCCAGCCAACTTCCCATTTAGGAAAGCGGTTTTTACGTCCATCTGCCAAATTTCATAATCATGAAATGCAGCTATTGCGAGCATTACCCTAATAGACTTTATTTTAGCAACTGGTGAGAAGGTCTCATCATAGTCAACTCCAGGAGTTTGAGTAAAGCCCTTCGCGACCAATCGCGGTTTATAAGTGTGCACTTTCCCATCCATGTCTGTCTTCTTCTTGAAGATCCACTTGCACCCGACTATCTTACGACCTGGTACATTATCAACCAAATTCCAAACTTGGTTGTCATACATGGACTGAATCTCGCTGTCCATTGCCTCTTTCCATTTAGCAGACTCTAGGCCTGCCATGGCTTCCTTATAGCTATTAGGTTCGTCCAGATTCATTAGTGTAGTATCACTAATAAACGTATCCCCGTCACTAGTAATATGGAAACCATAAAACTGGGGTGGAACACTAACTCTATTCGAACGTCTAAGAGGTAAGAACTGGTCAATTGGTTCAACAGGAGTTTCCTCCTCAGGTTGCATGCCAGTGTCAGAGGTTCCTTCATCTCCTGACTCTTGAAGCTCTTCAAGGTCAATCTGACTCCCACTGTCTCCTTGACTTATGAGTTCTCTTTTTCTGAAAACCACTCTCCTAGCAACAAAGACAACATTGTCACTTGGTCTATAGAAGAGATAGCCAAAAGACTTCTGTGGATAGCCGATGAAATAACACTTCTCACTACGAGGTTCTAGCTTGTCGTGAGTCTCTCGTCTTACGAAAGCTTCACAACCCCAAACCTTGATATGTGCTAACGAGGGAGCTTTCCCTATCCACATCTCGTGAGGTGTTTTGGCAACCTTCTTGGTGGGAACTAAGTTAAGGATATGGGCGGCAGTCTCTAAGGCATACCCCCAGAATGAGATTGGTAACGAAGCACGACTCATCATAGAACTAACAAGGTTCGATTACGTCTCTCAGCCACACCATTCAATTGTGTCGTTCTAGGAGGTGTCAATTGCGAAACTATTCCGCATTCTTTTAGATAGTCGTGAAACTCAAGACTTAGGTACTCTCCTCCTCGATCAGATCGAAGTATCTTGATTTTCCTGCCCAACTGATTCTCCACTTCATTCTTGAACTCTTTGAACTTTTCAAAGGTTTCTGACTTCTGCTTGATTAAGTAGATATATCCATATCTGCTATAATCATCTGTAAAAGTCACGTAGAAGCGACAAGCGTCCCTTGTGGTGGATCTAAAGGGTCCACATACATCTATATGTATGAGATCCAATACACCCTCACTCCTTTCACATGAGCCAGTAAAGGGTGACTTGGTCATCTTCCCAAGTAAACAAGACTCACACACGTCATCGTCCCTAAGGTCGAATGACTCCAAGACTCCATCCTTTTGGAGTTGGGCTATGCGTTTCTTGTTAACATGCCCAAGGCGACAATGCCACAAGCATGCTTTGTCCAAACTTGTGGACGAATCAATATTCAAAACATCATTTCCTAAATTGTCTATAATTAACACGGATTCATAAATCCCATTACAAGGTAATGCATTGAAATAAAAGACACCATTCAAATAAGCATTAATAGAACCATTACTATTATCAAACGAATATCTGAAACCTTGTCTAAACAATCCATGAAAAGAAATGATGTTTCTTGCCATATCTGGCGAATAGCAACAATTATTTAAATCTAGCCCTAACCCATTACTCAACACTAAGGAATAAACTCCGATCTTAGTCACTGGTGAAGACTTCTTGTTCCCCATGATCAAGTTTATCCTTCCATGCTCCACTTCCCTACTTTTTCTTAGCCCCTGCAAATCAGAACAAATGTGGTAACCACATCCAGTATCAAGGACCTATGAAGTAGCAAGTGATGAGTTATTAGATTTAATTAAATACATACCTGCAAAGGTGGGCTTTATCTTCCCATCCTTGATGTCCTGCAGATATTTTGGGCAGCTTCGTTTCCAGTGGCCCTTCTGGTGGCAATAGAAGCACTCTGCTTCCTTGGGGTCAGAAGAGGGCTTAACAGAACCTGCTTTGGTCCCACTAGAAGAGGAACCATTTTGGGTCTTACCCTTATGGTGGATCTTCGAAGGAGCCTTCCTCTTCTTTCCCTTTCCTTGGCCAATTGCCAACACATGAGCAGCTACAGTAGAGGATGATGCAATAGATTTGTCCTTGAGGTTGCTCTCAACTGTCCTCAGGAGCCCTTGAAGTTTACTCAGGGTGACCTCTTCTTTGTTCATATGGTAGGTCATTCTGAACTGGTTGTAGCAGGAAGGCAAGGAGTGGAGGATGATGTCGATAGCCAAATCCTCATCAAACTTAGCATTAAGTTTGAGAAGACGATCAACATACCTTTGCATCCTTTGCAAATGAGCAGTTAGGGATTCTCCACTCCCCATCCTAGCGGTGATTATGTTGGTGATGATCTCATAGCGCTCTTTCCTTGCGCTCTGGTGGTACCTGTCCAGCAAATCTTGATGCATCTCATATGGATACATGTCCTCATAGGACTTTTGGAGTTCGAGGTTCATGGTGGCCAACATGATGCAATGAACTTTCGTCGCATCACGCTCGTGGGCCTCAAAGGCGGCCATCTCTTCAGTAGTAGCTTCTTCTGGGTTGATTTTTTTCTAGCTTGTCGTCGAGGACATATTCTTTGTCCTCGTAGCGAGTTATCATGCGAATGTATCTCATCCACTCGTTGAAGTTCGAGCCATCAAATGTCACCTTTTGACACAGGTTCATCAACGAGAATGACCCAGAAGTGTTGTTGTTTGCGTTTGCGTTAGACATCTGAAATAGAAAGAAACAAAGTTTGATTAGAAATGAATCCCCAATTAAACACCCAAATGAGAAATTAGGGCTAGGATCCAACAACATTATTTACAACTTAGAAAAGGGATGCCGTAATCTAAAAGTAAATAATTTGAAGATAAGTGAATGACGATTCACTAATTTTCACCATGAAAAACGAAAAGAGATTAAGTTTTAAATGTATTTGAAAATTCCTACATTTCTTTTGAGATTCATTGAACATTTCAATGGCATGTTTAAATCTCGATATGCACTTCAAATTCGCGACTGGGATGCCGAGGATCGCAAACAAGTTGTGAATAACCATGTGAATCAACATGGTGCACCCAATGTCTCTATCACCTAATCAATGTGCTGGTTAGCCACGCACACTCCATTGATCTATGATAAACATCGAGCCACCCATTGTCACCAATGTCAATCCCAAATTAGTGTGCCGGTTAGCCACGCGCGCTCCACTAACGTTTGACAGGGGTACAAAGTGTAATTCCATGGAATAGCATCATTTTCACATTTTATCCTAAAGTAACTAAGATTGGGAATTTATAAAACAATGTAGTTACTTTAATATTTCCATTATACTTACAATGAGGAATTAAGTGCCCTATCCTATCCGTTCGGCTAACGACCCTCCACCAGTCAAGCAAGCGGTAGGTGTGAGTGTACACCCATTAAGCGCCATTTTATAGGCAACAACCTTATACCCACCTTATAGACTGGCTTCGTGAATGAGGCCTACTAGCGATAAGACTAGCTTATTCTTATACATATATATTAATTAATCTTGTAATAATATAATAGTATAGGGTTGAATTTTAAACTTGTAAAATTCTAAGGGTTTGAAATTTAAATCATTCAAAATTAAACTTTTAATCACAAAATTTAAATTTCAAAACTTGAGGACAAGTTTTGAACTTTTCAAAACACAAGGGATCAAATAACAAATAATATAAATCAAACAATTAATTTAGTGATTATCTATATTTGACCTAATTCAATTTCTTGCAAGATAAGTTACCCAATTAATACAAATAATCAATTTTAATCAAATAAGGAATTTATTATCTAATCAATTGGTAAATATCTTTTTTATTTTTGGCAAGGATAGTCTCACAAAATCATTAAAATTCGAATTTTATCAGTAAAAACAGATTAGGCAACTATTCCATAGCAAAAACAGCAAGAAATCCCGATATATCCTCTGTCAGACGATCCGACTCGCCGAGCCACTCATGGACTCGCGGAGTAGGGCCGACTCGCCGAGTGCATGAAGTGACTCGCCGAGTCCAGTCGAACAGAAGCCAGAAAAACGATTTTCAGCATACAAACAGTTAAAGCATCACATACAACACAAACCAATCAAGGCTCTGATACCACTGATGGGTTTTATGCATAAGAACAATCCTATGTGTTCATACAAACCCTAATGCTTGGATCTAGGTTTCTCGATTGTACATGCTTTGAATCCAAGACTTGCAAACCCTAATCTAGCATACATAATATCAAAATAACAAATAACATAAGATCTAGATGTTTACCTCTTCAATAGTAGCTTGAATCTTCTTTTCTTGAGCTTAGAATCACAATTGTAATTCCTCTAATGGATCACAAACACCACACAAGCAAGAAGGCAATTATGAGAGAGGAGAGATGATGCTAAAATCGGCCCTAGGGTTTCTCTTCGGAACAAGTGGCCGAAAATTGAAGCCTTTGGGTCTTATTTATACTGTAGGGTGCTAGGGTTTCAGTCTAAACCCTAATGGATAGCTTAGCCACCAAGCAGCCCAAGGAACCTTCTGGAATGAGGCCTTGGATGAAAATATGATGATCCTTCATCATAATTTCGTTCCCCCTTAGTCCATTAGGTTTCCCAGCCCAAAACTCAACTATCACACATTTGACAGTTTATGCCCCTTTATTTAATTAATCTCATTTAGTCACCAAATTAATTCCTAATTAATTTATGACTAATACTAATTAAATAAATATGATTTCTCCTTTAATATATTATTCTTATAATATATTAATAAACCATAATATCCTCTCTCTCATATCAAATTACCTTGTCAAGTTGCTTTGGTGAAGGCAACCCAAAAGGACCATGCACAACCGGGTCAAGTACATACCAAATATAGTTACGGGCTTAGACACTAATCCAACAAGATAATTATAAATTTGTATGATTAAAATTATCATTATGGATCTTATTATTAATTTAATTAAATGATTAATTTAAAGATAATTAATAAATCCATTAAATGCTTTAAATTTAATTAAATTAAAAGTTTAATTTATTTAAAGATTGAACCCTTGCAATTTTAAAATGTTTAAAATTTACCTTATACTATGTATATATAATTAAAAGTTTAATATATATTAAATGTATCCGAATAGTTAGTCAAATCGTTAGTACGTCTCATTCACGAAACCATGCTATAAAGAGGGTATAAGGAAACGACCTATAAAATGGCCATTGAATGGGTGTCCACTCTCACCCACCGCTCTCCTGTGTGGTGGAGGGTCGTTAGCCGAACGAATTTAATAGGACATAATCTCATTAATAAGTATAATGACATAAAGTAACTAAGCAATTTCTAAAATCCTACTCTTAGTTACTTTACGAAAAATGTGAATTTGTATGCTAATCCATGAAATTGCACATTACACTTTATAAGTCGTTAGTGGAGCGTGTGTGGTTAACCGACACACTAATGAGGGATTAATAAAGAGTTGTAGTGGGTGTCTCGAAAATTATCGTTGATTAATGGAGCGTGTGTGGCTAAGCGGCACATTAAAACGAGATGATAAATGACATCGAGAGTGAAAAGCTAATTTGCATGGTTATTCACATCTCATTTGTGATCCTCGGCATCTCAGTCAAAAAAGTGAGAGCATAATCTGAGATTAAACATGCCATTGATTAGATTCAATGAATCTCAAAAGATCTAGGAATTTCATAAGACTTAAATTGGTAAAAGCCTTACCTACTTAGAATAGATTCGAATTTGATTACGACATCCCTCTTCAAAGTTCGAATCGAAAATATGGATCCTAACCTTAATTTAAAATTTTATGGGTTAATAATTAAGGATTAAAATCAATTAACTTGAATTCTCTTTTCTCCCATTATAGATGTCGAGTCAAGACAACAATGTTCTTCCTTATTCTTTTGGAAATGGTTTTCCTCTTCCTTCTGAAGATTATTTTCCACATTCTGATCAAGGTGAAAGTATGTTCCTATCTTCGAGCAATGTTGGAAATGGACATCAAGTTTCTCCAACTCTTCCTCCTCCTCCTCCAATGACTCTCCCAACATCGCGTTTTTCTCAATTTGAAAGATACGAAACTACTCAAGCCCTATTGACATGTAAATATCAAGATGGAAATTTTGTGTGTACGTATGTTCTGGAAATGAAATCGTACATCGACAAATTGGATATAATGGGTGTCATTTTACCAAGGGAGCAAGCCATTGATTTGGTTCTACTTTCGCTTCCTAAGTCATATGGTCAGTTCATTGAGAACTTTCTCATGAGAAACATCGACATAACCCTAATTGATCTGACCCAAATGTTGATTGTTGCTGAACCAGAAATGCTTAAGAGCACAAGTGAAGCAAATGGGTCTGATTCCAAAGTTTCCATGGATATTAAAAATGGTGACAATGGTGGTCCAGAAAAAATTCTCTTCCCAATGGAAAGGGATTGTCCAAGGTCAAACTATTTGATCGTATGGTTAAGAGAAAAGCTAGTTTTGAGATAGTTCCATGTGCTAACGCCATAGAGTCCATATGTTTCTATTGCCAATTGAAAGGACATTGGTTGCAAAGCTGCCCAGACTACCTGAAAGATCTTAGAGATGGTAAAGTCAAGTCTTGTGACTCTACTTCAAGTAAATCCTTTATCTAACTCCATTATCTTAAAAAGTTTCTATTCATAGACTCTTAATACATAATGTGATGATCACATTTTGATGGTATTGTTGGATCTAAGAGAAAGAAGGAAGCTTAGGAAGAGTGAGCTAATTCTGATCGTGACAGATAGATTTCAGTCACATGGTTTGATGATCAGAATTTGGAAGCTACTGCTTAGGAGTTATGATAATTTAATAGATTGCTTAGGAAATGTCTAGAAACATAGTTTTCATTTTTATGCATTGTAAGGACAAGTTCCAATTTTTCGTCTATTCTCAATAAAAGTGAATTTTTTGGTTTATCTAGTTGGTGTACTTTATATTTCCGTACAATGGCATTTATGAAAATTTTGGTTACATTTCTATTATTGGCAATGTTAATCGTGGATTTGATTCTTGTTGTATCGCTTGTGGTATTGACATAATTAACCAAGTGAAAAGGAATTTTCATCGCCCAAGTTTCAATTGAATAGAAACTTGGAGTCGTGCAATTTGAATTGCATGATGTATGAGAATCTTGATTGTTGGAAGATTATGACTAACTCATTGATCACATGTTTATGTGAGTAAAGTGAAGGACTAATGGATCTAGTACATGTTGATATGGACTATTCATACCCACCACAAAGGATGAAAAATCTATTCGTCATGATTTACTGATGCATCAATAAACATGGTTGTGTTTATAAGATTAAACATAATTTTGATACTTTGAAAAGTTTCAAAGAGTAGCAGAACAAATATGAGGAATCTATTAGGCAGAAAGATAAAAGTTTCTCCAATCTGAAAGGAAAAGAGAGTACTTTAGTATCATGTTTTATGATCATCTTAATGATTGTCGAACTATATAACGATTGATCCTCGAAGAACAACTTAGTGCAATTGTATGACTAAGAAGAGAAATCGGATATTGTTGAAATGGTTCAATCAACAGATGTGTCATACTTCGTTTCCAATCAAGTATTAGAGCCATGCTCTAGTTATTACAAATCATATCTTGAAGCTTATTTCTTACTAAGTAGGTTTATAATTGTTGGGTTTTGAGCATTCTAACACTCCTATGGTGTACATGCAACCCTATAAACCTTGGATCTATGTTTTCTCTATTATACATGCAAATATTAACTATTCCAAGGTTTCATCCTAACTAGCATATTATGAAGCACCTATACTACAAAGTTCTAGTTAGATGACATACCTTTTAATGTAGCTTGATGTCTTCAAGCTTTAAGAGCTTAGCCCCAATAGTGTGGAAGCCTCAAATGGAATCACAAATCACCAAAACACCTTGGAAGAACTTGAGAGAATATGTATGCACACTAAAACCAGCCCACTCTTATTTTCACACACTTGTGTCAATTTTGTGAGCCAAGGACCCCTTTATATATTATGGAGGATTAGGGTTACATCCATGTAAACCCTAATACCCATGACCTTTCATTTACATAGGATCCATGGGTTAAAAGCTCCATGGACCATCCATGAAAGCTTAGCCCAACCTAAATGAACTTGGCCCATTCCATATATATAAGAGTCCATATTTAATTAGTTCTTTTTGATCACTTAATTAATTCTAAATTAATTCTTGATCAATACTAATTAAATAATATGATTCCATATTAATATATTAGAACTTATAATATATTAGTATAAATCATAAATATACTATTCTCAAAAGACTATCCATATAAATTGTGCCGGTGAAGTGCAACCCAAATGGACCATGCCGGGTCGGGTCAAGTACATACCAAATATAGTTATTGACTTAGATATTAATCCAACAATAACACCTCATGAAATGTGGAGTAATAATGTTTTCTTACTCTAGCACATTTGGAATTGGTATTTGTGATGGTTTGGTTAAAACAAAGGATCAACTAAGACCAATTCCATGAAGTGTTTCTTGTCAGGAATCCACACTAACTTTTAAATATTTGTTTTAGCTCATCAAGGAATGTGCATTGAGAGAGAAAATTATATGTCAAGAATTCAGTGGGAGTCTTATTGATCTTGAGTGTTTCGGGAGTCAATCGAAAAAATAAACCTTTTAATCATCACTAGCACATGACCTGAGGTTCATAACCTATCGTGTTCAGTTGACACATTCTTGTTTCCTTGCACCTTCAATTAATTTGGCAATGCTTATGAGTTCTATGTTTTCATTTAACTGCAAAAGCAAATCACGCTGGTCAGTGAAAGTACATTGATTAATATGGGTGAGCTTCTTAACAACACGGAAGCACTGGTAGGCCCGTGTGCTACCAGAGGGAAAGAAATTTAGAATAACGAAGTTTAGTCCATGAAGGAAAGCTAAATTTGAATTTGGTTTTGTCCTTAACCTTGTCTTATGATTGTAGGTTGGAAATGATAGATTCACATGGATGAGAACATATACACCATAAAATCTAGGTGGAAAAAGGTTTCGCTCTAATTCATTAGAATAATTATGAGGAAACACTTTCTCTAGTAGATTTAAAGATATGATTATGGTTAGTGGTTATGTTAATTGCATTCTCAAATTCGTAATATGATTACGACATCCCTTTTCATAGTTCGAATTGTGAGAAATGACAAGGAATTATTTGAGCTTTCAAGACATATCACTGTAAGTTTTGAAAGGGTTTAAACACACATATATGCTATCTAATGGAGGTTTATAAGCTTAATAAGTCTAGTTGAAGACATATCGAAGCATCACGTATCAGAAATCTACACTTTAGTAAGAAAGTCAAGAGCATTGATTTCTAGAAGTTCAGTTGATTTCTAGGTACATGTCAAAGCTAGTCGGAGCATAACTGTTATGCTGGTATTACAAGTTGGCAATACTATTCGTAGGGAACAAAGTTTTCAATTACAAAATTTCAATGTTTGGGAATTGTTTCTCTATGATAGACTTAAGGGAGAGGGTACTCATACTTCGTTTTAAATCTTAAAGTTTAGATTGTAGGGTCTAATAGAACTTAGTCACAAACATATATGAATATCGTGTTGAAATGGTTCAACATAGGAATTCAATATATGGAAATACTATAGCAAGAGACAAATAAGATGTTAGGTCCTTCTGAATCGAGTCCCGTATGCTTCAGATATAGGATCGATCACATATGCTACAATATTCACTTGTTCTGATTTTTCCAAATGTCTTATGCATTGAAAGGAAAAAGGGACTAGAACTTTCTGTGACTAAAGTTGTTGAACTACTGTCAAGAACATTCTAAGATTATACCAAAATATTGGTTGTTTGTAGAAAGTTGGAAGTATGGTTTTTTTTGGAAGGACCATAGTGACAGGTTTTAGATTGGGATGATTCTTGGTCAAAATTAATCGTCGTATGGAATATGGAAATGTTTCCATAATGAGAGTTGATTTTTAAAATCTATATGTGAGTTGGAAACTTTAATGCAAGAAAAGTGTTCAAGGAGTGTACCTTGAATTTGAGACTTCCCTTCATGGAATTGTTTTTTAGTAAACAAAGTTCCAATGGAACATTTTGTAATATCATTGGCTATGAAGCCTCGACATCATAATGCATGTAAGGTTGGAATTCTAACACATTTTAAGTAAGTGACAATAATTTGGAATTGTGAAATTAGAATCATTAGAATAGTGTCCAGTCGATCTGTTCACAAAGGAAGGACCATAGAGAGACATAGTATGCATGTTAATAACATGGCATGACTGATGTTTAATTCAAGTGGTTAGTTGATTACTCGAAACATTATACAATGAATAAAGTATTAATTATTATGGTGATTAAATAATAAGAGTTTTATTTATTTTTAATAGTTTTGAGACCATAGTTAATTAGTTTATTATTATGTTTCACTTCGCATGTCTTACTTCCAGAATAAATTGATTATTCGAAATTCCACAGGCAATCATATTTTTGGAAGTAAGTAGTGAATTAAGACTGTTGTGAACTGGATTGTGGATTGTCTAAAGAGTTTTACACATAGCAATAGTTTTGTTGCAATGTTCATGAGTACTTAGTAATGGGGATTTTTAAGTATTGGATAAACCCACGCTCAGAGAATTAATTGATGGATTTTATCACGAGTAAGTCTGAGACGATAATATCTTATATTCTTGAAACGGAGATATATGAGTTGTGGTTTACAAGTTAGTTGTGCATTGATAATACGTAAATGCATCAGTAACTTGATGTTATAAAACATATTGTTGTGCATGATTTGATGAGTAAATAGTGCAAGAATATAAGTCAAACTTCATTCGTTCCTTTTGACGTAACGGGAAAAACGATATCTTTGGGCCCCTCGGTGATTTGGTGTTGACTTATAAGTGTTAGGCCTAGCCAAGACTAAATTGATGTGTTCGATTAGAAGTCTTATGTCGTCATCACAAATCAGAAATCGGGAAACAAAACATGGACAATGATATTGATTATAATCCATGTCTCATGTATGTACGATATCTTGTAGAACAGAGGAATATTTGATCACTTATCTTAGGACATTTAAGTGACTGGCTCAGAGTTTGACAATAGCTTTTGGAAGCTATAATTTGCCGATCAGTTTGGAAGTTATACTGGCAATTATAGTTACAGAGTTATCCTAGTGGGACAGTCCTTTTGGGTTTCCCTCAAACCTAACAATTGAATATGATAACTTTTAGAGAGAGAAAGAGAGAGAGAGAGAGAGAGAGAGAGAGAGAGAGAGACTGATTTATTGATTTATTATATGGTTAATAAATTAATTGGAAATTAAAATAAATGATTTGTTAATATATTATGAGAATAATATATTAACTATAAATAATATTATTTAATTAAGAATTAATTGGAATTAATTTTGGGATTAATTGGATTAAATAAAAGTATAAAGGTTAAAGTGTAATTGTTCAATAGTTGAGCAAGACGCGTTCTAGAACCTTCCTATTATCTTGGATGGTTTAAGGAGGATCTAGAAGATCTTGAATTATCCTTAGAGGATAATTAGGAAGATGGATAATTACCAAAAGGAAATAATATTTTATTTATTTATTTTAGGGTTATATAGGGTTTACTTGTTGCAGTATATAAAGACCCTTATACCTTGCAAATTTCGGCCACTCATTGGTTGTTAGGGTTTGGGTGTGAACCGTTAGAGGCACGACACTTGTGGTGCTTGCTTCCAAGAGTTTTTCAAGAAGGTTTTGGTTAGTTATTTACTACAATAACTAAAAGGTAAGTAAACCCTAATTGTGTTTTGTTATATTCGAAATTACCTAGGATTTATAGTTTTTGTTGTTCAATAGAATATTACTTCAATAGTGTTGTGACATAGATCCTTAGGTTGCATGTACCCTTATGTGTTAAGGATTTATCCGTGTTAGAGCATGTAAAACCCATCAAAAGGAACCTAGCTCATAGGTTTTAACTAGCTGAAATGATTTATATTCGATTTGATTGGCAAATAAATCCATCATTTATGCCATATTTTGCATAAGACCTGGTATATGATCATGTTATGAGCCTATCATAATCAGATGACTATAGAAACATTCTAAGGGTTCGTTTGATAGTTGCTAACTGAGTTACATCTGACTGGGTTAGAAGCTGACCTGGTTAGAACTTCTAACTGAGTTAACTTCTGACTGAAACTTGCTGTTTGATTTTGTATCTGATTAAATGTTCAGAAAGACTATATTACCCTCAAACAATATTTTTCGCATACACACAAGTCTCCCTGTCTAATAAATTATTAGGGTTAATCTCATTCTGCCATGTGTCAAGCTATTAAATCAATAATATGCTACGTGTCATTGTTTTGGTTCTCCAATTTGAATTTCATTTACAACTCATACTCATAAATACTCATAAATTCTTATATGGCAACAAAATATGTCAAAATATGTGAATAGTACCCACCGCATCTATCCCCCGATTAAGGGATATTTACCCAAATTTTGTTACACGTATTATGTTTACATTTTTAAGAAAGTCAAGAAATATTAATGTTAGTAGATTTTGAGATTTTTCAACGTCACGAGAGATATATTAGACCGGCATATGTATTAAAATATTCATGTTTTATTTTTTTTTACGAATTTATAAGCTTTTTAATTACAAGATTTTTTTTTGTCGTATGAAAAAAACTTCATAAGTGCAGAAACATATTTTCCCGCTTATTTACCATGTGTATGCATATCAAATCCCTGAAATTCCTGAAAATTAGCAAAATTTCAAAGAAATTAAAGATATATCAAAATTAACAAACATCATTGACCAAATCAACATAATTTATCATTCAAAGATCTAAAATACGGTGATGATAAGCTAATTTTAATATGTATTGAATACCTTTCATATCAACATTACCTTCCACATCACCAATGTACAACACCTGGAACGATTTCAATACCTTTTGTTTTACAATGACAATTAACAAGACCCAACGACAATCCTTATTTAAGGTTGGTTTGTTTTTTAAAGATCCGGTTTTTACACATGATCAATTGTATGTTGCCCTATATATAGTTCAATATAGAGAATGATTAAAATTGTTAATTTTAGATAATGATGGTAGATTTACAAATAAAACTTCTAATGTTGTTTATAAAGAAGTTTTTAGAAATTTGTAAATTGTTTGTAAAATATTATTTCTCATAACATGTTTTATTATTATTATTATTATTAAGACTTTGTCAAATTTTCTTTTATAATTCCTTATTTTCTAATAATATATGTTTATTTTAACAACTTAATTTTCTGATTTATATATCAATTTTAATTTTGTATCCGTGGTTCCCAGGGGTTATAACTAGTATACACAAATAAACACACATTTATGTTTTTACATAACTTATCAACATTTTTCAAATAAAAGCTCCAAAATCCACTTCTAAAACAACTCAATTCCTAGATTATCAACAATTTCAACATATAACTACCTGTATGCATTTCACGTAAGGCAAAGTTCACCAATTTACACCATTATTGAGGCAAAGTTCATCAATTCACACCATTTTGATTCGTGTCCATTTCAGCTATTACTTATGCGGACTCCAGCGCAGATTCAAGCTTTAGAAGAGTTCGAAATTCACAACAAATTGAACCATACGAAAACAGCAACAACACAAAACAAATTCACAGCAACAACAAGAACACAACAACAACTCCAATTGAAAAAGTCTTAGAAAAAATCATCAATAGTTCGATTGAAAGACAACAAATCGAAAAAAGAACACAAAAAAACAACAAACTTGAACATCACAGAAAAAATCCAACATCCCAACAAAATCTGAGCACAAAAAAGTGGAGAAAACAGGAACGAAAACTCACCTGCACGGAATATTGGTGGTCTCCGGTTGAGTGGTCGGAGGAAGTTGACATCGTCAAGCAGCAGATCGGAGTGATAGCAACAACTCGTAGATGGTTTTTCTTCCCGTTGAGGTGTTCCATCGTAGGGAAAAGTCGGAAAGTTGAGTATTTGTCCCGGTCCAGCAAATGAAAAGGGAGGACCGAATCAGCTCCAAAGCTTGGACTGAGTCCACATCTTGGACCTAGTCCATGGCGGTGAAGACCATATCAAACATGCTGATTAACGTTTTTTGGATCTAATCCCCTCTTGGAACCAGTTAGAAACAATATCAAACGGCCCCTAAGAGTACTTTGGAAGAACTAAGAGAATGTATATGAGACATATAGTTTAGAACAAAATCTTCATTTAAAGAGATACATAAGATTCTGATTCTAAACAAATGTATATAATTATGAATTATAATTAGATTATGACTTCATTGAGGGATGAAGAGTAAGTTTAGTTGGAATGAGGTCCAAGCAACACAAAATGACACAATATACTACAAAATAAGAATACACTACTTTATAAGTTGAAATCTAATATGATTGGATGAATGAGTTCATTGAAAAGCTATGTTGATCTCTTCCATTCAAGGATCACATAGAAATCTTTGTGACTTCAAGAGTATACTTAATCGAGCTAAGAGACTCTATATCACGAAAGAACACCGATCATATACTCTAATATATTTAACTATACTTCGATTAAAGTCAAATATGAGGATGATAGTATTCGCAAAATTCACACAAATTAAGTTTAGTCAAACCCATTAATAAAGTCCTTCTTCTCAGCTAAGTATGAATGGTCACACTTCAGATATAAGACTTTATTATTCTATAAATGGGATTTTGATTGGGATTTAGTATTTGGATATTGGAACATTGTAACAACAACTATTATATAATGATTTGATATACTAGGATATGATCATAACATAAATACTTGTTGTGCTCTATATTAACATGTTTAATCCATGAATAATTGTGCGTGAAATTATGAAGTAAGACTAATATGAATTGGATTGGTTGACTTTCACTAGATGAAGGTAGGCATTGGGTTGTAACCAAGTTTCATAGGTACCTGTCAGAGAACTGGTATTGATTTGACCTACGTCAAGATCATCTTATGGATCGCTATCGTGACTGATACTTGATTAAAAGGTACTATCTTTGTATCCTTAACATCTGAGATACATAGTGGGACTTAAGTGTAGGGAGTACTGTGTTTAGATATGGTCAAACGTTGGTCCTTAAACGGGTAGTTATAAAAGCCATTTTTAGGGATGGTATGAACTGTGTAAGAGGATTATGTAGTCAAGATGAGATTTTTTCCTCTTATATGCTAAGAGTTAGACATCTAAGGCACCTTACAAAAAGTTGAACACCATATGAGATTGACTGCGATCCGTATCTCATGTTTAACATGATGTCTGTGACAAAGGGATAACTGATAAACTTACCTTATACACCAATTGTAGCTTGGATCCTTTTGGGAATTGGGCGTTGATAGAATGGCACAAAGTCGTATGTCGATAGGGGCAGTGAAATGTTGCTAGACGTTCACCACTGTCTATATCAGTCTAATATGAATCTTGTTGTAACACCGGTGACTTGAGGTAATGATAGTTATTCAATTTTCTTGTAATTAATTGTTGGACTATGAGTTTAATGTTGGATTATTGAGTTGGCCCTTTGGTAAGTGGGCCATTATATTTGGGTTGACTGAAGACGTACGCTGGGCGTAAGCTTGGCGTATGCGGGGCGTAACCTTTAGTAAGTGGGCCATTATATTTGGGTTTAAGTCATATAAATACATCATTATGTCCCATACCCTAGCCTCCTTACCAGCCTCTCAACCTCAGAAACCCTAGAAAGCCTAACATTCCTCATCCTTGTGTGATTTTGATCTTGTGAAGCCCATTTTGGTGGTTCGGAGCTTGGGAGGAAAAAGAATAAGTTGGTGAAGAAGAACTTGTGTAGCTTGAGCTCAAAGATCTGAGATATCTTCATCATCTAGTACTCATTTGAGGTAAAAAGCTCAAGACTTGCCTCATGTATGCTTAGATCTATGGTAATGGTGTTTTGGACCTTTTTGGTCCCAAGAATGGATTTTTATGGTCCAAATCCGTTTCTAGGCTTAGGGTTGCCACCCCTAGTACTATATGAGTCCTAAAGACAGAAAAGTTACCATCTTGAAGGTCTTATTTGTTGGATTAGGTGTCTAAGCCCATAACTATAACTGGTATGTACTTGACCCAATAGTAGGATGGTCCATTTGGGTTGCATATCACCATGAAAATTTGATAGGATGGATTTGAAGAAGAGGTTATTTATGATTTATTATATATTATAAGTTCAAATATATTAATATGAAATCATATGATTTAATTAGTATTGATCAAGAGTTAATTTGAAATTAATTTAGTGATCAAAAGAGACTAATTAAATTAATGGGGACTAATTATGTAAATTAGTAATATATATATGGTTTGGGCTTATGATACATGATGGACTAAGTTTATGGATTAATCCAAAAAGAGTTAGCCCACTTGATTCATTGATCATGGATAATAAACCCAAGAGTATGGATTAGGGTTTACCCATGACTCTTGGATTCCTAACATATATATACTTGACCCCATAGATAAAATCAACCACTCTAATGTTCTATGAGTTCATATGAGCCGATTTGTATGCAAGAAACTCTATCAAATGTCATCCTTTGTCTAAGGTGTGTCGTGAACCATTTGAGGTGTCACACTTTGGGCACTAAGTTCTTAAAGGCCAAATACAACAAGTTCTACAAGCTACATGAAGAAGTAAATTCTATAACTAGTATTTTATGTTGTTTATGTCAATTGCATGCTAGTTGTAGGCTTAATGATTTGGAAACAATATTGCATGTATAATTAGAGAAAACATAGATCCAAAGCATTTAGGGTTGTATCTGCACCATAGGATGTTGTATTATACTAAAACTCATCAGTGGTATCAGAGCCTAGGGTTGTTTTCTATTATACTTGATGCTTATTGTTTTTTAAAGATGGAAAAACTGCAAGTTTCGTTTCTGCATGCCCACCACGATGTGGTGATGCATCTGTATGCAGAATTTCGAGCTTTTTTGGCCAAAGTGGATTAGGATCATTACCCCAAACTGTTTTTTGAACCATGAAATCTGTTTTTTGATATGGTAATGATCATGCTTGTCCAATTAAAAGATAATTGTCATAATTTCAAGATTTGTATTAGTTTATATGATTAGATTAATTTCTTGAAGATTGATGATATGAATTATCTTGTTCTTATGAGTTTAACTAGATCATGTATGTATTATTTGATTATTGTGTTAATTAAAATAATGATATAAATTATTTTAATGAAATCCATAACTTGTCCTCATGTTATGGAAAATGAAATTTTTTTCTTATAAAAGGTCATTAAAACTCATAGGTTATGGAAAATAAAAGGTCTCATTTTTAAGATTCATTGTAAATGGTTTTGAAGTCTTCCATAACTTGTCCTCAAGTTATGGAACTTGAAAAGTTTTTCATAAAACCATATTAAACTCATAAGTTTTGGAAACCAAAAGTTTTGACAAGTTTCAAAACTTGCCCTCAAGTTTTGGAATTTGTAAAGTTTCACTTATGAATACTTTAATTCTAAATTAAACCCTAGAGTTTTAAAAGTTAAAATTCAACCCCTAATACTATTATATTATTATATGTTTAATAATTATTTATATATATATATATATATATATATATATATATATATATATATATATATATATATATATATATATATATATATATATATATATATATATGTATAAGAATAAGTCAGTCTTACCGTTAGTAGGCCTCATTCACGAAGCCGGTCTATAAGGGGGGTATATGGTTACTGCCTATAAAATGGCAGTTTAATGAGTGTCCACTCTCACCCACCGCTTCCTTGACTGGTGGAGGGTCGTTAGCGAACGGGTAGGATAGGACACTAATTCTCAACATAGGTATAATGATAATTATAAAGTAACTAAACTTTTATAAAATTCCCAATCTTAGTTACTTAGGAAAAATATGAATTTGGTGCTAATCCATGAAATTGCACTTTTGCACCTTGCCAAGTCGTTAGTGGAGCGTGTGTGGTTAACCGGCACACTAACTTGGACTAACAAGGGTGGCAAAGGGTAGCTCGATGTTTATCATAGATCAATGGAGCGTGTGTGGTTAACCGGCAAATTGATTAGGTGATAAATGACATCGAGAGTACCAAACTAATTTGCATGGTTATTCACACCTTGTTTGTGATCCTCGGCATCCCAGTCACAAACTTGAAGGGCACAATCGAGATTTAAACATGCCATTGGAAAGTTCAATGAATCTCAAAGGATCTAGGAATTTTAATCCAATTAAAACTTAATAATCAATTTCTTTTTTCATGGTGGAAATTGATAAATCGTCATTTACCTACCTTCAAATATTTTGCAATTGGATTACGACATCCCTCTTCCGAATTGTAAAATATTGTGTTGGGTCCTAGCCTTAATATTTCATTTGGGTGTTATATTAAGGACTTAAATCAACTAACTTGAATTTCTCCCATTATAGATGTCTAGTTCTGACAACTATGGTCTTCCTCATCCTTTTGGAAAAAAGATTTCTTCATAAAGATGATATTCCACAAGACGATCAACGTGAAAAATTAATCCCTTCTTCGTGCTGTAGTGGAACTTCACTTCCTTCACCTCCTCCAATAATTCTCCCTAACCCACAAGTTCAAGGTCACTCAAAGCCCTATTGGCAGGAAGGAAAGTCTGTATGTGCTCATGTCTTGGAGATGAAGTTACATATTTGACAGGCTGGGAGAGTTAGGTGTCGAAGTCTCGAGGAAGTTGGCTATTGACTGGGTTCTTCAGTCACTTCCTAAGTCATATAGCGGGTTCTTTAAGGACTACTATATGGGAGATCTCGACATGACCCTTATTGATCTAACATATTTGCTAATTGTTGCTGAATCAACAATGATTTAGCACACTGGTAAAGCAAATTTGATTGGAAGATCTACTTCCCAAACTTCCATGGACATTGACAATGGGAACATTGGAAGTCCAGAAAAGCTTTCTCTTCTAATGGAAAGGGATCGGCCATGGTCAAGTCATTTGACTACATGGTAAAGAGAATGGCTGAATCTGTGAATTTCCCATGTACCATTCCCAAATAGTCCATATGTTTCTGTTGCCAAAAGAAGGGGCATTGGTTGCGAAGCTGCCATATTTACCTGAAAGATCGCAAGGATGGTAAAGTCAAAACGTTTGACTCTACTTCAGGTAAGTCCATTATTTAACTCTATTAAGTTCCTATTTGGAGATTCTTAATACATGATGTAATGTAATTACATTTTGATGTTTTATAGAATCAAATAAAAGAAAGGAAGCTTAAAGGAAGAGTAAGCTGATTCTGATCGTGAAGAGATGAATTTCAATCGCATGGTTCGATGATCAGAATTTTAAGCTGCTGCTTAATAGTTACGATAGATTGCTTAGGAATAGATAACAACATAGTTTTCATATGTATTTGCATTGTAAGGATAAGTTTTCCGCAATTTTTATAAATAAAGAATTTTTTTGAAATTTATCTTATTTTAAGTTTCCTTACAATGGCATTTGTGAGAATTGTTGCTTATATGTTTCCATTGATAGCAATATTGGAAAATGGAGTTGGTTCTTTCGTTTGTGGTAGGGTCATAATTTACCAAATAAGGAAAGATTCTCATCACCCAAGTTTTAGTTGGATAGAAACTTGGAATCATGAAAGTTGTATTGTGTGATGAATGAGAATTTTCATCTTTGGGAAATAAGACTAATTCCTTGTTCACATGTATATGTGAGTCAAGTGAAGGACTAGGGGATTGGGTACACTTGGTTGTGCGTTGGTCAGGTCCACCACAAAGAGCGATAAGACTATTCGTTATAATTTACTAAAGTTTAGTAAATATGGTTATGCTTACTAGTTTAAGTGTAATTCTGTAACATTGAAATAGCTTCAATGTTTGGCAGAACGAATGAGAAGAATCAAATTAGGCAGAAAGATAAAAGTTTCTCCAATCTGAAAGGATGGGAAAGTACTTGAGTATCATATTTTATGATCATCTTAGTGATTATGAAACCGTATCACAATCCTCTAGGTATATCTTAGTGCATTTGTATGACTAAGAAGAGGAATCGTGAATTGTTGAAATGGTTAAGTCAAGAAGATGAGTCATACTTCGTTCCAAAAACAAGTCTTAGAGTCATACTCCAAGATTCTGCCTTGAGTGACATAATCTTAAGAAAGGTTTATAACACTTATCAAATGTAGAGTCTACTGTTTTCTACTTTTGTACATTTAAAATTGGTAGGTTGTGATGTCTTGGATAAGACAAAGACCAACTAAGACCAATTGTATGAAGTGTTTTTCTTTATAAGTAACCGCACTAACTCTTGAATATTTGTTTGTTGAGTAATGTCTCTTGACAAAAGAGAATCTTATATGTCAAGAGGTCAGTGGGAGTCTTAAAGATCTTGAAAAAAGTTCAAGAACTAATCAAGAATAAACCTGTTGTTAATCACTAGCACACGACCTGAGGTTTGTAACCTATCGTGTTGACATATTCTCGTTTCTGTGCCCATTCTAGTTGAAGTTGACTATGCATGTAAGTTCTATGAGTTCTTAATTGTCTGCATAACAACCTAGAAGCAATGGTAGGCCTTTGTGCTGCCTAGTGGCAAGAAATTAAGATTGAACAAGTTCAGTCCATATGAGTTTGGATTTGTCACTAACCTTGTCTTGTGATTATGGTTTTGACAAATTCACATGGATAGGAACACATATACCATAAAATCTAAGTGTAATAAGGTTTCTCTCCAAGTCATGAAAATGATTGTGATGAAACGCTTTCACTAAGTAGATTTTAAAGAGATAGCAATTGTGATATTTGCATTCTCAAATTCGATTATGATTACGACATCCCTCTTCATAGTTTGAATTGTGAGAAATGGCAAAGGTCTAAACATTTGAGACTTATTGTTGTAAGTTCTAAAACTGTTTAGACATACATGTGAGCTATCTAAGGAAAGGTGTATGATTTTGAGAAGCCTAGATAAAGTCTTATCGAAGCATCTCGGATCAGAAATCTAAACTTTGGTAAGAAAGTCAACAAGTATTGATTTCTAGAAGTCCAACTGAATTTTGAGTACATGTCAAAGCTAGTGGGAACATAAGTGTTATGCTAGTAAGATAATAATTATTATGCTAGTGGGAGCACAATTATTACGTTAAGTGCTGCGAGTTAGCAATGTTAATTATAGAAAACAAAAGTTTCAATTTGGAAAGATGCAGGGTTTGAAAAGTTGTTTTGCTATAATTAAGGGAGAGGAATTCATACTTCATTTCAAATCTAAAAGCTTATATTGAGATTTTAATCAAATATAATTGCGTTCTCAAATTCGATTATGATTACGACATCCCTCTTCATAGTTCGAATTGTGAGAACATGGAAAATATAAATATTATAGCAAAAGACTGATCAAGTATCATGTCTTTATGTAAGACATTATGAATCGTGTACCATATGATTCGGGTATAGGATCGATTGCATATGCTATAATATTCTCGTGTTCTAATTTTTCCAAATGCCTAGGGCATTAAGAGGGAAAAAGGAATAGAACCGGATATGACTAAAGTGGTTAAGCAATTGTCGAGGACAATCTGAGGCTTACCAAAGATTGGTTGCTTATGGACAGTTGGAAGTATATTGTAAATTTTGGAAAGGACCATATTGATATACTCAGAGAAGAGGTAACTCTTGTTCAGAAGTGATAGTCAAAATGGGGATATGGAAATGTTTCCATAAGTGGAAGTTATTCTTTAAATCTGTGTAAGATTAAAAAACTTAATGCAAGAAGAATGTTCAAAGGAATGTACTTTGAATATGAGACTTCGTTTCCATGGAATTGCTCTCCATTGGAATACTTTGTAATGTCTGTTTCCAAGTCTCTGTGACTTTTGTGCATAGTCATTACAAGAGGATCAATGCATATAAGTTTAGAATGTAACAGATTTCAGTAAATGGCAAGTATTTGGTATTCTTAAATTTATAATAAGGATTTGGAATTGTGAAATGAGCATCATTTAAATGTTGTCAATTTATCTATTTCACAAAGAAAGGTCCATAGGCAAACATAGTATGCATGCTTGGAGCATGGCATAACTATTGTTTTAATTCAAGTATTAAGTTGATTAACCGAAACATTATACAATGAATAATGTGTAATAAATATGGTGATTAAATATAAAGTGTTTTATTTATATTCATAAGTTCTGAGACCATATTGGATTCAATTATTCTTGTGATTCAATTTGCATGTTTTGACTTCCCGAATAACTAGGTTATTCAAACTATCCACAGTAGATCATACTTTGGAAGTAGGTATTGAAGCTAGACTGTCATGAATGGGTCTGTAGATGGTCTAGGTGTTTTAGACATAGCACAAGTTTGTTGCAGTATTCATGAGTACTCTTGGAATAAGATTCGAGTATTGGATTAAACCCACGCTCATCTAAATCACTTCATGAATTTTATCACGAGTGATTGTGAGACGATAATATCTTATATTCTTGAAACCAAGACATGTGAGTTGTAATTTACAAGTTGGTTGCACATTGACATATGTAAACACACCAGTAACTTGGTGTTATAAAACATATTGTTGTGTGTGATTTGATGAGTAAGTACAAGCGAGCATTTGAGTCGAAGTTTATCCATTCCTTTTACCCTTAGAGGGATAAAAGCGATATATATGGGCCCCTTGATGATTTAGTGATGACAGCCCTAAGCGCTTGGCCAAGCCTGGACTGATTTGATTTGTTCAATTAGTCAGTCGTCATAAATCGGAAATCGGAAAACAACAGATGGACAGAGAGAATGATTATAATCCATGTCTCATGTCCATATGATATCTATAATGGAGGAATATATGATCCCTTATCTACTAGACGCGTCATTGACTAGGTCCGAGTTCGACAACGGCTTTTAAGAGCTACGATTGCTAGTCGGGTTGTGGACTCGTACTTGCAATAATAGTTATTAGACTTATCCAAGTGGGAGACTGTTGGATTAGGTGTCTAAGCCCATAACTATAATTGGTATGTACTTGACCTAGTGTTGTAAAACTCGTCGAGTTGGCCGATTACTCCTCCGAGTACTCGCTACTCGACCCCTTACCGAGGCGAGTTACAGAATCCCGAGTACTCCCCGATCGACCTCTTACTGAACTGAGCAGTGTTGTAAAACTCGATTAAACCGGTGATTAATATGTATAATATAATTAATGATTTATTATTTAACACACACACATGTGATTATTACTACATATATATCTTAAATTTTCAGTAATAATTCACGAAGTGAGACAATTATGTGGTTTTTTAGTTTTTGTGTATTCACATGTATCTAATTTTGTTATATATTTCAATCAATTTATGATTTTAACTTATCATTTTAACATATATAATTTCCGTAAAAATATTTCTACATGAATTACCAAATCCGAGTACTCCCCGAGTACTCCTGAGTACTCCCGAGTACTCGCTACTCGGTAGTCGGCCGAACAGGTACCGAGTAACGAGTTCTACAACCTTGCCCCTTATAGACCGGCTTCGTGAATGAGGCCTACTAACGGTAAGACTGACTTATTCTTATATATATATATATATATATATATATATATATATATATATATATATATAAGTATTAACTTTTAATATTATAATAGTATAAGAGTGTATTTTAAACATTTAAAATACTTGATGGTTTAATCTATTAATTAAACTATACTCTTAATTTAATTAAACTAAACCATGTCATTATGGAATTATTAATCTCCTTTAATTAAACACTTTAATTAATTTAATAAAGTCCATAAGGTTTGAATTTTAACTTTTAAAATTCTAGGGTTTGGAATTAAAGTATTCATAAGAGAGAATTTACAAATTCCAAAAACTTGAGGGCAAGTTCTGAAACTTTTCAAAACTCTTGGATTTTCATAACTTATGAGTTTAATATGGTTTTTATGGAAGACTTTTCAAGTTCCATAACTTGAGGACAAGTTATGGAAGACATAAAACTATTTTATGATGACATTAAAATACGACCTTTCATTTTTTTTCATAACCTATGAATCTTAATAAACTTTTAAAAGGAAAACTCTTCATTTTCCATAACTTGAGGACAAGTTATGGAGTTCATAAAAACCATTAAGATCAAATATCCGAATTAACACAATAATCAAATAAAACTTTCATGATCCAGATTAAACTCATAATAACAAGATAATTCATATCAACTATTTACAAGAAATTAGTCTATTACATAAACTAATAAAATCTTGAAACTATGACAATTATCTTTTATTTGGATGAGGATAACTATTTTCACAACATAAAATTGAATTTTTATCAAAAAAACATTTTATAGTAATTATCCAAATCTAAATTAAGCCAAGAAATCCAAAAAACTGCAAGACCCGTCACCACCTCGTGGTGATCACGCAGAGTCCAAAAAAATGATTTTTAGCTTTGAAAAAATAACCAAGCATCAAATATAATAGAAGACAACCCATGGCTCTGATATGACTGTTGGGTTTTGTATACTACAACATCCTATGGTGTACATACAACCCACAAAGCTTTGGATCTATGTTTTCTCTAATTATACATGCAATATTGTTTCCAAAGCTTTAAGCCTACAACTAGCATACAAATGATATAAACTACATAAAATACTAGTTAGAAGTTTACCTCTTTGTGTAGCTTGTAGAACTTGATGAATTTGGCCTTTAAAAGCTTAGCCCCAATAGTGTGGAAGCCTCAAATGGAATCACAACACATCATGGACAAAAGTGGAACTTGAGAGAGAATTCCATGCACCCAAAAACACCCATGAACTCCAAGAACATGCATGTAGGCGTTTTTTTAGCTATAGCGCACATATTTATATGAGGATTCCAAGGGTCATGGGTATAACCCAAATCCATACCCATGGGTTTTATGATCCGTGGTTCATGTGGCCCAACTCTTTATGTATCCATACATAAACTTAGTCCAATATGAATCATAAGCCCAACACATATAAATATAACCAATTACCATAATTAGTCCCCATAGATTTAATTAGTCTCTTTTGATCACTAAATTAATTCCAAACTAATTCTTGATCAATACTAATTAAATCATATGATTTCATATTAATATATTAGACCTTATAATATATTAATAAATCATATTTAACCTCTTCTCAAAAGTCCATCCTAACAAATTGTCCTGATGTTATGCAACCCAAATGGACCATGCTACTCTCGGGTCGAGTACATACCAATAATAGTTATGGGCTTAGACATCTAATCCAACAGACACATGCAAGAATCACGAAGACATCAAGCATACAAACATTCCTCGGGCACCACCCGACATCGGATCAGAATTCGGAAACATATAAATCTACATAGAGCACTGCCCGACATCGGACCTTGGTCCAGAACATACTAGCATACATATACGGGCCAGCATTGGTGCCTTCGACCCGTTCATATTGTTGGATTTGGTGTCTAAGCCCATAACTATAACTGGTATGTACTTGACCCGATTGTAGCATGGTCCTTTTGGGTTGCCTTCACCAGTGCAATTTGATAGGATGGATTTTGAGAATAAGGTTATTTATGGTTTATTAATATATTACAAGTATAATATATTAATATGAAATTATTTAATTAGTATTGATCAATAATTAATTTGGAATTAATTTTGTGGTCAAAAGAGACTAATTAAATATATGGGGATTGATTATGTAAATCAATGATTCTTGTAGCGTGGGCTAATGATCCATGATTATTTAGATGGGCTAAACCAATAAGTTAATCCATAGATAGTCCATGGAGTTTAAACCCATGGAGCATAAGAATGTAGAAAGTCATGGAGAATTAGGGTTTACAAAGTGTAACCCTAGCATGTGCAATACTATAAATAGAACCCTCCATGAGCCAAAATCGGTTACACCTTCTCATTGAGATAAGTAGCTTATTCTCTTAAGTCATCCTTTTGCATATTGGTGTTTGTGAACCGTTATAGGTATCACACTTGAGGTTCTCAAGCTTTCAAAGGTCAAGAACTACTAGTCCTTCTAAAAGGTATGTCATCTATCCAGATGTTTTATTCATTTGGCTATTTGTATGCTAGTTAGGACAATGCTTTTGAAAAATTGAAAATATGCATGTGTAATAGAGAAAACATAGATCCAAAGAATTTAGGGTTGCATGTGCACCATAGGAGTGTTATAGTGCTCAAAACCCAACAATGGTATCAAAGCCTAGGATTGTTTTCTATTATATTTGATGCTTACTAGTTTTTCAAAGCTGAAAAAGTCAAAATTTTGGCCTCTGACTGGTGAACTCGCCGAGTACATGAACAGACTCGACGAGTCCACTCATTAACAGAGCAACTCGCCGAGTCCAGTTCATGTATTCGACGAGTTGAAGGCACTGTTTGCAGAATTTCGAGTTTCTTGGCCAGGTTTGGATTGGGAACACTACCACAAACTGTTTTGGATCATTGCAAATGTTTTTTATGATATGGTAGTGCTTGTACTCATCCAACCACAAGATAATTGTCAAAGTTTTAAAATAATTGTTGTTTTTATATGATAAACAAAATTGCTTTCAAATTGTTGACTAGAAATTATCTTGATTACGAGTTTAGTTAGATGATAGATTATGTGATAATTTTAGTTGTTAGAAAAATGATCTAAATGAATTTTAATGACCTCCATAACATGTCCTCAAGTTATGGAAAATGAAAGGTATTATACATTAAAATTCAATTAAACTCATAAGTTATGAATGTGAAGAGTTTTGACAAGTTTCAAAACTTGCCCTCAAGTTTTGGAATTTGTAAAGTCACACTAATGAAACTTTAATTCCAAACCCTAGAGTTTTAAAAGTTAAAATTCAACCCTTGTACTTTATAATATTATAATTTTAATATATATATATATATATATATATATATATATATATATATATATATATATGTATAAGACAAGTTGGTCTTACCGTTAGTAGGCCTCATTCACGAAGCCGGTGTATAAGGGGGGTATAAGGTTACTGCCTATAAAATGGTAGTTTAATGGGTGTCCACTCTCACCCACCGCTTCCTTGACTGGTGGAGGGCCGTTAGCCGAACGGGTAGGATAGGACATTAATTCTCCCTCATTAAAAGTATAATGATTAAAAAATAAAGTAACTAAACTTTTATTAAAATTCCCAATCTAAGTTACTTTAGGAAAAATTTGAAATGGTGCTAATCCATGAAATTACACTTTGCACCTTGTTAAGTCGTTAGTGGAGCGTGTGTGGTTAACCAGCACACTAATTTGGGACTGACAATGTGTGGAAAAGGGTAACTTGATGTTAATCATAGATCAATCGAGCGTGTGTGGTTAACCGACACATTGATTAGGTGATTTGTAACATTGGGTGTACCAAGCTAATTTGCGTGGTTATTCACACCTTGTTTGTGATCCTCGGCATCCCAGTCACAAACTTAAAGGGCACAATCGACATTTAAACATGCCATTGAAAAAGTTCAATGAATCTCAAATATATAAGAATTTGAAACCAATTAAAACTTAATAATCTATTTCGTTTTTCATGGTGGAAATTGGTAAATCGTCATTTACCTACCTTCAAATATTTTACAATTGGATTACGGCATCCCTCTTCGCAATTGTAGAATATTGTGTTGGGTCCTAGCCTTAATATTTCATATTGGGTGTAATGTTAAGGATTATCATCTAATCTAAACTTTGTTCTTCTACTTTTCAGATGTCTATCCCAAACAATGCTTCCAAACCAATCCCTTCTGGATCTTTCTCCCTCATGAACATGTGTGGGAGGGTCATTTTCGATGGCTCGAATTTCAATGATTGGATTCGAAACATCAGAATGGCTATTCGCTATGAGGACAAAGAATATATCCTAGACAAATAGCTCAAATAGATTGATGTCACCACTGCTACTCTCGAACAAATTGTTGAACACACTACTCATGAGAGGGATGCGAGAAACGTGTCGTGTCTTATGATTGCAACCATGACTGTTGAGCTGCAGAAGTCCTATGAGGACTATTATCCTTTTGAAATGTATCAAAATTTGATGGAAAGATACCATCAAAGTGCTCGGCAGGAGAGGTATGAGATCATTGCCTCCATGATCACAACCAAAATGAAGGATGGTGAACCCATCATGGCCCACTTGCAAAAGATGCAGAGATTCGTGGACCGCTTGCTTAAATTGAATGTCAATTTTTATGAAGAGTTAGCCATAGATATCATTCTACACTCTTTACCTTCTTGTTATGATCAATTTTTTATGACTTATCATATGAACAAGGAGGAGGTCACTCTTAGCAAGCTTTAAGGCCTTCTTAGGACTGCAGAAAGCAACGTGAAAGGCAATTCGGTTGTGTCTACTCCTACTACTTTTGCCCCTGTTCTGCAAATCGGACATGGGAAGGGAAAGAAGTGGAAGACTCCCTAGAAGAGCCACAAAGGAAAGTCTCTTGATGGGTCCTCTTCAAGTGGGATCAAAACTGGTTTTGCTAATCCCTCTTCCAATCCGAAGGAAGCAGAGTGCTTCCACTGTCATGAAAAGGGCACTGGAAACGAAGCTGCCCCAAGTACTTGCAGGACATAAAGGATGGCAAGATCAAGTCCTCCTTTGCAGGTATTTACACTATTCAATCTAATAACTCATCACATGCTAATTCTTGGGTCCTTGATACAGGTTGTGGTATTCACATTTGTTCTGATTTGCAGGGACTAAAAGGAAGTAGGGATGTGGAGCACAGGAAGATAAACTTAATCATGGGAAATAGGAAAGTGTCGCATGTGACCATGATTAGAGTTTCTTCTTTATTGCTTAGTAATGGTTTAAATTTAGATTTGAATAATTGTTGTTACTCGGCCGATATGGTGAGAAATGTTACCTTTTCCTTTAATAATGAAAATGGTGGTATTTATGCTTATTGTAATGGTGTATTTTATTTTGAAGCATTACCTTGCAATGGTATATATGAAACTGTGATGGTTGTAGATAACTTAGGAAATAATGTGTTGAATATTGATTCTTCCGATGATTTGGATAAGGCATGCTTGTGGCATTGTCGTCTTGGACATGTCAACAAGAAGCGCATAGCCCAACTCCAAAAGGATGGAGTTTTGGTGTCATTCGACTTAAAGTCGGATGACACTTGCGAATCTTGTTTACTTGGAAAAATAACCAAGTCACCCTTCACTGGTACTTGTGAAAGGGGTGAAGGTCTGTTGGATCTCATACACACTGATGTATGCGGACCATTCAGAACCACCACAAGGGATGCTAACCGCTTCTATGTGACTTTTACAGATGATTATAGTAGATATGGGTATATTTACTTAATCAATCATAAGTCAAAAACCTTTGAAAAGTTCAAAGAGTTTAAGCAAGAAGTGGAGAATCAATTGGGCAGGAAGATAAAGATGCTGCGATCCGATCGAGGAGGAGAGTATCTTAGTATCGAGTTCCTAGACTATCTTAAGGAATGTGGAGTTGTTTCACAATTGATGCCACCTAGGACACCACAGCTTAATGGTGTGGCTGAGAGGCGTAATAGAACCTTGCTAGACATGGTTCGTTCCATGATGAGTAGAGCTTCGTTACCTATCTCATTCTGTATCCTTAATCTAGTCCCGACCAAAAAGGTTTCCAAAACACCTCACGAGATGTGGACAGGGAAAGTTCCCACATTAGACCACATCAAAGTTTGGGGTTGCGAGGCTTTTGTGAGAAAAGAAACTCATGACAAGCTCGAACCTCGGAGTGAGCAATGTATTTTCATCGGCTACCCATAAAAATCCTTTGGATATCTCGTCTATAGACCGAGTGACAATGTTGTCTTCGTTGCGAGGAGCGGAGTCTTTCGCGAGAGAGAAATCATAGGCCAAAGAAACAGTGGGAGGCAAATTTACCTTGAAGAGCATCAAGATTCAAGTGGTGAAGGAACCTCACACTAGCAATCAACCTGAGGAGGAAACTCTAGTTGATCCAATTGACGAGTCCTTACCTCTGAGGAGTTCCAGTAGAGTTAGAAATACACCTGAGTATTATGGTTTCCATATTACTATTGAAGGTGATACATTTATCAGTGATAGCACACTGGTAAATTTGGATGAACCTAACAACTACAAGGAAGCCATGGCAGGCCCTGAGTCTGCAAAATAGAAAGAGGCTATGGACAACGAAATTCAGTCCATGTATGAAAATCAAGTTTGGAACTTGGTTGATAATGTACCACGTCGTAAGACAGTCGGTTGCTAATGGATCTTCAAGAAGAAGACCAACATGGATGGGAAAGTACACACATATAAAGCGCGATTGGTTGTGAAGGGCTTTACTCAAACTCTGGGAGTTGACTATGATGAGACCTTCTCACCAGTAGCGAAGATTAAATCTATAAGGGTTATGTTGGCCATATCTGCATTTCATGATTATGAAATATGGAAAATGGATGTCAAAACCGCTTTCCTTAATGGAAAGTTGGCTGAAGACGTTTACATGAGTCAGCCAGAGGGTTTTGTCAATGCAAAGTACCCTAATAGAGTGTGTAATCTTGAGAAATCCATTTATGGATTGAAACAAGCATCTCGCAGATGGAATCTTTGTTTTGATGAGAAAGTCAAAGAGTTTGGTTTTTTTGGGAAACGAGGATGAGTCCTGTGTATATGTCAAAGCTAGTGGGAGTATAGTGAGCTTGCTGGTATTGTATGTAGATGACATACTCCTTATAGGAAACGACATCCCAAACTTGCAGGAGGTTAAGTCCTGGCTTCGGAAGTGTTTCGCTATGAAGGACCTGGGAGAAGCTGCCTATATCCTAGGGATAAGGATATTGAGAAACAGGAGTGAAAGACTAATATGACTTAATCAAAGCACATACTTGGACAAGGTGTTGAAACGTTTCAGCATGGAGAACTCCAAGAAAGGTGACTTACCTATCCAAGGCAATGCCAAACTGAGTAAGACTCAGAGTTCGAGTACAGAGGCTAAGATAGCAGAAATGAGTCATATACCATATGCTTCCGCAGTTGGTTTGATCATGTATGATATGACTTATACTCGCCCTGATGTAGCATTTGCTTTGAGCATGGTCAGCAGATATCAAGGGAATCGTGGTAAAGCTCATTGGACTGCGGTTAAGAACATTCTTAAATACCCGCGGAGGACTAAGGACTGGGTCCTTACCCTCAGTGGGAGTGATGACTTGAGAGTGACAGGGTATAGCGACCCCAACTTTCAGACTGACGGAGATAATTTCCGCTCTCAGTCGGGCTGGGTGTTTACCCTGAATGGGGGAGCAGTGACATCTAAAAGTTCCAAGCAGGAGACTGTAGCTAATTCAACATGCAAATCAGAGTACATAGCAGCAAGCGAAGCATCGAAGGGAGGCGATATGGTTGAAAAACTTCACCGGAGACCTTGGAGTCATTCCATCCATAAAGGAGCCTATGGAGATTTTTTTGCGATAATGAATGGGCGGTTGCCTTAACCAATGAACCGAGAGATCATGGTAGCTCCAGGCATATCGACAGAAAGTACCACTTCATAAGACATTAAGTAGAAGAAGGACACCTCGTGGTAAAGGGGATATCGTCAGAGGACAACCCAACAGATCCTCTTACAAATGGATTGACTAGGGTTAAGCACTTGCAGCATGCGAGGGGAATTGGGCTAAAGGACGATATTAGTTTTAGTAATTACATAAATCAAAACTTGTAATAGCTAAATTGTAATTGACATTTGATGATTAAATAAACGGAGTTTTATTTATAAGTAAAGTTATTGTCTTGTGCCAATTATTTACTATTGTTTCACTTTGCATGTTTTGACTTCCAGAATAATTAAAATTATTCAAACCATCCACAGTCGATTATACGTCGGAAGTAAGTATGAAAAAAAAAGATTGTCATGAGTTGGCTTGTAGATTGTCTAAGGAGTTAGACATAGCAAAAGTTTGCTACACCATTCATGAGTGCTCCTGAGATAAGATTTGAGTATTGGATTCAACCCGCGCTCACATGAATCACTTCGTGGAATTTATCACGGGTGATTGTGAGACGATAATATCATATAGTCTTCAAACCAAGATATATGAGTTGTTAACTATGAGTTGGTTGTGCATTGATGGCATGAAAACGCATCAGTAACTTGATGTTATAAAACGTGTCGTTGTGCATGATTTGATGAGTAGTTAGTACAAGCATATAATGTCAAAGTTTATCTGTTTCTTTTATCCTAAGAGGATTAAAAGCGATATCTTGGGCCCCTCGATGATTCTGTTTTGACTATGTGTCAGGCCCGGTCAGAACTAAATTGATGTGTTCAGTTATGTTCTATGTCAGACGAATCGGAAATCGGGAAACAAATTGCAGGACAATAAGTATGACTATGTTCCATGTATTTGTCCGCATAGATATCTGGAGAACAGAGGAATATATGATCCCTAATCTGAAGGACGCGTCACTGACTAGGTCAGAGTTCGACAACGGATTTTGAAAGCTTACGATTTCTAAGTCAGATCCTAAAGTGCATTAGCAGTAATAGTTATTAGACTTATCCAAGTGGGAGACTGTTGGATTTGGTGTCTAAGCCCATAACTATATCAGGTATGTACTTGACCCGATTGTAGCATGGTCCTTTTAGGTTGCCTTCACCAGTTCAATTTGATAGGATGGATTTTGAGAATAAGGTTATTTATGGTTTATTAATATATTACAAGTATAATATATTAATATGAAATTATTTAATTAGTATTGATCAAGAATTAATTTGGAATTAATTTTGTGGTCAAAAGGGACTAATTAAATATATGGGGATTGATTATGTAAATCAATGATTCTTGTAGTGTGGGCTAATGATCCATGATTATTTAGATGGGCTAAACCAATAAGTTATCCATGGATAGTCCATGGAAGTTAAACCCATGGAGCATAAGAATGTGGAAACTCATGGAGCATTAGGGTTTACAAAGTGTAACTCTAGCATGTGCACTATAAATAGAACCCTCCATGAGCCAAAAATCGGTTACACCATCTCATTGAGATAAGTAGCTTATTATCTTAAGTCATCCTTTTGCATATTGGTGTTTGTGAACCATTAGAGGCATCACACTTGAGGTGCTCAAGCTTTCAAAGGTCAAGAACTACTAGTCCTTCTAAAAGGTATGTCATCTATGTAGATGTTTTATTCATTTGGCAATTTGTATGCTAGTTAGGACAATGCTTTGGAAAATTGAAAATATTCATGTGTAATAGAGAAAACATAGATCCAAAGCGTTTAGGGTTGCATGTGCACCATAGGAGTGTTATAGTGCTCAAAACCCAACACATATAGGAGGAAACTCACCTCACAAAGCTGAATGCAGAACCTCATGGTACGAAATCTCTAACGACTCCCCGAGCTATCAGTGCAAAATAACACTCAGTCAAAACCCAATAATCCTTCTTAGTGTAAAATGACCATTTTACCCCTGAACTAACTCGGACCATAACCTAGGCCCAAATCCATAACATGCATGGTCCAATTCTATATATCCTTTCCAAGCCCACTAATGGCCCAATTTTCTAAATTGGGCCCAAATCCTCAAATGGACCTTCCCTTAAGCCCAAACAAGCCTTATCCCAGTAACTGACTTCTAATGGCCCATAATAACAAAGTCCATGGATCGAACCAAATCGAGGCCCAAATGATGAAGACCCATATTCGGTGAGTACGCGGGGCGTACTCCTCTGTACGCTAAGCGTACAGCTTGTATAGCTTGTACGCTGCGTGTACTGGCTTGTACGCCCAACGTACTAACATGTTAAGCCAAAAATTTCCAAAAAGGCTTAATCCCTTAAGACCTTAAGCTTCAAACACAGATCTGAGTCCAATAAAGTGTCTTAACCCATAAAGTCGATTACTTGGTGGCTTGCAACCCACCAAAATGGACCCAAAATTGAAATATGGCAACCAACATCCATAGAATTGACTAAAACGCATGCATGGCCACAATAACACCTTCAAGATGGTAACTTTTCTGTCTTTAGGACTCATATAGCACTAAGGGTGGCAACCCTAAGCCTAGAAACGGATTTGGACCATAAAAATCCATTCTTGGGACCAAAAAGGTCCAAAACACCATTACCATAGATCTAAGCATACATGAGGCAATTTGTGAGCTTTTTACCTCAAATGAGTACTAGATGATGATGATATCTCAGATATTTGAGCTCAAGCTACACAAGTTCTTCTTCAGCAACTTCTTCTTTTTCCTTCCAAGCTCCAAACCACCAAAATGGGCTTCACAAGATCAAAATCACACAAGGATGAGGAATGTTAGGCTTTCTAGGGTTTCTTAGGTTGAGAGGCTGGTAAGGAGGATAGGGTTTGGGACATAATGATGTATTCATGTGAGTTAAACCCTAAAAATTAGGGTTTTGAGTCTGCTCGCGTACACTGTGCGTACGCAAATCAACCCCCGACATCCAATGCTGCCACTACGCCCCGCGTATGCTAAGCTTACGCCCAGCATACGTCTTCAGTCAGCCAAAATATAATGGCCCACTCACTAAAGGCCCAACTTAATAATCCAACATTAATCTTATAGTCCAACAACTAATTACAAGAAAATTGAAAAATTATCATTACATCAAGTCACGGGTGTTACAATTCTCCCCCACCTGAACAACTCCGGATACTGCTCCCTCATCTCCTCCTTGGGCTCCCAAGTCTACTCAGACCCATTGCGGTGCAGCCACTATACCTTTACCAGCTCTACCCTTTTGTTCCTCAGCTCCTTCATCTTCCTGTCGAGAATAGTTACTGGTCTCTCGATGTAGTTCAGGCTGTCATCCACTTGAATATCCTGTAAAGGCACAACTACGGAGTCATCAACTAAGCACTTCCGCGGCTGGGAGACATGAAAGGTGTTGTGGATCTGACTAAGCTCGGCTGGCAGATCCATTCGATACGCAACCCGACCCACCCGAGCCAAAACCCTGAACGGACCGATGTACCTGGGGCCCAACTTGCCCCGCTTCCTGAACCGGATGACACCTTTCCAAGGTGACACCTTCAGGAGGACCATATCCCCTACCTGAAACTCTAGGTCTGAACGGTGCTTGTCGGCATATCTTTTCTGCCGTCGCTGAGCAGTCTGGAGCCTGCTCCGGACCTGCTGGATCTTCTCCGTAGTCTTGAGTACCACCTCAGTACTCCCCGTAACTCTCTGGCCGACCTCACCCCAACATATTGGGGTCATACACTTCCTCCCGTAGAGCATCTCAAAGGGAGGTCGATCTATGCTTGCGTGATAACTGTTGTTATACGAAAATTCTCCTAACGGAAGATATGTATCTCAACTCCCACCAAAATCTAATACGCACGCACGCAGTATGTCCTCTAAAGTCTGAATCATCCTTTCATTCTGCCCATCCGTCTGAGGGTGAAAGGATGTACTAAAGTGAAGACGAGTACCCATCTCATCATGAAACCGCTTCCAGAACTTGGAGGTGAAGCAAACATCTCGGTCCGACACAATCGACACCGGCACTCCATGACGTGCCACCACCTCATGTACATAGATCTCGGCTAGCTTCTCATCCGATATACTCTCCTGGATCGGGATGAAATGAGCACTCTTGGTCAACCGATCCACGATGACCCAAATCAAATCCACTCCACTTGCAGTCCTAGGAAGCTTCGTGATGAAATCCATAATGATATCTTCCCATTTCCACATGGGAATATCCAACGGCTGGATCTTGTCGTGAGGTCGCTGGTGTTTGGCCTTGACTTTCCTGCAAGTCAAGCACCACTCCATATACCATGCTATGTCCCACTTCATGCAGGGCCACCAATAATCAGGGTGAAGATCCCGGTACATCTTCTTCGCCTCGGGGAGAATGGAGAATCTCGACTTGTGCGCCTCCTCCATAAGAACCTGGTGCACTCCACCCTAGTAAGGAACCCAGACCCTCCACTACAGGGTCAGCAACCTACAGATGTCATAAGCGAATGAGGCTACCTGACCTATGAACCGCTCACACTTCTGGCGCTCTTCCTTCATACCCTCGACCTGCGCCTCTTGAATCCGTTCCAGCAACGGAGCAATCACTATCATCCTCAGACATATATCCCGAACTGGAGCCGCGACCGCCTTACGGCTAAGAGCATCGGCCACCATATTGGCCTTTCCTTGGTGATAAAGGATCTCACAGTCATAATCCTTCACCACATCTAACCAACGTCGCTGCCTCATGTTCAGATTCGACTAATTCATCAAGTACCTCAAGCTCATGTGGTCCGTGTAAATGGTACAACGAACCCCATAGAGGTAGTGTGTCAAAATCTTGAGGGCGAAAACCATAGCCCCCAGCTCGAAATCGTGCGTCGAGTAGTTCGCCTCATGAGGTTTCAACTGCCTCGAAGCGTACGCTATCACGTGACCCCGTTGCATCAGCAATGCTCCTATACCCGTGATCGAAACGTCATAGCAAATCACGAAATCGTCAACGCTCTCCGGCAAAGTCAAAATCGGTGTCTCTCACAACCGCTGCTTGAGAGTCTCGAAAGCTGCCTGCTGCTCAGACCCTTAGCGAAATGTCACCGACTTCTTGGTCAGTCGGGTCAAGGGAACAATAACCTTGGAGAAATCCTGGATGTATCTCAGATAATAACCCGCCAGACAAAGAAAACTCCGAATCTCAGATGGAGACCTCGGAACCTTCCACTGCATCACGGCCTCTACCTTGGCCAGATCGATCAAAATACCATTCTGGTTGACAAGGTGCCCCAAAAACTGAACCTCGCGCAACCAGAACTCGCACTTGGAGAACTTTGCGAAAAATCTCTCCCTACTCAGTGTCTCCAGCACCTCCCTCAGGTGCTCCTCATGCTGCTCCTGAGTCTTGGAGTAAACCAAGATATCATCGATAAAGACTATCACAGACCGGTCCATCATTGGTCTGCACACGTAGTTCATGAGATCCATGAACGTGGCACGAGCATTGGTGAGCCCAAACGGCATCACCACGAACTCATAATGACCATAGCGAGTCCGAAAGTTGTCTTCTGCACATCGTCGTCCCTGACTCGCATCTGGTGATAACCCGATCGCAGATCAATCATGGAGAACCAAGATGCTCCCTGAAGTTGGTCAAATAAGTCATCAATCCTTGGGAGGGGATAACGATTCTTCACTGTTACCTTATTCAACTCCCGGTAATCTAAACACATCCGATGTGACCCGTCCTTCTTCTTCACAAACAGGATCGGGGCTCCCCATGGTGAACTGCTCGGCCTGATAAATCCCTTGTCTAACAGCTCCTACAGCTGTGTAAACAACTCCTGCATCTCGGTAGGAGCCAACGGATATGGTGCCTTGGCTATCGGAGTCGCACCACGAACTTGGTTAATCCGGAACTCTACCAGCGTCTTCGGAGGTATCCTAGGAAAATCCTCCGGGAACACGTCCGGGTATTCCCACATGATCGGTACATCATCCACGGTCACCTTACCCTTATCCTGGGTATCCATGGCATATGCGACAAAACCTGTGCAACCCTGCTGAAGGTAGCGCCTAGCTCTCACTGCTGAACACAAAGTTCGCCCATGTTGCGGCCTCTCGCCCAGAATCACCACCCCTCCCCCACTTAGGGTCCTAACTCGTACTAGCTGCTGCTCGCAGTCGATCACTGCGCCATTAGGGCTCAACTAGTCCATACCCACGATAACCTTATTCCCTCACAGGGCAATAGGGACTAAATCCACAGAAAACTGCTCATCAAACAACTGTAGTTTACATCCCCGGTGACCCCTCGCAACCCTCACAGTCCTATTATCTGCTATCTCTACATCAAGTGGACAGTCCAACTCTCCTGGAGCTCCAACAAATCGCTTGCTCAGAGCGAGCGATACAAAAGATCGGGTAGCTCCCCAGTCTAATAATACCAGAGCAGATATACCGTTCACAAGGAACGATCCTATAAAAAACACATAAAAATGATCAATAATCAATATAAATAAAGAGATAAGGAAAAGATACATACCCATTACAATATCGGGAGCTGCACGTGCCTCCTCCGCAGTCAGCTGAAAAGCCCTGCTCCTCGCCGTAGGCGACTCTGTCCGGCCCTGACGGCTATCGGTAATCCTCAGTGCAGTGGGAGAGGGTAAAGCCACCTGTCCTGCTGCTGCTAAACTCGGGCACTGGGACCTCTTGTGGCCCCTCTGATTGCACTGGAAGCAAATCATATCAAATATTGTAGTGGTGGTGGTGGTAGCAGTACAATCACTGCTGACATGACCAGTTCGGCCGCACTTAAAGAAGCCCGAACTACCCGCCATGCACGCCCCCTCGTGCATCTTGCCGCACTTGCCACAGCGGCTGCGGCCCTGCTGGCTCCTTGATCTATGATCTGATACCTTGGGCTTTTTTCCCGAGCTCCCTGTCTGAACACCCTCTGGTTTCCTCTTGTTCTCCATCTCCAAATCCAGCTCCCTTTCCCGAGCCCTCGCTATCATATCCTCTAGCGTCTTGCAGCTGGAGTGGCTAACAAACTGTCGGATATCGCTCCACATCATCTCATGGTATCGAGCCTTTTTCATCTCCTCGTCCGCCACATACTGCGGAACGAGAAGGGCCCTCTCCCTGAACATGGTGGTGATCTCAGTCACCGTCTCAGTCGTCTGTTGGAGATTCTGGAACTCCCGCGCATGTTGTTGCACCTCAATCATAGGTGCGAACTCGTCCCTGAGCCTGGTCGAGAAGTCGCTCCAGGTCATAGTATCAAGGGCATCATCACCAACTGCATGCCCAACCTCCTCCCACCAGTCGCGTGCCCTGTCCTTCAGGAGGCAGGAAACAAGTCGGAGCTTGTCCCCCTCGGGACATCTGCTGGTGCGAAAGGCGTTGGCGACATCCACCAACCACCTGCTACTAGCAATGGGATCCCTAGTCCCATGGTAGTCTGGGGCCCCACAAGCTCAGAACTCCCTGAATGTCATCGTGCGCGCCCCCATCATGGTCGCCATCTCAGTGCGGAATGTACCCAGTCTCTCATTCAGAATCTCTAAAATTTCTTCCTTGACCGTACCGAAGATCACAGGAGTCTGGTCAATGATACTGCACGTGATCTCAGATGAGATAAACTCCCTCATCTGGTCATCGAGCTGCCCGGCTCCAGAGCCCGAGCATGATCCCTCGCCTATGCCAGAGCTGCCAACTGGCCTAGTGCGTAGCATCACCATACTGAAAATACACCATAAAAATCATCAGAATACTCATCATAACTCGAGGAATCTCACATACTACAAGTTCCCTGCTTTCATCTTAGCCTTCCTTGATTCGAGTACGGATCCTCTGCTTTCAGTAGTACGGGTCCATACTACCTTCCACATCTATCTGTACTTTCCTCAAGAACTGCCTTGACTCCCATAAGTCCCTTTCACCACTACTGCTCTCCTCCATCAGCTGCATAAGAAGTCCCTGCTATTTTTCCCTAACTAGCTCGAGAATACTATTACATATCACTAAGACCAGATAATTCTTCGAATGAGAGGACTCTCCCTACAACAGTTAGACTCAGACGAGAGCTGCGAAATTGGGCTAAGCCTAACCTTCTGAAATTATTTAGTCCTTGTAATATGTATCTTAACATATTCGTTTACAAGTTAGTTAAAGATAGCTAGAACTCCTAAAAGCACAAAGCAAGCAACATTCGAGCATCGAGTAAACAAAACCAAACATATCCTAATCAGGCCATCATATCACTGACTAATCAGTACTAGCATGTCGTTCAATAAGCTCAAACAGTAGGCATACAAGGCATCCTTCTAGACCCTTAGCCCTAATCTAGCATGCAGTTCTTATACACATACAACAGGCATACAAGGCATCCTTCGTAGATCCTTAGCCCTAATCTAGCATGCAATTCTCATAATCATATCATATCATAACGAACATGTACAAGTAATTTGGGAGAACATACTTGAGCTCGGCCAATTGCATGCACCACACCCTTTTTCCCTTTTCAAAATCCTTTTTATAAAAATGGTTTTGTTTTGAAAAATTTTATACCAAGTCCTCAGTTTGAGTTCAGACACACCCGAGAGCATAACCGAATCGCTCAAACCAAGGCTCTGATACCAACTTGAAACATCCCAAAAATCATGACCAAAAATTTCATTTTTAAATCATTAAATAAACTACAGTTATTAAAAACATTTTATCAAAACATGAACCATAGTATCTCAAAACATCAAAAACAGTATCTCCTTATAAAATCACATAACAAATATATCAGAGTAACATCCCAGGCTAAACATCATGGTGTGTGCAATGCAGTCATCCCGAGGTCTTCCCCTTGCTACCGGAAGTACCCGAAACCTAAACTAAAAACTGTAAGCACGAAGCTTAGTGAGTCTCCCCAAACTACCAAATACCATACACATAAACACGTAATCACATAATAACATATCATGGGCCCCGCCCGCTTCATCGGGCCCCGCCCGACATCAGACAGAATCCGGCATGGGGCCCTGCCCGACATCGAGCAAATCTCGGTATACATATAAACATATCAACAAATACACATAAATAATCACATAACACAAACATATAAACATTACTCAGGCCCCGCCCGACATCGAACCGAAATCCGGAAGCATACAAACATTCCTCCGGTATTGCCCGACATCGGACCGTAATCCGGAAACATACAATACAGACACATGCAAGAATCACGAAGACATCAAGCATACACACATTCCTCGGGCACCGCCCGACATCGGATCAGAATCCGGAAACATATAAATCTACATCGGGCATTGCCTGGCATCGTACCTTGGACCGGAACATACTAGCATACATATACGGGCCGACATTGGTGCCTTCGACCCGTTTATACAGGAGGAAACTCACCTTGCAAAGCTAAATGCAAAATCTCTAACGGGTGCTCTGATGACTCCCCGAGCTATCAGTGCAAAATAACACTTAGTCAAAATCCAATAATCCTTCTTAGGGTAAAATGACCATTTTACCCCTGACCATAACCTAGGCCCAAATCCATAACATGCATGGTACAATTCTATATATCCTTTCTAAGCCCACTAATGGCCCACTAATGACCCAATTTTCTAAGTTGGGCCTAACTCCTCAAATAGGCCTTCCTTTAAGCCCAAACATGCCTTACCGCAGTAACTGACTTCTGATGGCCCATTATGGCCTATAATTACAAAGTCCATGGATCCGCCCAAACCGAGGCCCAAATGACGAAGACTCATATCCAGTGAGTACGCGGGGCATACTCCTCTGTACGTTAAATGTACAGCTTGCATGGCTTCTACGTTGTGCGTACTGGCTTGTACGCCCAACGTACTAACCTGTTAAGCCATAAACTCGAAAAAGGCTTAATCCCTTAAGACCTTAAGCTTCAAACATAGTTCTGTGTCTAATAAACTGTCTCAACCCATAAAGTCGATTACTTGGTGGCTTGTAACCCACCAAATGGACCCAAACTTGAAATATGGCAACCAACTTCCATAGAAATGACTAAAACTCATGCATGGCCACAATAATGATGGGTTTTAGTATAGTACAACATCCTATGGTACACATACAACCCTAAATGCTTTGGATCTATGTTTTCTCTAATTATACATGCAATATTGTTTCCAAAGCATTAAGCCTACAACTAGCATGCAATTGACATAAATAACATAAAATACTAGTTATAGAATTTACCTCTTCATGTAGCTTGTAGAACTTGTTGTATTTGGCCTTTAAGAACTTAGTGCCCCAAGTGTGACACCTCAAATGGTTCACAACACACCTTAGACAAAGGATGACATTTGAGAGAGTTTCTTGCATACAAATCGGATAATATGAACTCATAGAATATTATAGTGGTTGATTTTAGCTATGGGGTAAAGTATATATATGTTAGGAATCCAAGAGTCATGGGTAAACCCTAATCCATACTCTTGGGCTTATTATCCATGATCCATGAATCAAGTTGGCTAACTCTTTATGGATTCATCCATAAACTTAGTCCATCATGTATCATAAGCCCAAACCATATATATATTACTAATTTACTTAATTAGTCCCCATTGATTTAATTAGTCTCTTTTGATCACTAAATTAATTCCAAATTAATTCTTGATCAATACTAATTAAATCATATGATTTCATATTAATATATTAGAACTTATAATATATTAATAAATCATAAATAACCTCTTCTCAAAATCCATCATATCAAATTGTCGTGGTGATATGCAACCTAAATGGACCATGCTACTCTCGGTTCAAGTCAAGGTTGTAGAACTCGTTACTCGATACCTATTCGGCCGACTACCGAATAGCGAGTACTCGGGAGTACTCGAGAGTACTCGGGAGTACTCGAGAGTACTCGGGGAGTACTCAGATTTGGTAATTCATGTAGAAATATTTTTAGGGAAATTATATATGTTAAAATGATAAGTTAAAATCATAAATTGATTGAAATATATGACAAAATTAGATACATGTGAATACACAAAAACTAAAAAAACACATAATGGTCTCACTTCGTGAATTATTACTGAAGATTTAAGATATATATGTAGTAATAATCACATGTGTGTGTGTTAAATAATAAATCATCAAGTATATTATACATATTAATCACCGGGTTGATCGATTTTTACAACACTGCTCAGTTCAGTAAGAGGTCGATCGGGGAGTACTCGGGATTTTGTAACTCGCCTCGGTAAGGGGCCGAGTAGCGAGTACTCGGAGGAGTAATCGGCCAACTCGGCGAGTTTTACAACACTGATGATAAATATAAAGTAACTAAACTTTATTAAATTCCCAATCTTAGTTACTTTAGGAAAATGTGAATTTGGTGCTAACCCATGAAATTGCACTTTTCACCTTGTTAAGTCGTTAGTGGAGAGTGTGTGGTTAATCGACACACTAATCTGGGACTGAAAATGTGTGGCAAAGGGTATCTTGATGTTAATCATAGATCAATAGAGCGTGTTTGGTTAACCGGCACACTGATTAGGTGGTTTTAACATTAAGTGTACCAAGTTAATTTGCATGGTTATTCACTCCTTGTTTGTGATCCTCGACATCCCAGTCACAAACTTGAAGGGCACAATCGAGATTTAAACATGCCATTGAATAGTTCAATGAATCTCAAAAGATCTAGGAGTTTCAATTCATTTAAAACCTAATGTTGAATTTCTTTTTTCATGGTGGAAATTGGTAAATCGTCATTTACCTATCTTCAAATATTTTGTAGTTGGATTACAACATCCCTCTTCCAAGTTATAAAATATTGTGTTGGGTCCTAGCCTTAATATTTCATACTGGGTGTTATATTAAGGACTTAAATCAACTAAACCTGAATTTCTCCCTCATAGATGTCTAGTTATGACAACTATGGTCTTCCTTATCCTTTTGGATAAAGCTATTCTAATGAAGATGATATCCCAAATGGCGATCAAGGTAAAAGATTTGTTGGATAAGTTGTCTAAGTCCATAACTATTTCTGGTATGTACTTGACCCGACCCGGCATGGTCCATTTGGGTTGCATGGCATCATGCATTTGGATAGACTAAATGAGAGAAATAACACTTGTGGTTTATTAATATATTATAAGTTCTAATATATTAATAATATTATTTAATTAGTATTGATCAAGAATTAATCTAGAATTAATTAAGTGATCAAAAGGATACTAATTAAATATATGGATTGATTGTGTAAATCATCCATACTTGTATAGTAGGCTAGATGCTCCATGGATTATCAAGTTGGGCTAAGGTCCATAGGATGCTCCATGGATGCTCCATGGGAGTTACAAACCCATGGGTCATGGAAATGAAGAGCCATGGTACATTAGGGTTTACATGGTGTAACCCTAAGTGTAACACACTATATAAAGAGCTTAACATCCACCAAAATCGGCTACACTAAAAAGAAGATAGGGCAAGCCGAATTTGGAAGTGTTCTACATTCTCTCAAAGTCATTCCAAAGCACTTGGTGTTGTGTGAAACATTTGAGGCATCACACTTGTGGTGCTAGGCTCTCAAGGTTTTTCAAGGAATCAAATCAACTACAAGGTATGTAATTCTAGCCATCTTTTATGTTTAAAGTTCCCCATGTATGCTAGATAGGATTATGAACCTTGGAAAAAGTATTTTGCATGTATTTTAGACAAACATAGATCCAAGGTTTTCTAGGGTTGCAAGTACACTTAGGAGTGTTAGAATGCTCAAAACCCATCACTGGTATCAGAGCCTAGGCTTGTTTGTTTGATACTTGATGCAAAATTGTGAAAAAACTCATTTTTATGCATTCTGCTGCATGAACTCGCCGAGTCCATAGGGGGACTCGACGAGTCCATGACCAAACTCATCCTACTCGTCGAGTAGGTTCTTGCACTCGACGAGTAGGAGCCCCTGAGTGCAGTTTTTCGAGTTTTGCTGCTGGAAATGGACTAGAAACATTACCCTAAACTGTTTTGGTGTTTTAAAACTTGTTTTAGATGGTGTAATGGTTGTTCTAATCCATTTTCAATGGCTAATATCAAAATTACATGATTATATGTGTTCATATGTTCTTGAAATTTTGATATGTTGATTCATGTTCTTATGAGCTCTTGATAGATCATAGGAATTACTTGTTTAATGCTTAATTCATGATTTTTATGTGTTTTAATGGAGTCCATAACTTGTCCTCAAGTTATGGATAACCAAAAGTCACTTTGTATTAATTCCATTAAAAGAACACATAAGTTACAAAAATGAAGTGTCTTCATTTTAATAACTCATAAGTTATGAATTGAAAGGTTTTGTAAAGTTACAAAACTTGCCCTCAAGTTTTGGAACATGTAAAGTAAACTTTAGTTCCAATCCCTAGAATTTTAAAAGTTAAAATTCAACCCTTATACTTTATAATATTACAAGTTAATAATATATATATATACATATATATATATATATATATATATATATATATATATATATATATATATATATATATATATACATATAAGATCAAGTCGTTTTACCATTAGTAGGCCTCATTCACGAAGCCGGTCTATAAGGGGGGTATAAGGTTGTTGCCTATAAAATGGTAGCTTAATGGGTGTCCACTCTCACCCACCGCTTCCTTCACTGGTGGAGGGTTGTTAGCCGAACGGGTAGGACAATGACTTAAGATTCCCATTAAAAGTATAATGATTATTATAAAGTAACTAAATGTTTTTATAAATTCCCAATCTTAGTTACTTTAGGAAAATGTGAATAAGGTGCTAACCAATGAGATTACACTTTGCACTTTGATTAAGTCGTTGGTGGAGCGTGTGTGGTTAACCGGCACACTAACTTGGACTTAACAAGGTAGGCAAAGGGTGACTTAAGGTTTTTCATAGGTCGGTGGAGCGCGTGTGGTTAACCGGCACATCGATTAAGTGAAAAACATTAAGGGTACCAAGTAATTTGCATGGTTACTTCACACCTTGTTTTGTGATCCTCAGTATCACAATCACAAAACATGAAGGGCACACTCAAGATTGAAACATGCCATTGAAAAGTTCAATGAATCTCAAAAGAATCTAGGAGTTTCTAAAAACCAAATAAAACCTAATACTTGTATATTTCGTTTTTCATGGTGGAAATTGGAGACATTCACCTACCTTTCAAATATGTTTTAGCTTAGATTACGGCATCCCTCTTCTAAGTTATAATATATTGTGATTGGGTCCTAGCCTTAATATTACATTTGGGTGTTTTATTAAGGACTATCTTTATATCTAAACTAAACTTGTCTTTTCTTCTTTTTCAGATGTCTTCCAACAATGCTGCTTCTAGCTCAAACCCTACCGGATCCTTCTCTCTCATGAACATTTGTGGGAGAGTCATATTTGATGGATCCAACTTTACAGATTGGATCAGGAACATCAGGATGGTCACTCGGTATGAGAACAAAGAATATGTACTCGACAAGGAGCTTAAGGTGCCCGAGCAAACTGCTACTCCTGAGGAGCTTGCTGAATATGAGGCACATGAAAGAGATGCTACCAAAGTGGCATGCATCATGATGGCCACTATGACAGCCGAGCTTCAAAAGTCCTATGAGGACTACTATCCTTTTGAGATGCACCAGGATTTGATGGACCACTACCATCAGAGTACTCGTCAAGAGCGATATGAAATCATCTCCTCCATGATAACAACCTGAATGAAGGATGCGGAACCCATCACGGACCACATGCAGAAAATGCAAAGGTATGTGGACCGTTTAATGAAGCTGAATGTGAACTTCCCCGAGGAGTTGGCAATAGATATAATTTTACACTCCTTACCATCGTGTTATGATCAATTCCGCATGACATACCACATGAACAAGGAAGAAGTCACTCTCAGCAAACTTCAAGGACTCTTGAAGACCGCCGAAAGTGGTCTTAAAGGTAAGTCGGTTTTTACCACTCCTACTCATACTCCAAACTCTGCACCTGTCCTGGCAATCGGGAAAGGTAGAGGGAAGAAGAGGAAGAACCCTTCGAAGGTTACCAAGGGTAAGACCCTTGATGGCTCCTCTTCAAGTGGAACCAAGAAAGGTTTCGTCACTCCTTCTTCTGACCCAAAAGAGGCTGAATGCTTCTATTGCCATGAAAAGGCGCACTAGAAGCGAAACTGCCCAAAGTACCAGCAAGATTTGAAGGATGGGAAAGTAAAACCCAACCATGCATGTATTTACACTATATTATCTAATAACTCACCGTATTCTAACTCTTGGGTCCTTGATATCGGCTGTGGTATTCATATTTGTTCTGATTTACAGGGACTAAGAAGAAGTGAGAATGTGGAGCATGGAAAGATAAACTTGATCTTGGGGAATAGGAAAGCTTCACATGTCACCAAGATTGGAGTTTATACTTTGTTGCTAAGTAGTGGGTTTACTTTATATTTGAATAAATGTTGTTACTCGCCTGAAATGGCAAGAAATATTATTTCCTTTCATGCTTTGTACAAACAAGGGTTTACCTTTTCTTTTGATAATGAAATTGGATAAGGTGTCTAAGTCCATAACTATTTCTGGTATGCACTTGACCCGACCCGGCATGGTCCATTTAGGTTGCATGGCATCATGCATTTGGATAGACTAAATGAGAGAAATAACACTTGTGGTTTATTAATATATTATAAGTTCTAATATATTAATAATATTATTTAATTAGTATTGATCAAGAATTAATCTAGAATTAATTAAGTGATCAAAAGGAGACTAATTAAATATATGGGCTGATTGTGTAAATCATCCATACTTGTATAGTAGGCTAGATGCTCCATGGATTATCAAGTTGGGCTAAGGTCCATAGGATGCTCCATGGATGCTCCATGGGAGTTACAAACCCATGGGTCATGGAAATGGAGAGCCATGTTACATTAGGGTTTACATGGTGTAACCCTAAGTGTAACACACTATATAAAGAGCTTAACATCCACCAAAATCGGCTACACTAAAAAGAAGAGAGGGAAAGCCGAATTTAGAAGTGTTCTACATTCTCTCAAAGTCATTCCAAAGCACTTGGTGTTGTGTGAAACATTTGAGGCATCAAACTTGGGGTACTAGTCTCTCAAGGTTTTTCAAGGAATCAAATCAACTACAAGGTATGTAATTATAGCCATATTTTATGTTTAAAGTTCCCCATGTATGCTAGATAGGATTATGAACCTTGGAAAAAGTATTTTGCATGTATTTTAGACAAACATAGATCCAAGGTTTTCTAGGGTTGCATGTACACTTAGGAGTGTTAGAATGCTCAAAACCCATCAAGATTAATCCCTTTGTTGTGCATTAATGGGACTGGAAATCATACTTCACCTCCTCCACCTCCTCCAATTGTTCTCCCTAACCCAGAAGTTCTTGAATAGTTCAAGGTCACTTAATCCCTATTGGCAAGCAGTGTCCATATGTACTCACATGTTGGAGATGAAGTCTTATATTGACAAGCTGGGAGAGTTGGGTGTCGAAGTCTCAAGGAAGTTGACTGTTGACTGGGTTCTTCAATCGCTTTCTGAGTCATATAGTGAGTTCATTAAGGACTACTATGTGACAGACCACGACATGACCCTTAATGATTTTACCTATTTGCTTTTTGCTGCTGAATCAGCAATGATTTGAAGCACTGGTAAGGGAAATTTGATTGGAAGATCTACTTCCCAAACTTCCATGGACATTGAAGATGGAAACATTGGAAGTTCAGAAACGTCTTCTCTTCCCAATGGAAATGGATCGGCCATAGTCAACCCGGTTGACCAAATGGTAAAGAGAAAGGCTAAGTCTGAGATAGTCCCATGTACCATTACTAAAGAGTCCATATGTTTCTATTGCCAAAGGAAGGGGCATTGGTTGCGAAGCTGCCTTATTTACCTGAAAGTTCACTAGGATGGTAAAAGTCAAAATTTTGAATATGCCTCAGGTAAAGTCCACTATCTAAATCTATTAAGTTCCTATTTGGAGATTCTTATTACATGATGTGACTAGGTCACATTTTGATGTTTTGTAGAATCGAAAAAGGAGAGGAAGCTTAGAAGAAGAGTATGTTGAATCTGATCGTGAAGATGGATTTCGATCACATGATTCGAAGATCAGAGCTGCTGCTTAAGATTTATGATAGATTGCTTACGAATAGATAACAACATAGTTTTCATATGTATTTGCATTCTAAGGATAAGTTTTTCCGCAATTTTAAAATAAAAGGAAAATTTTTGATTTTATTTATTTTAAGTGTCCTTACAATGGGATTTGTGAAAATTGTTGTTCATATGGTTCCAATGATAACAATATTGGGAAATTAAGACTAATTCCTTGTTCACATGTATATGTGAGTCAAGTGAAGGACTAGGAGATCGGGTACACTTGGTTGTGCGCTGATCAGGTCCACCACAAAGAACGATAAGGCTATTCGTCATGATTTACTAAAAGTTTAGTAAATATGGTTGTGCTTACAAGTTTAAGTATAATTCTGAAGCATTGGAAAAGTTTCAATGTATGGCAGGATGAATGAGAAGAATCAAATTAGGCAGAAAGATAAAAGTTTCTCCAATCTGAAAAGATGGGAGAGTACTTCAGTATCATGTTTTATGATCATCTTAATGATTATGAAAAACCATATCACAATTGATCCTATAAGGGCATCTTAGTGTAATTGTTTGACTAAGAAGAGGAATCGTGAATTGTTCAAATGGTAAAATCAAAAGATGAATCATACTTCGTACCAAAATTGAGTCTTAGAGTAACACTCCAAGATCGAGCCTTGAGTGACATAATGTTAAGAAGGTTTAAAATACTTATCAAATGTAGAGTAAAATGTTTTCTACTCTTGTACATTTGAAATTGGTGAGTTGTGATGTTTTGGTTAAAACAAAGACCAACTAAGGCCAATTGTGTGAAGTGTTTTTCTTGATAAGAATCCGCACTAACTCTTGAGTATTTGTTTTGTCAAGGAATGGTTCTTGACAAGAGAATATTATATGTCAAGAGGTCAGTGGGAGTCTTAAAGATCTTGAAAAGTTTCAAGAACTAATCAAGGGTATTGTTTATCACTAGCACACGACTTGAGGTTTATAGCCTATCGTGTTGACATATTCTAGTTTCTGTGCCCATTCAAGTTAAATTTGACTATGAATGTGAGTTCTATGAGTTCTCAGTTTTTTGCATGACTACTTGGAAGCAATGGTAGGCCCTTGTGCTGCCAGGTGGCAAGAAGTTAAGATTGAATAAGTTCAGTCCAAATGAGTTTGGATTTGTCACTAACCTCCTCTTATGGTTATGTTTTTGACAAATTCACATGGATAGGAACACATTCACTAAGAAGATTTTAAGGAGATAGAAATTGTGATATTTGCATTCTCAAATTCAATTATGATTATGGCATCCCTTTTCATAATTCAAATTGTGAGCAATGGCAAAGGTCTAAACATTTGAGACTATGATTACGACATCCCTTTTCATAGTTCTAAAATTGTTTAGACACACATGTGAGCTATCTAAGGAAAGGTTTATGATTTTGGGAAGCTTAGATAAAGTCTTATCGAAGCATCTCGTATCAGAAACCTGATCTTTGGTAATGAAAGTCAATAAATTATTGATTTCTAGAAGTCCAGTTGATTACTGGTTACATGTCAAAGCTAGTGGGAGCATAAGTGTTATGCTGATAAGAAGATAATTATCATGTTAGTGGGAGCATGATTATTATGTTAAGTGTTGCAAGTTAGCAATCTTAATTATAGAAAACAAAAGTTTCAATTTGTAAAGTTACAGGGTTTGAAAAGTTGTTTTGCTATAATTAAGGGAGAGGAAATTATACTTCATTCCAATTCTAAAAGCTTAAATTGAGATTTTAATCAAATTTAGTCAAGTATATATATAAATGTTATGTTGGAGTGGTTCAACTTAAGGAAATTCTATATATGGAAATATTAATTGCGTTCTCAATATTCGATTATGATTACGGCATCCATCTTCATAGTCCAAATTTTGAGAACATGGCTAACAGAAAAATTATAGCAAAAGACTAGTCTAGGATCATGTCTTTATGTGAGACATTATGAATTGTATCCCATATGCTTCGGGTATAGGATCAATTGCATATGCTATAATATTTCCATGTGTTCTGAAATTTTCAAATGCCTAGGGCATTAAGAAGGAAAAAGGACTAGAACTATACATGACTAAAATGATTAAGCAATTGTCGAGGACAATCTGAGGCTTACCAAAGATTGGTTACTCATGGACAGTTGGAAGTATAATGTAAATTTTGGAAGGACCATATTATCATATTCTGAAAGGAGGCAACTCTTGTTCAGAAGTGATAGTCAAAATGAGAATATGGAAATGTTTCCATAGGTGGAAATTATTCTTTAAATCTGTGTAAGATTAGAAAACTTAATGCAAGAAGGATGTTCAAAGTAATGTACTTTGAATATGAGACTTCGTTTCCATGGAATTGCTCTCCATTGGAATACTTTGTAATGTATGTTGCCAAGGCTTTGTGACTTTTGTGCATAGTCATTACAAGAGGATCAATGCATATAAGTTTGGAATCTAACAGATTTCGGTAATTGGCAAAGAATTTTGTATTCTTACATTTGTCATAAGGATTTGGAATTGTGAAATGAACATCATTGAAATGTTTTCAATTGATCTATTCCACAAAGAAAGGACCATAGGTAAACATAGTGTGCATTCTTGTAGCATAGGACATCTATTGTTTTAGTTCAAGTATTAAGTTGATTATTTGAAACATTATACAATGAATAATGAGTAATCAATATGACTCAAAAGTTTTGGGGACATATAGGATTAGTGTTATTCTTGTGTTTCGCTTTGCATTTTTTGACTTCCCGAATACTTTGGAAGTAGGTATTGTGGCAAGACTGTCATGAATGGGTCTGTAGTATGTCTAGATGTTTTAGACATAGCTGCAGTATTCATGAGTACTCCTGGAATAAGATTCGAGTATTGGATTAAACCCACGCTCATTTGAATCACTTCATGGATTTTATCACGAGTGATCAAGAGACGATAATATCTTATATTCTTCAAACGGAGACGTGTGAGTTGTAGTTGCAAGTCGGTTGCACATTGACATATGTAAACGCACCAGTAACTTGGATGTTATAAAACATATCATTGTGTGTAATTTGATGAGTGAGTACAAGCAAGCATTTGGGTTGAAGTTTATCCGTTCCTTTTACCCCATGCGGATAAAAGCGATATCTGTTGGCCCCTCGATGATTTAGTGATGACAACCCTAAGGCTCGGCCGGGCCTGGACTGATTTAATTTGTTCAATTAGTCGGTCGTCATAAATCAGAAATCGGGAAACAACAAATGGACAGAGAGAATGATTATATTCCATGTCTCAGTCCATATGATATCTAGAATGGAGGAATATATGATCCCTTATCTAATGGACATATCATTGACTAGGTCAGAGTTCAACAGCGGCTTTTAAGAGCTACGATTGCTAGTCGGGACTTTGGAGTCATATTTGCAATAATAGTATTAGACTTATCCAAGTGGGAGACTGTTGGATTAGATGTCTAAGCCCATGAATATTATTGGTATGTACTCGACCCGAGAGTAGCATGGTCCATTTGGGTTGCATAACATCAGGACAATTTGTTAGGATGGACTTTGGAGAAGAGGTTAAATATGATTTATTAATATATTATAAGTTCTAATATATTAATATGAAATCATATGATTTAATTAGTATTGATCAAGAATTAGTTTGAAATTAATTTAGTGATCAAAAGAGACTAATTAAATCTATGGGAACTAATTATGGTAATTGGTTATATTTATATGTGTTGGACTTATGATTCATATTGGACTAAGTTTATGTATGGATACATAAAGAGTTGGGCCACATGAACCATGGATCATAAAACCTATGGGTATGGATTTAGGTTATACCCATGACCCTTGGAATCCTACATATAAATATGTGCTCTATAGCTAAAAAAAACGCCTACATGCATGTTCTTGGAGTTCATGGGTGTTTTTGGGTGCATGGAATTCTCTCTAAAGTTCCACTTTTGTCCATGATGTGTTGTGATTCCATTTGAGGCTTCCATACTATTGGGGTTAAGCTTTTAAAGGCCAAATTCATCAAGTTCTACAAGATACACAAAGAGGTAAACTTCTAACTAGTATTTTATGTAGTTTATATCATTTGTATGCTAGTTGTAGGCTTAAAGCTTTGGAAACAATATTGCATGTATAATTAGAGAAAACATAGATCCAATGCTTTTAGGGTTGTATGTGCACCATAGGATGTTGTAGTATACAAAACCCAACAGTGTCTGTATTGTATGTTTCCGGATTACGGTCCGATGCTGGGCAATGCCCGAGGAATGTTTGTATGCTTCCGATTTCGGTCCGATGTCGGGCGGGGCCCGAGGAATGTTTATATGTTTATGTTATGTGATTATTTATGTGTATTTGTTGATATGTTTATATGTATACCGAGCTTTGCTCGATGCCGAGCGGGGACCGATGTCGGACTATGTCCGATGACGGGCGAGGCCTAATGTCGGGCAGGGCCCGATGCCGGATTATGTCCGATGTCGGGCGGGGCCCATGATATGTTGTTATGTGATTATGTGTTTATGTGTATGGTATGTGGTAATTTGGGGAGACACACTAAGCTTCGTGCTTATAGTTTTCAGTTTTTGTTTCAGGTACTTCCGGTAGCAAGGGGAAGAGCTCGGGATGACTGCATTGCATACACCATGATGTTTAGCTTGGGATGTTACTCGGATATATTTGTTATGTGATTTGATATGGAGATACTGATTTTGATGTTTTGAGATACTATGGTTCCTGTTTTGATAAAATGTTTTTAATAACTGTGGTTTATTTAATGATTTAAATATTAAATTTTTTGCCATGATTTTTGGGATGTTTCACTTGCGCAAGTGGGAGATTGAAATATCTAATATGCTCAAGAATCATATTAAAGTGATATTGCTAATTAACATATGATAATAATGGGTCACACTAACAACAACTTCATATAATTGATTATTTATTAGAAATTTGTTTTAATAAATATTCAATAAACTCTTATAATTAAATTGGAAATTATTTATTTCTAGGAAATAATAATTTTCATTAGCAAGTAAGATGACATAATTCATATGGTATGAATTAATAAATCATGTACAACATTTTGGACTAGATGATTTCTTTTTCTTTTACCAAAAAGTTAAAAGTTTATATTTTATAAACTTGGTTTATAAAATATAAAAGTTTTGTCTTCTTTTGCTTTCTTATTTTTGAAATTATGAAAGAAAAAGGAAGGCATGGGCTTTTGATTAGTTTAAACAAAAGCATGGCTTGTCTTAAAGGTATGGGAGAGAAACTAGCTTTAGGGACATAAGTGCTTAACTAGTTAAGGACTTGTGTGTAATAGATGTGCTTTTAAGAAAGGCTTTAATCCCTCTTTTGTTCTCTAGCAAGAAAAAATGTGACATGCATGGTTCTCTCTCAATTTTGTTTATCTTTGGAAGATTAACTCTCTTCCTTTTTCTCTCTTGAAGTTCATATTGGTTATGAACTTCAAGCTTAAATTATCACATATCACAGTAACAAAAATAAAACCCAGCTGGTCAGCATGTATATACTACCACACATGCAAGCATACAAGAGTCACAAGGACAAAAAAATATCCTACATACACAATCTAGTGGTCCGACATTGGTGCCTTCAACTCACGAGCACAGTGAGAAGTCTCTAGCCTGAATCGAAGAACTCTGAAACACTATGATATGATCCTTTTTCTGCAGTGCTTGCACCTGCAAATCAACTAACACCAGATCCAGATAAAATCTTAATTAATAGCTCAAAATCCTCAAGTTTGGCCCACGATCAAACTTGGTCAAAAGTCAACAGTCAACGAAAGTCAAATTTCAGGCAGAGTACGCCCAATATACTCAGCTCGTACGTGTGGCGTACTCACCATCCAGAATCGGGACCCCATATGAGTACGCACAGCATACTCAAAGGCACGCCCAACGTACTCGGTCAGATGAAACTTCTCCATTAAGTGCTTATTCTCTTAAGTCCTTTTATCCAACACTCAGATCTAGTCCCACAACATCATTCTAAGTCATAAAGTTTCCACCTTTATGACTGTAACATCCCAAAATTTACGATCCAAAAAATTTCATTTTTAATGTAAACATTCATAAAACAGATTACTGAAAATGCCATCAATGTTATCTCATATCATGAATACCATAAGTCAACCATCTAAAAAACATAGCATAGGAAAATAATGTCGGAGTTCAACTCCCAATAATCTCATGTGCGGAAAATCATGTGTGTGATGCGCTGCTATCGTGTCGGCTCCTTTCCCTTCGAAGAAGAAGGACCTGAAACAAAAACTAAAAACTGTAAGCACAAAGCTTAATGAGTTCCCCCATCATACCACATACCATACAATAATCATACTGTCTAACATATCCGGGTACTGGACTACCCCTTCCGTCAATTTCAACCGGTAACTGCCTAGCATATCAGGGTGTTGGCCTACCCCTTCAGTCCATTCGAGCGGTACCTCGCCTAGCATATCAGGGTGCTGGCCTACCCCTTCGGTCCTTTTGACCGGTACCTCGCCTAGCATATCAGGGTGCTGGCCTACCCCTTCGGTCCTTTCGACCGGTACCGGGGACTATTTCACCCCTACTTCTACCATATAACATTCTAGCTCATAAACACATAAGTCATATACTGCCTAGCTTATCCGGGTGTTGGCATACCCCTTTTGCCCTATCGACCGGTATTGGGGTCTATCCTACCCCTCCTATCACTATCACATAATATCATAGCATACTAGCACATAAAACATAACAGATAGTGACATACCAGATAATTATCACAAAGACAATCATCTCTACTATAACTCTTACTAGTGGGACGGCATTGGTGCCTTCGACCCACTTCTATTGGAAGGTAACTCATCTCAAATGTCGTGTAGTAGCTGAGCTGTACTCGACTCTGGGATCAACTCCTCTCTAACTCCTACACATAAAAATATCCTTTAAGTACCATTTCATACTCATAACCTCTTTAGGAGTCAACTCTGGTCAATGGTCAAAGTCAAAGTCAACTTCCTGGTCAAAATCAACTTCCTGGTTGACTCAACTCGCCGAGTTGGTCCATCAACTCATCGAGTTCCATGATCCATAAAACCCTGGAAATCTCGATCCAACTCGTTGAGTTCTTTCATAAACTCGTCGAGTTCCTCTTCATAACAGAGTCGGGACATTTCCCTCTCAACTCGCCAAGTTCCTCCTTGAACTTGTCGAGTTCATCAGTCTTCAAAACCCAAAAACCATGGCCAACTCACTGAGTCATCTCCTAGACTCAACGAGTTTTCCCAGTAACAGAAACATTTGGTGGACCATGACCTAACTCGCCGAGTTGCATGAACAACTCGTCGAGTCCCCCATAGGCTAAACTCATTCAGTCGTTTCCAATCGACTTCAATGCTTCCAAACCATAGATCTGATCCCTTAGGACTAAGTTACCACGTAAAGTTGCTAACTTTACGTTCATGCATGGTGCCATGAAGCTAGAAACACCAAAACTAAGCTATGTAAGAGGTCTAGGCCATGGGGAAGGGCCAATGCTTGATAAAGCTGGAAACTTTAAGCCTCATAGGCTCATGAGTGCCTAGATCTGAAGTCAAAACCTCATGATACACTCAAATCCCGAAAATGACTTCAATATGGCCCAAAAGGAACAAAATACAACCCTAAATGAAGATCTAAGCAAAGGAAAGCCAAGGTATCAACTTTATACCTCAAATGAATCAGAAATGCAGCTCAACTTCCGGATATATTGGCTTCCTCTTGAATCCTCAAGCTTCTCCTTCCTTCTCAAGCTTCAAAATCACCAGAACACACAAAAATGGCTCAAGAACACTCAAAGGTGGATTAGGGCTTCGTAGCTAGGGTTTGGAGTGATGGAAGCTACAAATGAGGCCACCCTTTGGAGGTTAAGGTGCATAAATAAGGTGCAAAACCCTGAAATTAGGGTTTCACTCTGGCAGCCTTACTCGTCGAGTTAAGGCTCTCAACTCGTCGAGTAGAGTTCAAGTCCCGCGTCCAAAAATCCATTCCTACTCGACGAGTTTGGGGCCTCCAACTCGTCGAGTCCCTTTGAAAAAATGACTAATTTGATTTAAAATACATACCAGGATCCGGGCATTACAAATCTCCCCCACTTATTTTAGACTTCGTCCTCGAAGTCTACTGCGTCTGGGAATAGCTCTGGGTAGTGCTCCCTCATCTCGTCCTCCGGCTCCCAAGTCCATTCCGAGCCCTTGCAGTGTTGCCATTGCACCTTCACTAACTCGACCCTCTTGTTCCTTAGATCCTTCGTATTCCTGTCGAGGATGGCTACTGGTCGCTCGATATAGTTCAGGCTGTCATCCACCTGAATATCCTCTAGATGCATCACTGGAGAGTCATCTACCAAGCACTTCCGCAGCTGGGAGACATGAAAGGTGTTGTGGATCTGACTAAGCTCGGCTGGCAGATCCAGCCTATATGCCACCTTGCCCACCTGGGGTATAACCCTGAAAGGACCAGTGTACCTGGTCCTAACTTGCCCTACTTCTTGAACCGGATGACACCTTTCCAAGGTGACACCTTCAGGAGAACCATATCTCCAACCTAAAACTCCAAGTCTGAACGGCGCTTGTCGGCATAACTCTTCTACCAACTCTGAGCAGTCTGAAGCCTGTTCCGAACCTGCTGGATCCTCTCGGTCGTCTTGAGTACCACGTCGATACTCCCCATGACCCTCTTCCCAATCTCACCCCAGCATATCGGGGTTCTGCACTTCCTCCCATATAATATATCGAAGGGAGGACGGTTGATTCTCGCGTGGTAGCTATTATTGTAGGAAAACTCTGCCAAGGGAAGGTAGGTATCCCAGCTACCACCGAAGTCTAAGACACACGCTCACAGCATATCCACCAAAGTCTGGATGGTCCGCTCGCTCTGACCATCCATCTGCGGGTGAAAAGCAGTGCTAAAGTGCAGTCGAGTACCCAACTCGTCATGAAATTTCTTCCAGAATCTGGAAGTAAACCGCACGTCTTGGTCAGAAATCACGGAGACTGGCACTCCGTGTCGAGCTATTACCTCTCGGATTTAGATGTCGGCCAGCTTCTCGGGCGAAAAGCTCTCCTAGATCGGGATGAAATGGGCACTCTTGATCTGCCGATCCATGATGACCCAAATCGAATCCACTCCCCGTGCGGTCCTGGGAAGATTCGTGATGAAATCCATAGTAATGTCCTCCCACTTCCACACAAGGATATCCAATGGCTGTGTCTTGTCGTGAGACCTCTGGTGCTCTGCCTTGACCTTCTTGCATGTCAAGCATCTCTCAACGTACCAGGCTACATCCCGCTTCATGCATGGCCACCAGTAATCAGGAAGAAGATCTCTGTACATCTTCGTCGCCCCGGGATGGATGGAAAATCTGGACTTGTGCGCCTCCTCCATCAAAATCTGGCGCACACCACCTACGTACGAAACCCACACTCTACGGTGAAGTGTCAACAACTCGCGGCTATCATAGTCGAAGGAGGAAATCTATCCCACTATACGCTCACTCTTCCGGTGCTCCTCCTTTATAGCCTCCTGATGGGCCTCCCGGATCTTCTCCAGAAGCGGAGTCACTACTATCATCCTTAGACCGATGTCTCTAATCAGGGTCGCGAATGCCTTGCGACTAAGGGCATCGGCCATAACATTGGCTTTCCCCGAGTGGTAGAGTACTCACAGTCGTAATCCTTCACCACATCAAGCCACCGAAGCTGCCTCATGTTCAGGTTTGGCTAATCCATGAGGTACCTCAAGCTCTTGTGGTCTGTGTAAATGGTACAATGTACCCCATAGAGGTAGTGTTGCCAAATCTTGAGGGCGAAAACAACCGCCCCCAACTCCAGATCGTGTGTCGGGTAGTTTGCCTCGTGAGGCTTTAGCTGCCTCGAGGCGTAGGCGATGACGTGCCCCCTCTGCATTAATACTGCGCCTAAACCCGAGATGGACGCATCACAGTACACTACACAATTCTCCACGCCCTCTGGCATTGCTAAAATCGGCGCCTCGCACAATCTCTGCCTCAACGTCTCAAACGCTGCCTACTGCTCAGGCCCCCAGTCAAATACCACAACCTTCTTCGTCAATCGGTTCAAGGGTACTGCTATCTTGGAAAAGTCATGTATGAATATCTGGTAATAGCCTGCTAACCCAAGGAAACTTCGAATCTCATATGGAGACTTCGGAACTTCCCATCTCATCATGGCCTCCACTTTGGCCGGGTTAACGAAAATACCGTTCTGGTTGACAAGGTGCCCCAGAAACTGCACCTCGTGCAACTAGAACTCACATTTTGAGAACTTGGCATACAAGCTCTCCCTCCTCAGGGTATCCAACACCTCCCGCAAGTTCTCCTCATGCTGCTCCTGCGTCTTGGAGTAAACCAAGATGTTATCAATAAAGACTATCATAAACTGATACAACATCGATCTGCATATGCGGTTCATGAGGTCCATGAACGTGGCAGGGGCGTTGGTGAGCCCAAAGGGCATCACCACGAACTCGTAGTGGCCATAGCGAGTCCGGAAAGCAGTCTTCTGTACATCCTCATCTTTGACTTGCACCTGGTGGTAGCCTGAATGCAAATCTATCTTGGAAAACCAAGATGCCCCCTGTAGGTGGTCGAAGAGATCATCAATCCTCGGGAGTGGGTAACGGTTATTCACCGTTACCTTGTTCAGTTCCTAATAATCTATACACATCTGATGTGACTCGTCCTTCTTCTTCACAAACAGGATCGGGGCTCCCCAAGGCCAACTGCTCGGCCTAATGAATCCCTTGTCTAACAGCTCCTGCAGCTGTGTAGACAACACCTGCATCTCGGGAGGAGCCAACCGATATGGTGCCTTGGCTATCGGAGCCGCACCAAGGACTCAGTCGATTCTGAACTCCACCCGTCTCCCCGGAGTTATCCCATGCAACTCCTCTGGAAAAATGTTCGGGTACTCTCACACCACTGGTACATCACTCACGGTCGCCTTGCCCGCCTCCCGGGTATCCATAAAGTAGGCGACATACCATGTGCAACCCTGATGGAGGTAGCACCTAGCCCTTGCTGCCGAACACAAAGTTGGTCCATGTTGCGGCCTCTCACCCTGAATCACCAGCTCTCCCCCACTTGGGTCCTGACACGTACTAGCTGCCCCATTAGGGCTCAGCCAGTCCATACCTATGATAAAATTATTCCCCCTCAAAGGAATGGGAACCAAATCCACAAGATACCGCTCGTCGTACAACCTCAAGACGCAATCTCTGAAAACCTTTGATGCCCGTACAGATCAATCGTCAGCAATCTCGACCTCTAAATGACAATCCAACATGCCTGAAGACTCAGAAAACCTCTTGCTAAGTGCAAGAGAGACAAATGAACTGGGTAGCCCCCGAATCGAATAACACCTGAACTGGGATACCGTTCACATGGAACGATCCTAAATGAAGCACATAAAACATAGATCATAAATAACATAACCAAAATGTAATAAGAGTTAGGGAGAAGAAAACATACATGTCACCACATCCGGTGCGGCACGCGCCTCTTCGGCGGTCAGCTGGAAGGCTCGGCTCCTTACCACTGGAGCATTTGTCTTGCCATATCGGCCATCCGTGATCCGCAGGGTCGCTGGAGCTGGCGCCACCACTAGCGCTCCTGATGTCAATCTCGGGCAGTTGGCCTTTTTATGGCCCTTTTGATTGCAATGAAAGAAAATCAGGTCTGATGTCTGTAAGGTATGAGTCGGGGCAGTACAATCTATGCCAAGGTGACCAAGCTTGACGCACTTATAGTAGCCCGATGACCCGAATCGATAAACTCCCTCATGCGTCTTTCCGCATTTCCCACAGCGGCTCCGGCCCTGCTGGCCCTTCGACCTAGAGTCGGATCCCTTGGGTTTCTTCCCCGAAACCCCAGTCACCTGCCCAGCCTCTACATTCCTCTTCCGGATGTGCTATATATCAATCTACCGCTCTCTCGCCGTGGCTATCATGTCCTCCAAAGTCGGGCATGCTGAGTAGCTGACATGTTTCCGGATGTCAGCTCTCAACATGTCATAGTACCGGGTCTTCCTCATCTCCTCATCCCTTGCGTACTGAGGCACCAGTAAGGCCCTCTTCCTGAACTTGGCGGTAATCTCTGCCACCGACTCAGTTGTCTGTCTCATATCAAGAACCTCCCTGGCCAGCTACTGAATTTCCACAACTAGCGCAAACTCAGCCCTAAAACTGGTCACAAAGTCCGACCAAGTCATAGCCTCAATGGCTGGGGCTCCCAACGTGTCACTGACTGCCTCCCACCAGTCTCTATCTCTGTCTCTTAAACATCCTGCAGCATACCGGACCTTCGACCCCTCAGGACAGAAGCTCGTCAACTGTGCAGACTCAATGTCTGCAATCTACCTCCTGGCCACAGTGGGGTCCTTCACCCCGTGAAAGTCTGGCGCACCGCATCCCCTGAAATCCTTGAAGGAGAGTGTGTGCATCCCTGACTGGCCAGATGCCATGTCACTCTTGAATGCCCTGAGGCGCTCCTCCACCAGCTCGATGATCCCTTCCTTGATCGACCTGAAAATCACCGGGGTCGCCTCAAGGATGCCTCTCGTAATCTCAGATGCGATGAACTCGCGTAGTCCGTCATCAAGCGGCTCGGAACCTGCTCCCGAACCTGAACCTGAACCTGACCCAGACCCTGAACCTCCTGCTGCGTGACATGTTACCACTATTCTGAAACAAAACACATAATCGTCAGGGTCATACATAACCTCGAGAGGTCTCACACACTCTACATGTTCCCTGGTTCTATCTCGGCCCTCCTTGACTCGAGTACAGATCCTTTGCTTTCAGTAGTACGAGCCTATACTACCTTCCACATATATCCGTACTTTCCTCAAGGATTTCCTTGACTTCACCAAGTCCCTTTCACTACTACTTCTCGCTGCACTAATCTCATCCTAGGCTTACCCTAGGGTAACTCTTCGATCCACTCTCTGCCATCGGCTGCATAAGAAATCCCTGCTACCTTTACTTAACTAGCTCGCGAATACCATTACATATCACTAAGACCAGATAACTTTTCGAATGAGAAGCCCTACCCTACAACGGTTGGACTCAAACAAGAGCTGCGAGATAGGGCTAGACCTAACCTTCTGAAATTATTTAGTCCTCGCAATATGTTCGTTTACTAATTAGTTAAAGATAACTATAAGTCCTAAAAGCACAAAGCAAGCAACATTCAGGCATCGAGTAACGAAATCAAGCATATCCTATGCAGGCCATGATATCGCTGACTAATCAGTTCTAGCATGTAATTCAATAAGCACATATAGCAGGCACATAAGGCATCTTCCTAGATCCTTAGCCCTAATCTAGCATGCAGTTCTCATACACCTATAGCAAGCATATAAGGCATCCTTCCTAGATCCCCAACCCTAATCTACCATGTAATTCTCATAATCATATCATATATCATAACAAACATGTATTGGTATCTTGGGGACAACTTACTTAAGCTCGGACGATTGCACGCATCACATACCATGTTCTTTCTCAAAACTCTTTATTTTAATTTTTAGAAAAGCTATGTTCTTATAAAAATATTTCAAACCCTCGATTTGAGTCCAGACACCCCCCGAAGGTGTGTCCGAATCCCTCAAACCCAGGCTCCGATACCAACTTGTAACATCCCAAAATTTACGAACCAAAAAATTTCATTTTTAAATTAAAGATTCATAAAACCAATTACTAAAAATGCCATCAATGTTATCTCATATCATGAAAACCATAAGTCAACCATCTCAAAAACATATCATAGGAAAATAATGTTAGAGTTCAAATCCTAATAATCTCAAGTACGGAAAATCATGTGTGCGATGCGTTACTATTGTGCCGGCCCCTTTCCCTTCGAAGAAGAAGGACCTGAAACAAAAACTGAAAACTGTAAGCATAAAGCTTAATGAGTTCCCCTATCATACCACATACCATACAATAATCATATTGTCTAACATATCAAGGTACTGGACTACCCCTTCGGTCTCTTTCAACCGGTAACTGCCTAGCATATCAGGGTGCTGGCCTACCCCTTCGGTCCTTTCGACCGGTACCTCGCTTAGCATATCAGGGTGTTGGCCTACCCCTTCGGTCCTTTTGACCAGTACCTCGCCTAGCATATCAGGGTGCTGGCCTACCCCTTCGGTCCTTTCGACCGGTACCTCTCCTAACAATCAGGGTGCTGCCCTACCCCTTCGGTCCTTTCGACCGGTACCGGGGACTATTTAACCCCCTACTTCTACCATATAACATTCTAGCTCATAAACACATAAGTCATATACTGCCTAGCTTATCCGGGAGTTGGCAAACCCCTCCGGCCCTATCGACCGGTACTGGGGTCTATCCTACCCCTCCTACCACTATCACATAATATCATAGCATACTAGCACATAAAGCATAATAGTGTAACACCCATAAAAATCATGCCAAATTTGAACTTTTAAAAACATTTTAACCCATTAAAATCATTATATCTTTGTTTTCAAAATGTATAATATCAGAGTTTTCCCATAAACATAAACAAAACATGAGGAGTTGTACGATCATGCCTTCGCCTTGCCGCGATCTCCTGATGTACCTGAAATAATAAACTGAAACTGTAAGCCCAAAAGCTTAGTGAGTTCCCCCAAAATACCCATACTCACAACAATACATAGAGAATCATAAACAACATAATATTGGTCCAGTCAACCATTGGGTTGGAATACCTAGGCCCTCAACCATCCGGTAGGAATGCCAACATACTATGGGTCCAATCATCCTCGGGATGGAATACCCCTGGCCCGCAACCAACAGGTTAGAATGCCCACATACTATGAGTCCAGTCATCCTCGGGATGGAATACTCACGGCCCACAACTAATAAGTTGGAATGCCCAGGTCTATTGGCTTTCGCACAAAGCAGATAAGCCTCAACCGCCAAACAAACATGTGCACATATAACAGATAATCACATAACAGTCTATAGACAACAACTAATCTAACGGACCATACCACATACCACATAATATTATCCTACCCTCTAGGATTCCGAACTAACAGGTCATACCACCTATCACATAATATCATCCTACCCTCTAGGATACCTATCTAACAGATCATACCAACATAACATAACCAGATAAAAATCCGAAGGACCGACCTTGGTGCCTTAGACCCTTGAGTATAGTAAGGATAACTCACCTAGCACTGTCGACTCGAAGATAAACTCAAGCTCTCGGATTGTCGGTACAAACTCCACCACCTAAATGCACCATAGAACCATGCTTGTAAATTTCCAATTTCCCAAAATGTCCCAGAAGTCCAATAGTCAACCCTTGGTCAAAGTCAAAGTCAACTGTCCATGTTGACCTTAACTCGTCGAGTACAACCAGCCACTCGCCGAGTTCCTTGTATAACTCGCCAACTCGCCGAGTCACTTGAGTTACTCGTCGAGTTCCTAGTGTCAGTGGCCGTAAATTTCTTGGCCAACTCGTCGAGTTTCCTCCTATAACTCGCCCATTTCATACGTGTCCAATGGTTGGGAAAACCCTAGCCGACTCGCCGAGTCACTCATCTGACTCACCGAGCCCACGTCAATCTTCATCGGACTCGCCGAGTTGACCATACAACTCGTCGAGTCCCTTCAGTCCTTCATCCATTCAAATGCTTTTTAAGCCATGATAAGGTTCCATATTGCAGATCCAATTCCCCAAGGCATGTTCATCACGTAAAGTTCCAAACATTACGTGCATGCAAGGCTCTAAAGAGTCTATATGACAAATCCAAGCTTGAAATGGAGTTTTACACTTAAGGAGGGGTTCATACTTGCCAAAGCTGATAGCTTTATGGACTTAAAGCCCAAACAGAGTTTAGATCTGAATTTACAACCTCAGATCTTGGCTCATACCCAAGAATAGCTTCTTATTATGCGAGAAAAGTCGTATTCTTTAATCAGATGAGATCTAAAAGGAAATGAGATCAAGGTAACAACTTGATACCTTCCAAGAGATTCCAACTGAGGTAGATATCAGATCCCCACACGTTCTTTGCTCCTAGCCACTTGCTCTCCAAGTTCTTCTTACAAAGATCCACCTCCCAAAGCTTGAAACACACAAGGATGAAGCACACACACGGATTAGGGTTTGCTAAAATCTCAAGAGGCTGTAAGGGGGCTGAAGGAGGCTTATGATCCTTTAAATAGGGTGAAAAACCCCGGAAATTAGCGTTTCATCCTCCAGCTCCTACTCGTCGAGTCCCTTCTTGGACTCGGCGAGTAGGTCACTTAAACACGTGGACCAACCCGTTGCTACTCGACGAGTCAGGGAAACCAACTCGTCGAGTAGACCTTGAAATCATGAAAATTAAAACCATAAATTAATACTTTGAGAATCGGGGCGTTACAATTCTCCCCCACTTGAACTAGACTTCGTCCTCGAAGTCTGCTGCGTTGAATAACCCTGCATAGTGCTCCCGCATTTCCGCGTCCGGCTCCCACGTCCACTCGGACCCTCTTCGGTGCTCCCACTGTACCTTTTCCAAAAGGTATCTCTTTGTTCAGCAGAACCTTCACCTTCCCTCCAGAATGGCCACGGGCCTCTCCACATAATTCATGCGCTCATCAACCTGATTGTCATCCAATGATACTACTGCCTCTTCATCCAGGATGCACTTCCACCATTACGAAACGTGAAAAGCAATGTGAATCTCAACTGAACCTTTTCAAAAGGTCTATCCTACATGCCATTTTGCCAACCTGGCAGAATCCTGATGATCCAAAGTATCGGAAACCAACTTCCCTCTTCCTGAAGTGAACCCTTTGTGCTGATAGGATAAAGCGTCCTTCAGCTCCCAAAGTATCATACATAATCAACCAGCTAACAAGTACGAACACTCATACCTGGCCCAATCAGCCTCGGGCTGGAATACCAGGCATGCCTACGACGGGTCCAGTCATCCCTAGGATGGAATACCCTCGTGTCACACACATATTTGGCCCAATCAACCATCAGGTTGGAATACCAAACATATCAGGTCCAATCAATCATAGGGCCCGATCATCCTCAGAATGGAATACCCTAGATTGGAATACCTCTAAGGACATACCTCAGGTCTACTCATATCTTGAGATCCAAGGATCTATCTGATGGGTTTTGCGTATTCTAACACTCCTAAGTGTACATGCAACCCTAAATACCTTGGATCTATGTTTTCTCTATTATACATGCAATTATGAACTTTCCAAGGTATTACCCTATCTAGCATACAATACTTGATACTTGGGTAATCAAATGGATAGAATACATACCTTTGTTTGATGTAGCTTGTCTCCATGAAGCTTGAGTGCCTAGTGCCCCAAGTGTGACACCTCAAATGGTTCACACAACACCAAATGCACATGGAATGACTTGAGAGAAATGGAACACTCCTTGAAATCGTCTAGCCCTCATATTCACACATTAGTGCACGATTTCTTGAGCCATGGGATTCTTTTATATGGTGGCTACTAGGGTTACACCATGTAACTCATAACTTTACCCATTCCTTATGCTCCATGGATTTTAACCTCCATGGAGTATCCATGGGTCACCCCATGGACTTAGTCCAACATAAGAAATCTTGGATCACAAGCCCACATATATAAGAATGAATGATTTACACAATCAACCCATATATTTAATTAGTCTCCTTTTGATCACTTAATTAATTCCAAATTAATTCTTGATCAATACTAATTAAATAACCTTATTAATATATTAGAACTTATAATATATTAACCAACCTTAAGTGTTATTTCTCTCATTATAGTCTATCCAAATGCATGATGCCATGCAACCCAAATGGACCATGTCGGGTCGGGTCAAGTCTTACCAATTATAGTTATGGACTTAGACATTAATCCAACAGTCTCCCACTTGGATAAGTCTAAAACTATTATTACGTATGACTTCAGGAACCGATCAGCAATTGTAGCTCTTAAAAGCTTATGTCGAACTCTGACCTTGTCGATGAACTCTGACCTTTGTCAATGACTTGTCCATTAGATAAGGGATCATATATTCCTCCATTCTAGATATCATATGGACTGAGACATGGATTATCAATCATTCTCTCTGTCCATTTGTTGTTTCCTGATTTCCGATTCATGATGACTGACTGATTGAACAAATCAAATCAGTCCTGGCTTGGCCAAGCACTCACATGTATCATCTTTAAATCATCGAGGGGCCCACATATATCGCTTTTATCTCGAGGGTAAAAGGAATGGATAAACTTCGACTCATATCGCTTGTTCTACTACTTGTTGAATCATACACAAAGGCACGTTTTATAACATCGAGTTACCGAATGCGTTTTCGTGCAATCAATGTACAACCAACTCATAGTAACAACTCATATCTCTAGGTTTGAAGAATATAAGATATTATCGTCTCATGATCACTCGTGATAAAATCCATGAAGTGAATGAAATGAGCGCGAGTTGAATCCAATACTCAGAACTTATTAGCACTCATGAGTGTTGTAGCACCACTTTGTCCACCAACTTGGACCTCTACAAACCAACCCATGATAGTCTTGATTCATATCTACTTCCAACATATGACCGACTGTGGATGGTTTGAATAACTTAATCATTCAGGAAGAGCGACTTAGTTATTCTGGAAGTCAAAACATGTAAAGTGAAACACAAGAATAAATGAATCAAATATGGTATCAAACCCTATGAATATAAATAAACACTTTTATTTATCACTATACTGATTACCAATTATTCATTGTTTCGGTTTTATCAACTTTATACTTGAATTAAAAACACTAGTTGCCCATGCTCCAAGCATGTACACTATGTTTTTCTTAAACAATAGCTTTGCCATACACCAAGTATGCACTCTATGTTTGTCTATGATCCTTACTTTGTGAAATAAACCAATTGAACATAATTTCAATGATTCTAATTTCACACTCCCAAATCCTTATCGAAAAATGTGAGAATTTCAAATTCCTATCATTTATCGAAATCTGTTTAGATTTTAAACTTATATGCACTGACCCTCCTGTAATGAATATGTACAAAGTCACAAAGACTTGTCAACAGTCATTATAAGGTATTCCAATGGAGATCAACTCCATGGAAACTAAGTCTCATATTCAAAGTACATTGCTTTGGACATGCTTCTTGCATTAAGTTTTCTAATCTTACACATATAACTTCCACCTATGGAGACAAATCCATATTCTCATTTTGACTATCACTTCTGAATAAGAGATGCCTCTATTCAGAATATGTCAATATGGTCCTTCCAAAATTAGCACTATACTTCCAACTGTCCCTGAGTAACCAATCTTTGGTAAACCTCAGATTGTCCTCGACATTTGCTTAATCATTTTAGTCATATCTAATTCTAGACCTTTTCCCTTCTTAATGCCTCTGGGCATTTGGAAAAATTTAGAAATGACAAATATTATAGCACATGCAATCGATCCTGTACCCAAAGCAAATGGTACACGATTCATGATGTCTCACATAGAGACATGATTCTAGACCAGTCTTTTGCTACAATATTTTTATTTGCCATATTTTCAAAATTTGACTATGAAGAGGGATGTCGTAATCATAATCGAATTTTGAGAACGCAATATATAGAATTTCCTTAAGTTGAACCAATCCAACATGAAATTCATATATATATTCTTGACTAAAGATGATTAAGGTCTCAATCTAAGCCTTTAGAACTGAAATGAAGTATATCCTCTCCCTTAATTATACAAAACAACTTTTTCAATCCCTGCAGCCTCACGAATTGAAACTTTTGTTTTCTATAATTAACATTGCTAACTTGCAACACTAACAATAATTATCATGCTCCCGCTAACATGATGATTATTAGCATAACACTTATGCTCCCACTAGCTTTGACATGTACTCAGAAATCAGCTGGACTTCTAGAAATCAATACTTTATTGACTTCCTTACCAAAGTTCAGATTTCTGATACGAGATGGTTTGATAAAACTTTATAAAAATCATACACCTTTCCTTAGATAGCATGCATGTGTGTCTAAACAATTTCAGAACTATGAAAAGGGATGCCGTAATCATAATCTCAATTGTTTAGACCTTTTGCCATCTACTTCAAATCTACTTGGTGGAAGTGTTTCCTCACCATCATTTTCATGAATCGGAGAGAAACCTTATGACCCTTAGATTTTATGGTGTATGTGTTCTTATCCATGTGAATCGTCAAAGCCATAGTCACAAGACAAGGATAATGACAAATCCAAACTCATATGGACTGAACTTATGCAATCTTAACTTCTTGCCACCTGGCAGTACAGGGCCTGCCATTGCTTCCAAGTTGTTATGCAACCAATTGAGAACTTTCAGAACTCCTATGCAAAGCCAACTTTAACTGGAATGGGCACAGAATATGTCAACATGATAGGTTATAAACCTCAAGTCGTGTGCTAGTGAAGAACCTCAGGTTTTATTCTTGATTAGTTCTTGAAATTCTTTTTAGGATCTTTAAGACTCCCACTATCCTCTTGACATATAAGACTATCTTGCCAAATATTCAAGAGATAGTGCGGATTCTTTATCAAGACAAACACTTCACACAATTGGCCTTAGTTGGTCTTTGTTTTATCCAAAACATCACAACTTACCAATTTCAAATGTACAAGAGTAGGACACTTTCACTCTTACATTTGACAAGTGTTTTAAACCTTTCTTTAAGATATGTCACTCAAGTTACAATCTTGGAGTATGACTCTAAGAATTGTTTTGGAACGAAGTATGACTCATCTTCCTGATCTAACCATTTCAACAATTCATGACTCCTCTTCTTAGTCATAAGAATGCACTAAGATGGCCTTTAGAGGACTAATTGTGATATGATTTCTAAATCATTAAGATGATCACAAACATGATACTAAAGTACTCTCCCATCTTTTCAGATTTGAGAAACTTTTTATCTTTCTGCCTAATTTGATTCTTCACATTCGTTCTGCCATACATTGAGACTTTTCCAATGTTTCAGAATTATACTTAAACTTGTAAGTATAACTATATTTACTAAACTTTAGTAAATCAAATAGTCTTAACGAGCTTTGTGGTGGACATGACCAGTGCACAAGAATGTGTACTCGATCCCTTTAGTACTTCACTTGACTCACACATCCATGTGAACAAGTAATTAGTCTTGATTTTCCAATGCTTGAAAGTTCTCATTCATCATACTATTCAACTTGCATGATTCCAAGTTTCGGTCCAATTGAAACTTGGGTGATGAGGAACTTTCCTGATTTGGTAAATTTAGACACTACCACAAATGAAAGAATCAAATCCATTCTCCAATATTGCTGTCAGTGGAATCATATAAGCAACAATTTTTCCACAAATTCCATTGTAAGGATACTTCAAATAAATAAAATTAAACAATTTTCTTTTATTTTAAAACTTAGCGGAAAAACTTATCCTTACAATCCACATGGAAAATTGTTGTTATCTATTCCTTAGCAATATATCATAACTTCTTAAGCAACTGCTCAAAATTCTGATGCGATCGAAATCCACCTTCGCGATCAGAATCAGCATATACTTCCTTTAAGATTTCTCTCTATTCTTTGATTCTTAAAACATCAACATGTGACCCAGTCACATCATGTAATGAGGATCTCAGAATAGAACTTAACAGAGTTAGATAATGGGCTCTACCTGATGTAGAGTCAAACTTATTGACTTTAACATCCTTAGGTAAATTTGGCAACTTTGCAATCAACGCCCCTTCCTTTGGCAAAATAAACATATGGACCCTTTGTCTTTACCATTTGGTCAACCGGGTTGACTATGGCCAATCCCTTTCCATTGGGAAGAGAATGCTTTTTCTGGATTTCCAGTGTCACCATTGTCACTGTCCATAAAGTTTTTTTTGGAAGTTGATCTTCTAATCAAATTTTCTTTACTATCGTTCCAAATCATTGCTGATTCAGCAGCACCAAGCAAATAGATATGATCATTAAGGTTCATGTCATAGTCTGTTTCATAGTAGTCCCAAAGGAACTCACTATGTGACTTAGAAAGTGATTGAACATCCAACTTTCTCAAGACTTTGACACCCAACTCTCTCGGCTTGTCAATATGTGACTTCATCTCTAAGATGTGATCACACATAGACCTTGCTTGCCATTAGGGCTTGAGTGACCTTGAACTTGTGGGTTAGGGAGAATAATTGGAGGAGGTGGAGGAAGAGAAGTATGACTTCCATGAGCCAAACTCGGGAAGTCATATTCATTAGGAAAGCTTGGTTTGGGAAGATCATTGTTGTCTAAACCAGACATCAACAATGGGAGAAATTCACGTAAAGTTGATTTAAGTCCTTAATATAACACCCAATATGATATATTAAGGCTAGGACCCAACAAACTATTTTATAACTTGGAAGAGGGGTGCCGTAATCCAAGCTATAAAATATTTGAAGGTAGGTGAATGACGATTCACCAATTTCCACCAAGATAAACGAAATGTATTATTAGGTTTTAATTGGTTTTGAAACTCCTAGATTCTTTTGAGATTCATTGAACTTTTCAATGGCATGTTTCAATCTCGAGTGTGCCCTTCAGGTTTTGTGACTGGGATGCCGAGGATCACAAAACAAGGTGTGAAGTAACCATGCAAATATACTTGGTACCCTTAATATTTACCCCTCAATCGATGTGCCGGTTAACCACACGAACTCCACCGATACTATGATAAATATTAAGTTACCCTTTGCCTACTTTGTTAAATCCAGGTTAGTGTGCCGGTTAACCACACACGCTCCACTAACGGTTTAAACAAAGTGCAAAGTGTAATTTCATGGATTAGCACCTTATTCACATTTTCCTAAGTAACTAAGATTGGGAATTTATAAAAAGTTTAGTTACTTAGTATTTATCATTAATACTTTTAATGAAGGGAGAATTATAGTCCTTGTCCTACCCGTTCGGCTAACGAACCTCCACTAGTCAAGGAAGCGGTAGGTGAGAGTGGACACCCATTAAACTGCCATTTTATAGGCAGTAACCTTATACCCCCCTTATAGATCGGCTTCGTGAATGAGGCCTACTAACGGTAAGACTGACTTGCTCTTATACATATATTTATTATTAACTTATAATACTATAAAGTATAAGGGTTGAATTTTAACTTTTAAAATTCTAAGGGCTAACTTGGAATTAAAGTATTCATGGGGAAAACTTTACAAATTCCAAAACTTGAGGGCAAGTTTTGAAAATATTCAAAACTAATTAATTCCATAACTTATGTGTTTAAAGTAGTTTTAATTAAAAAAAAAACTCTTCAAGTTCCATAACTTGAGGACAAGTTATGGAAGACTTTAAACTAATAAAAGAATGTAACTTTTCTTTATTTTTGTAACTTATGGAACTAATTAAGGTTACACATTTTATCATTTAATGAAGTGACTCTTGAACCTCCATAACTTGAGGACAAGTTATGGAGTCATAAAACCATTTAATGAGGACAAGACTCTTCATTTTTGTAACCATTGCCAACTTTTTATGAGTTTTATGAAACTTAAATGTGACTTTTCATATAACTTGAGGACAAGTTACAAAAACACATTTTAGAATCAACTCTTAGATTAAAATGGATTGAAAACACATAATCAATTAACTTTTCTATTAATCTAATAAACTCATATGAACAAAGATAATTCACATCAAATTTTTTTTCAAGTAATTAGCATAACTTTTAAACTAATACAATTCGATTTTTCAGCTAATTTTGCAAGTATAACAAGAAAACAAGCCTTGTCTCTGATACCACTGATGGGTTTTGCGTATTCTAACACTCCTAAGTGTACATGCAACCCTAAATACCTTGGATCTATGTTTTCTCTATTATACATGCAATTATGAACTTTCCAAGGTATTACCCTATCTAGCATACAATACTTGATACTTGGGTAATCAAATGGATAGAATACATACCTTTGTTTGATGTAGCTTGTCTCCATGAAGCTTGAGTGCCTAGTGCCCCAAGTGTGACACCTCAAATGGTTCACACAACACCAAATGCACATGGAATGACTTGAGAGAAATGGAACACTCCTTGAAATCGTCTAGCCCTCATATTCACACATTAGTGCACGATTTCTTGAGCCATGTGATTCTTTTATATGGTGGCTATTAGGGTTACACCATGTAACTCATAACTTTATCCATTCCTTATGCTCCATGGATTTTAACCTCCATGGAGTATCCATGGGTCACCCCATGGACTTAGTCCAACATAAGAAATCTTGGATCACAAGCCCACATATATAAGAATGAATGATTTACACAATCAACCCATATATTTAATTAGTCTCCTTTTGATCACTTAATTAATTCCAAATTAATTCTTGATCAATAATAATTAAATAACCTTATTAATATATTAGAACTTATAATATATTAACCAACCTTAAGTGTTATTTCTCTCATTATAGTCTATCCAAATGCATGATGCCATGCAACCCAAATGGACCATGTCGGGTCGGGTCAAGTCTTACCAATTATAGTTATGGACTTAGACATTAATCCAACACTATCCTTGCGTCTCATCCACAATCCTCTGATTCGTCACAACCGAGTGCAACTCCCCTGAATTTCAACAATACATCCAATCCGAACGTGCTCCTACCAGAGACATAACCAACACAATATCTATGCCCATAGCCTATGACTGGAATACCCTTACATGGTCCTCAACATAGGTCTGGATTGCCTCTGAGCCCAGAACATGAGTCTGGTATGCCCTCTCCGGCCCTCAGCTCATGACTGGAATGCTCCCGATACCCTATCGACACCATCGTCGTCACTTCAGATGTCCAGCACTCCGTCCTAGAGGTACTCACCTCCTCCATTTCCCAAGAAGGCCTAATCAATGCCCTTCACAACACCAACAAGTGTCACAGTGCTGAAACCTCACCCTACACTATGCACTTGCAGAACAAGTTGCTACCCCATAACACATATATACTCAGATTCTGAACATATAATAAACAAAACCCATACATCGTCTTCAACATATTTCATCAGCATGTTCAATATTTGGGGATAGACCTACTGATTGCTATAGCATAGCAGCATACTCAATACCCGCACATAGATCTACTAACACATACAGAGTCTTCAGCATGACTGAACCGCCTCGCCAGGCCTTCAGTTTGTCTGGACCGCTCTAAAATGTTGAGCATCTCCCTGGACCACCCCTCCTGGTGATCTTTCCCATGTAGACTCTTCTCACCTACTTGGGGTTCCGAACTCCTTATCCATTCTGTGGACTCTAACCCCAGCTTAACCCTAGGCCTCATGTCAATCGTCTACCCTCTCAAAAATCCGTGGTCTGTACCCTGACCCACGTGTCATCCACATATGCTAAATAACTCGCACACCCGAGCTGAAAGCACTGCCGAGCCCTGGCAGCTAACAAAACCCTCCATCTATCAATCCAACAACCCACAGAGTCGAGCACATGCTCGACCAAGAACTTGAACTGAACTTAATACATGACTAGAACTCCAACCTAGTTCCCCAACTTCCGCTATCAAGCACCAAGAAGACGTGCTTCTTATGCTGGGGAGTTTTACTAAACCCCCAACCAACCCAATCCTCAAACCAAGCGGCCACTGGGGCCTCCATTCTCCCTGTCGGGTTGTGAAACTTATCCTTGATTCAAATCCTCTCCCTCTTCCGCATCCCGAGGTAACTCTCCCCCACTTAGATTCGACTAAGCCTTCATAATACATGAGAATTGGAGGATTCCTAATCCTTCTCACTTCCAAACGATCGATCCAATGACAACCAACTCTTTCCCATTAGTGCTCCATTACTAGCCAATCCCAAATGATCACACACTTCTAAGAACCAGATGGACACTTCCTGAATCCCAGTGAAACCGACAGCCCCTAATGCTTGGATGACCCCAATTTCAAGTCGTGGAGACGAAAAGGTAGATCCTCCAACTGATACCTCGGCGACGAGTTACTTCCCTTGGCGCTTTAGTCCGTCAACCACTAATGGTTGCTAAACCCACTGAATCCTGACAATGCTGAATAACCCTTCTGTGGGACCCTATCCGCAGACCTCCCACATAATACCCCCCTTTTCTAAAGGTTTTTTAAACAAGTTTCCCGCTCTCGGGCTCTAGAATCATTCTCTTCAGGGTTCGCACCCTGACTCGCTTACCAGCTTAAACATCCGCAGCTGAACTGCAGTAGCTGAAGCAAGCTCTGCCCTAAACCGGGCTACAAACCACTCCCAAAACAGAGTCTACAATCCCAAAAGTGCAATAGGCCGCACAATCAATCCTTACCGCCTGATACAAGAGATCCAAGGCCAACCGGACCTCACAAAATACTTATGCCACATCGACCCACCTACGCTCACCGGTGCTGAAATAATATCGCCAATCCCTGCAACCAACTGACCCCGAGCTAGAATACAGCCTGATCCTGGGGTCACAAGCCTGCTCACTCCTTCGAACTCAAAAAAACTGAAAGGGCACAACCCTTGCCATAGGTGATAAAATTCTAATCAACCACTCTACCTCCCATCTTCTAATGAATCCCTGAACTCTAATCACCTACAATCCTTTGATAATAAATTTCTCCTGACACCTCCAACGGCCTAACAACTCGTGAAACTCCGCAACACATAGATCAGACAGAACATGCAACTAACCCGAAAGTACTGTTATCTATATTCAACAATATTCCAAGACAAAAAAAATACCGATCACGGTCGATTTGACCACAATATTATTACAGAATAGGGGTTTTCCAATTACATACCAGAGACTTCTTGCGGCTCGACCTTGACTTTCTGAGGAACGATGACCGCTAGAATCTGAATTCTTTCCGTCCTCAACGCAGGACGGCTGGACCTGAATTGACCTGGCTGGTGACAGTGAAAGCATATTTGATCCTTCTTGCAATCCCATTACACATGCCCTCTCTCCCTACACTTGTAGCACCTGAATTTACAAGCAATTCTGTGGGTTCCCCCACACTTGCCACACACCTCCTGACCCTCCTGACTTCCAGTACTTAGGTTAGCTGTCTCCAACTCTTCTTCCTCTGCTGAAAAGTCCCTTCTCCTCTTTCCTAGTTTTGACCCCACCACCGGCACTCCCCTAGTAGTCATCCCGGTAGCAACATCTCTCACAGATTGCAACGCTGCAACTTTCTCCTCGAACTTGGCGATCACCCTGGCGGTGACCCGGTCCACGACACCGAACAATTCTTCTCACAAAATCTGAGAAACCTCCATGGAAATCATCTCCTGTATCTGATCGACGGACAATACCGGCCTATCCTGGCCACTCGCTCCCTATCCTGATCCGGATCCCGCCTCAAATCGATTCGCCATCACCGTACAAAACATATACCAGGAAGGTATCAGATAATCCACATACGCGACGGGGAACCTACTCCCAACCAAACCCTAGGGGTTGTGACTTCCTTGATACGCGTATGGGTCCTATGCTTTCAGTAGTACGGGCCCATACTACCTTCCACACCTACCCATATTTGTCTCAAGTATCACCGCAACACCCTACAATATGCATATACATAGCGAGCGCTAAATCCTCACTCCGAGAGGAATGCTAAATATCTCATAACTGGCCTCCCGGCCTCTCAGTACCCACCCATCTACCAACTGCCACACGACCGTCCATTGGTGCCAGTTAACTATTGCATGAATACAATCACATACCGCACGGCTTAAACAATCTTAGACTAAAAGATTTAATCCCACAACGGTTAGACTTAGACAAGAGTTGCGCAGCAAGACCAAATCCATTACCCTAAGACCATTTAACCCATGTAGCATGTGACTTAGAGTACTCACCCAATAGTTATTTCACATGCGAAATAGTCACAAACAATCAATGGAGGTACTCTACATAAGATAAGGCATCAAAGATCAGGAAATTATATCATACGATTCCTGAGGATCCCCATCTTATTACTAGCATGTTGTTCTAACATATCACATAATATCAAATAACTTGTATGGTATTTTGGGGTCTACTTACTGGCTCCGGCTGATCGTACACTTGCATCCTCCTTTATTATTTTGAAAACCATTTAAAAATTATTTTGAAAATCCTTTCTTGGTTTGAGACTGGATTCACACGGATGTTCCTCCAATTCGCTCAAACCAAGGCTCTGATACCAACTTGTAACACCCATAAAAATCATGCCAAATTTGAACTTTTAAAAACATTTCAACCCATTAAAATCATTACATATTTGTTTTCAAAATGTATAATATCAGAGTTTTCCCAGAAACATAAACAAAACATGAGGAGCTGTACGATCATGCCTTCGCCTTGCCGTGATCCCCTGATGTACCTGAAACAATAAACTGAAACTGTAAGCCCGAAAGCTTAGTGAGTTCCCCCAAAATACCTATACTCACAACAATACATAGAGAATCATAAACAGCATACTATGGGTCCAGTCAACCATCGGGTTGGAATACCCCAGGCCCTCAACCATCCGGTTGGAATGCCAACATACTATGGGTCCAATCATCATCGGTATGGAATACCCCAGGCCCACAACCAACAGGTTGGAATGCCCACATACTATGAGTCCAGTCATCCTCGGGATGGAATACTCACGGCCCACAACCAACAGGTTGGAATGCCCAGGTCTATTGGCTTTCGCACAAAGCAGATAAGCCTCAACTGCGAAACAAACATGTGCACATATAACAGATAATCACATAACAGTCTATAGACAACAACTGATCTAACGGACCATACCACATACCACATAATATTATCCTACCCTCTAGGATTCCGAACTAACAGGTCATACCACCTATCACATAATTGATGGGTTTTGAGCACTACAACAATCCTATGGTGTACATGCAAAACCCTAAAGCTTTTGGATCTAGTTTGTCTAATGAACATGCAATAATCATCCAAAGCTTATAAACCCTAGATCTAGCATACAATAATCGAATTAACATATGAATTACGGTTTAGATCTTACCTTTCAATGGTTAAAAGAGTTCTTTGATCTTCAAGAAGCTTAGTTTCACAAGTGTCACACTTCTAATGGCTCACAAACACCAAGAGCAAGAGAATGATGAAGAGGAAAGAGGATGAGAGGCACCAAAACGTGTAAGAACCCTTAGGGATTACTTCCACAAGTTTTTGGGGCCTTAGGGGTTCCTTATATAGTTAGGATATTAGGGTTTTCAACCAGGAAACCCTAATCTGACTGCTTAGGCCCTAAGCATCCCATGGACTCCCTCCTTAAAGGCCTTGGACGAATTCTAATGGGTTTCCCCATAGATTTCGTCCACTCCAACTTCTATGGAGTCCATTAGCCCAATTTATGCAATTATCTTATAATTACAGTATCAGTCCCCTTTATTTAATTAATCTCTTTTAGCCACAAAATTAATTCTTATTAATTCCTGACTAATATTAATTAAACAATATGATTTCTCTTTTAATATATTATTCTTATAATATATTAATAAATCATAATAACCTTTCTCTTCATAAATCATCCTATCAAGTTGCTTTGGTGAAGGCAACCCAAAAGGACCATGCACAACCGGGTCAAGTACATACCAAAATAGTTACGGGCTTAGACACTAATCCAACAATAATATCATCCTACCCTCTAGGATACCGATCTAACAGATCATACCAACATAACATAACCATATAACAATCCAAAGGGCCGGCCTTGGTGCCTTAGACCCTTGAGTATAGTGAGGATAACTCACCTCACACTGTCGACTCGAAGATAAACTCAAGCTCTCGGATTGCCGGTACAAACTCCACCACCTAAATGCACCATAGAACCATGCTTGTGAATTTCCAATTTCCCAAAATATCCCAGAAGTCCAATAGTCAACCCTTGGTCAAAGTCAAAGTCAACTGTCAAAGTCAACAGTCCATGTTGACCTTAACTCGTCGAGTACAACCAGCCACTCGCTGATTTCCTTGTATAACTCGCCAACTCGTCGAGTCACTTGAGTGACTCGTCGAGTTCCTAGTGTCAGTGGCCGTAAATTCCTTGGCCAACTCGTCGAGTTTCCCCCTATAACTCGCCCAGTTCATACGTGTCCAATGGTTGGGAAAACCCTAGCCGACTCGCCGAGTCACTCATCTTACTCGCCGAGCCCACGGCAATCTTCATCGGACTCGCCGAGTTGACCATACAACTCGTTGATTCCCTTCAGTCCTTCATCCATCTAGATGCTTTTTAAGCCATGATAAGGTTCCATATCGCAGATCCAATTCCCCAAGGCATGTTCATCACATAAAGTTGCAAACTTTACGTGCATGCAAGGCTCTAAAGACTCTAAATGACAAATCTAAGCTTGAAATGAAGTTTTACACTTAAGGAGGGGTTCATACTTGCCAAAGCTGATAGCTTTATGGACTTAGAGCCCAAAGAGAGTTCAAATCTGAAGTTACAACCTCAGATCTTAGCTCATACCCAAGAATAGCTTCTTATTATGCTAGGAAAGCCCTATTCTTTAATCAAATGAGATCTAAAAGGAAATGAGATCAAGGTAACGACTTGATACCTTCCAAGAGATGTCAACCGAGGTAGATATCAGATCCCCACACGTTCTTTTCTCCAAGCCACTTGCTCTCCAAGTTATTCTTACAAATATCCACCTCCCAAAGCTTGAAACACACAAGGATGAAGCACACACACGGATTAGGGTTTGATGAACTCTCAAGAGGCTGTAAGGGGGCTGAAGGAGGCTTATAATCCTTTAAATAGGGTGCAAAACCCCGGAAATTAGGGTTTCATCCTCCAGCTCCTACTCATCGAGTCTCTTCTTGGACTCGGCGAGTAGGTCACTTAAACACGTGGACCAACCCGCTGCTACTCGACGAGTCAGGGCAACCAACTCGTCGAGTAGACCTTGAAATCATGAAAATTAAAACCACAAATTAATACTTTGAGAATCGGGACGTTACAAACTGTAACAAAACGTTATTTCAAACCTATGTAATAATGTAGGTCAATTTGTAATTCTTTTTAATATAATAAAGAGAAATTTTAGCATACTGTGTATATTTACATAATTGACCTTCAAAAATAAATTATTAAACAATCTCGATTAGGATGAACCAAGTGATAGAGATTGTAACAAGGTTTCCAAAAACATAAAGAACACTAAAATCCGAGTTATAACGAAGAAGTTATGACCAATCGAAGATCCGCGACAAAACCGGCAAACACTATTCAGTGTAAAAACTGAATTTTCAATAAAAGGCTTTTTAGCCTTAACAATCTAAATGAAAGTTGTAGTTTATGTTAAACAGAGAACTTTCATAAAAAGAACGTCAAAATCTGACTTCGTATGAGGAAGTTATGATTTTTCTAAGTTTCAGTATAGCAGTGTACAGCTAAAAACTCGAAATAAAGATCGGGTGATTTTTAGGCGACACAACCTAAACGAGAATTGAATGTCTCGTCATTGGTAGTACAACAGTAAAAAGACAGACAAAAATGGACATCGGATGAAGAAGTTATGAATTTTTAACGGATTTTCCTGTCCCGGTCTGTTAAAAATAATAATATTAAAAATAAATTCAAAATCAGCCGACGAAGTCTAAACGAAAGTCGTAGAGTATGATTTTACCTACGCATTCATATAAAGAACGTCAAAATGGAGTTCGTATGCAAAAGTTACGAATTTTAGAAGTTTTTGGCTCAAAAACCGAGAAAAATCGCATAGTCATCCTCTGCCATGTCACCCTTGCATGCGAGCCTCCACGTGTCACCTTCTGATAGGACCGAAGTTTGCCGTGTCACCATCTGATTGGTCCGAGACCGAGGTCCAATAGGCAGCTGACGTCTTCGCATGAGACACACCGCAGACACCCCTCGGACACCCCCCTCGCACCGTGTATTGGACCGAAGTCCGGTCCAGTCCGAAGCTACCACCTGCGAGCCAGCTGTCTGAAGCAGCCCCTCCCTTCGCCACCTGTCCGAGCACGTGTCAGCCTCGGATCCGAGGCTTCGGCCTATATAAGGCATGCGAGGGCTTCCGAAATATTTTCACTTTTCACACCAAATTTCACCCTCTTTCATATTTTTCACTTCCATAAGCTCACATACAACCCCTAAAGCCCCGATATCAAGTCTAAAACCCTAATCAACCCTCGAAGCCCGAGATTCCCGAGCAGTTAAAATCTCTCCAGTCAAAACTCTACCCAATTTGAGCCGGTTTCTCGTCAAATAAACTCCTTCCCGGGAAACGAAACGCTGCCCAAATCACCATCTAACAAGTGAGTTCATACCCCCGTATTTTCATAATTTCTATTGTTTTAAGGGGGGAATACAAGCATAACACAAGAATTTTGTGTTATAAAATCATGATTTCAAATCATGATAAAACAACATTAAATCATCAAAAATACTCAAAACTTAAAACTCTTTTAGAAATTTATATTTTTCACCAAAATTCATATTTGTGTGTGTGTGTATATATATATATATATATATATATATATATATATATATATATATATATACATATATATATATATATATAAATGAGATTTAAAAGACTTAGGACTGATCACTCATTTTGGGTCATTTTCCTTGTTTGGATGTGGGCTTATAGTACCGGTTATTTGTCCGAGTGTCGTTTAAATTTTACTTATATATAAAATTGTATATGTATATAAATATAATAGTTATTTCATCAGTTTAACTACCTTTGTAACATGTTGAGCAAGGGATTACATGCAAACTTAGTTAAATACCGATTCAGAAAGTACATATAAATTATAATAGGTATAATTTATACATAGAACAATAATTCATGATTCAAGTATGCTAGAATATACTGTTTTACAAGAAACAAGGGTTTTGATTCAGAACAAATCAAGGGTTTACACTTATCAAATACATGTTCGGAATACTAATTCAAGAACATACTGTCATTCATTTATTTCAGAATGATTGGGTTTTCATAACTAATATACATGTAACGTTTATATGCTTTTTATGAGACATTCAATTCAGGTTTTTTAATTCATTTTAGACAACCAGGGTAAAGTCTTGACATTATAACCAGAATCTCCAGCCCGAGGATCGAAACAAGTTATGTGTAGATCTATATCGGGACTGACAACCCCGCACTCAGGCTGCTAGCTACAGTCAGGCATACACGCCGATGAGTGGCAATTGTTATCAACAGTTTAAACGCCCACAAAGCGTTTGTTTTAGGCCATCTGTCATAGTATGGTTATAATAACTCATTAAAAAGATATTAACAATACGTTAATGTATAAACAACTAAACGAAAGTACACCTTCAAAGTAGCAGTTTACAGAATACAAACTACAATGGTTCATTACAGTTTTCAATAACAGCTGGTGGAGCCAGGCACACTCTCAGTTACAAGTTTTCATAAAGGAATACAAATACAAAACATTAACACAAAGAGAACGGTTTTATGGGAATAAAACTACTTTTCATATACAACAGAAAATATAGGATTTTCTGGAACAGTTTACTTATACAAGATACAGAGATACTCTTTTAAACATAAACACTTATGCACTCACTCAACTTTATGTTGATACTCTCTTTTCAAATTACTTGTATTCTCAGGGAAATAATACACAGGTACTCCCCGAGCTTTTTGAGAAGATGGAGCCACTTTGAGTCATATCATCTTTTGTATAACTATATTTTGGTTCAATATACAATGATTGAACACATGTAAATACTTATACTTTTTAAATACAATGGTTGTTTGTTCTTTGATTACTATGATGCATGTGTTGCGATACTACAATTCAAGTCCTCCACCCCCGGACGTTTCCGCCATCTGGTTTTGTTGGATTAGTGTCTAAGGCTGTAACTATATTTGGTAAGTACTTGACCCGATTGTGCATGGTCCTTTTGGGTTGCCTTCACCATAGCAACTTGACAGGATGATGTGTTAAGAGAGAAGAGATATTATTGTTAATATATTATGAGAATAATATATTAAAGAAATAGTAATGTTATTTAATTAATATAAGTCATATATTAATTGAGAATTAATTTGGTGACTTAAAGAGGTTAATTGAATAAAGGGGCATAAACTGTCAAATGTGTGATAGTTGTATTTTGGGCTATGTATCCTTATGGATATGAGGGTGGACGAATTTTAGGGTTTGGATACCATAAAATTGGCCAAGCCTATTATCTAGAAGGATCTTGGATTTCTTAGGGCCTAAGTCATTCAATTAGGGTTAAAGGTGAAACCCTAGTAGCTCATAGTATAAAATAGATCCCTTGGGGTGGGGAAATCGGCACTCATGCAAGGCAAGAAACCCTAGGGCCGATTTCTCTCCCTCCTATCTCTCTCAAGATCATCTTCTTGCTATTTGGTGTTTGTAAGCCATTAGAGGAGTGACAATTGTGACTCTAAGCTCCAAGAAGAAGAAGTATCAAGCAAGTAATTCAAGGTATTCTTTTAGATCTGATTTCATATGATTAGATTCAATTGTTTACATTAGATCTAGTATTGTAAGTCTTGGATACAATGCATGTTCAATTAGAGAAACCTAGATCCAAGCATTAGGGTTTGCATGTGCACATAGGAAAGTTCTTATGGCTCAAACCCATCAGTGGTATCAGAGCTTTGATTGATTTCTATTGAATTGTTGCATTGGTTGATTGCTTGTTGCTTGAAAAATTCGATTTTTGTGAGACTGCCTGATGAACTTGGCGAGTTCCACTGTGGACTCGGCGAGTAGCTCCAACTCGGCGAGTCCATAGAGGTACTCGGCGAGTTCGAGCGTCAGAAGGAGGAAGTTTCGGGATTTCTTGTTGTTTTACTTGAGGATACTTGCCTTAACTGTTTTGGGTCATTAAAATCCGATTTTAATCATATATATGAGTATATTCTTGACCAAATAAAAGATAATTGTCAATTAGTTGAATAATAATTTCCTTATATGATTATAATTGATTATTTGAATTGAATTGGTAAATTGTCTTGCAAGTAATTCTAAATAAGATCAAATTGAGATAATCTAATTAGTTGATTTATATTATTTGCTATTTGATCCTTATGTTTTGAAAAGTTCTAAACTTGTCCTCAAGCTTTGAAATTTTATATTTTATGATTAAATGTTTAATTTGGATAATTTAAATTTCAATCCCTAGAATTTTACAAGTTTAAAATTCAACTCTATACTATTATATTATTACAAGCTTAATATATATATGTATAATTTAAAATGCTAGTCTTACCGTTAGTAGGCCTCATTCACGAAACCGGTCTATAAGGTGGGTATAAGGTTGCTGCCAATAAAATGGCGCTTAATGGGTGTACATTCACACCCACCGCTTGCTTGACTGGTGGAGGGTCGTTAGCCGAACGGGTAGGATAGGGCAAACCTCCTCTCATTAATAAGTATAATGAATCTATATAAAGTAACTAAACATGTTTTATAAAATTCCCAATCTTAGGTACTTTAGGAAAAGTGAATTGATGCAATCCCATGAAATTACACTTTGTACCCTTGCTAAGACATTAATGGAGCGCGTGTGGTTAACCGGCACATTAATTGGGTTCTAAGCAAAGGTGGCAAAGGGTGACTCATTGTTTGTTATAGTTCAATGGAGCGTGTGTGGTTAACCAGCACATTGAATAGGTAACTGTAACAGCGGGGGCACCTTGTACATTTGCATGGTTATTCACACCCACTTTGTGATTCTCGGCATCCCAGTCACAAACGAGAGGGGCATATCGAGATTTAAACATGCCATTGAAAGGTTCAATGAATCTCAATGAAATCTAGGAATTCTCAATACATTTAAAACTTAAAGCTTATGTTTTTTCATGGTGAAGAATTAGTGAATCGCCATTCACTTACCTCCAAATTATTTGCATATTGGATTACGACATCCCTTTTCTAATGTGTAAATAATGTTGTTGGGTCCTAGCCCTAATTTTCTTTTTGGGTGTTAATTAGGGGCTTAATTCTAATCAAACTTTGTTCCTTTCTATTTGTAGATGTCTAACGCAAACAACGCTACTGCTAGTTCATTCCCGCTAATGAGCCTTTGTCAAAAAGTGACTTTCGATGGAACAAACTTTAGCGAATGGATAAGATACATTCGCACGATCGCGCGTTACGAGGACAAAGAGTATGTTCTCGATGAGAAGCTCGAGAAGGTCAATCCAGAAACTGCTACTCCTGAAGAAATGGCTGTCTTTGAGAACCATGAGCGTGATGCAACGAAGGTCCATTGCATCATGATAGCCACAATGAACTCAGAATTCCAAAAATCCTATGAGGACATGTATCCTTATGAGATGCATCTAGACTTGATGGAGAGATATCACCAAAGCGCGAGGCAAGAACGCTATAAGATCATAACGAATATGATCACTGCTAAAATAGGAAGTGGAGAGTCTCTAACTGTGCACTTGCAAAAGATGCAAAGCTATGTTGATCGTCTTCGCAAGTTGAATGTCAACTTTGGGGAAGATTTGGCTATCGACATTGTTCTTCACTCCTTGCCCTCATGCTACAACCAATTTAGGATGACCTACCACATGAACAAGGAAGAGGTCACCCTAAGCAAACTCCAAGGGCTCCTGAGGACTGCTGAGAGCAACCTCAAGGACAAGTCTGTTGCACCAACTCCCAATCCACCCGTTGCTCCTGTTTTGGCTATTGGACGGGGAAGGGGCAAGAAGAGGAAGGCTTTTTCAAAGAACCACCGTAAAGGAAAGTCCCAATATGGTTCCTCTTCTAGTGGGACCAAGGTTGATCCTGCTAAGCCCAACCCAAACCCAAAGGAGGCAGAGTGCCACCATTGCCACAAAATAGGACATTGGAAGAGAAGCTGCCCGGAATATCTGCAAGCCATCAAGGATGGGAAGATCAAGCCATCTTTCACAGGTATTTACACAATTAAATCTAATGATTCATCTCATGCTATTTCTTGGGTTCTTGATACAGGGTGTGGTTACCACATTTGTTCTGATTTGCAGGGACTAGGAAGAAATAGGGATGTGGAGCTTGGAAGAATAAATCTAATCATGGGAAACAGAAGAACGTCGCCTGTCACCAAGATTGGAGTGTATTCTTTAGTGCTTAGAAATGGATTAAATTTATATTTAAATAATTGTTGCTACTCGCCAGATATGGCAAGAAACATCATTTCTTTTCATGGTTTATTTAGACAAGGATTTAGATATTCGTTTAATAATGAGAATGGTTCGATTTATGCTTATCTAAATGGTGTTTTATATTTTGAAGCAATGCCTTGTAATGGAATTTATGAAACTCTTATGGTTGTAGATAACCTAGGAAATGATGTGTTGTGTATGGATTCTTCCAATAGTATGGATAAAGCATCCTTGTGGCATTGTCGTCTTGGACATGTCAACAAGAAGCGCATAGCCCAACTCCAAAAGGATGGAGTGTTGGAGTCGTTCGACCTTAGGGAAGATGACACGTGCGAATCTTGTTTACTTGGAAAGATGACCAAGTCACCCTTCACTGGCACTTGTGCGAGGGGTGAGGGTTTATTAGATCTCATACATACAGATGTATGTGGACCCTTTAGATCCACCACAAGGGATGCAAATCGCTTCTATGTGACTTTCACAGATGATTATAGCAGATATGGGTATATCTACTTGATCAAGCACAAGTCAGAAACCTTTGAAAAATTCAAAGAGTTTAAACAAGAAGTGGAGAATCAATTGGGCAGGAAAATCAAGATGCTTCGATCTGATCGAGGTGGAGAGTACCTAAGTCTTGAATTCCACGACTACCTCAAGGAATGTGGAATAGTTTCACAATTGACGCCGCCTAGGACACCACAATTGAATGGTGTAGCTGAGAGGCATAATCGAACCTTGCTAGACATGGTTCGTTCCATGATGAGTCGTGCTTCACTACCTATCTCATTCTGGGGGTATGCCTTAGAGACTGCCGCCCATATCCTCAATTTAGTACCTACAAAGAAGGTTGCCAAAACACCTCACGAGATGTGGACAGGGAAAGCTCCCTCGTTGGCACATATCAAGTTTTGGGGCTGTGAAGTTTTCGTAAGACGAGAAACTCACGACAAGCTCGAACCTTGTAGTGAGCGATGTATATTCATCGGCTACCCACAGAAATCCTTTGGATATCTCTTCTATAGACCGAGTGACAATGTTGTCTTCGTTGCGAGGAGAGGGGTTTTCCTAGAGCGGGAACTCATAAGCCAAGGAGACAGTGGGAGGCAAGTCGATCTTGAAGAGATTCAAGAGTCGAGCGATGAAGGAACCTCTAACGCTGGCGCTCAACCCGAGGAGGAAACTCCGGTTGAACCAATTGACAAGTCCTTACCTCTTAGACGTTCCGAAAGAGTTAGAGTTCATCCCCAGTTTTATGGTTTTCATATTACTACCGAAAGGGACACGTATATTAGTGATGGTACACTAATAAATCTAGATGAACCTAATAGCTATAAGGAAGCCATGGCAGGCCCAGAGTCTGTAAAATGGAAAGAGGTGATGGACAGCGAGATTCAGTCCATGTATGACAACCAAGTTTGGAATTTGGTTGACAATGTACCAGGTCGTAAGACGGTCGGGTGCAAGTGGATCTTCAAGAAGAAGACCGACGTGGATGGGAACGTACACACTTATAAGGCGTGATTGGTTGCGAAGGGTTTCACTCAGACTCCTGGAGTTGACTACGACGAAACCTTCTCACCAGTTGCGAAGATAAAGTCTATTAGGGTGATGCTAGCCATTGCTGCATTTCATGACTATGAAATATGGAAAATGGATGTAAAAACCGCTTTCCTTAATGGGAAGTTGACTGAGGATGTTTACATGGCTCAGCCAGAGGGTTTTGTCGATCCAAAGCATCCCAATAGAGTGTGTAAGCTTGAGAAGTCCATTTATGGGCTTAAGCAAGCGTCTCGCAGATGGAATCTTTGCTTCGATAAGAAAGTCAAAGAGTTTGGATTTGTACGAAGTGAAGATGAATCATGTGTATATGTCAAGGCCAGTGGGAGTATAGTTAGCTTTCTCGTTTTGTATGTCGATGACATACTGCTCATAGGAAACAACGTCCCGACTCTGCAGGAGGTTAAGTCCTGGCTCGGGAAGTGTTTCGCTATGAAGGACCTCGGAGAGGCTTCCTATATTTTAGGAATAAGGATAGTGAGAGAACGGAGTAAGAGACTAATAGGACTTAGTCAGAATACTTACTTGGATAAGGTACTAAAACGTTTTAGTATGGAAAACTCGAAAAAGGGAGAACTACCGATACAGAGTAATGCCAAATTGAGTAAGACTCAAAGCCCGAGTACAGAAGCCGAGATAGCTGAGATGAGCCGAATACCCTATGCTTCTGCAGTTGGCTCTATCATGTACGCTATGACTTGTACTCGCCCTGATGTGGCCTTTGCTTTGAGCATGGTCAGTAGATATCAAGGGAACCCGGGCAGAGCTCATTGGATTGCGGTCAAGAATATACTTACGTACCTTCGGAGGACCAAGGAATGGTTTTTAGTCCTCGGAGGGAGTGATGACTTAAAGGTGCGAGGGTATAGTGATGCCAGTTTTCAGACCGACAGGGACAACTACCGTTCGAAGTCGGGCTGGGTCTTTACCCTCAATGGAGGAGCAGTGACTTGGAAAAGTTCCAAGCAAGAAATTGTAGCTGATTCAACGTGCGAATCAGAGTACATTGCAGCAAGCGAAGCGTCAAAAGAGGCAATGTGGCTGAAGAACTTCATTGGTGATGTTGGAGTTGTGCCTGCCATAAAGGAGCCTATGGAAATCTTCTGTGATAATGAAGGAGCGGTTGCCTTGACCAAGGAACCAAGGGATCATGGTAGATCTCGGCATATCGACAGAAAATATCACTTTATTAGACATCGAGTAGAAGAAGGACACCTCGTGGTGAAGAGGGTATCGTCAGAGGATAACCCAGCAGATCCGCTTACGATGGGACTGAGCAGGGTTAAGCATTTGCAGCACGCTAGGAGCATTGGGCTGAAGGACGATATTAGTTTAGATTAGATAGTTTGGAAACATGTAATAGATAAATGTAATTGACATTTGATGATTAAATAAAGGAGTATTATTTATAAGTAAAGCTACTGTCTTATGTTAATTGTTTAACTATTGTTTCATTTTGCATGTTTTGACTTCCTGAATAATTAAGTTATTTGATAATAATCGAATTATTCGAATAGTCCACAGTCGTTCATATGTTGGAAGTAGATATGAATGAAGACTGTCATGAATTGGTGTGTAGATTGTCTAAAGTGTATTAGACGTAGCAAAGGTTTGCTACAACGTTCACGAGTACTTATGAACTTGATTTGAGCATTGGAATAAACCCACACTTGTTGGAATCACTTCATGGAATTTATCACCAGTGATCACAAGATGGTAATATCATATGGTCTTAAAACCTAGATATATGGTTTATTGTTTGTTAATTGGTTATGCATTGATAATGCGCAAACGCATCAGTAACTTGATGTTATAAAACGTATTGTTGTGTGTAATTTGATTAGTGGATAGTAAATGCATATAAGTCGAAGTTTATCTGTTCCTTTTATCCTAAGAGGGTAAAAGCGATATCAGGGCCCCTCGATGATTTGATTTGACTTATGTGTCGAGCCCGGTCAGGACTGAATTGATGTGTTCAATTAAGTTCTAAGTCAAGTAAATCTGAGATCGAGAAACAAATTGCAGGACAATAAGTATGACCATGTTCCATGTAATTGTTCGCACGGTATCTAGAACAGAGGATTATACGATCCCTTATCTGAAGGACAGGATACTGATAAGATCAGAGTTTGACAGCGTCTTTGAGAGCTACGATTGCTAATCGGATTATATTTGCATATATAGTTACTAGACTTATCCAAGTGGGAGACTGTTGGATTAGTGTCTAAGGCTGTAACTATATTTGGTAAGTACTTGACCCGATTGTGCATGGTCCTTTTGGGTTGCCTTCACCATAGCAACTTGACAGGATGATGTGTTAAGAGAGAAGAGATATTATTGTTAATATATTATGAGAATAATATATTAAAGAAATAGTAATGTTATTTAATTAATATAAGTCATATATTAATTGAGAATTAATTTAGTGACTTAAAGAGGTTAATTTGAATAAAGGGGCATAAACTGTCAAATGTGTGATAGTTGTATTTTGGGCTATGTATCCTTATGGATATGAGGGTGGACGAATTTTAGGGTTTGGATACCATAAAATCGTCCAAGCCTATTATCTTGAAGGATCTTGGATTGCTTAGGGCCTAAGTCATTCAATTAGGGTTAAAGGTGAAACCCTAGTAGCTCATAGTATAAAATAGATCCCTTGGGGTGGGGAAATCGGCACTCATGCAAGGCAAGAAACCCTAGGGCCGATTTCTCTCCCTCCTATCTCTCTCAAGATCATCTTCTTGCTATTTGGTGTTTGTAAGCCATTAGAGGAGTGACAATTGTGACTCTAAGCTCCAAGAAGAAGAAGTATCAAGCAAGTAATTCAAGGTATTCTTTTAGATCTGATTTCATATGATTAGATTCAATTGTTTACATTAGATCTAGTATTGTAAGTCTTGGATACAATGCATGTTCAATTAGAGAAACCTAGATCCAAGCATTAGGGTTTGCATGTGCACATAGGAAAGTTCTTATGGCTCAAACCCATCAGGTTTGGGGGCGTGACAGATTGGTATCAGAGCATTGTTTATAGTGAACTCAGTATATCAATCCATAAAAGATATACAAACTATAAATACATCGGGGCTAGGAGCTCTGACTACAAGTATACTTTTTAAAAATTTAAGTATTTTTACAAGAAGTATACTAACACTCAAACCTACAAGTACAATATCACAGTTATAAGAACTTAAAAGTATTTGGATGTTGGACATTACAATCAAACCTGGACAGTTATGTAATCATATATGGGATTAATATAGTCTGATCAACTATATTGATTTAAGATATGACTAACATGTGTTTGGGAGTGATAGTAGTGTTGCGACATGTCTAAAACTTACCAAGTATACATATTTAGAAGAACTCTAGAACAGAACATAAAGATTAAAATACTATAGGGGTATTTTAGGCACTATATACTAATAACAAACATGTGAAAACAATACAACAATTGAGGGTAGAACTATAAATATTAAGGGTATATTATAGTTATATATAATTAAAGTTATATAGGCTTAGAATATGTGATCTAGCTTCATTTCCTGTTCCTTGTTTGGTTGTGGATTTAGAGCCGGGTCATTTAATCGAAGGTCGATTATACCCAAGTTATATATAATTAGTATACACTTTATAGTTATAGTAATACCTATAAACAGTCATAAAGAATACAAAGATTAAAATACTACGGAGAGTATTTTACTAACCTTACTTCTAATACATAACCTATAGCTGATCACAATTTACCGGGGGACCCCTACAATCCACAAAATGCAGGCTGGATCTCAGAATCAGACGAAGAACCCTTTGAGGACAGCGAATCAAGTGGTACGGATACAGAGCCACAAGTCTGCAACCCTAGGGAGCGTCCCCTGAGACAAGAGGAAGCAGAACCCATACCCGAGTGGGGCCAATACATAAACCATTGGAGTCGACAAGATGGAAAACGCCCTCCTTACGGAATGGCACGAGGTCTCTATAACGTCTCCAGAGGAGGAGGAGCCGATAGAGCTCTTCCAGTTATAGTAAACCGAATAGCCCGGAAATTCGATCAATCAAGGATGTCGATCAATCGAATCCTAGAAACAAATACGGTTGCGTAAGCGAACACTGCAGATATCCTTCGTCTTGATGAGATGCAAGATGACACCCAACACCATACTGAATCCCTTCAAAGGCAACTTAATGCTGCTGAATTATAAATAAGAGAACTGAGGGAGCATCAAGTTGCCCATGAAAGGCGCTGGAAAGCACAAGACGAAGCGGAACCTAGCAACCGTCGTAGAAGTCGCCGCAAGTAGTGTTCACACTACTTCTACTTTCTACCTTCTATATCGAATGTATATACTACTTTTAACGATATGTACAAAACCGAGTATCAATAAAACAATAAGCACTTTATTTCAACAAGAGTTAGTACAATTCTCATAAACATTCTATTCCAAGGTTTTGGATCACAGAAATGTTCCAGTGTTATTTTTCATACTTTCAATACGACCGCGGAAATTTTATTTTCGGTAGGTCGGTTTGATGTCGACACTTCCTTAGTATTATGGTATATTATAGACCTGCTTTAAGGTCAAGTGTTCCAGATTACATACACCTAATATACCAATACAGTTGACATGTACATTCATACTCTTTCAGAAATAACCATTCAATTTCATATTATCCTGTTGCAAGTTGTACTTGCAGTGGATTTCTATTTCCAATTCTTTGCGAAATTCATGTTGAATTAAGTGTTTAGTTCAGAGATATCAAATTCATATTCATTCTTGATATCTCACTATCTTTTTATCTATTGACTTTTATAGCAAGAGATGCCTCCTCATAGAAATCCAAGACATATCAATATCAATGAAGCATCGACGCCACCCCCACCACCACCTCCTCAATTCGACCCCGCTATGTTCCAAGCGGCGGTCACGGCAGCTGTAGCTGCTGCCCTGTCTCATATTCATACTCCTGGTGCTAGTGGGTCGGGACTTTGTGCACATCCTTCTAACCATGGCGAAAGTCATGGGCATTCGCGAGAGTGCACTTATAAGGATTTTTCTAATGCCAAACCCAGGACCTTTAACGGGACTGGGGGAGTTATGGCACTAAGGCAATGGATTGAGAAGACAGAAGCAATCTTTGAAATTTGCTCCTGTCCAGAAGGTAGCAAAGTTAAATTTACTGCCTGTACTTTTTCAGATAGGGCCGTAACGTGGTGGAATGGCCACATTAAGTCACTTACTCTGGTAGTGGCTAACTCGATCAGTTGGGAAAGCCTAAAAGCCATGTTAATGCGGGAATACTGTCCGCGAGGAGAAATACAGAATCTGGAGCAAGAACTATGGGGTCTTACAATGGTTGGTTCTGACATATCAACCTATACCAGTAGGTTCTGTGATCTGGCCATTCTTTGTCCAGATATGGTTCCTATAGAGAGCAAGAAGATTGAGAGATATATTTGGGGTATGTCGCCCCAAATTCAGTCAAGTGTTTTAGCTTCGAAGCCTATTACTTTTGACAGTGCCAAAGAGCTGGCACAATCTCTTATCGACCACAGAAATCGTCAAAATTCTGTGGTTTCTGCTCCAGAAAAACCTAAGGAGAACAACAACACCAGCAAGAAGAAGGGATGGAACAAGAGGAAGGGCAAATCTCCTCTAGAACCTTCAAAGAAGCAACAAGTAGTGGCAATCCATGCCACTACTGTACCTGCTACCATACCCGTTACTGTACCTGCTGTTGTCCCTAATAACCTTGCACCAACTAAGCCTTATGCTGGTACCCTCCCTAAATGCAACAAGTGTAATTTTCACCACAAGGGAAATTGCCAAGAATTGCAGTGCCGAAACTGCAACAGGAAAGGGCATACTGCCCAATTCTGTAGAATACCACCCCAACCACTTAACCAAGTACCTGCCGTTGGAGTAGGCCGAGCATGCTACCAATGCGGTGATGTAGGGCATTTCAAGAAAGATTGTCCAAAAGCTGGAAATGCCGGTGGAGTTGGGAGGATTTTAGCACTGGGTCATGAAGAAGCGGTGGTAGACCCTGCAGTGGTCACGGGTACGTTCCTTCTCAACAATACTTATGCATGCATTCTATTTGATTGTGGTGCTGAGAGGAGCTTCGTGAGCCATAACTTTAAACATCTACTAAAACAAAACTCCCAACCACTAAATGAAACATTCACAGTAGAAATGGCTAACAGGAAATCCGAATCCACCAACGATATATACATAGGATGTACCCTTACCTTGAATGACTTAACTTTTCCAATAGACCTTATGCCGGTCTCTATCAAAAGTTTTGACATCATAATATGTATGGATTGGTTGTGCCCCAACCACGCCGACATCCTATGTTATGAAAGAGTTATTCGTTTGAACTTGCCAACTAATGAAACTCTTATTATCTATGGCGACAAACCCGGAACGAACCTTCAGATCATTTCTTGCATCAAGGCACAGAAGTACCTTCGCAAAGAGTACTGTGCTTTCTTAGCTCACGTCGTAGACAAAAATCAAGAAGTGAAAGATATTGCGAGCATTCCAGAGGTCTGCAACTTTCCCGATATTTTTCCCGATGATCTTCCAGGAGTACCTCCCGAACGACAAGTCGAATTCCGAATCGACTTAATCCCTGGAGCTACCCCTGTAGCCAAATCCCCCTATCGTCTTGCACCTTCTGAAATGCAAGAATTATCCAGCCAGCTTAACGAACTCCTTAGCAAAGGTTTTATAAGACCAAGCTTCTCACCTTGGGGAGCACCGGTTTTGTTTGTAAAGAACAAGGATGGATCATTCCGCATGTGCATAGACTACCGCGATCTGAATAAACTTACCATTAAGAATCGATATCCTCTACCTCGCATTGACGATCTGTTCGACCAACTTCAAGGTGTGAACTACTTCTCGAAAATAGACTTAAGATACGGGTATCACCAGTTACGGATTTTGGAGGAAGACATTCCCAAGACCGCGTTTAGAACTCGTTATGGTCATTACGAGTTCATAGTGATGCCATTTGGATTGACGAATGCACCTGCTGTGTTCATGGACCTAATGAACAGAGTGTGTCGTCCATTCCTGGACAAATTCGTCATAGTCTTCATCGACGACATCCTTATCTACTCAAAAAGCAAAGAGGAACATGGCCAACATCTTCTTCAAATATTACAAACCCTTAGAACAGAAAAACTCTATGCGAAGTTTTCAAAGTGCGAGTTTTGGATTAGGAAGGTTGAATTCCTAGGTCACGTGGTCAGTTCAGAAGGAATACACGTTGACCCATCCAAAATAAAGGCAATTAAAAAACTGGTCAGCACCCAAAACACCTAAAACAATCCGTCAATTCTTAGGTCTTGCTGGCTATTATCGCAGATTCATCCAAAATTTCTCTCGAATAGATAAGCCTCTTACCGCCCTGACGCAAAAGGGTGTAACCTTTAGCTGGGGAGAAAAGCAAGAAACAGCATTCCAAACGCTGAAACGAGCTTTGTGCAGTGCACCGATCCTATATCTTCCTGAAGGGACAGAGGATTTGTAGTGTACTGTGATGCTTCTAATCAAGGCCTTGGATGTGTTCTTATGCAAAGATGAAAGGTTATATCCTATGCCTCAAGACAGCTAAAGACACATGAAGTCAACTATACAACACATGACCTTGAGCTAGGATCAGTGGTGTTTGCTCTGAAGATCTGGAGACATTACCTATATGGCACGAAATGCACAGTATTCACGGACAATAAAAGTCTCCAGCATATCTTCGATCAGAAAGAGCTGGACATGAGACAACGACGGTGGGTGGAGCTACTGAACGACTACGATTGTGAGATCCTTTATCACCCTGGTAAAGCTAACGTAGTAGCTGATGCCCTTAGCAGAAAAGAATACTCGGGACGCCGAGTAAAGTCGTTGACCATGACAATCCATTCACATATGTCCACACAGATCAAAGAAGCTCAACTGGAAGCCTTGAAACTCGAAAACGTGGCAGGTGAAACTCTAAGAGGAATGGATAAGAACTTCGAAGTCAGGGATGATGGAGTCTATTATTTCATGAACCGGATCTGGACACCAAAGTTCGATGGCTACAGAGACGTGGTTATGAACGAAGCACACAAAACCCGATACTTCATTCATCCAGGTTCAGACAAGATGTATCTGGACCTTAAGAAACTGTACTGGTGGCCTAACATGAAGGCCGAAATCGCTACCTTTATAGGCAAGTGCCTTACTTATGCTAAAGTCAAGGTAGAGTACCAGAAACCTTCAGGTTTATTACAACAACCTGAAATCCCTGACTGGAAGTGGGAGCGGATTACAATGGATTTCATAACCAAATTACCCAAGACTTCGGGTGGTTATGATACTATTTGGGTAATCGTCGATAGATTAACCAAATCTGCACACTTCTTACCAATCAAAGAGACCGACAAGATGGAGAAACTAACCAAAACTTACCTCAGGGATATTGTTAAACTGCATGGTGTGCCAATATCTATTATTTCAGACCGAGATAGTAGATTCACCTCTAGTTTTTGGCAGTCTTTACAAAACTCTTTGGGAACTAGGCTGGACATGAGTACAGCCTACCATCCACAAACTGACGGACAAAGTGAGAGGACGATTCAAACATTAGAAGACATGTTGCGAGCTTGCGTGACAGACTTTGGGAAGGCATGGGATATTCATTTACCCCTTGTTGAATTCTCTTATAACAACAATTATCACACTAGCATAAAGGCTGCTCCCTTCGAAGCCCTCTATGGCCGCAAGTGCAGATGCCCTCTGTTTTGGGCTGAAGTGGGTGACACGCAGCTAGCTAGAGGTCAAACTCCTAACAGTGCTCTCACTGGTCCGAAAATTATTCGAGAAACCACTGAGAAAATCATACAAATTCGGGAGCGACTTAAAGCTTCCAGAGATAGACAGAAAAGCTACGCTGACAAAAGGAGAAAACCCTTGGAATTCCAGGTTGATGACCGCATCTTGTTAAAAGTCTCACCCTGGAAGGGCATGATACGCTTCGGAAAGCATGAAAAATTGAATCCAAGGTACATAGGACCATTCGAAATTCTTGCTAGAATTGGTCCTGTAGCTTATAAACTTCGACTACCCCAAGAACTAAATAACATCCATCCTACCTTCCACGTTTCGAACTTGAAAAAGTGTCTATCCGACGAGACTCTTGTGATTCCACTCGAGGAAATCGAGTTAAATGAGAGTCTCAACTTTGTGGAAGAACCCGTAGTGATTCTAGACAGGGAAGTTAAGAAAACCAAACAAAGCCGTATCCCGATAGTGAAGGTTCGTTGGAACGCAAAACGGGGACCTGAATTCACTTGGGAACGGGAAGATCAAATGCAACAGAAATCTCCACATCTTTTTCCCTAGTCTATCTGAAATGCTAATTTCGAGACGAAATTCTCTCTAACGGGGGGATAATGTAACAAAACGTTATTTCAAACCTATGTAATAATGTAGGTCAATTTGTAATTCTTTTTAATATAATAAAGAGAAATTTTAGCATACTGTGTATATTTACATAATTGAACCTCAAAAATAAATTATTAAACAATCTCTATTGGGATGAACCAAGTGATAGAGATTGTAACAAGGTTTCCAAAAACATAAAGAACACTAAAATCCGAGTTATAATGAAGAAGTTATGATCAATCGAAGATCAGCGACAAAACCGGCAAAACACTGTTCAGTGTAAAAACTGAATTTTCAATAAAAGGCTTTTTAGCCTTAATAATCTAAATAAAAGTTGTAGTTTATGTTAAACCGAGAACTTTCATAAAAAGAAAGCCAAAATCTGACTTCGTATGAGGAAGTTATGATTTTTCTAAGTTTCAGTATAGCAGTGTACAACTAAAAACTCGAAATAAAGATCGGGTGATTTTTAGCCGACACAACCTAAACGAGAATTGAAGGTCTCGTCATTGGTAGTAGAACGGTAAAAAGACAGTAAAAACGGACATCGGATGAAGAAATTACGAATTTTTAACGGATTTTCCTGTCCATGTCTGTTAAAAATAATAATATTAAAAATAAATTCAAAATCAGCCGACGAAGTCTAAACGAAAGTCGTAGAGTATTATTTTACCTACGCGTTCATATAAAGAACGTCAAAAACGGAGTTCGTATGCAAAAGTTACGAATTTTAGAAGTTTTTGGCTCAAAAACCGAGAAAAATCGCATAGTCATCCTCTGCCACGTCACCCTCGCATGCGAGCCTCCACGTGTCACCTTCTAATAGGACCGAAGTTCGCCGTGTCACCATCTGATTAGACCGAGACCGAGGTCCAATAGGCAGCTGACGTCTTCGCATGAGACACACCGCAGACACCCCTCGGACACCCCCTCGCACCGTGTCCTCTTCCCATTGGACCGAAGTCCGGTCCAGTCCGAAGCTACCACCTGCGAGCCAGCTGTCCGAAGCAGCCCCTCCCTTTGCCACCTGTCCGAGCACGTGTCAGCCTCGCATAGCCTCGGATCCAAGGCTTCGGCCAATATAAGGCGTGCGAGGGCTTCCGAAATATTTTCACTTTTCACCCCAAATTTCACCCTCTTTCATATTTTTCACTTCCATAAGCTCACGTACAACCCCTAAAGCCCCGGTATCAAGTCTAAAACCCTAATCAATCCTTGAAGCCCCGAGATTCCTGAGAAGTTAACCTCTCTCCAGTCAAAACTCTGCCCAATTTGAGCCGGTTTCTCGTCAAATAAACTCCTTTCTGGGAAACGAAACGCTGCCCAAATCACCATCTAACAAATGAATTCATACCCCCGTATTTTCATCATTTCTACTGTTTTAAGGGGGGAATACAAGCATAACACAAGAGCTTTGTGTTATAAAATCATGATTTCAAATCATGATAAAACAACATTAAATCATCAAAAATACTCAAAACTTAAAACTCTTTTATAAACTTATATTTTTCCCCAAAATTCATATTTGTATATATATATATATATATATATATATATATATATATATATATATATATATATATACATATATATATATATATATATATATATATATATATATATATATGAGATTTAAAAGACTTAGGACTGATAACTCATTCTGGGTCTTTTTCCTTGTTTGGATGTGGGCTTATAGTACCGGTTATTTGTCTGAGTGTCGTTTAAATTTTACTTATATATAAAATTATATATGTATATAAATATAATAGTTATTTCATCAGTTTAACTACCTTTGTAACATGTTGAGCAAGGGATTACATGCAAACATAGTTAAATACCGATTCAAAAAGTACATATAAATTATAATTGGTATAACTTATACATAGAACAATAATTCATGATTCATGTATACTAGAATACACTGTTTTACAAGAAACAAGGGTTTTGATTCAGAACAAATCAAGGGTTTACACTTATCAAATACATGTTCGGAATACTAATTCAAGAACATACTGTCAATCATTTATTTCAGAATGATTGGGTTTTCATAACTAATATACATGTAACGTTTATATGCTTTTTATGAGACATTTAATTCAGGTTGTTTAATTCATTTTAGACAACCAAGGTAAAGTCCTGGCATTATAACCAGAATCTCCATCCCGAGGATCGAAACAAGTTGTTTGTAGATCTATATCGGGATTGACAACCCCGCACTCAGGCTGCTAGCTACAGTCAGGCATACACGCCGATGAGTGGCAATTGTTATCAACAGTTTAAACGCCACAAAGCGTTTGTTGCAGGCCATCCGTCATAGTATGGTTATAATAACTCATTAAAAAGATATTAACCATACGTTAATGTATAAACAACTAAACGAAAGTACACCTTCAAAGTACCAGTTTACAGAATACAAACTACAATGGTTCATTATAGTTTTCAATAACAGCTGGTGGAGCCAGGCACACTCTCAGTTACAAGTTTTCATAAAGGAATACAAATACAAAACATTAACACAAAGAGAACGGTTTTATGGGAATAAAACTACTTTTCATATACAACAGAAAATATAGGATTTTCTGGAACAGTTTACTTATACAAGATACAGAGATACTCTTTTAAACATAAACACTTATGCACTCACTCAACTGTATGTTGATACTCTCTTTTCAAATTACTTATATTCTCAGGGAAATAATACACAGGTACTCCCCGAGCTTTTTGAGAAGATGGAGCCACTTTGAGTCATATCTTCTTTTGTATAGCTATATTTTGGTTCAATATACAATGATTAAACACATGTAAATACTAATACTTTTTAAATACAATGGTTGTTTGTACTTTGATTACTATGATGCATGTGTTGTGATACTATAATTCAAGTCCTCCACCCCTAGACGTTTCCGCCGTCTGGTTTGGGGCTGTGACACAAACAGATAATGACATACCAGATAATTATCACAAAGACAATCATCTCTACTATAACTCTTACTAGTAGGCCAGCATTAGTGCCTTCTACCCACTTCTAATGGAAGGTAACTCACCTCAAATGTCGTGTAGTAGCTGAACTGTCCTCAGCTCTGTGATGAACTCCTCTCAAACTCCTACAAATAAAAATCTCCTTTAATTACCCTTTCATACTCATAACCCCTCTAAGGGTCAACTCTGGTCAATGGTCAAAATCAAAGTCAACTTCCTGGTCAAAGTCAAAATCCTGGTTGACTCAACTCGCCGAGACGGTCCATCAACTCGTCGAGTTCCATGATCCATAAAACCCTAGAAATCTCGATCCAACTCGTCAAGTTCTTTCATGATCTCATCGAGTTCCTCTTCATAACAAAATCGGGACATTTCCCTCTCAACTCGCCGAGTTCCTCCTTGAACTCGTCGAGTTCTTCAGTCTTTAAAACCCAAAAACCATGGCCAACTCGCTGAGTCATCTCCTAGACTCAACGAGTTTGCCCAATAAAAGAAAAGGTTGGGGGACCACGAACTAACTCGCCGAGTTGCATGAACAACTCGTCGAGTCCCCCATAGGCTAAAATCATTCAGTCGTTTCCAGTCGAGTTCAATGCTTCCAAACCATAGATCTGATCCCCTAGGACTAAGTTACCACGTAAAGTTGCTAATTTTACATTCATGCATGGTGCCATGAAGCTAGAAACACCAAAACTAAGCTATGTAAGAGGTCTAGGGCATGGGGAAGGGCCAAGGCTTGATAATGTTGGCAAGTTTAAGCCTCGTAAGCTCATGAGTGCCTAGATCTGAAGTCAAAACCTCATGATACACTCAAATCCCAAAAATGACTTCATTATGGCCCAAAAGTAACAAAATACAACCCTAAATGAAGATCTAAGCAAAGGAAAGCCAAGGTATCAACTTTATACCTCAAATGAGTCAGAAATGCAGCTCAACTTCCGGATCTACTGGCTTCCTCTTGAATCCTCAAGCTTCTCCTTCCTTCTCAAGCTTCAAAATCACAAAGAACACTAAAAAATGGCTCAAGAACACTCAAACGCGGATTAGGGTTTCGTGGCTAGGGTTTGGAGTGATGAAGGCTACAGATGAGGCCACCCTTTGGAGGTTAAGGTGCTTAAATAAGGTGCAAAACCCTGAAATTAGGGTTTCACTCTGGCAGCCCTACTCGTCGAGTTGTGGCTCTCAACTCGTCGAGTAGACTTCAAGTCCCGCGTCCAAAAATCCATTCCTACTCGACGAGTTTGGGGCCTCCAACTCGTCGAGTCCCTTTGCAAAAAAGACTATTTTGATTTAAAATACATACCAGGATCCGGGCATTACAATGACTTTCCATGTCTAGAAAAGATCCAAAAGCCAAAACCTTAATTTATTAATCCATTAAGACATCATGATACTTTCATGGAAGGAACAGAAGGACCAAGATCACATTTTTATGTATCGATTAGAATGGTCCAAACCACCAATATCTAGTTTTTAAGTCTCAAAGGGACCAAAAGAGCATCCTTTTCAACTTAATCCTGTAACTCCAAGTCTCCAACCTTTAGATCTGAATCAATATGATGTTTAGATGGATAAAGTTTCCAACTTTATCCATAACAAGGTCACAAACTTTCAAGATTTAAACTTTATGCACTAAAGTGACCAAAAGCTTAACACCCAAGACTAGCTAGATCTATCAAATGCATTATCAAGATTCAAACTTTATAGCTCTAGAAGAAAGATCAAGGTGAATAAAGTCTAGATCTACAAGCTCCAATGCAACCAACACTTCTCCAGAGTGCTCATTCTTCTCCAAGATGCACTAAGAACATTCCAAAGCACTCACGACCACCTTCTTTTGCTCAAAAGGCTCAAACTAGGGTTAGGCTTTTCATGGGAGGGTGTTGGATATGTGGAGGATGAGAATGGAATGGGTTTGGTGAAGTTAAGGAGTTTAAATATGGCTCAAACAACGAAAATAGGGTTTGGGCACTGATCGCGTACGCCTACCGTACTCTTGGTACGCCCATCATATGCGGCTTAACCCAAAACCGTCCAAACTTCAAACGGTCATAACTTCTTCGTTTCAACTTCGATTTCGACGATATTTATATCCATGGAAAGGTATTGAGGAGCTCTACAACCATATCTAATTACTTTTGACTTAAAACACATCGAACTAAAATCTATAATTCATAAAAGAAGTCTGAAACACTATTTTCCATTTTACCCTTTGACTCCAAAGCACAAACCGAACTTTTAGATCGCATAATCTACATTACCTACATCAAATGGGTCTAAACCTCTCTTTCCCAAAGCCCGAAGCCTTTTGATACTTGATCTTCGGGTTGCGGCCCCGAATTATGAAACGACTTGAAATAGGGTGTTTTATATATATATATATATATATATATATATATATATATATATATATATATATATATATATATAGGCTCGGTTGCGGTGAAGATTCAAAAAATGGTGAGGACTGCGATGACAATTCTCCACCACCCATTTCGTCAAGGGCACAAACGTCAAACCCAATACTTGGACGTTGTGCATTTGCATCCGACCCACGTCCGTGGTAATTAATAAAGACTCGAAGATTTAATCGCGTGCGGCGAACGTCCATGAAACGTCATTTAAGTGGGTTTTATTATTTATTTTCGATTATTTTTATTTATTTTTAATTTTTCGTTAAAGAAAATGCTTACACAGATATATGCTCGGTTTTAACGTTTTTAATTTTTTTTTTTAATTTTTTTAATTTATGCTTGCCTTTTTAACTTCTTTTTGTTTTTAATTTTTAATTTGTAATTTTTTTTTTCAATATCTTTACTACATACTTGAATATAGTAGTGTTTTTCTTTGATTTTGTTTTTATTTTTTGAATTTTTTATTTTTTTTAACTAAATAATTGTTTGAGTTTTTAATGTTTAACAATTATAAAATTTTAAATAAGAAGAATATTAAGGATCATAAAATTTTCTCATTCATACTTTTTTTTAATTATATTATTTTTAAATCATAAAATTTTGAATCAAATTATTTTGAATCATAATAATTCGAATTAAATCATTTGATTTTAAGTCAATAATAAATTCAATCAAATATAGATTTTGTTCAAAAAAAATTATGGATCATTGGAGATTCTGAATCACGTAATTTTGAATCATAAAAATATAATTAAAGATTATAAAATACTTGAGTCTAAATATTTTTAGATCATAATAAATTAGAGATCATAAACAAGTTGAATCAATTTTTTTTAATCATCTCATTTTTGAACATATTACGTTCAACATTTTTTTTTTAAAAAAATTAAAATAAATACTTCAAAACTTAATTTTCGAAAAATTATTTTTACAAAGTCATCAGTATAATGAATAGTAGTATACCTTAATTTTTCATGATTTTTGGAGAATTTTTTTTCTAGTTTTTTTATAAAAAGTTAATAAATTTTTTTTTTCAAATTTTCATGATTATGTTCATTTTATAGATAATTAAATTAAAAAACTTTAGAAAAAAAATATTATGAGCAAAAAAATATAGGTGAAAAAAAAAACTCAGATAAACCTGGTGCTGACACGTGTCGTTGTTGGGGGAGTATGGTGCGTATTCTCGGACGTGTAGGATGGTGCATTCTCTATTTTGGCAATTACGTTTCTACCCCCAAAAGTAACAAAATTGGTCCCTTCTTTATTTTGAAAATTACATAAATTAACCCTCGTTTTTATTTTTATTTATTTTTGGCTTACTAAATCTCAACAAACATTATTATCAATAAGCGGCCTATATTTGTCGGCGCACTCTTCATCTATTTTTGAGTCCTCACCTAATCTAGCTTTTATATATATATATATATATATATATATATATATATATATATATATATATATATATATATATATATATATATATATATATATATATATATATATATATATATATATATAACACGCGAGATAGTAACCCTAGTTCTTTGTAATCGACAAAAAAGTTGATTACATCATATGTCAAGCACATGTATTCAATTTGGGGTTGTGTCTATGGGTGTGGTCGTGTTTGCTGTTTATCTAATTGTTGGCACTTGAAACTCAATTAAGAATCTTTTTTAAGATCTTTATCTAGAACAAGTCAGTTTTTTTGCTAGAAAGACCGATATCCTATTATGGTGATGTCATGAATACATTATTAAAAACGAATACTTTTGATGGTTGTTGGTAGTCAAGCTTAGTATTCAAAATATTCAAATATGGTGTGAACTTTGACGATCCTTCAATGATGAATGTATATTCAACTCGCAAAGACAAAAACATAAATATTAGGCAGCAACTTTAATTTAAATCTTGAACTTGTATATATAGAATCAGATCAATTTAGATTGTATTTGTATTGATAATGGATAAATCTGATCAAATAAAGAATATTAGTTACAATGAAACTTGTTGATTATATCGAATAACAATTTATTATTTATAAAATAAGAACTGAATAGTCCAAAAAATACGAATAACAATTTATTATTTATTTAAATCATTATATATATATATATATATATATATATATATATATATATATATATATATATATATATAACTATTTATTAATTTTATAATTTATTTTTTTTGAAAAAGTTCAAAATGTTTTACCCGATAAAAAACAATTAATATGCATTTTCTGTCAAAAGTTTTTTAGCTATTACATATTAAATTATAATATACCTTCTTAGTAGCAAGTGGACTCCAATAAATCGTAGGTACACCAAATTCAATGGGATCTACAACAAACTTCATTCAAGCAAAGTGGTGCCAATGATTTCGATTTGTTTAGAGACCTGAAACAACAATATCGTGTCGAAATGGGTCATATTTTCGTGTATGAAAAATCATGGGAGATGTTGAGGAACGATCCAAAATGGCTTAAAAATCCAACATCGCCAGAGGTTCAATCGAAGAGGTCTTAAAATTCGACTTTTTTCGATGTTTCCGACGCACAGACTAACATCGACCTCAACACCGACACCAATGAGATCTCGAATGACATTGAAGAGATCTTTCTTCCATGACGACCGGTTGGACGCGACATCGAGTTGAGCTCAATAGTAAATCTGGCCCCGCCCGGTCATCGAGCTGAGCTCGGTAGTAAATCGGTCCCGCCCGGCATGCATATAGCATATATCAAATAAACACATATACATGCAACATAAATACATAGCACACAAACAGTTATCGGGCCCCGTCCAGCATCAGACCTTAGCCCGGAAAGCATATAAACACATACACATGTCAGAGTCACGAAGACAGTTAGCATACTAACATAGCATAAACATGGGCCGGCATTGGTGCCTTCGACCCGCTAAACCCAGTGAGGAAACTCACCTCGAACTGCTGAAGTCCCGCAGATAAATCTCTAGCTGCTGGCTGACAGATCCCCGAACGGTCAACATCAAAATGAAAGACCCTAACTTTCGTACTAAAGACATTGTCACTCCAAAACATGCTACATGTATATTCATAAATAATATTTTACATTGATAATTTGATTACAAAGGACTGGATACAAACCGACTAAGTTTTAGTATATTACATAACTACCCAGGATATTATAATTTTTATACATACATAAACCCAATTACAAAAGTAATATTATAACTATTCTAAACCTTCCAACAGTATACGACTATACTGTTTACTTATCTCCTGCAATTGTTAAACATTGAGAGGGGTAAGCGGTGACGGTTAGTGAGTTCAATAATAGATACAATATAACGTTATGCCATATATATACTTCAATATGGCAGAAGCAAAGGGAACAAGGAACAACAAAGGCATATGTGAATCATGCGACAAGCTTTCCATATCAATCAATAAGACATAACAATTTCAATACTTGATGTACATCAATAACACTTCGGCCCAAATGGCACAGAAGACATACACTTTCTGATTAAACATTTTGGTAGATTTCAGGCTTTCAGCCCTGTCTAACCTTCTGCCAATGCCATAGAATAGAAGTCATTCTCTTACGAGACATGCTCTACATGGCCAGAGGCTACATACTAGTACCACTGTGAATCTAAGTCCTTTCACTGATCACATGGCCAAAGGTACAGCTTTGCTATCAAAATAGCGGAAATAATAACACGAGATGATAACACGGAAAAGCACATAGCACATATAACACATAACATACAATTGTTCCTATATATTGAACTCACCGTGAAATAATTGGGGGTTAAAATAGTAATTTGGGCAGCACTTCATTACTATAATTGACTTTCTTCAATGAAAACCGAGAGTTTTCTTGAAAACCGGGCCCTACGAGGGTTGGGCTTCAAACCAAAAAGATAAATTTCTCGGACTTCTCGGGCACTTTAGAACGTATTTCGGGTGTTGAAAATAATATCGGGGCTTCGGGGGAAGTGGCATTAGCCAAAATATGGAATAAGAGGTGAAAAATGGGCAAAAATCAAACATTACCCGGGAGATCTCGTAACCCCCCCCCCCCCCTTATAGGGTGCGAGACCGAAGATCAACGGCTGAGAGGGCTCCACGCGGCAGCAGATGCGAGGCTCGGATCCGGAGGGGAGGCAGCTGGCGCGCTTCGGACAGAGACACACGTCGGTCTCGGATTGGGCCACGCTTCGGATGCGAGGGCTCGCCACCGAGGCCACACGCGTCAACAGCTGATTGGACAGAACCTTGGACTCGAGAAGAACGCGACACGCGGGTCGGACACGGGGCAAGCTGCGAGAATCCGGGTGACGTGTCCGAAATCTGACCTTATCCATGTGAGATTTCTCGGTTTTTGTGCCAAAAACTTCCGAAATTCATAACTTTCGCATACGAGCTCCGTTTTTGACGTTCTTTATATGCACGCGTAGGTAAAATTATGCTCTTCAACTTTCGTTTAGACTCTGTTGGATAATTTTGAATTTATTTTTAATATTATTATTTTTAACAGACCGAGACAAGAAAATCCGTTAAAAATTCATAACTTCTTCATCCGACGTCCGTTTTCGTCTGTCTTTTTACCGTTGTACTACTATTGACGAGACATTCGATTCTCGTTTCGGTTGTGTCGGCTAAAAATCACTCGATCTAAAATTCGAGTTTTTAGCTGTCTACTGCTAAGCTGAAACTTAGAAAAATCATAACTTCCTCATACGAAGTCAGATTTTGACGTTCTTTTTATGAAAATTCTCGGTTTAACGAATACTACGACATTCATTTAGATCACTAGGGCTAAAAAATATTTTATCAAAAAATCACTTTTTACGTCATACGGTGTCGTGTCGGTTCTATTCCGGATCTTCGATTGGTCATAACTTCTTCGTTATAACTCAGATTTCGATGAGGTTTTCGCCTAAATGTTTCTAACGAGATTCTTTACAACTTTCAATAATAAAATTTTACTTATTTCAAATTTTATATTTTTGTTAAATTTCGATATTTTAACTTTTAATTGCATTCTCATAAGACTTCCAATATTTTCCGAGTGATTCTAAACATAGCTTTACTTCATTTCTAGTAAAAACTATCTGTTAGAACTCAATACTCAATATCACATAATATATCATCATATTATTTACTTAAAACACGATTTCAAAACGTGTATGTTACACAAAACAAAACCCAATTAACAATCTGGGTCTCGATGCATAATCATGAATCCACACTTGGGGTAAAAAGATCATTGTACCCCTAACCTAGCTTGATCCAAGACCAAGGCCGGAACTCACACTCTGAAGGCCCAAAAGCCAAATAATCAACCAAGGCCCAACTATGGCCTAATTTTCCAAATTGGGCCCAAACCCCTTACATGGGCCTTACCCTAACGCCCATCCAAATATCCTAGTCCATACACTTGTTCTTAGATGGCCCATCAAGAACCCAAACACCTAAGCCTAAAAGAAAATGCCCAACTCGAGCCCATATACAATTAGGGTTTTCACATGAAATGACAATTAGGGTTAAGTAAAAACACTTAACCCATTAAGGACTTAATCCATTAAGTCCATCATTCTACTAGGTCAATCATACGATGTGGTCGGGCATAATTCATAATTCAATTCCAACAGTCCAAAACGTGGGTCCCGGTAAGTCCCAAACAAGAGTCTCCAACATTAGGGTTTTTTAAACCCTAATTAGGGTTTCCAACCCAAACACAAGCCTATTAGGTCCAAGATTAAGTTTTTAAGTTAATTAGTGTTTAATAAGTCGGGCACCACCCATTACCACCTCAGGCAGTGGTGGTCAATGGCGGTTCATGGCGGCAGCTACCACCTCACGGTGGTGGTGGGGGACTTTCCTTGATTTTTCGGCCAAATATTGTTACTACCACATCATGCCATAAATCTTACACAAATTACACAAAAAAACACACACACACACACAGCCACCTCCCACGGTGGCTGGTGGTGGCAAGAAATGACAACAAGCGGCAGCCACCATGGTTGGTAGCCATGGTGGTTCAATTTCGGTTTCAGACCAACAAACACACACACAAATACACATACACACACACTGCTGAGAACCACAGCCAAAACACACCTACTCGCGAGCACACACAAACGCGAATGCAACTGGTCCTCCTTAGGGTGGTGAACCTCGACCGGATAAATTGAAAAGGAAGGTTGTACGAGCGGCAGCGGCGGCTAACTGCTACGGAACAAGGTTAGAGGCGAGGGGCAGTCGAAACGGCACCGACAACAGTCGAGTGCGGCTGTGGACGACAAAAGAAAAAGATAAAGAAGAAGGGTGGAGGAATTGCGACAACGGACACACCCAACGCTCAAGTCGACACACTCGCTCTCGCCGGGAGGGTAGGAACCGCGATGCACGGCGGTGGAAGCAACGAGGAGGGGGGGGGATTGCGGCGCCGTAGATGGGAGGGATAAGGGTGGCGGCGGCTGGAGCTTCAAGCTAGGTTTATGGTTTGAATGAGAGGAGGTGACGGGTATATGCCCGTCTATATACAAACTATACTCATAATTACACTTCCAGCCCCTCCCCCTCAATTCTTTTCAACTTAAATCCAAAATTTACCAAACAACCCTCAGTCTTCAGAATTCTTTACAAAACCAATCCTGAAATTACATTTTAATCCCCAAAATCTCAATTATGATATTTAACTCCCGAAAACCAACACCCTGCTTAGATATTACGGATTTAGGGCTACAATAAAATATAATATACATCTCGGGGTTAGGATTAATTATTTATTTACTTACTTTATTTATTTAATTCGAACGGAATGTTACAATTCTCTCCCACTTAAATTAGATTTCGTCCTCAAAATCATGTCTTACCAATCCCAGCAAGCCAACAACCTGAGCAATAAGGCAACAACCCCGAGCATTCCAAAATCTTCCCAAAACAATCAGTCGCAACCCTCGCAAGGCCTCCAACCCGCAGATAAACGAATTCCTTGCAACAACAACACATTCACTCGATCTGAAATCTGAAGTCTCAAGATGGTCTGACTCCCTGACAGACCGTCCATACTGAATTATTATTGTTGAATCTCATCCACTTATCTCCCAGATAACTACTCAACTTTTAATAACTTGAGGTTCCCACTAGAAAACAGAATCACAGACTAAATATCCTTGCAGAACACTTATACTGGACAGAAGGCTCAGATAATCCTTCGAGTAGGAGACTCATCCCTGCAACGGTTAGACTTGGACAAGAGCTGCGCAACAGGATCAAATCATCTACTCTGAGATTATCCAATCCCAACTGCAAGTGACTTGACATCTCCTCCAAATACAAGATACCCCTCACATAAGTTCCAAATCAATAATACTGCCTTGACTTATCTTGATTCCCTCCACAAATAGAACCAATCCAAGACACAATCACAAGAGCTGATCTACCATCCAAAACCGAATCCATTCATTACCCTTGATCCCTTCGACCGATGCCCTCGGCATATAGATGCCCCAATCCTCAAGCCACGGAAACGAAAATTCTGTACAAAACATTCGCAATACCCGACTCGAGATCTTACCCATAAACCAACCTGATATTCAAGTCATAAACTGAGATCCACAAATCTGCACTTGCATTTCACCCAACACTTTCTGTTTCACGAAAACCCCTTACTAGACTGAGATATAACGGTTCCCAAACCAACCCTGAGACTACCAGTCTCGCACCTGGTCTAACCACCAGGTTCCCAAGAGTCTAAAGAACAAGGCTACCCAACCTTTAAACCTCTTCACGTCACATACTAACCACCACCTGATCCTGCGACTCAAGATCCAAATCCTTGACTCAACGGTCTCGACCAGGTCTCACATGTATCGCCAAAATCACACGGGCCTCGCCCACAGGTCACACCCATCTATATCACGGAGTTGCCTTGCTCACGGGTCTCGCCCGCCTAGAGCTATACAGGCTCGACTCCACTACAGACCCCAATGGTCCTCAACCCAACAGAGAAATACTCCTCGGCAGACCTGGTTGGCGTGCCAAAGGCACAACTGATTTCCCCTTTATACTCATGATCACTACCAACGATAGTGTACCTTGTACAAGCGAAGGCTAGGATCCCATCGCAGTCTCACAACACTTCTAACCAAGCATGGTTACCACCCCTAGCCTTACCACATTCTACCATCACAACCCCACGCATCCAAATCCGAAACATGAATCCAACTACATCTAAGCAACTGTTCTAGTCATAACTCGAATTCCAAAGCCCTCAACCTGGACTCGACCACAAGCCTGCAATGCATAACGAAGAAGATGCCGACCAGCGGTTGGAAGTTTCCTGAACTCCCACTTACACCACCTCAATATAAATGGCCACTTGGGTCATCTCTATTCCTGACTAGGATGCGAAACTTGCATGTAACGCCTGCAGATCAGGGCTAGTCAATTTAGAGACGATAAACGTCAAAAATGACTTTTTGATAGAAGATTATTTAGAATGAATAATCATAACTAAGTTGTAGTGGTCGTGAAAAGGGTTCCGGATATATAAAGAATGTCGAAATCCGAGTTATAACGAAGAAGTTATGACCCGTCGAAGTTTCGCGACAGAACTGATACGACGTTGTGCGATGTAAATAGTGAGTTTACGATAGAGCGATATTTAGCCCTAGCGATCTAAACGAAAGTCATAGAATACGTTAAACCGAGAACATACATAAAAAGAACGTCTAAATCTGACTTTGTATGAGGAAGTTATGATTTTTTCTAAGTTTCGACTTAGCGGTATGCAGCCCAAAGTTTGAATATGAGATCGAGTGATTTCTAGTCGAAACAATCTAAACGAGAATCGAAGATCTCGTCGATAGTAGCGCAACGGAAGAAAGACAGACGAAAATGGACGTCAGACGAAGGAGTTATGAATTTATAACGGAGTTTTCCTGTCCTGGCCTCCAAAAAATAATATAATAAAAATAAATTCAAAATTAGCCGACAGAGTCTAAAAGAGAGTTGTAGATCATAATCTCACCTACGCGTGGATATAAAGAACGTCGAAAACGGAGCTCGTATGCGAGAGATATGAATTTCTGAAGTTCGGAACACAAACTTCGAGGCCTGTGTCAGAGTTCACGACGTGAACAGGTGCTGGACTCCTTCCAGAGCAAGTGGACTGATGAGGAATGCAATGACCTATGCCTGACCAACCTCACGACGTGAACATGTGAGGTTCACGACGTGATTCCAGAAAATCGACCCTATAAATAGAAACCGAAGGGCAGTCAGCCATGGTTGCTATTTCCCTTACTCTCTCACTCCCTATACCCTCTCTAGTCATCGTGAAGCACCCCCGAAGTCCCGGTATTATCCCGACACTCGAAGCGAGTCCCGAAGCCTCGAAGATCCCGAGAAGAAAAGAGTTTCAAGCCGAAGCTCTGCCCGCGAGAAGCCCGGTGTGTGAAGATATCCCGGTTTCATAGAAGAACTTCTACTTGAAGAGCCGTAGTGCTGTCCGACAATCGTCTTAACAAGTGAGTGTGTAGTTACTTTCACCTTACACATAGATATGAAGTATTTGTTATAAAATACGTGCTATGTGTATACATATATTGTTGGTTTACTTAAGATGGATGTCGAATGAGTGTTTTATACAGGTTTTTTTTAATGATTTAAACTGTGTATGCAATTTATATCTAAAAATATGTTGGGTAGAACATGGGTAGATGAAATAGTTGGTGTGTGATGAAAGATGAGTTTGATGATGAGATGAAAGATGATATAGATCATGAGATGAGGGTGACAGGTGAAAAATTTGTGAAACCTTTACCCAAACGATGGCCCCGTCATTCAGCAGAGTAGGGATGACAACCACGAACTATTCTAGACAGTCCAGTGGAACACTAGCAGGCTCGCAACTTGTAGGTGTTGTGGAGTTGATGTTCACTGGTGTACTCTAAAAACCCTGGCAGCTACGGACCTAGTGCCTTATATACGTACGATGGTAGCTATGGACTTAGTACCGTGTAGATGAACGATGATAGATATGGACTTAGTACCGTGTAGATGAACGATGATAGCTATGGACTTAGTACCGTGTAGATGAACATTGGTGGCTATGGACTTAGTACCTTCGCAGCTAAGGATTTAGTGCTTCTTATATGAACCTTGGGCAGCAATGGACTTTGTGCCAATTCCTTAGGTCAACCCTTAGGAATAAATGAGTGAAGGATAATTGATTTTTAGGGTAAATTCTTAAGAATTAAACGAAATAATGGGGATGGGTAATTGGGTTGATTGGTTTATGATTTAATGTAATAACTACATTATTGTGGGTTGAAAACCCTATATGCTCACCAGGCTCCCAAGCCTGACCCAGTCAGTTTTATTTGTATTACAGGTAGTGGCGCGAGAGCATAAGTTGGATGGCTTATCAAGATATTTGATTAAAGACCAGTAGTTGTAAATAACTGTTGTAAGGTCTGTATTGTACTGTTTATGCTTTTGGTCTGTATCGGAACATGACATCCCGATATTTTGTTATATAATGAAAAATACATTTCTTTAAGAAATGCTTTGATAAATTTTATCATATTTTGTTTTGGGAACAAATTCCGCAACACTTTTAATCAAAGGAATACTCTGATTTTATAAAACAAAGCATAAACAAATCAGTCTTTTCTTGCTGTGAAATTGGGGATGTCACATTGCCCTAGTTCCACACCCGATCCAACTCCCGGAAATCCTGGTCGGTTCTCCCCCACTTTGATTCGACGAAGCTCCTTCATCCCATAAGTCTGACGATCGAAATCACCTCCCATGATACCATACCAATCCCTTGAGTTCTTATGCATGCGACTAAGAACCATAACCCTTTCCATGTACTGACGAACCTCCACTCTAATTTCAATCCTCATGGAATCATTAGACTCTAACCGACTTCAGTCCATGTGAAGATACAATTCCCTTGACATATCCGATGATCTAACGATTCACGCACCGACACCACCATCTTCCTGCTACCGTTCCTTCCCTAGCAACAGTAGTGCCAAAGTTCTCCCGTAGTCAACTGCCGAGAATTCCCGAACAAATGATAGAACCAGTGAACCTTAACTTCACTGGAGAACTATCCCCTGACCAAAGATCCTCCAAGTAATACTCCTGAACCGATCCCAAAAAAGACATGGAACAACAACGGAACACGTGGAACCCACTCCACAAAATACGACCATCTGATGATTCATCAAAGACTCACGACACGCAGAAAGGCATATCCCAACCAACAAAATTCCAGTGCAGAACAAATTCCTGATATCGACCCCGGATAAGACAGAAGATGAAATACCTGTAGGAGCATCTGGAGAAATCTTGACTTCCTCCTAAGTACATGGTACGGAACTCCCTTCCGATCCCAATGATAAGAACTAACCATAAGATCCTCCCTCCTGAAGGATGCTAGGGATCCACAAGCTTTGGGCTCCAGATGAGCCCCCAACCACCCTAGTACAATCTCGGTCCGAAAGGCCCGAGATGATCATCCAAGGTTGCAAAATCCCTTCCTTGACTGAACCCAAGACCACTGGGGGTCCACTCCAAAATACTGCGAGTAGTCTCCGATAGGATGAACTCCCACATTCGCGTATCGATCGGCTCAGTACCTGCACCTGAGCCGGAACCAAAACCTGAACCCCATTCCTGAGTGCTCAACACCATACTGCAAAACAACGTGAAAAAGATCCAACTATACCTGAGAATCCTCATCCCACAGGCTTCCTAGATTCTCCAAGACTTTCCCCAATTCGAGTATGGATCCTGTGCTTTTAGTAGTATGGGCCCAATACTACCTTCCACACCTATCCATACTTTCCTCAAGGATCCTCCCGAATCCTCTAAGTCACCCTCTCAAAACCATTCATTAAACACTCGCTAACCAGCGCAACGAAACCCACTGAAGCAATCCCTAGGCTTTCCTAGGTTCCCGACCTCACCCTTCCAGCAGCTGCTGAAGAACTCCTCATAATGCCAATCACCCACCTCATGAATACAATCACATGCAACAAAGCTTAGATAATCCTTCGAGTAATAGACTCATCCCTACAACGGTTGGACTCCGACAAGAGCTGCGCAATAGGCTCAAATCCGTTACTATGAGATTATCCAACCTTGGTTACATGTGACTTGACATGTTCACTTAGTGGTTGACTCTCATCACCTAGGAGTTCCATAAAGAACAAAGCAAGCAACATTCGTGCAATATCACTCCAAACCAACTTACTACAACACATGATAGGAGCTCCTATTCCCTCTACTGATTGCCTTACACATACAAACCAAACCCAACCCAACATCCCATGCTTCCTATACTACCAGGCATCACATAATAGGCCAACCTATTATTGGCTAATAAGAACTAGCATGCAAGTCTACAAGCTCATACAATAGGCATACAAAGGCATCTCTCCTAGCATTCTAACATGCAAAAACTAAGTAGATCCTTAGCCCTAACTAGCATGCGGTTCCACAGATTCACAGATCAAAGCATAACAGATAACATGTGTGGGTATTTTGGGAAAACTTACTTGAGCTCGGATGATTGCACGCACCACACCCTTTTCTCTTTTAGAAATTCTTTTATAAAAATGTTTTCTTTTGAAAATTTCTACCAAGCCCTTAGTTTGAGTTCAGACACACCCGAGAGTGTGCCCGAATCCCTCAAACCAAGGCTCTGATACCAACTTGTATCATCCAAAAATATGGTCCCGAAAATTTCTTTATAATAATAAATAAAAGAGTATTTTCCAATAACATCCAAACATTTATATAAAACTCCAAGTATCATTTGGTCATAAAGTCATTGTAAACATCATAAGTGGAAATATCAACGGTGTGTGCGATGCAGTCAACCCAAGCTCTTCCTTTTTGAAAACCGAAGTACCTGAAACATAAAGTGAAAACTGTAAGCATAAAGCTTAGTGAGTTCCCTAAGAAACCTCATACCATACATAAAAAAACATATAATGGGACCCGCCCAGTCATCGGGCCCCGCCCGGTCATCGGGCCCTGCCCGGTCATCGAGCTAAGCTCGGTAGTAAATCAGACCCCGCCCGACATGCATATAACATATATCAAATAAACACATATACATGCATCGGACCTTAGCTCGGAAAGCATATAAAAACATACACATGCCAGAGTCACGAAGAAAGTTAGTATACTAACATAGCATAAACATGGGTCGGCATTGGTGCCTTCGACCCGCTAAACCCAGGGAGGAAACTCACCTCGCACTACTGAAGTCTCGCGGATAAATCTCTAGCTGCTGACTGACAGATCCCCGAACTGTCAACATCAAAACAAAAACCAATTAACAATCTGGATCTCGATGCATAACCATGAATCCACACTTGGGGTAAAAAGACCATTGTACCCCTAACCTAGCTTGGTCCAAGACCAAGGTCCAAACTCACACTTTGAAGGCCCAAAAGTCAAATAATCAACCAAGGCCCATCTATGGCCTAATTTTCCAAATTGGGCCCAAACCCCTTACATGGGCCTTACACAAGGCCCATCCAAATATCCTAGTCCATACACTTGTTCTTAGATGGCCTATTAAGAAGCCAAACACCTAAGCCCAAAAGAAAAGGCCTAACCTGAGCCTATACACAATTAGTGTTTTCACATGAAATGATAATTAGGGTTAAGTAAAAACACTTAACCCATTAAGGACTTAATCCATTAATTCCATCATTCTACTAGATCAATTATACGATGTGGTCGGGCATAATTCATAACTCAATTCCAACAGTCCAAAACGAGGGTCCCGGCAAGTCCCAAACAAGAGTCTCCAAGATTAGGGTTTTCTAAACCCTAATTAGGGTTTCCAACCCAAACACAAGCCAATTAGGTCAAAGCTTAAGTTTTTAGGTTAATTAGTGTTTAATAAGCCGGGCACCACCCACTACCACCTCGGGCAGTGGTGGTCAACGGCGGTTCTTGGCGGAAGCCACCACCTCACGGTGGTGGTGGGGGACTTTCCTTGATTTTGCGACCAAAGATTGCTCCTACAACATCATGCCATAAATCTTACACAAATTACACCAAAACACACACACACAGCCACCTCCCACGGTGGATGGCGGCGGCAAGAAATGGCAGCAAGCGGCAACCATCATGGTTGGCGGCCATGGTGGTTATTTTTCGGTTTTCGGCCAACAAACACAAACACACACACACACTGCCGACAACCACAGCCAAAACACACCTACTCGCGAGCACATAGAAATGCGAACGCAACAGGTCCTCCTTAAGGTGGTGAACCTCGACCGGAGCAACTGAAATGGAAGGTTGTACGAGTGGCGGCGACGACTAACTGCTGCGGAACACGGTTACAGGCAAGGGCAGTCGGAACGGCATCGGAAACAGCCGAGTGCGGTTGTGGATGGCGACAGAAAATGATGAAGAAGAAGGGTGGAGGAATTGTGACTATGGACACACCCAACGCTCATGTCGACACACTCGCTCTCGTCGGGAGGGGTAGCAACCACGACACTCGGCGGTGGCAGCAAGGGGGGGGGGGATGGCGGCGCCGGAGATGGGAGGAATAAGGGTGGCGGCGGCTGGAGCTTCAAGCTAGGTTTAGGGTTTGAATGAGAGGAGGTGACGGGTATATGCCCGTCCAAATACAAACTTTACTCATAATTACACTTCCAGCCCCCCCCCCCTCAATTCTTTTCAACTTAAATCCATAATTTACCAAACAACCCTCAGCCTTCAAAATTCTTTACAAAACCAATCCGAAAATTACATTTTAACCCCCAAAATCTCAATTATGACATTTAACTCCCGAAAACCAACACCCTGCTAAGATATTACGGATTTAGGGCTTCAATAAAATATAATATACATCTTGGGGTTAGGATTAATAAATTATTTACTTATTTTATTTATTTAATTCAAACGGAATGTTACATGTAATGTTTTTTTAGTTTTTAAATGTCGTGTTTAATTTAAAAATTAGATTTTATTTAAATAACGCGTTTTATTAAATTACATTTGTATTTTATAATTGTTAAAAAAAATCAAAAACAATGATGACATGGAAATTAGTGGGTGTTATAACATGTTATAACATGATGACCATTTCCCACAATGGTGTTATAACAACTGTTGGGGTGCAAAGTTCTCCTTGGATGTTTTAGTTGGCTTACCCTCTTTAGATGTGTATTGGGTTGAGCTTTTACTGTAAATAGGAAGTGAGATGCTCCTATTTATGTAAGATGAGAGATTTAGTCTAGTAAGATGAATATTGCATGACTCACTTTCTAATAATCTTTCTAGACTAATAAGAGCTCAAACCAAATTATTTACTTTTTGTGTTCTTTAATATTGTTTGATTCACATAATCATTACTATTCCGCATTCGTCATCATTCATAGGATCTTACATGTGGTATCAGAGTGGGTTCTTGAAGGTTTAACAACTTTTTCTAGAAATTGATCCATGATGACAATCTGATTTCGTGAATCTTACATCAAGCTTCAATGTTGTAAGTTTTCTGTTTTGAGAGAGTTTTTGTTCTAGAAATCGAATTTAGTTCTTTATTTTCATTTAAATTCGATTTTCCCTCTCTAGAATATGCTTCAGATTCGTTTTCTCTCTCTAGAACATGTTTTAGATTAGTTTTATCTCTCTAAAGTTCTTGTTATATTTGTATTTTCTCTCTAGAATTCTCTTCAAATCCGTTTTCTCTCTCTTGAAATATCCAAGATCTTGTGACCTTTTTGTTTTCTGATATGAAATGGAAGAAGCAATTAAGGAGAAATGGTTGGTATCAGAAGGAGATTATATAGATGCATACACCTTTGAAACCTTTCTTTATTGCTTGACTGTTGCAACTATAAGTGATAATATACTTATTTCTTCTGGAGAAAAGAATGAGGTTGGAGAATTAATTAGTCATCCACTTTATCACAATAACAACAGAGATTTGTTTGATTGATTAATTACAATGTATCAAGAGAGAAGAAGGAATAAGAAAGTGATGGGTATTACATGCACTAACGCAGATAAATCCTTAACACTTAAGGGTACATGCAACCTAAGTTATTGTATGTCATAACTTTATTGAAGTAATATTCTATTGAACAACAAAACTATAAAACCTAGGCTAATTTTAAAAAATCACAAGAAAAAAATAGGGTTTACTTACCTTTTAGTTATTGTAGTAAATAACTAATCAAAAACCTTCTTGAAAAAAGTCTTGGAAACAAGCACCACAAGTGTCGTGCCTCTAATGGTTCACACCCAAACGCTAGCAACCAAGGAACCTGAAGAGAGAGGAGAGAAGCAAAATTTCAGCCTAACCCTTCTATAGAAGTCGTAGCCGAAATTAGGATCACAAGGGGTCTTTATATAGTGTCACAAGGAAACCTGGATAACCCTAAAAAGAATAAAATAATATTATTTCCTTCTGGTAATTATCTAGCTTCCTAATTATCCTCTAAGGATAATTCTATAATCCCTAGACATAGGCCTGACATTTATCGACACGACCCGCGACACGACATGAAATTAACGGGTTTGGGTTGAGTTTTTCAAGCCGTCAACCCGCTAACCTGTCAACCCGTTTATTAAACATGTCATATATGGGTTTGTCAAAAAATATACAGGTTGACCCGCCAACCCGTTTATACTTTATACTATGATACGATACCCGATACCATTGACCATTTGACATTTGGCGTATGCCCTAAATAATCTTAGTATCTCATAAACAAAATAGAATAAGCCGTCTCTTACTCTCCCCTCTGTGATGAACGACAGAAGAAAATCATGAAGAACAGAGGCATGAATGATTGAATCATTATCGAATGACGTCGACGCCTGAATGTCAATGACGAACACACAATGCAGTAGACAATCGATTTGTTGCGATCCAACCAACCAACACACGAACCCAAATCTATGTGAACCCTTATAAATAAGTGGGTTGACGGGTCATATATGGGTTTATGTTCCAAACCCGCCAACCCGTGACCTTTATAGTTAAATGGGTCGTGTTCGGGTTGGTATATTTTGACCCGCCAACGCACTAACCTGCGACCCGCCAACCCGGACACGACATGATTGTCAGGCCTACCTAGACACCTCCTAAAACCGTCCAAGGCTCTAGGATGGTTCTAAAATGCCTCTTTTTCAACTAATGAACAATTACACTTTAACCCCTGCATTTTAATTAATTCTATTAATCCCAAAATTAATTCTAATTAATTTCTGATTAATTATTAATTAAATATTACTATTTCTAATTAATATATTATTCTCATAATATATTAAAAAATCATTTATATTGATTTCTAATTAATTGATTAATCATATAATAAATTAATAAATTAGTATCTCTCTCTCTCTCTAAAAGTTATCCTATTCAATTACTAGGTTTGAGGGCAACCCAAAAGGATTGTGCTATTATCAATTCAAGTTTATACCTATTATAGTTATGGGATTAGACACCCAATCCAACCGTCTCCCACTTGGATAAGTCTATAACTATAATTGTTAGTAAAACTTCCAAACTGCTCAACAAATTATAGCTTCCAAAAGTCGCTATCGAACTCTGACCCAATCAGTTACTGTCCTAAGATAAGTGATCAAATATTCCTCCATTCTACAAGATATCGTATGGACATGAGACATGGATTATAATCAATCTTATTGTCTAAGATTTTGTTTCCTGATTTATGATTTGTGATGACGACATAAGACTTCTAATCGAACACATCAATTCAGTCTTGGCTAGGCCTAGCACTTATAAGTCAACACCAAATCTCCGAGGGGCCCAAAGATATAACTTTTCCTGTTAGGGCAAAAGGAACGAATAAACTTTGACTTATATGCTTGCACTATTTACACATCAAATCATGCACAACAATACGTTTTATAACATTAAGTTACTTATGCGTTTACGTATTATCATTGCACAACTGACTTGTAAACGACAACTCATATATCTCCGTTTCAAGAATATAAGATATTATCATCTCAAAACTCGTGATAGAATCCAAGAAGTAATTCTATGAACGTGGGTTTATCCAATACTTAAAATCCCCACTACTAAGTACTCATGAACATTGTAGCAAAACTATTTCCATGTCTAAAACTCTTTAGACAATCTACAATCCAGTTCATGACAGTCTTAATTCGTTACTTATTTCCAAAAGTACGAGTGACTGTGGAATTTCAAATAATCAAATTATTCAGGAAGTAAAACATGCAAAGTGAAACACGATAATAACCAAATTAACTATGGTCTCAAAACAATTGAATATAAATAAAAATCTTATTATTTAATCACCATATTAATTAAGACTTTATTCATTGTGTGTTGTTTCGAGTAATCAACTAACCACTTGAATTAAACATTAGTCATGCCATGTCATGAACATGCATAATATGCGTCTATATGGTCCTTCCTTTGTGGACAGATTGACTGGAAACTATTCCAACGTTGCCCATTTCATAATTCCAAATTCTTGTTACTATTAAAATGTGTTAGAATTCCAACCTTACATGCATTGTCCTTCTGTGATGTTGCGGCTTCAAAGTCACAGAGACTTAACCAACGATATTACAGAATGTTCCATTGGAACTTTGTTACTAAAAACAATTCCACGGTAATGAAGTCTAAAATTCAAGGTACACTCCTCGAACACCTTTCTTGCATTAAAATTTCCAACTCACATGTAGATTTTAATAATCAATTCCCAATATGGAAACATTTCCCTATTCCCATACAACAATCAATTTTGATCAAGAATCATCACAATCCAAAATTATGTCAATATGGTCCTTCGAAATTAATACCATACTTCTAATTGTCCACAAGCAATCAATCTTTTGGTAAAACTCAGAATGTTCTTGACAGTTGTTTAATAACACTAGTCACACAAAGTTCTAGTCTTTTTTTCCCTTTTCAATGCCCAAATCATTTGAAAAAATTCAGAACAATTCAATATTATAGCACATGTAATCGATCATATATCCGAAGCATATGACCCGATTCATTATGTCTCACAGAAGGACATGATATATGTTCTGTCTCTTGCTATAATATTTCCATATATTGAATTTCCTATGTTGAATCATTTCAACATGATATTCATATATGTTTATGACTAAGTTTCTATTATGCAATCTAAACATTTAGATTCGAAACAAAGTATGAGTGCCCTCTCCCTTAAGTCTATCACAGAGAAATAGTTCCCAGACATTGCAATTTTCAAATTGAAAACTTTGTTCCCTATGAATAGTATTGCCAACTTGCAATACTAGCATAACAATTATGCTCCCACTAGCATAACAAGTATGCTCCTAATTGCACAACAATTATGCTCCCACTAGCTTTGAAATTTACCCCTAAATCAGCTGGACTTCTAGAAATCAATACTCTTGACTTTCTTACTAAAGTACAGATTTCTGATACGTGTTGCTTGGATAAGTCTAGACTTCTTAAGCTTATACACCTTCATTGGATAGCTTACTTGTGTGTTTAAACCCTTTCAAAACTTATAGCCATATGTCTTGAAAGCTTAAACAAATCCTTGACATTTCTCACAATTCGAAATATGAAAAGGGTTGCTGTAATCATATTACGAATCTGAGAATGCAATTAACACAACTACTAACCATAATGATATTTATCAGATCTTTAAAATCTACTAGCAAAAGTGTTTCCTCATAATCATTCTCACGAATTAGAGCGAAAACTTTGCCACCTAGATTTTATGGTGTATACATTCTCATCCATGTGTATCTATCATTTCCAATCTACAATCATAAGATAAGGTTTATGAAAAAACCAAATTCAAATTTAGCTTTCTTTCATGGACTGAACTTCATTATTCTAAATTTCTTGCCCTCTGGTAGCACAAGGGCCTACCAGTGCTTTCGTGTTGTTAAATAGCTCACTCATATTGATCAATGTACTTTCATTGATCATCATGCTTTGCTTTTGTAGTCAATGGAGAACCATAGAACTTATAAGCATTGCCAACTCAACTGGAAGGTGCATAGAAACAAGAAAGTGTCAACTGAACACGATAGCTTATCAACCTCAAGTCGTGTGCTAGTGATAACTAAAAGGTTTATTCTCGATTGACTCCTGAAACTCTCAAGATCAATAACACTCCCACCGAGTTCACCACATATAAGTTTCTCTCTCAAAGAGCATCCCTTGACGAGCTAAAACTAATATTTAAAAGTTAGTGTGGATTCCTGACAAGAAAACACTTCGTAGAATTGGTCTAAGTTTATCCTTTGTTTTAACCAAAACATCACGACTTCAAATTCTAATTGTGCTAGAGTAAGAAAAACTTTATTACTCCACATTTCATGAGGTGTTATAAACCTACTTAGTATGAAATAAATTTCAAGATACGGTGTGTAGTAACTAGAGCATGGCTCTAAAACTTGAGTGGAAACGAAGTATGACTTATCTCTCAATTGAACCATTTCAACAATATCTGATTCCTCTTTTTAGGCATACAATTGCACTAAGATGTTCTTCGAGGATCAATTGTGATATAGTTCCACAATCATTAAGATGATCATAAAACATGATGCTAAAGTACTCTACTTTCCTTTCAGATCGAAGAAACTTTTATCTTTCTACTTGACAGATTCTTCTTATTCGTTCTGTTACTCTTTGAATCTTTTCAAAGTATCAAAATTATGCTTAATCTTATAAACACAACCATATTTACTGAAACATCAGTAAATCATGAAGAATAGAGTTATCATCCTTTGTGGTGGATTTAAATAGTCCACATCAACATGTACTAGATCCATTAGTCCTTCACTTGACTCACATAAATATGTGATCAATGAATTAGTCATAATCTTCCAACGATCAAGACTCTCATGTATCACACAATTCGAATTGTATAACTCCAAGTTTCTATCCAATTGAAAATTAGGTGATGAGAATTCTTTATCACTTAATTAATTATGACATTACCACAAGCGATATAACAAGAATCAAATCCACAATTCATATTGCTAATAATAGAAATGTAACCAACACTTTCAAAAATGCCATTGCAAGGAAATATCAAGTAAGCCAACTAGATAAAACAAAATTTCACTTTTATTGATAATAAATGAAAATTCGAGATTATCCTTACAACGCATAAAATGAAAACAATGTTTCTAGACATTTCCTAATCAATCTATTAAATTATCACAACTCCTTAGCAGTAGCTTCGAAAATCTGATCATCGAACCATGCGACCGAAGTCCATCTCTCACGATCAGATTTAGCTCACTCTTCTTAAGCTTCCTTCTTTCTCTTAGATCCTACAATAACATCAAAATGTGACCATCACATCATGTATTAATAGTATATGAATAGGAATTTGTTAAGACAATGGATTTAGATAATGGATATACCTAAAGTAGAGTCACACACCTTGACTTCACTATCTATGAGATCTTTCCGGTACTTTGGGTAGCTTTGTAACCAATGTCCCTTCAATTGGAAATAGAAACATATGGAATATTTACGGTTAACACATGGAACTATCTCAGAACTAGCCTTTCTCTTTACCATAAGATCAAACGATTTGACCTTGGCCGATATCTTTCCACTAGGAATATAAATCTTTTCTAGACCACCATTGTTACCATTGCTAATTTCCATGGAAACTTTGGAATTAGACCCTTCAAGAACGTTTGCTTCGCTTGTGCTCTTAAGCATTTCTGCTCCACCAACAATCAACATTTGGGTCTGATCAATTAGGGTCATGTCGATATTCCTCATATGAAAGTTCCCAATGAACCGACCATATGACTTAGGAAGTGAAAGAAGAACCTAATCAATGGCTTTCTCCCTTAGGAAGACGACACCCATCCTATCCAATTTGTCAATGTACAATTCATTTCCAAAACATACACATACAGAATTTCCATCTTGACGTCTACATGCCAATAAGGCTTGAGTAGTTTCGTATCTTTCAATTCGAGGAAAACGTGACGTGGAGAGAGTCACTAGAGGAGGAGGTGGAAGAGTTGAAGAAGCATGACTGTTGTGAAGAAAAACGAGATGACGAATGTAGAATATGAAGAACAATCATGAATCAATCACCATTAAGTTGCAAGTAATCTGTCAAAGGTTTTGTATATTATTGATTTGGAATGGAACGTACAAAAGAAACCTTTATTGGAAAAAGCTTACCTAACAAGATAAGCTAAAGACTATATATATAGGGAAAATAAAATGTAACATTCATAAATATCATGCCAAATTTAAACTTTTTAAAACATTTCAAAACCAATGATTATTACAAAAGTTGTTTTCAAAATGGTGTAGTGTCAAAGTATCCCAGAATCAAAACATAAAACAGAAGGAGGTTTACGATCATGCCTTTGCCTTCCTGCGATCATCAGAAGTACCTGAAACAAAATCAACACATGTAAGCCCGAAGCTTAGTGAGTTCCCCCAAAATACCAACGTCGCCACACAGATATAACAATATCATATAAACAAATACAACATGCATAATGAGCCATCGGTATGAATGGACCGCCTCACAGTCCATCAGTCTATCTGGACCGCTCTCCGAGCCATCGACACGTCTGGACCACCTATCAAGGCCTTCAGCCTATCCGGACCGCTAGTCGGGCCTTCACCCTGACTAATGTGCCCTAACCGGGTCTGCATTCTATCCGGTCCGCCATGGGTATCTTGGCCTACAGCACAAAGCAAGACCTGCCTCAACCCAATCCCCCAACCTAACAAACATGTGCACATACGTATCATACGCTAGCCAGCAAGCACAAATAGTCATACAGATCTAACATATCACTAATCATGGCAACCATCCTATAACCAGGATACCGATCTAACCGATCACTAACATAGCAACGATCCTATAACCAGGATACTGATCTAACCGATCTCTAACATAGCAACCATCCTATAACCAGGATACTGATCTAACAGATCGCTAACATAGCAACCATCCTATAAGTAGGATACAGATCATAAAGGGCCGGCCTTGGTACCTTAGACCCTGTTGATATAATGAGAAGAACTCACCTCACAAGTGCTCGAAGTGATAAAGTCAAACTCCACCAAATGCAGCTCCGAGTCCAACACCTACATCCACCAAAGATCTACTTCCATAAATTCTCAAATTACCAAAATACCCCCAGAAGTCAAACTGGTCAACAATTGGTCAAAGTCAAAGTCAACGGTCAAAGTCAACAGTCCGTGTTGATCCGAATCGTCGAGTGAACCTAACTCGTCGAGTTCCTAAAGAACTCAGAAATCACCAAAACCCTAGTTGACTCTCCGAGTTTCTAACCAACTCGTCGAGTCCATGTGTGGGTCCAGATGTCGGGAAAAACCCTACTGACTCGTCGAGTCATGTTACTGACTCGCCGAGTTCATGCAGAATCAAATACGGGCAATCTTCATCCGACTCGCCGAGTCGGCAATGCGACTCGTCGAGTTCATGCAGTCCATTTCTTATCCAGACGTTTTTAAGCCACCCCAAACCTCGATATCATAGATCCAACTTCCTACGGCACAGATTCTAAAGTTGCAAACTTTACGTGCATGCAAGGTTTTGAAGGCTTAGAACACTAAAACCAAGTCTAGAATGAGGTTTAGGGCATGGGGAGGGGTTCATACGAGATAAAGTTGATAGCTTTATGAGTTTGAGACCTGGAGGAGTGCAGATCTGAAGTTGCAACTTCTGATCATGGATAATACTCGAAGTGGCTCACATATATGCTAAAAATCGCCCTAAACTTATGCATGGAGAGATCTAGCTAGAGATAAGTCAAGGTAACAACTTGATACCTTCATAATGATGCCAAGATGAAGTAGAGTCAGATCCACAAGATTCTTTTTGCCCCAAGCTTCTTATACCTCAAGCCTTCTTCACAAAATGCACCAAAAACACTCTTTATTCCTCATAAATACTCAAGAACAAGATCTAGAATGAATAGGGTTTCTTCTGGCCGTCAAGAGGTGGTAAGGGACTGGAGGTAAGGAGTTAAGGTCCTTTAAATAGGGTGTGAACCCTAAAATTTAGGGTTTCATCTTCCAGCTCCTACTCGTCGAGTCCGGGTCCTCTGACTCATCGAGTAGATCCAATAATCCACGCGGGCTAACCCGCCACTACACGACGAGTTGGGGCAACCAACTCGTCGAGTAAGTCCATAAATATGTAGAAAATGATTTAAAACTTATACCTGGGAGTGGGGGTGTTACACTTCTCCCCCACTTGAACTAGACTTCGTCCTCAAAGTCTGCTGTGGCGAACAAGTCTGGGTAGTGCTCCCACATTTTTGCCTCCGGCTCCCATGTCCAGTCGGATCCCTCCTGTGCTCCCACTGTACCTTCACCAGAGGTACTTCCTTGTTCCGTAGAACCTTTACCTTCCTCTCAAGAACGGCTATTGGCCTCTCGACGTAATTCAGACGCTCGTCGACCTGAATATCGTCTAATGATACCACTGCCCCCTCATCTGCTATGCACTTCCGCAACTGTGACACATGAAAAGTGTTGTGGAGCTGACTAAGGTCCTCCGGGAGATCCAGTCGATAAGCCACCTTGCCAACCCTGGCAATGATCCTGAATGGCCCAATGTATCGGGGACCCAATTTCCCCCTCTTCCTGAAGCGAATCACACCCTTCTAGGGTGAGACCTTCAGGAGTACCATGTCACCCACCTGAAACTCCAGCTCAGTTCGGTGTCTGTCTGCGTAACTCTTCTGCCGACTCTGAGCGGTCTGCAGCTGCTGTCTGATCTGCTAAATCCTCTCGGTAGTTTTCAGAACTCCTATCACCCTGTGACCGATTTCACCCCAACAGACTGGGATGTGACATCTCCGTCCATACAATAGCTCATATGGTGGGGCACCAATGCTGGAATAAAAATTGTTGTTGTAGCAGAACTCCACAAGGGGTAGGTAAGAGTCCCAGCTTGCACCGAAGTCAATAAAGCAGGCTCTCAGCATATCCTCAAGAGTATGCCTGGTCCGCTCACTCTAACCGTCCATCTGCGGATGATAGGCTGTGCTGAAGTGCAGCCGCGTGCCCATTTCCTCGTGGAACTTCTGCCAGAAACGGGAGGTGAACCGAACATCACGGTCTGAGACAATCGAGACCGGCACCCCATGGAGAGCAACGATCTCGCAGATATACAAGTCAGCCAGCTTCTCAGCCGATGAACTCTTCCGTATCGCTGAAAAGTGGGCGCTCTTGGTCTATCGATCCGTGATGACCAAAATAGCGTCGAAGCCCTTCGCCGTCCTCGACAGCTTGGTAATAAAATCCATCGTGATATGTTCCCACTTCCACATGGGAACCTCTAGAGGCTGCAACTTGCCATGCGGCCTTTGGTACTCGGCCTTGACCATCCTGCAGGTTAGGCACCTCTCCACGTACCAAGCGATTTCTCGCTTCATGCACGACCACCAGTAACTCAATCGCAAATCCCGATATATCTTGGTGGCCCCCGGGTGGATAGAGAAACGAGACTTATGTTCCTCCTCCAAAACAATCGGTCTGACCCCACCAGACATCGGATCCCAGACCCGACCGCAACGAGTCAATAATCCCCGACTATCCTTGTAACACCTTGTTTATTTAATAAAAAAATAGACGAAATTAATCAATGAATCGTAGCCCTAAAATTGATAATTATATAGAAAGGTGTTGATTTCAAAGAGTTATCTGGCATAATTTAGAAGTTGGGGGATAATAGTGTAAGTTGCGGACTGGCTTTGTAAATATTTGTGAAGGCAGGGAGTACTTGGTAAATTATGGGGACTTAATTTGAAGAAATTTTGGAAGCTAAGAGTTGAATGGTATCTTATGGACTTCATTTGAAAATAAATTGTAGGGGAGGGGCTATTTAGTAACTGTTGGATTAATTATGAAAGGAATTTATGGGAATAGGGGCTAAATGGTAAATGTTGGATTTGAGTTGATGAAGATTTTATGGGGAGGGACCAATTCTGCCAGCATGGGACGAAGTTTGGATTGGTGCGGGGTATATAGGCATAACATCACCAGCCCCTAAACCCTACCCCTAACGACATGGGCAGCCGCCACCCTTATACCTCCCACCCTTCCGGCCGCCATCTCCTTGCTGTGCTCGACACACCGATGTCTCCGTCTCCGGAGAAGACGTGGATGATGTAGCGGCTGTCAGGAGAAACCACCAAGACCAAGGAGATGCTACCAAACCCTAGCCGCCGCCATCGATTGAAGGCTGCCACTGTGTTCTGCTGTCGCATCCGCTGCCGGCGAAGAAATGAGCGTCGCTGCCACCTCTCCATAATACTCCTTTATCTTCTTCTTCTTCTTCTTCTTCTTCTTCTCCTATTTACTCCACCGCTATGCCGCCATTACTGCTGTCATCGTGGCTTGAGGTCGCTGCCGCCGTGAACCGCTATTGTCGCCGATGGTACTGCTGCTACCGTCATAGTGCTCCACCGGGGGTGGTTGCGTCCTGATTCCGAGCAAAGACGCATCAGGGTGCATTGCTGCTCGTCAGGGAGCCTAAAAAAGTCATCGCCACCACCGTGAGGTGGTGGCTGTCATCCGAAAACCTTGCTATCGCCACCGTGAGCCACCCGGTGGGTGGCTAGAGTTGCTTTGCGACCATATAACGGGTGGGTGTGCATGTATTTCTGTTAGAGCGTGTTTAGTCTAGTCGGAAATCGCAAGGAAGCCACCACCACCACTCGCCACCGCCGGCCACCACAAGGTGGTTATGTGTGTGTGTGTTTAGCTTAGTTATGTGTGTTATTTTAGAGATTAGCATTGTAAAATGTAATTAGAAATGTGAATAATGGAAAGAAACCCTAAACACCACCGTGAGGTGGTGGCTGCCGCCGTGTCGGGTGGTGGTGTGCCTCGTTTGTATTGTGATTCGTTTGGGATGTTTGGACAAGGGATTGAAACCCTAATGGGCCCAATGAAGGCCTAATGGGCCTAATGAACCCTAATTGATCAAAGGGCCTAACTATTGGTCCTATTGGGCTAAGATGGGTTGGAAACCCTAATTAGGGTTTGGAAAACCCTAATGTCATGATACCCTAATTTGGAATTTATTGGGACCGCATCGGGATTATTTAATGAAATTAAAATATTAATCAATAATTATTGCAAATTAATCTAAGACCATGTGGGACTTAATGGATTAAGTCCTTAAGGGGTTAAGTAGGGACACTTAACCCTAATCATCATTTTATTTGATTGGGCCAATAGTGGGCCATCCAAGAATAATCTTATGGACTAGAATATGTAGATGGGCTTTAAGGTAAGGCCCATATGAGGGGTTGGGCCCAATTTGGAAAATTGGGCCGTAGATGGGCCATAGTTTGGGCCTTAATGATTATATGATATTTGGCCATTAGAAATGCCAAATGTTGAAATGGACTTTTTGGTTGGGCCTTAGAATAAGGCCATGTAAAGGTTCGGGCCCAATTTAGAAAATTGGGCCAAATGTTGGGCCTTGAGCCATAGTTGGACTTTTGGGCTTTTGGTTTGGGCCTTGGGCTTAAATCAAGCCAAATTAGGGGTATAGTAGTCTTTTACCCCCAAGCATGGACTTATGGTTATGTATTGGAACCCAATTATTAATTGGGTGTTGACAGTTCAGGAACCTGTCATCCAGCAGCTGGGTTTTTGTCTACGGGACTTCAGCAGTGTGAGGTGAGTTACCTTCCAGTAGAAGTGGGTCTAAGGCACCAAGGCCCACCCACTAGTAGTTGACTATAGTTGTTTGTTAGATGATTGTCTTTGTGATAATTATCTGGTATGCCATTATCTGTTATGTTTGTGTGCTAGGATGCTTTGTGATACATGTTTGTAGTAGTAGGGGTGAAATAGTCCCCGGATACCGGTTGAAAGATAAACCGAAGGGGGTCGTCAGAACCCATGCATGCCTACCAGTATGTTTATGATATGTTATATGTGATAGTGGTAGTAAGAGAGGAATAGTCCCGAAGTTCGGTCGTTAGGACCGAAGGGTAGGTCGGGCACCCCAGATATGCCTGATAGTATGTTTATGCTATATTTTATGTGGTAGTAGTAGGGGTGAAATAGTCCCCGGAGCCGGTTGGGATAAACCGGAGGGTAGGTTAGCACCCCATAACTGCTTGACAAGGGTTGGTCAGCACCCCAGAACTGCTTGACAAGAGTTGGTCAGCACCCCAGAACTGCTTGACATGGGTTGGTCAGCACCCAAGAACTGCTTGACATGGGTAGGTCGGGCACCCGAGATTGCCCGGCAGTATGTATTTTGTGTGGTATGTGGCACGATGGGGGAACTCACTAAGCTTCGTGCTTACGGTTTCCAGTTTTTTGTTTCAGGTAATCGTTTTCAAAGGAAAGGAGCCGACGATCCAACGCATCACACTATGTTTCCGCATATGAGATCTTTCGGATTATACTCTGATATTATTATATAATGACATGCTTTGGTTATTGACGTACTGGTTCTGACCTGATATGTTATTATTGATGTTTCTTATACTGTTGGCTTTACAATAACTTATTTAAAAATGAAATTTTTTGCCTTGAATTTTGGGATGTTACAAGTTGGTATCAGAGCCTTGGTTTGAGGGATTCGGGCACAGTTTCGGGTGTGTCTGGACTCAAACTGAGGAATTGGTATGGAGTTTTCAAAAGAAAGTCATTTTATAAAAAAGAATTTCTAAAAGAATTTGAAAAGATAAAAGAACTTTGAAAAGAACAAGGTGTATGATGCGTGCAATCAGCCGAGCTGAAGTAAGTTTTCCCCAAGATACCCATACATGTTATGTTATGATATGATTATGAGAACTGCATGCTAGAGTTGGGCTGACGATCTAGGAGGATGCCTTTTATGCCTATTATATGTGCTTGTAGACTTGCATGCTAGTACTGATCAGTCAGTGATAGGATAGCCTGTTTAGGTTATGCATGATTGTATGAGCCTTTGAATTGCATGTACAGATTCCTGATTAGAGGATAGAACGGTTTGATTGGATTAGGATGGTTAGATTTTCCGTTGTCTAAATGTTGTTTGCTTTGTGCTTTATGGGACTCTTGGTGATGTGAGTTAGCTACTAAGTGAATATGCTAAGCCACATGGGACACAGGCCGGATAATTTTAGAGTGATGGACTTAACCCTATTGCACAGCTCTTGTCTGAGTCCAACCGTTCTAGGGATGGGTCTCTTACTCGAAGGATTATCTGATCTCTGTTGCATGTGGCTATATTCATGAGGTAGCTAGTTGACATTTCTAGGAATCTTTCAGCAGGTGAGGACTGGGTGGGTTCGGCAACCTAGGAAAGCCTAGGATATGTTTCGTTAGGTTAGTGGTGAGGTTCATTGAGACTTGGGTGCATCAGTTTGAGGAAGTAACTTGGAGGATTCGGGAGGATTGCTAAGGAAAGTATGGATAGGTGTGGAAGGTAGTATTGGGCCCGTACTACTGAAAGCACAGGATCCATACTCGAATCGGTGAGAGTCTTGGAGAATCTGCGAAGCTTCGGGGAAGAGTTTATGACCCGGTTTGGGGACAGAGGATGTTCCAGTTGTTGCAGCTTAGCCTTTGGCAAGTGAGCTAGTGAGCGTGATAGGGTGTCAGACCCTGAAGGATATGATTTGCAAGAGGCTGCAGATGCGAGATCGATTTGGAGCACTTTGCGAAGAGGGGTTCGTGCCAGGTGCATATAGTAGAGGGTCCCGGGAGGAGATCCATGACTCCTGATCATCGGGTGAAAGGCCAGCAGGGCCGAAGTCAATGCAGCACGTACGGGAAAGTGCACAAGTGACTTTGTTGCTCCAAGGGTCTAGGCTGCTACAGGTGTGGCAGGGTTGATCATGTCAACTGAAGGTGATTGGTATTCTTTCAGATGTTGCGGGTATGTCATCTTCTACTGCTATTAGATGGATGTTGGGAATACGTATCGCTTTGCAATTGTGAGTGAGTTTGGATAAGATAGATCTCGGGTCGGTTTTATGCTAGTGTCTGGGTTATTAAGGATTGTTATATGCCATTCTGCATGCCGAAAAGTCCTTGATGAACACACAGAGGGACGCATCTTGCGGAGTGGCTTCCGCGTGTACCATTATCATCCCGGATCTTCGTTAGGATCTGTGCGGGGTATTATTCAGAGGATATTCGGTCATGGTTAGAGCGATAGTTCTCCAGTGAAGTCAGCGTTTAGTGGTTCTATCATGGTTCAGGTATGGTTGACAATTGTCTATGGGTGAACTTTGGAGTTCAAGGCACTACCGTTGTTAGGGAAGGACTGGTAGCATGAAGATAGTGAAGTCAGTTGCGAGTGGTAGACGCATGGGTGTTCGGTCATTGGATGTTCAAGAGAATTGTATTTTCGCATGGGCTGTGTTCGGTTAGAGTTCAGTGGTACTGCAAGATTGGGATTGGGAACGAGGTTTCGTCAGCCAGAGTGAAGATTGAGGCCTCCAGTCATCAGCATTAGAGGTGGATTGAGGAAATCAGACTGGACTAGATTTCAAGATTACTATTCAAGATTCTACGGATGGGCGAACTTAGGGTTTATCTGGTAATTGATCGCCAACATTGGTAAGCATGGGTTGTTGACAGTCGGCTATTAGAAAGTAATAAGGATTGGGAACCCTTCAACTCTCACGTACCGTGAAGACTTAGCTGAAGCTAAGTGGGGGAGAACCGGTCAGGTATTCAGGAGCAGCAATAGGTGTGAAACTAGGACGAGTTTCGCATCCCTGTTGGAGATGAAGATGGTTGAGTGGCCGTCTGTGTTGGGTATTCGGTGAGTGGGGAGTTTAGAAAATGTTCCAACATTTGGTTCATGCTTTCCTTGGCATCAGATAGCAGGTTTTGGGAACCAGGTTAGAACTTCAGTTAGGAATCGAGTTCGGTTGGGTGTTAGGTCGAGTGCGTGTTCGACCCGGTTTGGAAAGTGTTGTAAGACTGCAGGGGTAGCCGTAGCATTCACTAGCAGTCAGATAGTATGGAAGTGTTGTAAGACTGCAGAGGTAGCCGTAGCATTCACTAGCAGTCAGATGGTATGGAACTGTTGTAAGACTACGGGGTAGCCGTAGCATTCACTAGCAGTCAAATAGTATGGAAAGTGTTGTAAGACTACGGGGGTAGCTGTAGCATTCACTAGTGGTCAGTTAGACTGGGAAGTGTTGTAAGACTATGGGGGTAGCCGTAGCATTCACTAGTGGTTAGGTAGCCTGGGAAGTGCTGTAAGACTGCGGGGGTAGCCGCAGCATTCACTAGCGGTCAGGTAAGTGATAGATTGTCGTGAGACTGCGGGTGTAGCCGTAGCATTCACTAGGTTGATAGATGGCATGAGCGTGCTGTTGGAACGCGGAAGGAACAGTGGTACCCACCAGTTCGGGTGCAGCAGTGAGGATGTGGAGATCCACGAATTGGATTTCGGAATTACCCAGATGGATTAGATCTGGTTGAGCCAGTGATAAGATTGTAGGAGCGACACTACAGTTATGGGATCAGGGAAGCAATGGACTGTATAAGATTGCTTGTGATATAAGGCTACCATTGGTCGAGTAGCATTCACTTTAGTCTTGGATTTGGTGACGTCAGGATTTGACGCATGGACCCGACCAGTTAGATCAGAAGGTTATTAGAGCCTCAGTGGCATGATAAGTAGTGAAAACTAGTTCAAGAGAAGGATTTCATTCGAAAGTTGTGTGAGGCGACTAAGTGGGAGCCCTTTTAGCTCGGCGACCGGGATGGAACCCGGTAATTCAGATGACTGACGGATAAATTGAGACCAGGAACGTCTCGGTAGATTTTGGCAAGCAGCCGTGTGGCAGCATACTGCTTCTGGCAGTTCAATGATCGGACAATTCAGCAATTGGCAGTATTAGTATTTGTGTTTTGGGTTGCAAGTATAGACGGAATAACGGATTGCTTGGGTTATGCTAAGTCAATGGCAGCGGGATTATCTGAGCCTTAGCCGAGTATAAGTGACCTGCAGAGGTAATTGGGCTTGTGATCCAGATTTATAGTGGGGACCTCGAGTTATCGGAAGTTGAGTAGTCAGTTGAAGGACGAAGTGGACTGGATTCAACGATAATGATTCATTATGAGTGGTCTGTCAGGGATTCAGACCATCTCAAGACAGTAGATTTTAGACGGAGTAGATGTGATCTTGTTTCGAGAAATTCGTTCACCTTCGGATATTAGGGCTTTGCGAAGATTGGTCACGACTACCCTGGGAAGGCTAGGGTGTGCCCATGATGGTGACCATGTTACTTGAGTAGTTGGGTGTGTAAGGAATGATAAGGAATGATTTCGACGACGAAATCTAATTTAAGTGGGGGAGAGTTGTAACACCCTGTTTATTTAATAAAAAAATAGCCGAAATTAATGAATGAATCGTAGCCCTAAAATTGATAAAAAAAATAGCAAGGTGTTGATTTCGAAGAGTTATCTGGCATTATTTAGAAGTTGAGGGATAATAGTGTAAGTTCCGAACTGGCTTTGTAAATATTTGTGAAGGCAGGGAGTACTTGGTAAATTATGGGGACTTAATTTGAAGAGATTTTGGAAGCTAAGGGTTGAATGGTATCTTATTGACTTTATTTGAAAATAAATTGTAGGGGAGGGGCTGTTTAGTAACTATTGGATTAATTATGAAAGGAATTTATGGGAGTAGGGGCTAATTGTGACAACCGTCAAAATTGAGTCAAGTCAAAGTCAAACAAAGTCAACAAGTCAAAACCAATCGACTCAATTAACCCTTGTATATTAGGGTTTACACTATGTAATTACTGTACAATGCAATATTTTAATGAGAGAAACATTATTTGGAAAGTTTGTGTGTTGAATTTCCTAAGTCTCAAATGCAGTAAACATTGAACAAAAAGATAAAAAAAAAAAAATTATTGCACATTCATCGGGAGTGTGTACGACACTAAAACACGGTTTAACGGGGTTTACGAACCTTGCGTTGTGAAGCCGGACACTCAAATTAATCACAAACGAAACCTCTCTAAATCGTTTTCACTCTATCTCTTTCTATTTGAAATCTCTCCCAAATCTCTCCCAAATCTCTCTCAAAAGTTACTTTAACTTTTTGTAATCATTCGGGCCATCCCGACCCTTAACCGGGTCAAAAACCACTTGAAACGGGGTAAAAACAGGTAAAATAACCTTAAGGAACCAAAACCCTCCTATTAGAAGCGAAAACTCTTATGAGAAGCCTCTCAGGACCGAAGCCTCTCATGAGAAGCCTCTCAGGACCGAAGCCTCTCATGAGAAGCCTCTCAGGACCGAAGCCTCTCAGGACCGAAGCCTCTCATTAGAAGCCTCTCAGGACAGAAGCCTCGCATGAGAAGCCTCTCAGACAGCCCATGCGAGAGGCCTCGCAGACGGCCCCTTTTTACCGGTTTTTCGACTACGACTTCGTTTTAACTCCGTTTTTCATTATTTTAACGTGGGATTTTCACCCAAAACTTTATTTTATAAACTAAGGCCCCAAAATATATAAATCTCCAGGGTTTTTATAAAAATGTATTAAAAGAATTGGTGGTTGGACTAATTATTGAGGGAATATTTGCTTTTCCTTATTTTATGACAAAAGCAAGCCACCACCACCTCACTCTATGATCAGCCACTCTTTCCCACTACTCCTTGTCACCTTAGTGGACCTTTACACCCTATCTCCAGCTCTTCCCACATTCTAAGAGCTGGAGGATTGGTCCTCTCTCCTCATTCTCCTTAAAAGCCCTTTCATTCTACACTTAGCAACCAAGAACACTCTCCAAAATTCTCTCATCTTTTCTCTCAACTTCAAGAACTTCAAGGCTTTCTCCAGGGATTTCTTTTTTCAGTTAGTAAGTATCTTCATCATTCACATAATTATTAAACTCCATTCTACTCAAATCATTGATATCTTACACAAATTCCATCTTATTCGGTGTTAGATTCTCGAATCATCAAGACATCTTCTTAGTGTTCTTGGGTTGAACACTTCCTCTATCTCACTTTCATCTACTGAAATCACATAAGGTGAGTTCATACCCCTACATTTACATGTTTTTCTTAAGTTTTAAGGGGGGAATACTAGTAAAATTATCAAGAACACAATTAAACTTTTTCTATCATATTACAACAGAAAAGATGAACTTCGATCACGGACTGTTTTGGTCAACTTAAATATTTTAGTTTTCAAAACTGTTCCAGGTGCAAGTAGTTCAAACTCTTAGCTTTAAAATGGCTATTTGCACATCTCCATATGATGTTTCTACAATTTATGGTGATTTTTACAAAACTGCCTATCATTTCAGAGGCAAACCCGGACCAGTCTGTGATTATGAACATTTTCACCTCTGTTAGAGATCACTAAAAATCATGATAAAATTTACGAACAAACTAGACTCATATTCAAAACTCTCAGAATTTGCGTATTTGGATTTAGAGCTTTGATGATTTTTCTATAAATTTTCTAAGAACAGTAACAGAAACTGTATACAACAAAAAGTTGCTGTCAATTTCATTTCACCTTGTAACATGTTGAGCAAGGTGTATATCTTTATGTGATTATATGTTATTGCAATATATGACATTTTATCTTAATATTTAGACACACATCAGTTTACAAATGGATTTGGACATATAAAATATAAAGAATAACAAGTGATTATAATCAAAGTACAACCGATACATTTAAACATTTAATAAACTATTTTGAATATAGTTTGCATACATTACTACGTACTACCCTTGGTTGATAAACTATAATAGGTATAGTTTATGATACATTACATAATACATACATTTAAAAAGGGTACATTTATACAAAGGATATTTTCATTAAGCAAGGTACGACCATACGGTACCAAGTTTTCATAACACGTAATTCCGTTAATGACTTTATGAAACATTACATAACACATACATTTAAAAAGGGTACATTTATACAAAGGATATTTTCATTAAGCAAGGTACGGCCATACGGTACCAAGTTTTCATTACACTACACGTAAATTCGTTAATGACTTCTGTGAGACATTCGATTCAATTTACAAATAAGTCCTGTATTATAACCAGAGTCTCCTCGAGGGAGAGCGTGATACTTGTGTATAGATCTATATTGGGTCTAACAAACCCACACCTTAGCTGCATGCAACAGCTAGACCGACAGGTCTGGGGTGACAAATGTCATAACATTTCCGACGCCTGAAGAACGTCGTTTCAGGCCAACTAGGTCATAACATGGTTATAATAACTCACATGTGGTATTAACAAACATAGAATTTACGGGGATTTCACTAAAATCAAACGAGTTTATGTCGATTTAAACTTGCATTGTTTTACTATAAGGAACGAACACTACTTGTACATTTCGGTCTTTGGGTTTTAAGACTACATTTACACATTAAGGAAAATATTGGATTTTCTGGAACGAACACTACTTTTACAAACAAAAGGCTTTCATAAACTCACATTAAATATAAACAAAAATAGAATTTACGGGTATTTCACTAAAATCAAACGAGTTTATGTCGATTTAAACTTGCATTGTTTTACTATAAGGAACGAACACTACTTGTACATTTCGGTCTTTGGGTTTTAAGACTACATTTACACATTAAGGAAAATATTGGATTTTCTGGAACGAACACTACTTTTACAAGAAAAGGCTTTAATAAACTTACATAAAGTATTAATGAATATTGGAATTTACGGGAACTTCATTAAAACTAAACGAGTTTATGTCGATTTAAACTTACATTATTTATTATAAGTAAGAAAAGTTACTTATACATTTCGGTCTTTGGATTTAAGACTACATATACATTTTAAGGAAAATATTGGATTTTTCTAAAACAAATACTACTTTTACAAACGAAAGGCTTTTAATAATACCAAACAAAAGCTTATGAACTCACCAACCTTTGTGTTGACACTTTTTCAAACAACTTGTATTCTCAGGAAATCATTAAACAGGTAACCAAGTGCTTTTGAGGATGGGACGCTAAGGCGTCTACTATTTCATATTTTGTCAACATATTGTAATTGATTCGTAAACATGTAATTCATACAATGATGTAACTTTTTCAATTATATATATGTTGGTTGTGTTTGCTTGAATTACTATTACAATTGTTGTTATGATACTATACATGAAGTCCTCCACCCCCGGACATTTCCGCCATCCTTGGTTTGGGGGTATGACAGATTGGTATCAGAGCACAGTTTATAGTGAATTAAGTATATCAAACCACATAAGATATACAAACTATAAACACAATTGGGACTAATAGTCTCTGATTTGTGCATTTTTCAAATAAATATACTTTTAGAAAATAAATGATTTTCTTGATTAAAGTATACATACATACATTACATGCTCGCATGGTATCATAACTAGCGAAAACATAAAGCAAAAGAAGGAGAGTTGAACATTTTGAGTATGCCTTAGTATATGTGGATTAAGTCTGGGAAGGATATAGCCTGATCAACTATATCTGTCCGGGAATTGACTTGCATATACCGGGGGATGGTCAGGATGGGCAACAAATCTAACAAACCTAATAACACACTACAAAGGATACTTTAAGAACTCAAAACTAAACATTTACAAATACTATAGGAGTATTTTGTGTTACTATAATAAATTATCTGAGAATTAAATAGGTCTTTATTTATAGATCAATAGCTGCTAAGTGGATGCACTAAGGTCATATGTAACTAAGATGCTATAGACTTAGAATTTATGTATCTTTGTTTCACTTCATGTCCTTGTTTGGTTGTGGTCTTGGAGTTAGGGTCATCTATTCGAAGGACTATTATATCTTAATCACATATGACTGGTATGCACTTTGCAACTAATGAAGTAACCGATAAAGATCTTTTTAAAAAACATAAATATATTAATTATGTCCCGACTAAATTAGTATGTGTGAAACTTTTACAAACGGTCATATACTTGGAAACAAGAAGCTGCTTTCCAAATGTTAAAACAAGCCCTATGCAGAGCACCGATCTTGTCTCTCCCAGAGGGAACCGAAGACTTCGCAGTGTACTGTGATGCTTCGAATCAAGGCCTCGGATGTGTGCTCATGCAGAGAGGGAAGGTTATCGCGTATGCATCAAGACAGCTTAAGACGCACGAGGTTAATTATACTACGCACGACCTAGAATTAGGAGCAGTAGTATTCGCTTTGAAGATCTGGAGACACTACCTCTACGGCACGAAATGCACTATCTTCACTGATCACAAAAGTCTTCAGCATATCCTCAATCAGAAAGAGCTCAACATGCGACAGAGGAGATTGGTAGAGTTGCTGAATGACTACGAGTGCGAAATTCGTTATCATCCGGGCAAGGCTAATGTAGTGGCCGATGCTCTAAGCAGGAAGGAGTACTCGGGCCGCCGAGTAAAATCCTTAACAATGACAATCCATTCCCACCTGACCATACAAATCAAGGACGCTCAACTGGAAGCTTTGAAACCAGAAAAGGTGGCAGGAGAGACATTAAGGGGAATGGATAAAAACTTAGAAGTCAAGGATGATGGAGCACGTTATATCATGAACTGGATTTGGACACCGAAGTTCGGTGGACTCCGAGACGTCGTCATGAATGAAGCACACAAGACTCGATACTCCATCCATCCCGGGTCGGATAAGATGTATCTGGACCTCAAGAAATTATACTGGTGGCCGAACATGAAAGCTGAGATTGCTACCTATGTGAGCAAGTGCCTGACTTGCGCCAAGGTCAAAATCGAATACCAGAAACCATCCGGGCTATTACAACAGCCGGATATACCTGAGTGGAAGTGGGAACGAATAACCATGGACTTCATAACCAAGCTGCCTAAGACATCAGGCGGGCTTGACACCATATGGGTAATCGTAGACAGATTGACCAAATCAGCACACTTCCTACCGATAAAAGAAACCGACAAGATGGAGAAGCTGACTAGAACGTACATCAAAGAGATTGTACGACTCCATGGTGTGCCGATATCCATTATCTCCGATAGAGATAGTAGATTTACCTCACGGTTTTGGCAGTCTCTACAAAAATCCTTGGGAACTAGGCTTGACATGAGTACGACCTACCACCCACAAACCGACGGACAGAGCGAACGAACCATTCAAACGTTGGAAGACATGTTAAGAGCTTGTGTGATAGACTTCGGTAAAGCATGAGATACCCATCTACCGCTTATCGAATTCTCCTACAATAACAGCTATCATACTAGCATCAAAGTCGCTCCATTCGAAGCTCTTTACGGTCGCAAATGCAGATCACCCCTGTGTTGGGCTGAGGTGGGGGATACACAGCTAGCTAGAGGACAAGTCTCTAATAGCACCCTCACTGGCCCTAAAATCATAAGGGAAAAGAGTCTCGAGATCGGCAAAAGAGTTACGCAGACAAACAACGCAAACCCTTGGAATTCCAGGTGGGTGATCGTGTACTACTAAACGTTTCCCCTTGGAAAGGAATGATACGATTCGGCAAACACGGGAAACTAAATCCAAGGTACATCGGGCCATTCGAAATCCTTGCTAGGATTGGGCCAGTAGCATACAAACTTCGATTACCTCAGGAACTCGACAAAATACATCCCACATTTCACGTGTCGAACCTAAAGAAGTGTTTGTCTGGTGAGACACTCGACAAAATCGAAGTTAACAAAAATCTCCACTTCGTGGAGGAACCAGTCAAAATCATGGATCGGGAAATCAAACGAACGAAACAAAGTCGTATTCCCATCGTGAAGGTCCGTTGGAACGCTAAACGAGGGCCTGAGTTCACCTGGGAACGCGAAGATCAAATGAAACAAAAATACCCACATCTTTTCCCAAACTCTTGATGTCCCAGTCAAATGCAAATTTCGGGACGAAATTCCTTCTAACGGGGGGATGATGTGACAACCGTCAAAATTGAGTCAAGTCAAAGTCAAACAAAGTCAACAAGTCAAAACCAATCGACTCAATTAACCCTTGTATATTAGGGTTTACACTATGTAATTACTGTACAATGCAATATTTTAATGAGAGAAACATTATTTGGAAAGTTTGTGTGTTGAATTTCCTAAGTCTCAAATGCAGTAAACATTGAACCAAAACGATAAAAAAAAAAAAATTATTGCACACTCATCGGGAGTGTGTACGACACTAAAACACGGTTTAACGGGGTTTACGAACCTTGCGTTGTGAAGCCGGACACTCAAATTAATCACAAACGAAACCTCTCTAAATCGTTTTCACTCTATCTCTTTCTATTTGAAATCTCTCCCAAATCTCTCCCAAATCTCTCTCAAAAGTTACTTTAACTTTTTGTAATCATTCGGGCCATCCCGACCCTTAACCGGGTCAAAAACCACTTGAAACGGGGTAAAAACAGGTAAAATAACCTTAAGGAACCAAAACCCTCCTATTAGAAGCGAAAACTCTTATGAGAAGCCTCTCAGGACCGAAGCCTCTCATGAGAAGCCTCTCAGGACCGAAGCCTCTCATGAGAAGCCTCTCAGGACCGAAGCCTCTCAGGACCGAAGCCTCTCATTAGAAGCCTCTCAGGACAGAAGCCTCGCATGAGAAGCCTCTCAGACAGCCCATGCGAGAGGCCTCGCAGACGGCCCCTTTTTACCGGTTTTTCGACTACGACTTCGTTTTAACTCCGTTTTTCATTATTTTAACGTGGGATTTTCACCCAAAACTTTATTTTATAAACTAAGGCCCCAAAATATATAAATCTCCAGGGTTTTTATAAAAATGTATTAAAAGAATTGGTGGTTGGACTAATTATTGAGGGAATATTTGCTTTTCCTTATTTTATGACAAAAGCAAGCCACCACCACCTCACTCTATGATCAGCCACTCTTTCCCACTACTCCTTGTCACCTTAGTGGACCTTTACACCCTATCTCCAGCTCTTCCCACATTCTAAGAGCTGGAGGATTGGTCCTCTCTCCTCATTCTCCTTAAAAGCCCTTTCATTCTACACTTAGCAACCAAGAACACTCTCCAAAATTCTCTCATCTTTTCTCTCAACTTCAAGAACTTCAAGGCTTTCTCCAGGGATTTCTTTTTTCAGTTAGTAAGTATCTTCATCATTCACATAATTATTAAACTCCATTCTACTCAAATCATTGATATCTTACACAAATTCCATCTTATTCGGTGTTAGATTCTCGAATCATCAAGACATCTTCTTAGTGTTCTTGGGTTGAACACTTCCTCTATCTCACTTTCATCTACTGAAATCACATAAGGTGAGTTCATACCCCTACATTTACATGTTTTTCTTAAGTTTTAAGGGGGGAATACAAGTAAAATTATCAAGAACACAAGTAAACGTTTTCTATCAGATTACATCAGAAAAGATGAACTTTGATCACGGACTGTTTTGGTCAACTTAAATATTTTAGTTTTCAAAACTGTTCCAGGTGCAAGTAGTTAAAACTCTTAGCTTTAAAATGGCTACTTGCACATCTCCATATGATTTTTCTACAATTTATGGTGATTTTTACAAAACTGCCTATCATTTCAGAGGCAAACCCGGACCAGTCTGTGATTATGAACATTTTCACCTCTGTTAGAGATCACTAAAAATCATGATAAAATTTACGAACAAACTAGACTCATATTCAAAACTCTCAGAATTTGCGGATTTGGATTTAGAGCTTTGATGATTTTTCTATTAATTTTCTAAGAACAGTAACAGAAACTGTATACAACAAAAAGTTGCTGTCAATTTCATTTCACCTTGTAACATGTTGAGCAAGGTGTATATCTTTATGTGATTATATGTTATTGCAATATATGACATTTTATCTTAATATTTAGACACACATCAGTTTACAAATGGATTTGGACATATAAAATATAAAGAATAACAAGTGATTATAATCAAAGTACAACCGATACATTTAAACATTTAATAAACTATTTTGAATATAGTTTGCATACATTACTACGTACTACCCTTGGTTGATAAACTATAATAGGTATAGTTTATGATACATTACATAATACATACATTTAAAAAGGGTACATTTATACAAAGGATATTTTCATTAAGCAAGGTACGGCCATACGGTACCAAGTTTTCATAACACGTAATTCCGTTAATGACTTTATGAAACATTACATAACACATACATTTAAAAAGGGTACATTTATACAAAGGATATTTTCATTAAGCAAGGTACGGCCATACGGTACCAAGTTTTCATTACACTACACGTAAATTCGTTAATGACTTCTGTGAGACATTCGATTCAATTTACAAATAAGTCCTGTATTATAACCAGAGTCTCCTCGAGGGAGAGCATGATACTTGTGTATAGATCTATATTGGGTCTGACAAACCCACACCTTAGCTGCATGCAACAGCTAGACCGACAGGTCTGGGGTGACAAATGTCATAACATTTCCGACGCCTGAAGAACGTCGTTTCAGGCCAACTAGGTCATAGCATGGTTATAATAACTCACATGTGGTATTAACAAACATAGAATTTACGGGGATTTCACTAAAATCAAACGAGTTTATGTCGATTTAAACTTGCATTGTTTTACTATAAGGAACGAACACTACTTGTACATTTCGGTCTTTGGGTTTTAAGACTACATTTACACATTAAGGAAAATATTGGATTTTCTGGAACGAACACTACTTTTACAAACAAAAGGCTTATAATAACTCACATGTGGTATTAACAAACATAGAATTTACGGGGATTTCACTAAAATCAAACGAGTTTATGTCGATTTAAACTTGCATTGTTTTACTATAAGGAACAAACACTACTTGTACATTTCGGTCTTTGGGTTTTAAGACTACATTTACACATTAAGGAAAATATTGGATTTTCTGGAACGAACACTACTTTTACAAACAAAAGGCTTTCATAAACTCACATTAAATATAAACAAACATAGAATTTACGGGGATTTCACTAAAATCAAACGAGTTTATGTCGATTTAAACTTGCATTGTTTTACTATAAGGAACGAACACTACTTGTACATTTCGGTCTTTGGGTTTTAAGACTACATTTACACATTAAGGAAAATATTGGATTTTCTGGAACGAACACTACTTTTACAAGAAAAGGCTTTAATAAACTTACATAAAGTATTAATGAATATTGGAATTTACGGGAACTTCATTAAAATTAAACGAGTTTATGTCGATTTAAACTTACATTATTTATTATAAGTAAGAAAAGTTACTTATACATTTCGGTCTTTGGATTTAAGACTACATATACATTTTAAGGAAAATATTGGATTTTTCTAAAACAAATACTACTTTTACACACGAAAGGCTTTTAATAATACCAAACAAAAGCTTATGAACTCACCAACCTTTGTGTTGACACTTTTTCAAACAACTTGTATTCTCAGGAAATCATTAAGCAGGTAACCAAGTGCTTTTGAGGATGGGACGCTAAGGCGTCTACTATTTCATATTTTGTCAACATATTGTAATTGATTCGTAAACATGTAATTCATACAATGATGTAACTTTTTCAATTATATATATGTTGGTTGTGTTTGCTTGAATTACTATTACAATTGTTGTTATGATACTATACATGAAGTCCTCCACCCCCGGACATTTCCGCCATCCTTGGTTTGGGGGTGTGACACTAATGGTAAATGTTGGATTTGAGTTGATGGAGATTTTATGGGGAGGGACCAATTCTGCCAGCATGGGACGAAGTTTGGATTGGTGCGGGGTATATAGCCATAACATCACCGGCCCCTAAACCCTAACCCTAACGAGATGGGCAGCCGCCACCCTTATACCTCCTACCCTTCCGGCCAACATCTCCTTGCTTTTCTCGACCCACTGATGTCTTCATCGCCAGCGAAGACGTAGATGATGTAGCGGCTGTCGGGAGGAACCGCCAAGACCGAGGAGATGCTGCCAAACCCTTGCAGCCACCATCGGTTGAAGGCTGCCACCGTGTTCCGCTGTCGCATCCGCTGCCGGCGAAGCAATGAGCGCCGCTACCACCTCTCCATTGTACTCCTTTCTCTTCTTCTTCTTCTTCTTCTTCTTCTTCTTCTTCTTCTTCTTCTTCTTCTCCTATTTACTCCACCGCTATGCCGCCATTACTGCTGTCATCGTGGCTTGATGTCGCTGCCGCCGTGAACCGCTACTGTCGCCGATGGTACTGCCACTGCCGTCACAGTGCACCACCGGGGGTGGTTGCGTCCCGATTCCGAGCAAGGACTCATCGGGTTGTGTTTAATCTAGTCGGAAATCGCAAGGAAGCCACCGCCACTCGCCACCGCCGGCCACCACAAGGTGGTTATGTGTGTGTGTGTGTGTGTGTGTTTAGCTTAGTTGTGTGTGTGTGTTGTTTTAGAGATTAGCATTGTAAATGTAATTAGAAATTTGAATGATGGAAAGAAACCCTAACCACCACCATGAGGTGTTGGCTGCCGCCTCCTGCCACCACCGGCTGCAGCCTCGGGTGGCGGTGTGCCTCGTTTGTATTGTGATTCGTTTGGGATGTTTGGAGAAGGTATTGAAACCCTAGTGGGCCCAATGAAGCCCTAATGGCCCTAATGAACCCTAATTGATCAAAGGGCTTAACTATTGGGCCTATTGGGCTAAGATGGGTTGGAAACCCTAATTAGGGTTTGGAAAACCCTAATGTCATGAAACCCTAATTTGGGATTTATCGGGACCGCATCGGGATTATTTAATGAACTTAAAATATTAATCAATAATCATTGCAAATTAACCTAAGACCATGTGGGACTTAATGGATTAAGTCCTTAAGGGGTTAAGTAGGGACACTTAACCCTAATCATCATTTTATGTGAAACCCTAATTTCACTTGGGCCTTATGTTGGGCCTTTCTATTAGGCTTTTAGTGATTGGGCCAATAGTAGGCCATCCAAGAATAATCTTATGGACTAGAATATGTAGATGGGCTTTAAGGTAAGGCCCATATGAGGGGTTGGGCCCAATTTGGAAAATTAGGCCGTAAATGGGCCATAGTTTGGGCCTTAATGATTATATTATATTTGGCCATTAGAAATACCAAATGTTGGACTGGAATTTTTGGTTGGGCTTTAGAATAAGGCCATGTAAAGGTTCGGGCCCAATTTAGAAAATTGGGCCAAATGTTGGGCCTTGAGCCATAGTTGGACTTTTGGGCCTTTGGTTTGGGCCTTGGGCTTGAATCAAGCCAAGTTAGGGGTATAGTAGTCTTTTACCCCCAAGCATGGACTTATGGTTATGTATTGGAATCCAATTATTAATTGGGTGTTATTTTGATGTTGACAGCTCAGGAACCTGTCATCCAGTAGCTGGGGTTGTGTCTACGGGACTTCAGCAGTGTGAGGTGAGTTACCTTCCAATAGAAGTGGGTCTAAGGCACCAAGGCCGGCCCACTAGTAGTTGACTATAGTTATTTGTTAGATGATTGTCTTTTTGATAATTATCTGGTATGCCATTATCTGTTATGTTTGTGTGCTATGATGCTTTGTGATACATGTTAGTAGTAGTAGGGGTGAAATAGTCCTCGGATACCGGTTGAAAGATAAACCGAAGGGGGTCGTCAGAACCCATGCATGCCTACCAGTATGTTTATGATATGTTATATGTGATAGTGGTAGTAAGAGGGGAATAGTCCCCAAGTTCGGTCGTTAGGACTGAAGGGTAGGTCGGGCACCCCAGATATGCCTGATAGTATGTTTATGCTATATTTTATATGGTAGTGGTAGGGGTGAAATAGTCCCCGGAGCCGGTTGGGATAAACCGGAGGGTAGGTCAGCACCCCAGAATTGCTTGACAAGGGTTGGTCAGCACCCCAGAACTGCTTGACAAGGGTTGGTCAGCACCCCAGAACTGCTTGACATGGGTTGGTCAGCACCCAAGAACTGCTTGACATGGGTAGGTCGGGCACCCCAGAATTGCCCGGCAGTATGTATTTTGCGTGGTATGTGGCACGATGGGGGAACTCACTAAGCTTCATGCATACGGTTTCCAGTTTTTGTTTCAGGTACTCGTTTTCAAAGGAAAGGAGCCGACGATCACAGCGCATCACACTATGTTTCCGCATATGAGATCTTTCGGATTATACTCTAATATTATTTTATGATGACATGCTTTGATTATTGACGTACTGGTTTTGACCTGATATGTTATTATCGATGTTTCTTATATTGTTGGCTTTACAATAACTTATTTAAAAATGAAATTTTTGGCCTTGAATTTTGGGATGTTACAATCCTGCACCAACAGGGTGTTCTCACCCCTAATCCTTTCAAGCTTCCAGTTCTCCTGACGCATACCCTCTGCCTGAGCTTCCCGGATCAAAGTCACAAGTGGAGAATCCACCGATATCCTCATACATGTCACTGGGGCAGAAGATCCAGGTGACCTGCGGCTTAGAGCGTCCGCAACCATGTTTGCTTTACCTGTGTGGTAAAGGATCTCACATTCGTAGTCCTTGACTACATCCAGCCAACCGCGCTGTCTCATGTTCAGGTTCGGCTGATCCATGATGTGTCTCAAACTCTTGTGGTCCGTGTATATGGTACAACGGACCCCATAGAGGTAATTCCTCCAGATCTTGATAGCGAATACCACCGCTCCCAACTCCAAATCATGATTAGGGTATCTCGTATCGAGTGGCTTCAATTGTCGTGACGCGTAGGCTATCACCCGTCCTCTCTGCATTAGGACCGCTCCCAGTCCCGTGATGGATGCATCACAAAACACTACGAAATCCTTAACCTCCTCCAGGAGAGTCAAGAATGGAGCCTCGTGCAGTCGCTGTCTGAGGGTATCGAATGCCCTATGCTATTCGGGGCCCCACCGGAAATCCACCCCTTCCTCGTCAAACGAGTGAGGGGTACTACAATCTTGAAGAAATCATGTATGAATCTCCGGTAGTACCCTGCCAATCCCAAAAAGCTCCTGATATCTGAAAGAGATTTCGGAACCTCCCACTATATAACCTCCTCGATTTTGGCCAGATCGACCAAAATCCCTTCCTGGTTAACGAGGTGTCCCAGGAACTGCACCTCCCGTAACCAAAACTCGCACTTCGAGAACTTGGCATATAGTCGTTCCCATCTCAAAACTTCCAATAGCTGCCGAAGATGCTCCTCATGCTGCTCTCGGGTCTTGGAGTACACCAAGATATTATCTATGAACACAATGACCGAGCGATCGAGCATCAGTGTACATACCCGATTCACCAGGTCCATAAATATCGTCAGCGTGTTGGTGAGCCCAAACGGCATCACCACGAACTCGTAATGTCAATAACGAGTCCGGAACACGGTCTTCTCCACGTCTTCCTCCCTAACCCTGACCTGATGGTACCCAGACCTCAAGTCTATCTTGGAGAACCAAGATGCTCCCCGCAACTGATCGAAAAGGCCATCTATCCTCGGGAGTGGATAACGGTTCTTCACCGTCAACTTGTTCAACTCCCGGTAGTCAATGCACACCCGGTGTGAGCCATCCTTCTTCCTGACAAAGAGGATCGACGCTCCCTACGGAGAACTGCTCGGACGAATGAACTGCTTGCCCAGTAGTTCTTGCAGCTGTGATGACAGCTCCTGTATCTCTGGTGGTGCCGACCGGTACGACGCCTTGGCGATAGGGGCCGCACCTGGCACTAGGTCGATCCTAAACTCGACCTGCCTCTCCGGAGGCACTCCGGGTAACACCTCTGGGAACACGTCAGCAAACTCCCTGACCACTGGAACCTCTGATACTGAAACCTGATCCCCGACCCGTATATCCACCACATACGCTAGATAACCTGCACACCCGTCATGAATGTACTGCCAAGCGCTGACAGCTGAACAAAACCCTGATCCTAATCTGCTGCCCTCACCGTAGACAATCAGTTCTCCCCCACTTGGGGTTCAAACTACCACCCGCTGACCCTCGCAGTCGATCATGGCACCGAAGCGACTAAGTTAGTCCATACCCACAATCATACATACATCCCCCCATGGGAATTGGGATCAGGTCTATCGGGAAAGATACCCCGAAGATCTCCAATACGCAACCCCGATAGACCGAAGAAGCGGAAACCCCGTGTTCGTTGGCGATAGATACTCCCAACAGACACTCTAGCCCTCCTAATGGCAACCCGAACTCCCTACTGAATGATTGAGAAACGAACGACCGACTCGCCCCCGAGTCAAATAATATCAAAGCAGGTAAGGAGTTCACTAAAAACGTACCTAATCACATGCAGAAACATATAAGAATAAAACACATATAAATAGTACGATAAGGGATAGAAACATACCAGCAACCACGTATGGTGCTGCCCTGGCCTCCTCTGCTGTAAGCTGCAAGGCGCGTACCTGGGCCCTCAGGGGCGTTGCTCTACCCTGACCCCCTTCAGTAATCCTCAGTGTAGCCGACGCCGGCCTGGCAGCTAGCTGTGGACAGTTGCTTTTCACGTGACCAACCTGATAACAGTGGTAGCAAATCCTCATATCCTGAACCAGGGCTAGCTGGCGACAATCCCTCGCAAAGTGCCCCTCCTTTCCGCATTTGCGGCACACGCTACCCAATCGAAAAACCCCCGAGTGATCCTTCCCGCACCTGCCACAAGTGCGACCCTGCTGTCCCCCTGACCTGGAATCAGCGGTCTTAGACCGTTTTTGCGCCGACTGCGACTGTGTCGGGGCCTGCCGCTGCTCCCTCAACTACAGCTCAATCTCCAACTCACGCCGCCTAGCGGCCTCCTGTAACTCCAAAAGCGTATCACAACGGTGGGTCGCCACAAACTGTCGAATGTCAGTCTTGAGCATGCTCAGATAACGTGTCATTTGAGTCTGCTCAGAAGCAAACTCCGGGCAGAACATCACCCTCTCCGTGAACATATAGGTGATCTTTGTCACCCTCTCACCATCCTGTCTGAAATCCAGAAACTTCTGAGCTAGCTGTTCCCGCTCGACCCGTGGAATGTAGCGAGCGCGGAACATATCCCTGAACTGCTCCCAAGTAACCGCAACTCTCTGATCATCAGTGTAAGATCCAGTCATCAACCTCCACAAGTCCTGTGCCCCGGACCTCATCAGGTTCAGGGCACATCTGACCTTCTGGTCAGTAGGACATGAACATGTGAAGAAACACCCCTCCACGTAAGAAATCCACCTCATGGCCTTGATGGGGTCCTGAGTCCCATCAAAAGTAGGGGGCTTCGTGTTATCGAAGTCCCTGTACTGAAAAGCCTGACATACTCCTCCCCCTGCCGCCATTACAGCTGATGTAGCTGTCGCGGCAGCCGTCTCCGCAAGGGATGCAGAGCGCTCGTCGAAATACTCAACCATGGTGGTCTTAATAGACCCAAACATCTCGGGCAGTTATGCCCGAAACAGAGTAGCAACCTCATCATTCAGGATCTCTCGAATCCTGGCATCCAACTCATCCACCTTTATATGTTCAACAACCTCGGGCCCTGCCGGTCCCTCCTGACCACCATCTCCTGATCCTGATCCTGATCCGGATCCAGTCACAAAGCATCTCGTAACCACCATACTGAAAATACACCAGGAAAATATCAGATAATTCGCATAAATAATGGCGAACCAACTCTAACTAAACCCTAGGGGTTGTGGCTTCCTCGATACACGTATGGGTCCTGTGCTTTCAGTAGTACGGGCCCATACTATCTTCCACACCTACCCATATTTGTCTCAAGTATCAGCACAATGCCTTAACAACAGACATAAACATAACGAGTGCTCAATCCTCACTCGTAGAGGAATGTTAAATATCTCATACTGACCTACCGACCTCGCACAACCCACCCATGAAACTTCCACCAACCCTGCAACACTCGTGTATGCTAACCATACATAATGTTGGACCCTATAGACTTTCGAATACCTGATCCTACCCTAAGCCCTTCATCAAACAATTATGTACGGCTGTGATGCATACACTAAGCAACTACAGTAATGATGTCAATTTCATATAAGGAAAACCCTAGGCTATCAGGCATCATACAATCAGACAATTCTAACATGTAATTCCTGAAGATCCCTAGCCTAGTACTAGCATGTTGTTCTAACATATCACAAAATCAAATAATCCGTAAGGTATTTTGGGGTCTATTCGCGAGCTCCGGCTGATCGCACACTTGCATCCTCCTTTAAATTTTGAAAACCATTTGAAAAATCATTTTAAAATCTTTTCCTTAGTTTGAGACTGGAGACACAAGAGTGTTTCCTCTAATTCACTTAAACCAAGGCTCTGATACCAACTTGTTACATCTATAAAAATCATGCCAAATTTATACTTTTTTAAAACATTTCAAGACGAATGATTATTACAAAACTTGTTTTCAAAATGGTGTAGTGTCAGAGTATCCCAGAATCAAAACATAAAACATAAGGAGGTGTACGATCACGCCTTCGCCTTCCCGCGATCATCAGAAGTACCTGCAACAAAATCAACAACTGTAAGCCCAAAGCTTAGTGAGTTCCCCCAAAATACCAACGCCATACAGATATAACCATATCATATAAACAAATACAACATGCATAATGAGCCATCAGTGTGACTGGATTGCCTCACAGGACATCAGTATATATATGGACCGCTCTCCGAGCCATTGGCACGTCTGCACCGTCTCTCAGGGCCTTCAGCCTATTCGGACTGCTCGTCGGGCCTTCGGCCTGACTAATGTGCCTTAACCGGGTCTGCAGTCTATCCGGTCCGCCCTGGGTATCTTGGCCTACAACACAAAGCAGGACCTGTCTCAACCCAATCCCCCAAACTAACAAACATGTGCACATACATATCATACGCTAGCTAGCAAGCACAGATAGTCATAAAGATCTAACATATCACTAATCATGGCAACCATCCTATAACCAGGATCCCGATCTAACCGATCACTAACATAGCAACCATCATATATCCAGGATACTAATCTAACCGATCTCTAACATAGCAACCATCCTATAACCAGGATACTGATCTTATAGATCACTAACATAGCAACCATCCTATAACCATGATACAAATCATAAAGGGTCGGCCTTGGTGCCTTAGACCCTGTTGATATAGTGAGAAGAACTCACCTCACAAGTAGCTCGAAGTGATAAAGTCAAACTCCACCAAATGCTGCTCCGAGGCGAACACCTACATCCACCAAAGATCCACTTCCATAATTTCCCAAATTACCAAAATACCCCCAGAAGTCAAACTGGTCAACACCTGGTCAAAGTCAAAGTCAACGGTCAAAGTCAACAGTCCGTGTTGACCCGAGTCGTCGAGTGCACCTAGCAACTCGTCGAGTTCCTTAAGAACACATAAATCACCAAAACCGTAGTTGACTCACCGAGTTTCTAACCAACTCGTCGAGTCCATGTGTGGGTCCAGATGTCGTGGAAAACCCTACTGACTCGCCGAGTTCATGCAGAATCAAATATGGGCAATCTTCAGCTGACTCGCCGAGTTGGTTATGCGACTCGTCGAGTTCATGCAGTCCATCTCTTATCTAGATGTTTTTAAGCCACCCCAAAGCTCCATATCATAGATCCAGCATCCTAAGGCACATATTCCACGTAAAGTTGCAAACTTTATGTGCATGCAAGGTCTTAAAGGCTTAGAACACTAAAACAAATTCTAGAATGAGGTTTAGGGCATGGTGAGGGGTTCATACAAGATAAAGTTGATAGCTTTATGAGTTTCAGAACTGGAGGAGTCCAGATCCGAAGTCGCAACTTCAGATCATGGCTAATACCCGAAGTGGCTCACATATATGCTAAAAATGGCCCTAAACTTAAGCATGGAGAGATCTAGCTAGAGATAAGTGAAGGTAACGACTTGATACCTTCAGAATGATGCCAAGATGAAGTAGAGTCAGATCTACAAGCTTCTCTTTGCCCTAAGCCCCTTATACCTCAATCCTTCTTCACAAAATGCACCAAAAACACTCTTTAATCCTCACAAACACTCAAGATCAAGATCGAGACTGATTAGGGTTTCTTCTGGCCGTTAAGTGGTGGTAAGGGACTGGAGGTAAGGACTTAAGGTCCTTTAAATAAGGTGCAAACGCTAAAATTTAGGGTTTTATCTTCCAGCTCCTACTCGTCGAGTCCGGGCCCGCCGACTCGTCGAGTAGATCCAATAATCCACGCGGGCTAACCCGCCTCTACACGACGAGTTGGGGCAACTAACTCGCCGAGTAAGTCCATATACATGTACAAAATGCTTTAAAACTTATACCTGGGAGTTGGGGTGTTACATAAAATATTTACCAAAAATACAAAACCCTAAATAGTCTACCATAATTAACAGAACTGCCAAATCAGTTTCAATATCTCAAATACTCAACAATCTCCCCCTAGATGTTGAAACTGATGAAGATCACGATTTCCAATCTTCTTGGTAGTACTCCCCCTAAATTGTGAGACTCATCAGATCATTGGGTCTTCAAAGAAAGAGAATCAAATATCATCTTCCAAATGCAAGCTCTCCCTTGAATAATCACCACCCCTTGAATCTTCAACAAATACCATGGAGAGAATCCAGAAAGTTAAGAAGAATCACCAACAACCTACTCTATCACAAAGATCAAGTTTGCAAATAACCTACTGTAACATCCCAAAATTCAAGACCAAAAATATCGTTTTTAATATAAGAAAACACTTAATAACGTTGTCCCAAATATTGAAACGTTTCATTTAAAATAAATATCAGACTCTAATCCCAAAGATCACGTAATGCGTAATAAAATGGGTGAATGCGATGCGATCGTCCCGAGCTCATTATCTGAAAGCTGAAGGTACCTAAAACGAAAACTGTAAACCGTAAGCACGAAGCTTAGTGAGTTCCCCAAATACCACATACCATACATATCAACTGGTCCATACATGCGATACATACTGTAAGCCATACAGATCAATCATATATCAATTAAGTTGCTATGTGCCGCACATAGTCTTGTTGTTATGCCACGGGCCGCCACGTGGTCTTTCTTGCCAAGTCGGGGGCCACCCCCTGGGTCGTACAGACAAGTGCCAAGATCCGCCTCCTGGTCTTCCATGGAAGCATCACAAAGACAACTAGCATACGTACTACTCTACTTAGCTAATCAGCATATAGTGTGCCAGAAGCCACCTCCTGGTCTTTCATGCATATTGCGTAGGGATAACCCCCGGGTCTTCCTATCATACATAATAGCATACTGTGTGCCAGGAGCCACCCCCTGGTCTTTCATACAGAGTGCCTAGGGCTAACCCCCGAGTCTTCTTACCATACATAAACTAAATGGGTCGGCATTGTGGCCGTAGACCCATACAAACAGTAAGTAGACTCACCTCACAAGCTGACTGTAGAATCCTGTGAATAAACCTCTCGCTGCTAGCTGGTAATTCCCCGAACTGATACTCCTTCGGCTCCCCGAGCTATCAGTACCAGAATAAAACTTAGTCCAAATCAATAATCCTCCTTAGGGTAAAATGACCATTTTACCCCTAGTATAACTTGGTCCATATCTAAGGCCCAAAGCCATAATACAAAAAGGCCCAACACTAGATAGGCTTCCCAAGCCCACTAGTGGCCAACTAAAGGCCCAATTTGCTAAATCTGGACCAATCCCTCTAATGGGCCTTACCCTAAGCCCAAACATATTCTTGGCCCAAAACATCTGACTTCTGATGGCCCACTAAGGCCCAAAGACCCATAGTCCACAGCTTGGCCTAACCTATGGCCCAAAGCACACCAAGCCCATAACTGATGAGTACGTGGGGCGTACTCCTCTGTATGCTAAGCGTACTGGCTGAATGGGGTGTACGTTGCGCGTACCTGCATGTATGCCCAGCGTACTCCTCTGTTAAGCCACTTTTCCCATTAAGTGCTTAATACTCTACTCCAGAAGCTACAATTACAGATCCAAGTCCTCTTCAACGTCTTAATCCATAAAGTTTATTACTTGGTGGCTTGCAACCCACCAAATGAACCCAAACTTGAAATGTTACAAAAAACTTCCATGGAAATGACTAGATCTCATGCATGGTCACAAATGAACCTTCAAGATTGAAACTTTACTACTTATGGGACTCATATGACACTAAGGGTGGCAACCCTAGACCTAGAAAATGAGTTGAGTCATGAAGGTCCATTCTTGAGACCTAAAAGGTCCAAAAACTCCATTAACATAGATCTAAGCATAATTAAGGAAATTTTTAGGCTTTATACCTCAAGATGATCTGAAATGGAACCACAATCTTGGATCTACTGCTTCTCCTTTGATCCCTGTAACGCCCGTAGATCCGGGCTAGTCAATTTAGAGACGATAAGCATCAAAAATGACTTTTTGATGGACGATTATTTAGAAGGATTTATCTTAACCAAGTTGTAATATATGTCTCAAGGTTTCTAGATATATAAAGAATGCCGAAATCCGAGTTATAACGAAGAAGTTATGACCTGTCGAAGTTTCGCGACAAACCGACACGGTGCCGAATGTCGTAAAAAGTGAATTTTTGATAAACTACTTTTTAGCCTTAGTAATCTAAACGAAACTCATAGTATTCTTTAAACCGAGAAGTTCGATAAAAAGAACGCCCAAATCTGACTTCGTATGAGGAAGTTATGATTTTTCGAAGTTTCAGCTTAGCAGTAGACAGCTAAAAACTCGAATTTTATATCGAGTGATTTTTAGCCGACACGACCTAAACGAGAATCGAAGGTCTCATCATTTGTAGCACAACCGTTAAAAGACAGACGAAAACGGACGTCAGATGAAGAAGTTATGAATTTTTAACGGATTTCATGTCCCAGTCTGTTAAAAATAATAATATAAAAATTAAATTCAAAATTAGCCAACAAAGTCTAAACGAAAGTTGTAGAGCGTAATTTTACCTATGCGTGCATATAAAGAACGTCAAAAACAGAGCTCGTATGCGAAAGTTATGATTTTCGCAAGTTTTTGGCACAAAAATCAAGAAAATGTGGAAAACCGGGAAATTTCGCTGAGTCACCTCGGACACGTCATCCCTCGCATGCGAGGCCTCCATGTGGCACCTCCTGATAGGATCGAGCTTCGCGTGTCATCTTCTGATTGGACCAAGTCCGCGGTCCACTCGCATTCAGACAGCCTCGCAGGAGACACCCCGCGGATGCTCCTCGGACACCCCTTCGCATGCGTGTACTCTTCTTATTGGACCGAGGCTGCTGACCAATCCGAAGCTCGCAGCTGTCCGTCCGAGCTTCGTCCTGCTGCCACCTGGTCCGAGCCTCGCAGGCGTGTGCCTCCCCCTCCTTGCTTCCGATCCAACCCTCGCTGCTATATATAGTGGTGGCTGCGAGACTTCCCGGGTAGAATTCCGAAATTTGTCACTTTTCACCCATTTTTCATCTTTTTTATAATTTTGACTTCCCCCGAAGCCTCGGTATCATTTCTAAAGCCCGAAATACGTTCCGAAGTTCCCGAAGACCCGGAAAATTTATCTTTTCGTTGTTGAAGCCCGAACTTTCGCAGAGCCCGGCTTCTCAATAAAACTCCCGGTTTTATTAGAAACGATCGTTTTAAGAAACGAATTGCTGCCCGATTTTCATCAAAACATGTGAGTGTATAGTCACTTTCATCTTACACATAGATATGAAGTATTTTATATAAAATACGTGCTATGTGTATATATGTTGTTTGTTTATTTGAGATGGACGTTGAATGAATGTTTTATACATGTTTAAAATGATTTAAAATGTATAAATATTTTATCTTCAAATATGTTGGGTAAAACATGGGTAGATAAAGTAGGAGGGATAAAAGTACAGTATAGATGTACGTTGGTAGCTATGAATTTAGTACAGTATAGATGTACGTTGGTAATTATGTATTTAATACGTTGGCAGCTATGGACTTAGTGCCTGTTGTATAAACCTTGGCGACGATGTGACTTCGTGCCTATTAGATAAACCCTGGCGATGATATGACTTCGTGCCTATTAGATAAACCCTGGCGACTATGAGACGTAGTTCCTATTGTATAAACCCTGGCGACTATGGGACTTAGTGCCTATTGTATAAACCCTGGCGACTATGAGACGTAGTGCCTATTGTATAAACCCGGACGACTATGAGACGTAGTGCCTATTGTATAAACCTTGGCGACTATGAGACGTAGTGCCTATTGTATAAACCATGGCGACTATGTGACGTAGTGCCTGTTGTATGAACCTTGGTAGCAATGGACTTTGGATAAATTCCTTAGGTCAATTATGAGGAATGATAGGATGAAGGATAGTCGATTCTTGATCGACGTTTGTTAGTGCTTGTAGTATAAACCTTGGGCAGCGATGGACTTCGTGCCTATTCCTTAGGATGAATCCTTAGGAATGAGTGAGATTTGATTCTTAGGGTAAATCTTAAGAAATAAATAAGATAATGGGGATTGGGTAATTGGGTTGATTGTTTGATGTTTCAGCATAATAAATTATTTATTATGGGTTGAAAACCCTATATGCTCACCAGGCTCCCAAGCTTGACCCACTCAGCTTTTTATATTGCAGGTAGTAGACCCCGAGCATAGTCGGATGATGATGATGAGTAATTTTTTTTGGATTATAGGCCAGTAGTTGCAAATAACTGTTGTAAGGCTTATAATGTCTTGTTTATGCTTTTGATCTGTATCGGAACATGACATCCCGAGGTTTTGATATGAAATGAAAATATATATTTCATAAAGAAAGGTTTTGATAAACTTTTATCATGTTTTGTTTTGGGACCAATTCCGCAACATCTTTTAAAAAGATTTCTCTGATTTTATTTTAAAAAGCATAAACGAAATTGGTCTTTTCTGGCGGTGAAATTGGGGATGTCACACTTGGTATCAGAGCATTAGTTTAAGCGAACTAAGAAATTGTAGGATTTCTAGACTTAAACTTAGAATGCTAAGTGATGATTGTGAGATGAGTGTCTCCCATATTTTAGACACGAGCACTAGTTTATTTTAGGAAGGATGCCTAAAATGCTTTTATGTGCTAAATGTTTTGTGTTATAGCTATAATGATGCTATTATTTGTTCGGATCTATGGTCTGTTGCCGACCGGATCTGAAAACCTTATGTGTGTAGGATTCTAAGCGTATGATTACGAGATTAGAACTAACATGTAAACGTTTCGAAGTGATAAGGAGATTTATATGTCTATCGTAAATAAAGCTTTCCTATCTTAAATTCTCGCCCGGTATACCGAACGTTTGTTTGGGTGTACAAAATATTATGGTGAAGACTCGTACAGAATTGAGTAGATGGAGGAAATGAAAAGCTTATGATAGTGAATGATATCTATCAGAAGATATCGTAAGAGTGGTATCTTGTCTTTAGAATATGTCTAATAAAATAATGGAACATTTAGAGGGGTACGGTACGTCTGAAGTACACCTCCGATTGGCAGGATGATGAATGGTTGGTGTAATTCTTGAAGTTGTCCCATCGTCTAGAATTTCCATCACCAACCAAGTTGAAGTGGAATTGATGATTGAAGATACGCATGGAAGAAGTCCTAGTAGAGTCTAGGAAAATTTTATGATTAATTGGACACATTCGTATGTGTTAAATTGTTTTGTGATTTTAGGACTTGGGGACTGCGAGACAGTACTTGGGACGAGTATAAGTAGGTGTGAATAGTAGTAGAGATCTATAATACTGGAAGCACAGGGCTCACGCTTGGATCATGGAAAGTCACAAGGTTACCAAGAAACTAGTGATTGATTCCGTTTTATTCGGATGTCATTACCCTTGTTTCGGTAATGACTAGTAAGTTGGTTGTTATTCCGACCCTAGGGGTCATATCAAATTGAGTCCGACTACGATGAGTTTGTTACATGGTTCGGAGGACCAAGTTCGATGTAGCATCTGACTAAAGTCAGAAGGTTGAAATTAATGCGATCGATAGCATCACGCTCGTTGTTAATGAAGCTTGTAGCTGGAAATGCTATATGCTAAAATGTGATTATATCACATTAAGATACAAACGAAGGTATATTCCCATTTGGAATTTGACTCGAAGAGACTTGAGTCTAGACATTGCATCATCTGATGAAGGTCATTAGAACATGACCCGTCGATCTGTTACAATAGATAAGGGGAAGTACTTATCCTAAGAAGAAGAAGGAGTCCTCAATAAGGATTTATTTTGTAACTTGTAGGTTACGATTGAAAGTCCAACCTAGTACGAAGAGCAAGTGTAAGATTGAGCATCATGGTTATTACTTAGGATGGAAAGATAACGTATGGAATCATTATACAAGTCCTATTTTTGTTGATGATTCTGGGACGTAATCATCCTAAGGGGGAGATAATTGTAACGCCCGTAGATCTGGGCTAGTCAATTTAGAGACGATAAGCATCAAAAATGACTTTTTGATGGAAGATTATTTAGAAGGATTAGTCTTAACAAATTTGTAGTATATGTCTCAAGGTTTCTGGATATATAAAGAATGCCGAAATACGAGTTATAACGAAGAAGTTATGACCTGTCGAAGTTTCGCGACAAACCGGCACAGTGCCGAATGTCGTAAAAAGTGAGTTTTTGATAAACTACTTTTTAGCCTTAGTGATCTAAAAGAAACTCGTAGTATTCATTAAACCGAGAAGTTTGATAAAAAGAACGCCCAAATCTGACTTCGTATGAGGAAGTTATGATTTTTCGAAGTTTCAGCTTAGCAGTAGACAACTAAAAACTCGAATTTTAGATCGTGTGATTTTTAGCCGACACGACCTAAACAAGAATCGAAGGTCTCATCATTTGTAGCACAACGGTAAAAAGACAGACGAAAACGAACGTCGGATGAAGAAGTTATGAATTTTTAACGGATTTCCTGTCCCGGTCTGTTAAAAATAATAATATAAAAATTAAATTCAAAATTAGCCGACGAAGTCTAAACGAAAGTTGTAGAGCGTAATTTTACCTACGCGTGCATATAAAGAACGTCAAAAACGGAGCTCGTATTCGAAAGTTATGATTTTCGCAAGTTTTTGGCACAAAAATCAAGAAAATGTGGAAAACCGGGAAATTTCGCTGAGTCACCTCGGACACGTCATCCCTCGCATGCGAGGCCTCCATGTGGCACCTCCTGATAGGACCGAGCTTCGCGTGTCGTCTTCTGATTGGACCAAGTCCACGGTCCACTCGCATTCGAACAGCCTCGCAGGAGACACCCCGCGGATGCTCCTCGGACACCCCTTCGCATGGGTGTACTCTTCTTATTGGACCGAGGCTGCTGACCAATCCGAAGCTCGCAGCTGTCCGTCCGAGCCTCGCCCTGCTGCCACCTGGTCCGAGCCTCGCAGACGCGTGCCTCCCCCTCCTTGCTTCGGATCCAACCCTCGCTGCTATATATAGTGGTGGCTGCGAGACTTCCCGGGTAGAATTCCGAAATTTGTCACTTTTCACCCATTTTTCATCTTTTTTATCATTTTGACTTCCCCCGAAGCCCCGGTATCATTTCTAAAGCCCGAAATACGTTCCGGAGTTCCCGAAGACCCGGAAAATTTATCTTTTCGGATTTGAAGCCCGAACTTTCGCAGAGCCCGGTTTCTCAATAAAACTCCCGGTTTTATTAGAAACGATCGTTTTAAGAAACGAATTGCTGCCCGATTTTCATCAAAACATGTGAGTGTATAGTCACTTTCATCTTACACATAGATATGAAGTATTTTATATAAAATACGTGCTATGTGTATATATTTTGTTTGTTTATTTGAGATGGACGTTGAATGAATGTTTTATACATGTTTAAAATGATTTAAAATGTATAAATATTTTATCTTCAAATATGTTGGGTAAAACATAGGTAGATAAAGTAGGATGGATAAAAGTACAGTATAGATGTACGTTGGTAGCTATGAATTTAGTACAGTATAGATGTACGTTGGTAGCTATGTATTTAGTACGTTGGCATCTATGGACTTAGTGCCTGTTGTATAAACCTTGGCGACGATGTCACTTCGTGCCTATTAGATAAACCATGGCGACAATGTGACTTCGTGCTTATTAGATAAACCCTGGCGACTATGAGACGTAGTGCCTATTGTATAAACCCTGGCGACTATGAGACGTAGTGCCTATTGTATAAACCCTGGCGACTATGAGACTTAGTGCCTATTGTATAAACCCTGGCGACTATGAGACGTAGTGCCTATTGTATAAATCCTGGCGACTATGAGACGTAGTGCGTATTGTATAAACCTTGGCGTCTATGAGACGTAGTGCCTATTGTATAAACCCTGGCGACTATATGACGTAGTGCCTGTTGTATGAACCTTGGTAGCAATGGACTTTGGATAAATTCCTTAGGTCAATTCTGAGGAATGATAGGATGAAGGATAGTCGATTCTTGATCGACGTTTGTTAGTGCTTGTAGTATAAACCTTGGGCAGCGATGGACTTCGTGCCTATTCCTTAGGATGAATCCTTACGAATGAGTGAGATTTGATTCTTAGGGTAAATCTTAAGAAATAAATAAGATAATGGGGATTGGGTAATTGGGTTGATTGTTTGATGTTTAAGCATAATAAATTATTTATTATGGGTTGAAAACCCTATATGCTCACCAGGCTCCCAAGCCTGACCCACTCAGCTTTTTATATTACAGGTAGTGGACCCCGAGCATAGTCAGATGATGATGATGAGTATTTTTTTTTGGATTATAGGCCAGTAGTTGCAAATAACTGTTGTAAGGCTTATAATGTCTTGTTTATGCTTTTGATCTGTATCGGAACATGACATCCCGAGGTTTTGATATGAAATGAAAATATATATTTCATAAATAAAGGTTTTGATAAACTTTTATCATGTTTTGTTTTGGGGACGAATTCCGCAACATCTTTTAAAAAGATTTCTCTGATTTTATTTTAAAAAGCATAAACGAAATCGGTCTTTTCTAGCGGTGAAATTGGGGATGTGACAATCCCCCACCTTGCTATGCTCTTCACTTGCTTGGAAAATGGCTTCACTACTCCAAAGCTCTCTAATGGCCTTCAATGCTCCAAGGACACTCAAAGGAGGTTTAGGGTTTCGTGGTGGCTGTCTAAGGATGAGAGGGAGGCTGATATCTAGGGCATACTGTTATTTATATAGTGACATGCCCTAAAAATTAGGGCTTAGTTACTCTGAGCGTACGATGGGCGTACTTCTCGTACGTTGGGCATACGCCTCTTCACACCGGCGACCAAACGACCTTATACGCTGGGCGTACCCAGCCAGACACATGCATTCCTCCCTTTCATGCATGGGACTTGCTTGCCAAACATTTCCATTAAGGACCATTTATGCCAATAACTTCAAAGTGCTATAACTTCTTCGTTCTAAGTCCGTTTCCGACAAACTTTTATATCCACGAAAAGGTGGCAGGAAACCCTACGCTCTTAGTCACGCCCCCAAGCCTAAAACCTTATGAATAAACCCGAGACCCATAAAAGACCGAATCGCCCCTACCCTTTGGTCTTCGAGACCACAATCGAGTACTTTCAAGACTTTTTCCTCGAAGTGTTCTGCGAATACTCATGTCAGGTACTTCTCATGGGTCACAGTAGCCACTCCAAGCTAGCCTGAATGCTCACAACCATTCTTATACAACGCTTAACCTTGTCTTCTTAGTCCGATCCCGAAAGGACCGCTACACTTGACCTCCTGAGGTCCAACCATTACCATGCGCAAGCAATGACCTTCCCAAGGAAACTGTACATAAGCGACAACCTTTCCTGTCTCTGCGAAGGATAGATCCTTCGCTGTAACTAATCTCCAGCCACTCCCAGTGCTGGTCCCTTCGCTGTTATCCACTGAATGCTTCCACTTACTATGTCCAGATGCTGAACACTCAACTCAGCGTGAAAATCAGATAATCCTTCAAGTAGAAGATTCATCCCTGCAAAAGGTTAGACTCATACGAGAGCTGCGCAACAGAGTCAAACCCTTTACTCTGAGATTATTTAATCCAACTGTGAGTGACTTAACACCTCTTGGTCAACTAACTGCTCCACTCCAGTATTTTCTTATCACTACCTGTCCGAAGATCCTGATGTCTCTTATCCGCTTTCCGGATGAACCGGGACCACCCTGGTCCCAACTGGTCTGCCATCATCTGGGTTACCGGACTCCCACCGGTTATTGAACCCAAGCTCGATCTCTTACTCGCTCCCAATGACTTCCGAAGAAACTTCGGCTATCGAAAACTACTCTATCCACATTGCCACTCATGGCTCCACAATTCATGTTGATCCTCCCGATCACACCGTCCAACTACCCGTTTCCACCGAACCTAATACAAAAGATGAATGCTACCAGAACTGATGTAGCCTTACATCACTCCTGGTCTTCAACGACCTGCCGCTTCCCGAATCCAATCATACTGTGCGGGCTGTCCTGCCCTGGTCTAAACTATCTGAAGAAACCCACAAGTGAGTCACGCAGCTGATACATTCTCACTGTTGACTAAAGGCCGATGAATGCTACGGGCCAACTCGCAGCCTGACGTTCCCATACCATCTGACCACTAATGCATGCTACGGGCCACCCCGTAGTCTTACTATGCCAATATGCTAACGGCTAACCGACGAGTGCTACGGGCCACCCTGCAACCTTACTATACCAATATACGAATGCTACGGGCCACCCCGCAGTCTTACAACGTTCCTACTCTATCTGCCAACTAGTGTTTGCTACAGGCCACCCTATAGTCTTACAACACTTCTACACTATCTTCTAACTAATGCTACGGGTCACCCCACAATCTTGTCACACTTCTCTTATTATCTGGCCACTGGTGAATGCTACGGCTATCCCGCAGTCTTACAACACTTCTGTAACATCCCAAAATTCAAGCCCAAAAATTTCATTTTTGATTAATTAATTCATAAAACATTTATTAGAAAATATTGTATAAACACGTCATCTCAAAAAAACCAAGTATCATGTTTGAAACCCACAACATAAACAAATGTCATATCAGAGTACAATCCCAGGGAACACCATGCGGAAAATCATGTGTGTGTGTGATGCCATGCTACGCCGCCGGCTCCTTCCCCTTAGACGAAGAGGTACCTGAAACCAAAACTGAAACCGTAAGCACAAAGCTTAGTGAGTTCCCCCATCATACCACATACCATACAATATCATCGGTATCTTTCAACCGGTAACCATTCATCGGTATCTTTCAACCGGTAATCATTCATCGGTATCTTTCAACCGGTAACCGTTCATCGGTATCTTTCAACCGGTAACTGGGGACTATTCCACCCCTTACCACTAACATACAATACAAGATATAAGCATACAGTCAGGCATATCCGGGTACTGACCTACCCCTCGGTCCTAAGGACCACTATCAGGGAAACTATCCTTATCATGCACGTAACATATCATACAGATATAACTCATAACCAAACCAAGATAATTATCACAAAGACAATCATCTTCTAAATACTCCTCATTGGTGGGCCGGCATTGTGGCCGTAGACCCACCCCTACTGGAAGGTAACTCACCTCGTACAAGTGGCTGCTGATAATCTGTGCGGGAAACCTCCGTCCGCTGCTGCTCCGGAAATCCTCCGGCTACAAACCCCATAAACACTCAGTTAGAAACTGATCTCTATACTTAGGGTAAAATGACCATTTACCCCCAACCAAGTCAAGTCAAAGTCAAAGTCAACTTCCAGTTGACCCAACTCGCCGAGTTGGGCCATCAACTCGCCAAGTCCCTCACTCTCTACTCGTCCTCATCCGTGACCCTACTCGTCGAGTTGGGCCGTCAACTCGACGAGTTCTTCTCTCATTCGAACGCCCCATGAAAACTCATCTGACTCGCCGAGTTGATGAACAACTCGTCGAGTTGGACTTTATCTGATGAACCAGATCTGTCCTCAACTCGCCGAGTTGATGAACAACTCGCCGAGTTCTAAGGAGATTGCCTTGGACTCGCCGAGTCCGTTCATGCACTCACCGAGTCCCATGAACTTCCAGCACAATGGCTTAGTCCAGAACGTTGGGTCACTCCCTGGGACCCCCGTAAAACCTTTCCACACTCAACTGGGTTCTTTTGACCCTCAACAGAAAGGGCAAAACCCTTAGACTCGCCGCGTCCAAGAATGGACTCGCCGAGTCGGTCTCATCCCCTCACTAAAACTTCGATTTCAGATGAACAACACTTGACCAAATGATAGATCCCAACCCCTGGACTCGATCTAGCACGTAAAGTTAAAAACTTTACGTGCATGCATGGGACATTAGAGCTTAAAAGGCTCTAAAATGGTTCTTTTGTTGCATGGGGCCTTCCTTGGGTGCAAAAGCAACCTAGATCTGACTTGTGATTCATAAAACGACATGATACAGAAGCCCAAACCCCCAACCATGTTTGCAAACATGGTTGGCCACCAAAAATGGCTTATAAAAGCCCTAAATCACCTCAAAGAGGGATCTAACAAATGAATGAGCAAGGTTCAGACTTTATACCTTCCAAAGACTGCAAATGATGAACCAAACTCGAATCCTTCAGTCCCCTCTTGATCCTTCTATGCTCTTCCTTCTTCCTTGAGGTCAAACCTCACAAGAATCACTCAAAAAGTCTTAGATCTTCTCAAAAACGGCTAGGGTTTGATATGAGGGGTTTCTGGAAGCATAAAGGGGCGATGGGGGCTGCATAAGGTTGTTTAAATAGGGTGCAAACCCTCAGATTAGGGTTTTTGTCCAGACAGAGGCTACTCGCCGAGTCTGGGACCCGACTCGGCGAGTCCGCGACTTAAACCCCGTGCCCCTTCCCTCTCCTACTCGGCGAGTCGAGCCTTTGACTCGCCGAGTCCAAGGCCAAACATGCGAAATACTCAAAGATTTAAATAACAGAATACGTACCAAGAACCAGGTGCTACAAATCTCCCCCGCCGACTCGCTACTATTGAATGTTACGGCTATCCCGCAGTCTTACAACACTTTCCAAGCCGACTGGCTACTAGTGAATGCTACGGCTATCCCGCAGTCTTACAACACTTTCCATGCTGACTGGCTACTAGTGAATGCTACAGCAATCCCGCAATCTGATATCACTTTCCTACTACTAAACCGCTGACCATGGTCTTTCGCTGACTACTAATCCGAACACACCCATAATCGAGCATACATGTACGACCTACTATCCCGAGCTGAACTCATGTCCTGACTGAAATCCCCATCCTGATTCCTTGAGACCTGCTATCAATCATCACGAGGACACAACCTCAATGTTGGCAAGTTTTTCGAACTCCCAACTTACACTATCCTTACGCCACACAACCGCTTGGCCACCTGTCTTCCTAACCTGAATGCGAAACTTATCCCAGTTTCAAAACCGATCCTACTTCTGTGACATGATTGTTTCTCCCCCACTTAGAATCGACTAAGTCTTCACGTCACGCGAGTGTTGGAGGATTCCCATTCCTTCCTTCCTTATCCTATAGACACGCTGACTACCAACGCTCAGTCTTGCTAGTGAGCCATTACTAGCCTACTCTAAAGATCATACAATTACTGAAGACTAGATGAGTGCCTTCTGAAATCCCAATACTAATGACCCCATTAGCTTAACCCGATGTCCATCTCAACCTTAAAGTCCAATTAGCCGATGCTCAGCGCAACTTCTTTAGCGATAGAATGCTTCTCTTGATACTTCCAAAAACTATCCCTAGCACAAAGACTGTACTTCACCGAATCCTAACGGTGGTGGATATCCACCCTGCTGAATCCTGACCTCGGACCGTCATGTAATGCCCCTGGACCGATCTCGACCGTAACCAAAATAATATTGAATGCTTCCGAACCAGCAAGAGGAAATGACCTTACTAATAATTCCCGGTATGCAATTGGCATATGGTGTTTCTTGAAAATATAATATAAATACAAGAGAAAGGATAACCCATAGCTACACTACTCTCAACCAATGCGGGAAAAATAAAATCTCTAAGTACAGATAGGACCGAACTGAGTTAAAGATACATACCTGCCACATGGCCTGCTAGAATCCTGATCTCTATCGTCTGTCACTGCAAAGCCCTATCCTCTCGCCCATCAGTAATCCTCAAAGTAACTGGAAAAGATGCACTTCCTTCTCCTCCCCTCATCGTCGGGCAATTGGCCTTCTTGTGGACCACCTGATCACAGTGAAAACACAATGGATTCGCCCTCTGGTGGCTATCCCTGCTGACGTGACCAACACTGCCACACTTGTAGCAGCCTACACCCCTGGAACGACAAACTCCCTTGTGCAGTTTCCCGCACGTGCTGTACTAACTCCGGTCCTGCCGTCCTATCGCATGCTGGTCAAAAGTCTTGGGTCTCTTCCCGGAACCCTCCAAATTGTGCACCTGATCTGCCCTCCTCTTCTCAATGTGCTCCAAATCAATCTCCCGTTCTCGGGCTCTAAAGATCATGTCATTCAGGGTCTCGCACCCTGAAATACTCACAAACTTCTTGATGTAATACCGCAGCATGTCATGATACCTCACTTTTTTCATCTCCTCATCGGCTACATATTGTGGTACAAATAGTGCGCTCTCTCGAAACTTGGCAGTAATCTCTGCCACAGTCTCCGTAGTTTGGCGGAGATCCAGTAACTCTCGCACCAAATGTTGTACCTCAATCACTGGTTCAAACTCAGCTCGAAATCTGATCGAAAATTCATCCCACGACATAGCATCGACCGCATCATTACCCAACTCACTACCGATCTCTTCCCACGAATCACGTGCTCGATCCTTCAACAGGCAGGAAGCATATCTGACCTTTCCCTCATCAGGGAAAAAACTCGTCCTGAATGCGTTAGCCACATCTGCTAACCACCTCCTACTGATAATAGGATCCCTCTCCCCATGAAACGCAGGAGCTCCACAAGCACGAAACTCCCGGGAAGTTAGTGTGCGAGCTCCAATGAGAGCCATTACCTTCGTACGAAATGTGCCCAATTGCTCATCCACTATCTCTGAAACACAGTGAGAAACCTCTGATGAAATGAACTCTCGCAACTGCTCACTAATCGACTCAGCGTCTGCACCTGAGCCAGAACCCGAACCTGGACCATCTCCCTAAGAGCTCATCTCCAACTGAAATACGACATTCCAAGAGTGAAAACATAACCAAGGGTCCTTTCCCCACAAGCTTCTTAGATTCTCCAATAATTTCACCGATTCGAGTATAGATCCTGTGCTTTTAGTAGTACGGGCCCAATACTACCTTCCACACCTATCCATACTTTCCTCAGCAATCATCCCGAATCCTCTAGGTCACTTTCTCAATAAAAGCACCAAAACTCACTACACCGCACTGCTAGGCTCAATGAAGCATATCCTAAGCTTTCCTAGGTTCCCGAACCTACCCAGTCCTCAGCTGCTGAAAGACTCTTCGTAATGCCAATTAACCACTACATGAATACCATCACATGTGGTGAGGTTCGGATAATCCTTCGAGTAAAGGACTCGTCCCTACAACGGTTAGCACTCTGAGATTATTCAACCCTGGTCACATGTGACTTATCGTATTCATCTAGTAGCTAACTCCCATCACTCGAACTCCCGCAAAGCACAAAGCAAGCTGCATTCAGACAAACGTAAAATCTAACCAAACAATCCATTCTATCCTCTTATCAGGAATCTATACTAGCATGTAATTCAAAGGCTCACACAATCAGACATAACCTAAACAGGCCATCCTACCTCTGGCTGACCAGTTCTAGCATGCAAATCTACAAGCTCATACAAGCATACAAAGGCATCTCTCCTAGATCCTTAGCTCTAATCTATCATGCGAATCACATATTCATATCACATAACAAACATGTATTGGTATTTTGGGAACCACTTACTTGAGCTCGGTCGATTGCATGCATCAACCATTTTTCTCCTTTTTAAAACCCTTTTTATAAAAATATGATTCTCTTTTGAAAACATTCATACCAAGTCCTCAGTTTGAGTTCAGACACACCCGGAAGTTTTTCCGAATCCCTCAAACCAAGGCTCGGATACCAACTTGTAACATCCCAAAATTCAAGACCAAAAATTTCGTTTTTAATATAAGAAAACACTTAATAACTTTGTCCCAAACATTGAAACATTTCATTTAAAATAAATATCAGAGTCTAATCCCAAAGATCACGTAATGCGGAATAATATGGGTAAATGCAATGCGATCGTCCTGAGCTTCTTATCTGAAAGTTTAAGGTACCTGAAACCAAAACTGTAAACCGTAAGCACAAAGCTTAGTGAGTTCCCCAAATACCACATACCATACATATCAACTGGGCCATACATGCCATACATACTAAGAGCCATACAGATCAGTCATATATCAAATAAGTTGCTATGTGCCGCACATAGTCTTGCTGTTATGCCATGGGCCGACACGTGGTCTTTCTTGCCAAGCCGGGGGCCACCCTTTAGGTCTTACAGACAATTGCCAAGAGCCGCCTCCTGGTCTTCCATGCAAGCATCACAAAGACAACTAGCATACATACTACTCTACTTAGCTAATCAGCATATAGTGTGCCAGGAGCCACCTCCTGGTCTTTCATGCATATTGCCTAGGGCTAACCCCCGGGTCTTCCTATCATACATAATAGCATACTGTGTGCCAGGAGCCACCCCCTGGTCTTTCATACATAGTGCTTAGGGCTAACCCTCGGGTCTTCCTACCATATATACACTAAATGGGCCGACATTGTGGCTGTAGACCCATACAAACAGTGAGGAGACTCACCTCACAAGGTAACTATAGAATCCTGCGAATAAACCTCTCGCTACTATCTGGCAATTCCCCGAACTGATACTCCTTCGACTCCCCGAGCTATCAGTACCAGAATAACACTTAGTCCAAATCAATAATCCTCCTTAGGGTAAAATGACCATTTTACCCCTTGTCTAACTTGGTCCATATCTAAGGCCCAAAGACATAATACAAAAAGGCCTAACACTAGGTAGGCTTCCCAAGCCCACTAGTGGCCAAATAATGGCCCAATTTGCTAAATTGGGCCCAATACCTCTAATGGGCCTTACCCTAAGCCCAAACATATTCTTGGCCCAAAACATCTGACTTCTTGTAACATCCCAATTTAAAATATAATAATTAAATAATACACCCGGAACCTCGAGAAGTGATTTTTATTATTATTTTTTATTACTATTGTCCAAAATTAATTAATAATTAGTGGGTTGTTGGTTTCGGAAAGCCAAATGACAAGAATTGAATCTCCGGGGGTTAAAATGTAATTTTGGAATTTATTTTGAAAAGAAATTATAGAAGCAGGGGTCAAAGTGTAAATATTCGACTCATTTTGTAAGGATTTTAGAAGGCAGGATAGAAATGGTAATTTCTGGATCGAAATTGAAAGAAGAAGGATAAGGAAGGACTAAAGGTGTCATTATGGGGAAAGTTTGAAGGAGACGGGGTATAACTGTTTCATAAACGTCATTCTAACCCTAACCCTAAATGAGAGCACCCGCCGCCACCTTATGTCTCCCCCTCCTAACCTTCGGCCGCCACCCTCCTGAAATTTCTGGCGCCGCACCACCCTTATACCTCATCCTTCCTTCGCCACTATAAACCAGCCGTTGATAGCCACTCCATCGCCACCATCAACCGCCGAGTGGAGTTTTCCCGTATCGCTATCGGAGAGCCACCGGGAGGAGCCGCTGTCGCCTTCCCTGCCATGGCTAACGCAAGGACCAACCTCAGGCCGTCATTCAACGTGACCACCGCCGCTGTGCCAACGTGAGTCGAAGCCCAACCTCCGTCGCCGCTTCAACGAGCATTGAAGACGAGGGCCGACACCGGTGAGGACTCAGTCGCATCAACCCCTTCGTAACGCTGTTGTTCCGCCGCTGTTCTCCGAGCATGTTCGTGTGGGCATGTATTTCTCGGCTGGGAATCAACAAAACCGCCGCCACCACCGTCAGGTGATGGCTGTTATTGCAAAATCGTTGTTGCAGCCGCCGTGAAGGACGACTGGAATCGAGTTTCACCATCGGGTGTGTGTGTGGCTTGCTGTTGTTAGTCGAGTTGCGTGTGTGTGTTTAGGGGCTGGCCGGAAACGTTAGGGAGCCACCATGGCAACAAACCATGGTGGCTATCGGCCGGTTGCTGCTCTTCTGCCGCCATACACCACCACCGACCACCACGACGTGGTTGCGTGTGTGTGTGTTTATTAGTATGTATTTGTGTGTTATTAGTGTGTGTGTTTTGGATTGTATTGTAATTTGTAACCAATCGGAATAGTAAGAAATCCGTCACCACCACCGTTAGGTGGTGGTTGCTGCCTCCTACCGCCACCGGCCGCCGTGTCGGGTGGCGGTGTGCTTTGATTGCGTTTGGACCTCGTTTGGGGGATGTTTGGACGATGTGGGACCAGTGAAACCCTAATGGGCCCAAAGAAACCCTAGTGGGCCCAATGGAACCCTAATGGGCTAATAAGGCCCAATGTGACCTAAAAGCCCAACCAATGGACTAATGGGCTAGTATCGGGTTGGATAACCCTAATTAGGGTTTGGAAAACCCTAATGGCATAAAACCCTAATTTTGGGGATTGATCGGGACACATTCGGGAATTATTTATTAAACTTAAAATATTAAATTATAATCATTGGCAAATTAACTTAAGGCAATAATGGACTTAATGGATTAAGTCCTTAATGGATTAAGTCCTTAAGGGATTAAGTAAGAAACACTTAACCCTAATCATCATTGTTAGAACAAAGTTTTGGTCGGATCGATAGATTCTAAGCAGAAGCACAATTAAAGACGTAATGAAGAACACATGAATGGTTTAACTGATGTCGAATGATTAAACTTTAACACCTCAGAAGAGCTCGATTAAGAACTTCGACTGTAGAGGTGTTTAGGGTTACAAAGCACTAATAACTATAATCACGTTAGTATCTAAGGTATACATGCATGCACTATTTATAGCTAAACCCTACTCAATAATCACGGATGGACAGGCCCAATCCGGATATACAATACTAAGCCCATGACGCAACATAAAATACCTAACAATCTCCCCCTTTGCGTCAATGGAGCCGAAAGCTCAGTTCGGTTGAGCTATAGAAGACTTCTTGACAGTCTTGAACACCTTCGGTATGATGGCCAAAAGAGTATGATGAAAAGTGATATACCACCGAAGCATGTCCGTGAAGTTCTTCTTGTCTGCCTCAAAGTCCTGCTTACACCGATGGATGATACTAATTATGTGCTCTAAGCAGTCCATTGAGAACAGATGCTTGTCAACAAGAGCGAAAAGAAATCTGTTGGCTTCGCCTCTTGTGAACATCACTGTGAGATGTTTAGAATCAATTTGAACCATCTTCATTTTATTCACATCTCCAGGTTTTGCAGTTGGCTTTACAGTGGGTTTCTTCGTCAAAACTTTAGCTATCTCCTGATCCATTGCAGCTACTTCATGGATATAGGAGGCCAACATCCTCTTTAGATGATCTAGGATCGGCTCATAATCTTTTGCATTGGTGAGCAGTATGTTAAACAACAAGATCCAATCATGAGGATTCAAGTTTGGAAGATCTGCCAGGGATATAATCGAAACCGAGTTTGCTGAACCTCGGGTTATTTTGAAACGAACATTGATAAACTTCCCTGCAGGCGAAGGTTTCACCACCTTGACAGTTATAATCTTCTGTGCACTCCATGTCAGGTACTGAGGCTGACCGAACTTGAGATGAAATCCGATGAGTTCACGATCAACCTGAGGGGGAGGTGAGGGAACTTAAACAGTCAAATCAAAGCAATGAAAAGTAAATGCCTTTCGTGTTATAGGCATATCAAACTGTGAGTCCCTCGAATTCTCACAACAAAAGAAGCTACAGGTTCTAGCCAGTACACGCTCGGAAACTCTATTGCTTCTTTGATGAGCGTTTCTCTAGTCCAAAGAGGAAACATGGCCTTCTTGCAATTTAAGGCATCTTGCTCTTCTTTGTTCTTTCGCTCCCTCTCTTCTGCTTCCTTCGCAACCCGAAGGGTTTCATCCAATTCCTTATCCCTTTTCTTTCGTTTCAGGACTTCGGCAATTGTTTCCTCTTCATCACTATCATCAGCAAGTCCCTTCTTTTTATCTTGATTACCAGAACCCGAAGCTTCATTACCCTTCGGTTCGGTTTTGACAGTGACCTTCGGTTGAGTCGTTTGAACACCTTCTCCCCCTTGTTTTGGAGGTACGAATCTCTCCGAAACACCCTTCATTTCATGTAAGAGTGCAAGGGCAGGAAGAAGCTTGGAAGTCAGATGATTCCTGATGGTCAGAGTAAGTATCGGATCATGAGCACTAAGAAGATTGGTTAGCATATTCGTTACATCACCAACACATCTTTGGAATACAGCTCGCTCAGTCTTTAATAATGAAATCTCCCTTTCAGCTTGAGCCAATTGAACTTTCTGAACTTCAATAGTAGAGGCTTGTCGTGCAAGATCCTCCTTTAATGCACTCTCCTTCGCTAAATCAGCCTGGAGCGTTTCAAGGCGAGAATTCACTAAGCTAAGTAGAGACGTGTTCTCAGCTTGAATGGAAGAATGAACATTCTCAGATTTAGCTTGCTCCTCTTGAAGTGACTTGGATAAAGAATCAACTGAAGCGTTCACTTTAGCTACATTTGAATCAGCATGACCTTTGAGGGAGTCGAGAAAAATCTGAGAACTGTGAACAAGTTCTGCAACTTCAGTAGTCGCCTTCTTGCAAGAAGAAGTGGAATCTTCAATCGCCTTTGTTGATTTGTCTATAGCTCTAGTATATTGCTCAAAAGCGGTGTCCAGAAAAGCTTTGAGCACAACATCGTTAGATGTTTTTGTAGAGGCAAGCAATTGATCAAGTTTCTCATCTAGACTCTGTACTTGTTGTCTGGTGACAGGAGCCTCTTCATCTTCGTCTGTTGGAAGCCAATAAGGACTCTAATAAGTCGAGTCAAACTTAACATTATCACCACCGAGAGTGTCACCAGAATCGGTTGAGGGTGAGGGTGAAAGAGGTTTGGAAGTAACCGGAGGTTCGGTTTCAGTATTAGCCCCCGTATTAGATACGTTGACGTTTACTAGAGGTTCGGTTGTTGTGGTGGTGGGAGTAGTGGTGGTAGTTGCTTGTGAAAAGATAGGAGGTGGTAAAGGACTTGTAGAGATTGGTATGGTACTAACTGGTGGTGGTGGTGGAATAGAAGTAACCGAAACTGGAATAGTGGTTTTCGGTGGAGATGGAGGAGGTGTTGGAATCTTGTCATTAAGTGGTTCAGTTGGAGTTGGAGAACGAGGAGGTGTATTACCTCTCGGTGAACCATGATGCTGAACTTCCTCTTCTTCATCTGCCAATCGCTCCTTATCATTGTCTGAGCTTGAAGGAGAAGGACTTTTTGATTTTTTTGCCATCTTTTTAACCTTCTTTGGAGCCAAAGAATCGCCCTTTTCAGCCTTTCGCTTTTTAGACTTGGCAGCTTTAGACGAAGGACCTTCGGTTGGCTGGCTTGTCCACAGCTTCTAAAGCAGCTTGCTGTTCAGGAGTCAGTTCTCTTGGTCCTTTAGGAGGAAGCTCTCGGTATTCGGCCATCACTTTACTTTCGGCTGACACACACCTGTACATCGTCTCTGGTATTGAACCATTGTGGGAGAACTTGGTGGCATCGAAGAAGATGATCTTCTTCGTATGAAAAGTAGCCACAGAAGAGCCCAATGCATCCTTCATGACTGGAATCTGCAAAGTAACAATGGCCCTGTGTGTGACGATGGTCCAGAAACGTCCACAAGAAATCTCGGAATGTCTCGTCGAAGTGTTGAGACTTTGTACCAATTGCGACCACATGATCGACCCGTAATCGAGATTAATTCCATTGTAGAGACCATAGAGAATGGTCAGAAAACCCTTACTGGTACCATCTGACCCAGCAACCCTCTCCGCTAAACCCTTGTTGAGAAGAGTAAGCAATCCATTCCGTTGTGGCGGCAAACACGATTTCTTAATCTTCGTCACTGTCGTAAGAACATCAGTGTATCCCATCTCGTAAAGCGTCATAAACAGTTGGGTTGTAGTGACGAAATCGGGAGAGATAACAGAGGCATCGATGGCAAGCTGTAACAGGGAACATAATCGCCCTTTCGAAATTGATGCCTTGTGCAAGAAGATTTGAAAGTAGATCCTGTCCTTGTTCTTGTCATAGGTTGCAGTAGAATAGACTTGGGAAAGAAGAGACATTGGGACAAATTCCACTTGTGTGAGTGTGATAACCAGAGGAGAATATTTGAGACATTCAACAACCTGGAGCATGTACGAATCATACAGAAAGGGGTTCAGTTGAATGATCATGTTCTGATTGGGTTTGATCGCGAGCAATGAGGACGAAGCAGTTTGATCTTGAACAGATGAGGAATCCGCCATTGTTGAGGTAAGGAAGAAGATGAACAGTTGCAAATCGCCTTGTGTATTTGAGAGAATTTGAAGAAGGTAAGAAGGTACAATGTGTGCGAGAAACCCTTTATATACCGTTGCAAGGAGAGAAAAAGAATCTTCGTGATGATGATACGATCACTGAAACGTCGCCTGAAAAAGCGCGATGTGACAGCTTGGTTTCCCCAGATAGACGTCAGCAAGCGTGGGCTTAGGAACCATTCAAATTCACGCGCCCAAAATCTTATCCACATATCGTCTTTTCAAATTCACCTTCGATCCAGATGTGATAATAACCACTTTCGCGCCTAAAAGAAACTTTAAACGAGCCATAAGAAACATCAACCAGAATTTTGGAAAATCACAGAGTATTTTCGTGCAAGAGTGTGCCAAAAATTAAGAAATAAAGCAAAATGTGTATAGGATGTGAGTGATGTCTGTTAGAAGACATAAGGCAGATGATTTCGGGCATGAATCTCTTCCTCAAAGTCAAGAGAGACTTGAAGTGCTTGCGTGGTTTCCCGAGAAAATACGATCGAGTGCTTGTAAAGAAACACCGAAAGGCTTCTATTAAATAATAGTCTAAGGGTCGCTTATCTTCAACCGAACATCGATTCTTACCATAAGACCGAACGTTGGATGAAGTACTTGTGAGACCGATATGGTCTGTTGAACAAAAATGTTGGATATAATTTGTTGTGAGTAAAGATGTTATAAAAATCTCAAAAACAAAAACAAACTGGATCTTGTTGGGAAGAAATGCCTTGGTGTTAGACAATTTCATAAAAGACCACTCAAAAATAAAATGAGATTTTGTTAGGTAACAAGTAAGATCTTGAATATAAAGATTCACCGTCAATTCATTGTTGGTGTTGGATTTTGGGTCTCACTTAGCACGTGGTGTACGTATCAAAGATCATAAACACAGATTTTATGCAACCATAAACCTCAGTGGTAAAAGCTGAGAGTCTCAAAGGTTATAGTGTTGAACCGAAAGTTGATGGAGAATGTAAAGGAGGTTGTTAAGGAACCGAAAGTACCTCTGCTATATAAACGTGACAAAGCAGAAAACTCTTAACTCATTGGAGAAGAGTAAGGTAGCTCATGACATGAGTGGATTTACCAGCCTAATTGGGAAGAAACGATAGGTATAAATCGATTCATTAAGGCCTTGCTCTTAGTCTTAGAGGCTTCGGTCGACATGCAGCAGCATGCTTCTAGGGACACTTAACTAGTTCATATTAAAAGAATCATACCTGCCTTAGCTCCAAATTATGTTGCACTGAAGTACTTGAGACCTAGTAAAGAGAACAAGCAAACAAACAAACCACACAAACAAAACAAACAAAAAAAACAAAAAGAATAATTAAGAAACAAAATAAAAAAAACTTTTATAAAATATTTTTGGATTTTTGAAATTTTTGAAAAATAATAAAAAACAGAAAAATAAACAAAAAGAAATTAGCACAAAACACTCTAAAAAAACTCTTAAAATAGAGTAAGAAATAGACTTAAAAACGAGTGTACAAAATATACAGCCGAAACCAAACCGTAAAAGAATGAAGCGAAATAAGCCGAGCGTTCGGTTCATTTCAGTTCCCTAAAATTCCGGAGCCGAAATAGATCGAGCGATCGGTTCATTTCGGTTCCCAAAAATTATGGAGCCGAAATAGACCGAGCGTTCGATTCATTTCGGTTCCCGAAAAATCCGGAACCGAAATAGACTGAGCGTTCGCTCTATTTCGCTTGTCTAATTTTCAGAGAGAGATTTGAGGATTCGGTACCGACTCTGCTTTCATCATTCCCAAACCTTGTAAAATTTTATTGAAGCTTGCTTCTGGTAAGGCCTTAGTGAATATGTCAGCCAGTTGATCAGAGGACCGAACGAAATGTACTTCCACGTTCCCATCTTCTACATGGTCCTTGATGAAATGGTATCTTAGTGCAATATGCTTTGTCTTTGAGTGTTGCACTGGATTGTGACATATTCTTATCGCGCTTTCTGAGTCACAATAGAGAGGTATTTTCTTCATACTTAGTCTGTAGTCTCTTAGTTGGCTTTGTATCAATATCACTTGACAGGTACAGGATGCTGCAGCTATGTACTCAGCTTCGGTTGTTGAAAGAGACACACAGGTTTGCTTCTTGGACTGCCAGCTAACAAGTTTACCGTCAAGGAATTGGCATCCACCAGTTGTGCTATTTCGGTCTAGTCCACATCCTCCAAGATCGGCGTCCGAAAAGGCTTGAACAAAAAATCCAGATCTAGCAGGGTACCAAAGACCGAGAGAAGAGGTTCGCTTCAGATAACGGAAAATATTTTTCACTGCCACCATGTGAGGTTCTCTTGGATTTGCTTGAAACCTGGCGCAATAACAAACATAAAACATAATGTCTGGTCTACTAGCCGTTAGATACATAAGAGACCCTATCATTTGACGATAGAGTGTTACGTCAACAACATGTTTTTCCAAAGACGGTGTTAACTTTGTGCCAAACGCCATAGGAATCTTCACTTTCGAATCACCCGTCATACCGAACTTTGCCAGCAAGTTCTTCGTGTAGGCCTCCTGGTTGATAAAAATACCTTCTAGTCCCTGTCTTATATTCAAACCAAGGAAAAAATTAATCTGTCCCATTGCGCTCATTTCAAATTTAGTCTCTATCAACTTCCTGAATTCAGCCGTTAAGCTAGGATTCATGGAGCTGAAGATGATGTCATCGACATAAATCTGAACTATCATTAGATGTTCGCCTTCTTGCTTTCGGAAGAAGGTTGGGTCAACCGAACCTTGCTTGAATTTTGACATTTTAAGAAAGCGAGTTAAAGTTTCATACCAGGCCCTCGGTGCTTGCTTCAGACCATATACAGCTTTATCTAACACATAGCAGTGACCAGGGTATTTCTCATTCACGAACCCAGGTGGTTGCTCAACATACACCGTTTCTTCTAGTTCTCCATTCAAGAAAGCACATTTCACATCCATTTGGAAAACTTCAAAGTTTTTATGAGCAGCATATGCCAGAAAGATTCTCACCGATTCCAACCTTGCTACATGAGCGAAGGTCTCCTCATAGTCTATCCCTTCTTCTTGGCAGTATCCCTTCACCACCACCCGAGCCTTATTGCGTATGACGTTGCCCTCTTTGTCCAACTTATTCCTGAAGACCTATTTTAAGCCGACCACTGAAGCATCCTTTGGAGATGGAATCAACCTCCAAACTCGATTACGTTCAAACTCATGGAGTTCATCTTGCATAGCTTGTACCCAATCAGCATGATCAAGTGCATCATTAACCGTCTTTGGTTCGACTTTGGAGACAAACGAATTAAACATACATAATTCAACATTAGAGAATAATGCAGTTTGTTTCGCTTTCAATTGAGAACGTGTGAGAACTCGCTCGGATGATTCACCAATTATTTGTGCTTTGGGATGATCTTTATTCCATTTCATTAGAGGAGGGTAATTAGGGTCATAGGCTGGATCCAACTCTGCATTTACTTCTTCTTCAAGTTCTGATTGATCACCTTCGTCATTTATATTCGCATTCTCCCCCTCAAATGGCGAAGCGTATCCTTTGTCAGGTTCAGGATTCTTCTAATCTGTTGGAGTTGGATTCTCCCCCTCGACTGGACTATTGGTTGTTTTTGGTGTAGATGAACCCTCCCCCTTGAACGGTGAGCCGTTGTTTTGAGGGTCAGTTGAGGGTTGACCACCAGTCGGTTTAGGAGGTTCATTTTGCATTTCTTTTGCAGCTTTATCAATGATCTTTTTCAGATTGTCGATTTTGTTGTCTGCTGCTTTCGCCTCCGAGTGTGCAGGCTTCTCTAGTTCATCAAATAGCCTTATGTACTCTTAAACAGGTTGGAAATTGGAACCAAGACTTGTCCTGATTCAGGAAATATTTCCCCCAAGGCACTTTCGCTTCGTTGGACTTTCTTCATGTAGTTGTCATCAAAGGTTACATAGTATGTCTCTTCAATACGTTTAAAGCATTTGTTCAAAACTTTGTATGCCTTTGAAGTGAGTGAATAGCCAAGAAATATTCCCTTATCAGCTTTGACGTCAAACTTGTTTCGGTTTTCTTTGGAATTGAAAATGAAGCACCTTGAACCGAACACGTGGAAAAATTTAACGTTGGGCTTTCGATTGTTCAGAATCTCATATGGAGTGATGAAGAATCGTTTGTTGAGTAAGGATCGGTTCTGAGTATAGCACGCGGTTGCAACTGCATCAGCCCAGAAGTATAGTGGAAGAGAAGCGAAGCTTAACATGGTTCGGGATGCCTCACATAAAGAACGGTTTCGTCTTTCAACAATCCCATTTTGTTGGGGTGTATAGGGGCCGAGAAGTTGTGAGTTATCCCCTTGTCAGCCAGAAAATCCTCAAAATCTTTATTCTTGAATTCAAGCCCATTGTCGCTTCTGATATTCCTCACCAGCTTTCGCAGCTGCACTTCCACTTGCTTGATAAACGTTTTCAACTTGGGAGTCGCATCTGATTTCTGTTTAAGAAAGAAAACCCAGGTGAAGCGTGAAAAATCATCTACTATGACAAGAATGAACTTAATACCACCGAAGCTTTCGATATCCGAAGGTCCACATAAGTCAATATGCAGAAGTTCAAGAGCTTCAACAATCTTTGAATTGATACGTGTAGGATGGCTCTTTCTGCTTTGTTTGCCCATCTCACACGCTACACAGAGGTGTTCCTTATCAAACTTGAGAAGAGGAAGGCCTCGAACATGATCACCAAGCACCAACTTATTAATGTCTTTGAAGTTCAGGTGCGATAGGTGTCGATGCCCCAACCAGCTTTCATCAGTGTTCGCCTTTGACAGCAGGCATATTGCTGGTTTTCCTCGAATTGGGTTGAGATTTAAAGGATACATCTCTCCCTTGCGTTCAGACTTCAACATAACTCTTTTGGATTTCTTCTCAATTATTTCTGATCCCTCATCATCGAATGAAACCTTCAAACCAGTTCCCACAACCAATTGTGATACACTGATGAGGTTGTGCTGCAACCCTTCCACATAAGCTACTTTTCGAATCGAGAAGTCTCCTTTGGTTATCATTCCATATCCTTTGATTGTGCCATAAGAGTTATTTCCATACTTCACACATCCACCATCCTTAAGGGACCGAAACTCCCTCAGCTCTTCCCTCCTTCCTGTCATGTGACGCGAGCAACCATTGTCTATGTACCATTCGTCATCGAACTGCTCGTCACTAATAACCTGCAAATTTAAGCAGATTTAGGAACCCAAAGTCTCTTGGGCCCTGGTGAGTCTTTTACAGAGAAAGGAATAGCAGTAGAAATATTAACCAAATAAGTTCTTTTGATTAGAGTGGTTTGGTCTTTTCTTTTGATGGTATACAACTTGATTTTGTTTTTATCTTGTTTAAATTGTGGTGTATTAGATGGTGTGTTGTTAGATGGTTTTGGAATATTCTTTTGAATCCTAGGGTTAGCTGACTTTTTCTTATTATTGATATCAGAATCTGAATCAAGCTTTCCCTTTCCTTTGATGTCCTTCACTAAATTCGGTTTTCTTTGGGAGTAGGAAGGACCGAAACTTGACTTTCGGTTGTTAGCCTTGACGTTGTGACTGAAACTTGACGTTCGGTTCTGAGCGCTGGTGTTGGAACCGAAACTAGACGTTCGGTTCTGAGCTTTGGAATAGTAGGAGCTTGGACTAAAATTTTCTTTTCCTTTTGGCTTTTCATTTTCTTTGACAATTGACTCTTTCTTGGAAGGAACGTAGTTGGGGTTTTGAGATTGCCAATACCGTTTTCGCTCATTCAGATTTTTATATCTCTGATTTCTTTGGCGTTTCTGTTCAGCTAACTGCTTTTGAGATTTATGACTATTGAAACTTGATTTTGGCTTCTCCTTTTGAGTTTCGGTAGTCTTGGAAGGAACATTCGGTGTTTTCTTTGGTTCTTCAGGTATCTCTTTTGTTCCACTTGTGCTTGGTTTGTCAAAACTTGAGGGTTTGTTGATGGGTTCAACAACATATCTACCTTTTACCCTCCATGAGGTTCGCTCCGATAAGCCGATGGTTTCGTCTGCGTTATCAATAGGGGATGACCAAAAATAATCGTCGCACCCTTCAGCATTGTCTGTGTCGACCAAGATTTTCAATTCTGCTGTTTGTTTTGCAGTGACCCCTGTAACAGCATATACCTGATTTGGCACAGTTTGAACCTTTTGATAAACCATTGCTTTGTCTTTGAGTTTCTGTGGCTTGTCCTTTGACAGGCGAGCGTATTCAACCGAGTTTTCAGATATGAGGGGTTTCTCATTCTTGGTTTCACTCTTCATAAATTCAGAGCAATCAACCACATCTTCTACTGAGATTTCGCTCATCTCACTTTCCTCGTCAAATTCAGACGTGTTTCTATATTCATTTTATGTTCTGAAATTAATTTGGCATTAGACGAGTCAAATGATTGAATGGTCTCAGACTTAATTTTTAACCTATCATTTTCATCTAAAAGATTTTTGAGCATACACTTATGTTCCTTAGAGTCAATGAAGGTCTCTATCTTGTCTAGTCCGATTTTATAAGCGATGGATGTCTCTTCTGAGGACATTATGGATTCACATTCAGCGATGACCTCATCCTCCTTAAATTCAAGGAAGGGTAAGATCATCTTATGAATCTTTTTCCCTATTTCACAACTTAAGTGCAACTGAGCAATATTTGTATATAAGCGTTTAACAATTAAGCAAAAAACATTCCGTTGTTTCAAAAACTTTAAATTGTCTCGTTGCAAATAAATAATCTCATCCATAGCCCTATTTAACTCTGTCTCCTTCAGCTCAATCCACATCCTTCTCTCCTCACTCTTTGAAGACACCCTGCTGAGTTGGTCAGTTAGGTTAGAGTTCGCTAAGCGAGTTTGCATGAGACTACCACTTAAGTTAGAAAATTTAAATTTTAATTCATTTAATTCTTCTTCATAATTTGTTACTAGAACTTTAAGTGATTCAAGGGTGGATTGTACCTTTTTGATCAGCCGATCATAGTCGTTGATCTTCTCACTCACGGGCTTGGCTGCAAAGCACTTGTCCTCAGTCAGGTTCGGCTCCTTATGCTCACTTTCGGTTGGTCTTCCAGCTGTAACCATCAAACATTTTCCAGCCGAACCAGTATCCCTCGCCACATAAGCTCTTCCATGTGTGGGCTTTCTTACTTCTTCATCCTCAGAATCGGTTGACCAGACTTCAACGCCACCGAACTCATCTTCATCCACATTTTCCTGCACAATCAAGGCATTCATTGAACTGTTAGTTGCCTTCTTTCTCTTGATTTCTTCCAACTTTCGCATGTAGTACGCCTCATCATCTTCACCATCCCTTTTCTCAGCCATCTTCCTTAGCATGCAATCTTTGGCTAAGTGATTCTTGCCATGACAATAATTGCAGTCGAATCCAGAGTCTCCTGCAAGCTTGCTTTCCTTCTTGTCATTATCTTTTTGAGAGGTATTCTTCGTTTCTTCTTTCACCTTCTCAGAACTGTAACTTCCTTGCCAGTTTCGGTTCTTATTGACAGGGAACTTCTTTCGTGCAAACTTTTTTGGATTGGTGACCATCATTGCGTATTCTTCGCTTGTAAGGTCACACTCAGACATATCTGACTCCTCCTCTTCTTCTGCAACACTTTTGCCTTTTGAGACAAGGGCCAACGATCCCACACCCGAAACTATCTTCGCCTCCTTGGTTACCACATTCTCATGGGATTTAAGTATGCCCACCAGTTTCGCTAGTGAGTAAGATTTAAATTGTTCGTGAGCTTTCACTGTTGAAACCACTGCCATCCATTCTGGTCTTAAGCCATTCATGAAGGTTACTTTTTGCTCGATCAATTTTCTTTCTATACCATGCTTGATCATCTTGCTAAGGAGATGATTGAAGCGATCGAAGGTATGTATCAGTTTCTCTTCAGGTTTCTGTTCGAAAACTCCAAATTCTGAGAGCAGCAAGGTTTGAATAGAGTGTTCTAGATCTTCATCGGTTGAGTAGAGTTCTTTCAACCTATCCCAGATTTCTTTAGCCGTCGTGCATGAACCAACTAACTGAAAAGTGTCAGATTGCAGTGCGAATCTGATCATTCTCATGGCCTTCACATTACATAGCACCTTGTCCTTTTCATCCTGTGGGATCCTATCTACGTCCGCCACCAGCTGATTATATTCTTTTTGAGTCTTCACTGTCCTGTTCGTTCCAGAGTGAACAAACGGCCCAAGCGTGATAGCTTCCTAGATGAGATAACCATTATCTTCAGATCCAACCACGTAATCTTCAAAGTGATGCGCCCATACTTCATAGTCTTGAGTGTAAAGAATGGGAACCTTTGTAATAGATCCAATGCTGTTGGAGATGTTGATGGGATTAGTTTGAGAATCTTCGTGAGACATGGTGAGCCTTTCCTTAGAACTACTTGAATCAGACCTGTAAACTTGAGATTAGGGTTTTATCAAACACACGAGTTACCGTCGACAGGAAGAAGACGGCTTCTTTATATTCGATAAAAGCGGAAACCCTAAAGAATTCTTAACACAAAAGGAATGTGTATTGATCACACAGTCTCCCGCTCTGATACCAATTGTTAGAACAAAGTTCTGTTCGGATCGATAGCTTCTAATCAGAAACACAATTAAAGACGTAATGAAGAACACATGAATGGTTCAACTGATGTCGAATGATTAAACTTTAACACCTCAGAAGAGCTCGATTAAGAACTTCGACTGTAGAGGTGTTTAGGGTTACAAAGCAATAATAATTATAATCACGTTAGTATCTAAGGCATACATGCATGCACTATTTATAGCTAAACCCTATTCAATAATCACGGATGGACAGGCCCAATCCGGATATACAATACTAAGCCCATGACGCAACATAAAATACCCAACAATCATTTCATGTGAAAGCCCTAATCTCACTCGGGCCTTGAATTGGGCCATCCTATTGGGCTTTGGCGATTGGACTATTGATTGACCATCCAAGAACAAGTTAATGGACCAAAGTAATTAGATGGGCTTTAGGATAAGGCCCTTGTGAGGACTTGGGCCCAATTTGGAAACTTGGGCCACAGATGGGCCATAATTGTGTCTTTATGATTATGTGATAATGGGCCATGGGAATTTGATTGGAATAATTGGATGTGCCTTAAGGAAAGACCACGTAGAGGTCTGGGCCCAATTTGGAAGATTGGGCCATATGTTGGGCTTTGGCCATCATTTGACTTTTGGACTTTTGTAGTGTGAGTTGGACCTTGGGCTTGGAACCAATTATTAATTGGGTATTGTTTGATGTTGACAGTTAGGGAAGCTGTCAACCAGCAGCTGGAGTTTTATCTGGGGGAATTCAACAGTGCCAGGTGAGTTATCCTCACTATACCAACAGGGTCTACAGCACCAAGGCTTACCCTTTATGATTTACATCCTGGTTTAGGATGGTTGCTATGTTATTGATATGCTATATTACATCGTGGTTTAGGATGGTTGCTATGTTATTGATATGCTAGGTTTCATCCTGGTTTAGGATGGTTGCTATGTTAGATTTCGGTTAGATCGGTATCCTGGTTATAGGATGTTGTTATGCTATTTGATCTGTTAGATCGGTTTGACTGTTATGAATGCTAGCGTATGATATTTATGTGCACATGTTTGTTTGATTGGGGGTTGGGTTGAGGCGGTCCTGCTGTGTGCTGTAGGCTAACATACCCAGGGCGGTCCGGATAGACTATAGACCCAGGAGGGTATGTCAGTCAGACCGAAGGCTCGGGAGCGGTCCAGATAGGCTGTAAGCCCTGGTGAGGACATTCCAGTTAGGCTGAAAGCTCACAATGCATGTTGTTTCGTTATATGATATGACGAGTGGTCCGGATAGGCTGAAGGCCCCGAAGAGGGCGGTCCAGACGTGCCGAGGGCTCGGAGAGCGGTCCAGATAGACTGAGGACCGGGATTCGGTCCAGTCAGACTGATGGCTCATTATGCATGTTGTTTGCTTATATGTTTATATGATATGGTTATATCTGTATGGCGTTGGTATTTTGGGGGTAACTCACTAAGCCTTCGAGCTTACATTTATCGATTATTGTTTCAGGTATTCTGATGATCGCGGGAAGGCGAAGGCGTGATCGTGCACCTCCTTACATTCTCATGATTGATTCTGGGGATACTCTGATGTTTAAACTATTTTGAAAGTAAACTATAATAACTTAATAGTTTTAAATGCTTTAAAAAGTTTTAAATTGGCTAGAATTTTTGGGTGTTACAAGTTGGTATCAGAGCCTTGGTTTGAGTGAATTTGAGGAACAATCGTGTGAATCCAGTCTCAAATCAAGGAAAAGATTTTAAAAGTAAATTTTTTAAATGGTTCTCAAAATAACAAAGGAGGATGCATTGTACGATCAGCTGAAGCTCGTGGGTAGACCCCGATTTTGTAACGATGGGATTTGACGCATCGATCCGATCGGTTGGATCAGGAGGTTGTTATAGTCCCAGTGGCTTGATAACTAGTAGCAACTAGTTCCAGGGAAGGGTTTCGTTCGGAAGTCGTGTGAGGCAACTATGTAAGAGTCCTTTAGCTTCGCGACCGGGCCGGAACCTGGTATATCGGATGATTGGTGAACAAATTGAGGCCAGTGAGGTCTCGGTAGATTTTGGAAAGCAGCCACGCGACAACATACTGCTTCAGACCGATCCGTGTTCAGACAGTTTTCGTATTTACAGCGGTATTGACGAATTGTGTCTTCAAGTGTATGAGGAGTATCTAGATGTTGGAACCCCAAATATCAGGAGAGTAATAGTCAGATGAGAGACAAGCGAACTGGGCTCAACAATAATGTATGAGAGGTCTGTCAGGGAGCAAGACCATTTCGAGTCTTCAAGTTTCAGATCGAGTAAATGTGATTATATTGAAAGGGTTTCGTTTATTTTCAGGTTGTAGAACCCTGCGAGGGTTGGTTACGGTTGCCTTGGAAAGGCTAGAGTTGTGCTCGGGATTGTAGTCCAAGTTGTTTGGCGTGTAAGGAATGAGACGAAACGATTTCGAGGACGAAATCAAATTTAAGCGGGGGAGAGTTGTAACATCCTAATTTAAAATATAATAATTAAATAATACACCCGGAACCTCGAGAAGTGATTTTTATTATTGTTTTATATTACTATTGTCCAAAATTAATTAATATTTAGTGAGTTGTTGGTTTCGGAAAGCCAAATGACTAGAATTGAATCTCCGGGGGTTAAAATGTAATTTCGGGATTTATTTTGAAAAGAAATTATAGAAGCAGGGGTCAAAGAGTAAATATTGGACTCATTTTGTAAGGATTTTAGAAGGCAGGGTAGAAATGGTAATTTCTGGATTGAAATTGAAAGAAGAAGGATAAGGAAGGACTAAAGGTGTCATTATGGGGAAAGTTTGAAGGAGACGGGGTATAACTATTTCATAAGCGTCATTCTAACCCTAACCCTAAATGAGAGCACCCGCCGCCACCTTATGTCTCCCCCGCCTAACCTTCGGCCGCCACCCTCCTTCAATTTCCGGCGTCGCACCACCCTTATGTCCCATCCTTCCTCCGCCACTATAAACCAGCCGTTGATAGCCACTCTATCGCCACCATCAACCGCCGAGTGGAGTTTTCCCGTATCACTATCGGAGAGCCACCGGGAGGAGCCGCTGTCGCCTTCCCTGCCATGGCTAACGGTGAGGACCAACCTCAGGCCGTCATTCAACGTGACCACCTCCGCTGTGCCGACGTGAGTCGAAGCCCAACCGTCGTCGCTGCTTCAACGAGCATTGAAGACGATGACCAACACCGGTGAGGACTCAGTGGCATCATCCCCTTTGTAACGCTGCTGTTCCGCCGCTGTTCTCCGAGCATGTTCGTGTGGGCGTGTATTTCTCGGCTGGGAATCAACAGAACCGCCGCCACCACCATGAGGTGGTGGCTGTTATTGCAAAATCGTTGTTGCAGCCGCCGTGAAGGACGACTGGAATCGAGTTTCGCCATCGGGTGTGTGTGTGGGTTGCTGTTGTTGGTCGAGTTGCGTGTGTGTGTTTAGGGGCTGGCCATAAACGTTGGGGAGCCACCATGGCAGCCAACCATGGTGGCTATCGGTCGGTTGCTGCTCTTCTGCCGCCATACACCACCACCTGCCACCACGAGGTGGTTGCGTGTGTGTGTGTTTATTAGTGTGCGTGTGTGTGTTATTAGTGTGTGTGTTTTGGATTGTATTGTAATTTGTAACCAATCGGAATAGTAAGAAATCCGTCACCACCACCGTTAGGTGGTGGTTGCCGCCTCTTGCCGCCACCGGCCGCCGTGTCGGGTAGCGGTGTGCTTTGATTGCGTTTTGACCTTGTTTGGGGGATGTTTGGACGATGTGGGACCAGTGAAACCCTAATGGGCCCAAAGAAACCCTAGTGGGCCCAATGGAACCCTAATGGGCTAATAAGGCCCAATGTGACCTAAATGCCCAACCAATGGACTAATGGGCTAGTATTGGGTTGGATTACCCTAATTAGGGTTTGGAAAACCCTAATGGCATAAAACCCTAATTTTGGGGATTTATCGGGACACATTCGGGAATTATTTATTAAACTTAAAATATTAAATTATAATCATTGGCAAATTAACTTAAGGCAATAATGGACTTTGTTGGAACCTGAAAGTGAACCTCTAGCAATCCTAAGTACATATTCCGAAGGTTGTTGGTTCCGAGATGAAGATGTGATCTGGAACATGTCCGAAGCTGAAGAAAAGGAGTGAAGTATGTTGAAGAGGAACGCATTCCGGAGCTGATCCTGAAGTCCGGAATGCATGCTGATCCGGACGTAAACTTTCATCTCTGGAACATTACTTGTCCGGAATGAAGTTATTTTGTCTCTTATGCATTTATTACTTTTGTCTTGTATTTTGATGGAACGTTTCATATGACTTAGTCTAAAGTTGATTTAGGACAATCAGAATGTCAGACTTGTATCTTTTGTCTGGTCCTATGTAAACACTTGGGTTAATTCACTGTAACATTATCTCCTTTATATACGAGCATTCAATACAAGTCAACAACATATCTTTCTCTCACTTTTGGCATTTACACTTATCACATTAAAAACATTGTTCTTGTTCCTCATTTATTAAATTTACCTTGATCACTATTTACTTGTTCTCAATTAATGTCTTGATCATTTGTTGAATCGATTATCTAAGACTTGACTGGTCTTTCCAGTCTCGACTTGAACATCCATTATTAAGTAGACATTGATCTCAAGCATTCACTCAAGGTTTGAGTTCTCAAACCTTGTCCCTGCGCAAAGATCTTGTTCTCACAATTGGTATCAGAGCTCGAGTGGTTGTCCTTTGAATCCATAAGATCAGATTATAGTTGGTTCGAATTTACCTTGGTATTTCAACCATTTATGTGTTAAGGATAAAAGTTCTTTTATATACCACTTAAGCTTGAAGATATCTTGACTTCAATGGCTGCTTCAAATCCTCAACAAATGATTTCAATGCAAATCGCAAACAGCGTGGGTGGCCCTACACGTGCCCCATTGCTAGTTGTGGAAGAATATGATCACTGGAAAGTTAGAATGGAAAGGTTTTTACTAGCCAAAAAGAAAGGTGAACAAATCTGTAGATCCGTCAAAGAAGGCCCTCATGTTCCTACAAGAACAGTTGTAAGAGATGCAGCTGCTCAGCTCATGCGCGAGGATGAAGCTCGTCCAGCCCCTCTAACTGCTGATGATATTGAAAAGCTGCGTGTTGATCAAGTCGCCTTCTCAGAAATGGTGTTTGGTGTTCCTCCATCACTCTTTGAGCACATCAAGTTATGCAAATCCGCCAAAGAAATTTGGGGCACTCTTCAGGATCTGATTGAAGGTTCCGAAAATATGAAGGACAAACGCCTCACCTCCGTTGTCAATGACTTTGACACCTTCACTACTACTCCATGTGAATTTGTAGCCTCAGCCTCCAACCGATATTGAATCGTTGTCAACAACATGACTGCTCATGGGATTGTCCGAACTCCTCTCGAGTACAATCTCAAGTTTATTAACAGTCTCGGTAAGGGATGGGGAAATGTAAAGTCCTGTCTTCAAAGAAATGGTTCCTTAAAAAAATGAAACTCTATCAACTTTTTGATGAGCTTCAAGGACATGAATCAAACGTTGCTCAAACCATAAGAGAACTTTCCGGAGGACCACTTGCTCTAGTCAGTTCTTTTGAATCAACCATTCCGAACCCACCTGCTCTGGAACCTTACAAACCTACTGTTCCATTAACTCAGTCATCCTTAACTTCTTTACCCACGCACATTTATCCTGACGATGATTCCGAAACCTTGGATTCTGAACTCCGTTTCCAACAAGAATTTTCCCTACTCTCCATGAAATACAAACGACCTTTCAATCCTTCTTACAAACCATACCAAAACAGATTTAGCGCCCCTCACCAAAACCATCCTCAACCATATTCTCCTTCGGAACCTAAACACACTTCCGAAAATCCTCCTGCATACAAGCCTAACCTCACTAAACCAAACTCAGCTCCAGAATCTTCTCAAAATTCCAAATCAGACAAACCTAAGATCTTGTGTCATAAATGTGGTCATGCAAATCAGTTTGCCAAAGATTGTCTAGCTGATGCTCCACAAAAACCAAAAGTCAAGGATTCGGCTTATTATGTCCGAAGAGCACAAGAAATGGCTGAAAGTGAGAAAGCATTTGTTACCACCATTTCAAGAGATGTCGAAGGATATTGGTCATCCGGAGATGATGACGATTTTGTGATGGGAAGAAACGTGTGTTTTATGGCAAGACAAACAGTTGTATGTGATGAAGGTTATTGGTCTTCTGGATCCGAAGATGAAGATGACGTTGCTGAACCTCACTACTGCTACATGGCCACCAACGATCCACCAGGTCGAAGCATTGTTCAGCAGGTAAAATCCATGATCTCTGATAATAATTTTGATTTGACTTTATGTGAACCTTATCTGACCCAGATCCAAACAGATATGAACACCATCTATAAAGCCTATGAGTCTGCCATAGAAGCCAGTGAGAAGAAAGACTGTGAACAAAGTCGTCTTAGATTACGTTTTGAGGATAAGAAATTGAAAATCGAGTCATTAGAGCATGAACTTGTAATGTCAAAAGATGAATGTATCATTTTGAATAGAGCTGGCAAAAACTGACCCAACCCACTAACACAACCCGAACCCAACCCAAAATTAGCAGGTTGGGTTGAGATTTTCAACCTATTTATCTTAAATGGGTCAACTCGTCTAACCCATTTAATTAAATAGGTTGGGTCGGGTAAAAACTATCAACCCGTTTTCAACCCACCAACCCATTTAACTTTAATTTATATTAAATTTAATAATTATTAAAATATTATCATGTATTAATCTACGTATTAGTTTATAAATTACAATGTTTGTATTATTATTTATGTTTTAAAAAAATAGAATCCTAATTTCTACCTTTTTGCTTGGCGCCGACAACACTAACCACTCTAAAAAATCTCTTAGAAATTACATATCTTTAATGTTATTTGAATAATTTCTTTGCATATGTGAATTGTGATTGTGCTTTTGTCATACATTGAAATTTTATTTAAGTCTATAACTAATTTAAGTGGTGTAATCTTTAGTTAATTTATTTATTCTTTTTATTTTAAATGGGTCAACCCAAATTTAACCAATTTATTTAATCGGTTGGTTTGGGAATTACATAAACGGGTCAACCCGGTGACAACCCATTTATCTGAAAGGTTGGGTTGGGTTGGAAATATCAACCCATTTAAATAAACAGGTTGGGTTGGGTTGAAATTTTCAACCCAATTAATAAATGGGTTGAACCCGAACCCAAACTAGGTCGGCCCATTGCCACCTCTAATTTTGAAAGATAAATGTGAAATCACTTCTTCTGAACGAAATATTTTGATTTCTGATAGCAAATGTCTCAATTCCAAAATAGATGCTTTACATAACTCTGTTGACATGCTGGAAGCTGACATTCGGATGACTCATAATTTTCGTCATCCATGGTCCAAAGCTCCTGGTCTCGGAAGCGAGTTTCCGAAACCAATTGTTAGTCCCCTGAAGGATTTGCAAAATCTGACATTCATGGGAGAGGTTCCGAACATTAAACATTCGGACACTCCTGTTTCTCCATTGTCACCCCTTCCGGAGGCTAAAAGATCTTTTGAGTCCCTAATTCCTGAGTTCCAACCAATAGTTGTCAAATGTCCTGATTACACGCCTCTTCCGCCTCTGATAAACCTGGACCTGAATCGGACCACGAAATATCATTATAGTCTTCCAAATTGTGTAGACAATGTTCCTATAAGCAATCACGTCAACAACTGTATGATTGAGGAAATTATTCCGGAAACAACTGAAGGCAATGCCTCGGAATTTGTATGGGCATCTCTAGATGATAAAGTTGAAGTCTCAAGCAATGTGTCCTCTCAGTCATGTGAATCGGACTCCGTAGTTCTTTTAAAAACCAAATTGGTTCCCATTACTCCTAAGTTTTCAAATCCATCCAAAGGACAATCCTCTGGATCCTCTTCTCATCCCAAGAAAAAACCAATGTTGAATAGAAAAGATGTTGTAGATCCCAAGGTAGAAGCTAGAAATGCTTATAAAAAGGAAGTTAAGGAAAGACAAAATTCCAGGTTCCTTGCTAACTCATCTCGGAACAACATAAGGAAGTCCTTATGTGAAAACCATAGCCAAAATTCGTTTGTTCCCACTGTTGGGTTTTGAGCAAACTAACACTCCTAAGGTGTTCATGCAACCCTAGAAACCTTGGATCTATGTTTGTCTAAAATACATCCAAAATAATTTTCCAAGGTTCATAACCTATCTAGCATACATGGGGTACTTTTAAACATAAAAGTTACTAGAAGAATTACATACCTTTGTTAGTGAGTTGATTCCTTGGGAGTTTGAGAGCCAAGCACCAATAATGTGAATGCCTCAAATGGAAATCACAAATCACCACAAACTTGGAAAACTTATGAGAGAGCACTCTAATACTCTAGAAATCGGCCACACCTTATGCACACACACATAGTCTCTTCTCAAGCACCATAAGCCTCTCTATATAGTGTAGATGATTAGGGTTATGAACCATGCAAACCCTAATAACCCATGTCTTTTCCTATTCCAAGGATCCATGGGTTAAAAGCTCCATGGATCATCCATGGACTCCCATTCAAGCATAGCCCATTTCCTTATGAGTGTTAGCCCACACTATATAAGTACAATAGCCCATTATTTAATTAGTCACCTTATGATCACTAAATTAATTCATAATTAATTTAAGATCAATACTAATTAAATAATACAATTTCATATTGATATATTATAACTTATAATATATTAGTAGGCCGCAAATATACTCTTCTCATAATGTTATCCATATAAATAGTTCGGGTGAAGTGCAACCCAAATGGACCATGCCGGGTCGGGTCAAGTATATACCAAATAAGTTATGGACTTAGACACCTTATCCAACAGTCTCCCACTTGGATAAGTCTGATAACTGTATTTGCCTATATAGCTTCAGGAACCAACCGGCAATCGTAGCTCTCGAAAACTCTGTTGAACTATGAAGCGCCATTTTAGATAAGTGATCACATAATCCTCTGCTCTCATGATATCAGCCGGACAAATACATGGAACAATGTCTTACTTATTGTCCAGCAGTTTGTTTCCCGATTTTCGATTTGTTTGACAAAGAACTTAATCGAACACATCAATTTAGTTCTGATCGGGCCTGGTACATAGGTCAAAAAAAATCATCGAGGGGCCCAGATATCGCTTCTATTTCTAGAAGGAACAGATAAACTTCGACTCATATGCTTGTTCTACTACTTATTGAATTGCACACAAAGGCACGTTTTTTAACATCAAGTTACTGATGCGTTTACGTGCAATCAATGCACAACCAACTCATAGGTAACAACTTATATCTCTAGGTTTGAATACTTATATGATATTACCGTCTCACGATCACTCGAGATAAATTCCATGAAGTGATACAAGTGAGCGTGGGTTTATTCCAATACTCATAACTTATGAGTACTCATGAATGTTGTAGCAACCATTGCTATGGCTAAACACCTTTAGTCATCTACAATCCCAATTCATGACAGTCTTGATTCATACCTACTTCCGACATATGACCGACTGTGGAGAGTTTGAATAAACTTATTATTCTAGAAGTCAAAACATGCAAAGCTAAAACAATAGTAAATAATTGACAATGATAGCAACACCTTACTCATAAATAAATCACAACTTTTATTCATCATCAAACGTCGATTACATTTTACAAGTTTTAGTAATAACTATCTAATCTGTAAAACTAATATCGTCCCTCAGCCCGATGCGTCTCGCATGCTGCAAATGCTTCACCCTCGTCAGTCCCTTCGTAAGGGGATCCGCAGGATTCTCATCTGACGATACCCTCTTTGCCACGAGGAGTCCCACTTCTATCTTGTGTCTTATGAAGTGATATTTTCTGTCAATGTGTCGGGATCTGCCATGATCTCTTGGTTCCTTGGCTAAGGCAACCGCACTATTGCTGTCACAGAAAATCTCCATAGGCTCCTTAATAGCTGGTACAACTCCAAGGTCTCCGATGAAGTTCCTCAGCCATATCGCCTCCTTTGCCGCTTCACTCGCTGCTATGTACTCTGATTCACAAGTCGAATCAGCTACAGTCTCCTGTTTAGAACTCTTCCAAGTGATTGCCCCTCCATTTAAGGTAAATACCCAGCCCGACTGAGAGCGGAAGTTATCCCTATCAGTTTGAAAGCTAGCATCACTATACGCTACTACTCTCAAGTCATCACTCCCACCAAGGGTAAGGATCCAATCCTTAGTCCTCCGCAGGTAGTTGAGAATATTCTTTACCGCAGTCCAATGAGCCTTGCCAGGGTTCCCCTGATATCTGCTGACCATGCTCAAAGCGAAGGCCACATCAGGACGGGTACAAGTCATAGCATACATGATCGAACCAACAGCGGAAGCATAAGGTAATCAACTCATCTCAGCTATGTCATCTTCTATACTTGGGCTCTGAGCCTTGCTCAGTTTGGCATTGTTTTGGATCGGTAATTCTCCTTTCTTGGAATTCTGCATGTTGAACCTTTTCAACACCTTATCCAAGTAGATACTCTAACTAAGTCCAATTAGTCTTTTACTCCTTTCTCTTAATATCCTTATCCCTACGATATAGGCAGCTTCTCCAAGGTCCTTCATAGCAAAGCACTTCCCAAGCCAGGACTTAACCTCCTGCAAGGTTGGGATGTCATTTCCTATGAGTAGTATGTCATCCACATATAGTACCAAAAAGCTAACTATACTCCCACTAGCTCTGACATACACGCATGACTCATATTCACTTCTTGAGAAACCAAACTCTTTGACCTTCTCATCGAAACAAAGATTCCAACTTCGAGATGCTTGTTTCAATCCATAAATGGATTTCTCAAGCTTGCACACTCTATTGGGGTACTCTGCATTGACAAAACCTTCTGGCTGATTCATGTAAACATCCTCAGCCAACTTTCCGTTAAGGAAAGCGGTTTTGACATCCATTTGCCATATTTCATAATCATGAAATGCAGCAATGCTAGCATAACCCTAATAGACTAAATCTTTGCTACAGGTGAAAAGGTTTCATCATATTCAATACCCTGAGTTTGAGTAAAACCCTTCGCAACCAGTCGAACCTTATAAGTGTGCTCCTTCCCATCCATGTTGGTCTTCTTCTTGAAGATCCATTTGCACCCGACTGTCTTACGGCCTGGTACATTGTCAACCAAGTTCCAAACTTGATTGTCATACATGGACTGTATCTCGCTGTCCATAGCCTCCTTCCATTTAGCAGACTCTGGGCCTGCCATGGCTTCCTTAACACTGTTAGGTTCATCCAGATTTACCAGTGTACTGTCACTGATAAATGTATCACCTTCCGTAGTAATATGAAATCCATAATAAAACTCAGGTGTGTTCCTAACCATTGTGGAACGCCTTGGAGGTATATACTCGTCAGCTGGATCAACAGGATTTTCCTCCTCAAGTTGATTGCTAGTGTCTGAGGTTCCTTCACCAAGTGAGTCTTGAATTTATTCAAGGTCAATTTGCCTCCCACTGTCTCCTTGGTTTATAAATTCTCTCTCTCGAAAGACCCCTCTCCTAGCCACAAAGACCACATTCCCACTGGGTCTGTAGAAGAGGTAACCAAAGGATTTTTGTGGGTAGCCGATGAAAATACACCTTTCACTTCGAGGTTCGAGCTTGTCATGATTCTCGCGCCTCACGAAAGCCTCGCAACCCCAAATCTTGATATGGTCCAAATTGGGAACTTTCCCAGTCCACATTTCATGAGGTGTTTTGGCAACCTTCTTTGTAGGGACTAGATTAAGGATGTGGGCGGCAGTCTCTAAGGCATACCCCTAAAAATAGATTGGTAGCGAAGCTCGACTCATCATAGAGCGAACCATGTCCAACAAAGTTCGATTACGCCTCTCAGCTACACCATTCAGCTGTGGTGTCCGGGGAGGTGTCAATTGTGAGACAATCCCACACTCCTTAAGATAATCGAGGAACTCAGTACTAAGATACTCACCACCTCGATCGGATCGAAGCATCTTAATGTTCCTACGCAATTGATTTTCTACTTCCTGTTTAAACTCTTTAAACCGTTCAAAAGTTTCTGACTTATGTTTGATTAAGTAGACATAACCATATCTACTAAAATCATCAATAAAAGTCACATAATAGCGATTAGCATCCCTTGTGGCGGTTTTGAATGGTCCACATACATCAGTATGTATAAGGTCCAACAAACCCTCACCCCTTGCACAAGTACCAGTGAAGGGTGATTTTGTCATTTTTCCAAGTAGACAAGACTCACAACTATCATCCGACTTGAGGTCGAACGACTACAAGACTCCATCCTTTTGGAGCTGGCCTATGCGTTTCTTGCTTACATGTCCAAGACGACAATGCCACAAAGATGCTTTATCCAAGCTAGTAGAAGAATCAATACATAATACATTATTTCCTAAATTATCTACAACCGATACAGCTTCATACACACCATCACAAGGTAATGTTTTAAAATAAAGAACATTATTAAAGAAAGCATTAATACTACCAACTTCATTATCAAAAGAAAAGGTAAAACCTTGTTTGTACAAAGCATGAAAGGAAATAATATTCCTCGCTATTTCAGACGAGTACACACATTTATTCAAATCTAACTTTAACCCACTATCTAGCAACAAAGCATAAACTCCAATCTTGGCAACAGGTGCAACCTTCTTGTTCCCCATGATTAAGTTTATCTTTCCGTGCTCCACATCCTCACTTCTTCTTAGGCCCTGCAAGTCACAACAGATGTGAATACCATAACCTGTATCAAGAACCCAAGAATTAGAATATGGTGAGTTATTAGACAATATAGTGTAAATACCTGCATGGGATGGTTTCACTTTCCCATCCTTGACATCCTGCAAGTACTTTGGGCAGTTTCGCTTCCAGTGCCCCTTATTTTGACAGTAGAAGCATTCAGCATCCTTTGGGATGGCAGAAGGAGTGATAGAACCACCTTTGGTTCCAGATGAGGAGCCTTCAAGGGACTTTCCCTTGGCACCCTTCGACGGGTGCTTCCTCTTCTTCCCTTTGCCTTTCCCGATAGCCAAAACAGGGGTAGTAGTAGGAGTAGGAGTAGTAACCGACTTACTCTTAAGACCACTTTCGGCAGTCTTCAGAAGTCCTTGAAGCTTACTGAGTGTGACTTCCTCCTTGTTCATGTGGTATGTCATACGAAATTGATCATAACACGAGGGTAAGGAGTGCAAAATGATATCAATTGCCAACCCCTCATGGAAGTTCACATTCAGTTTCATTAGACGGTCCACATACCTTTGCATTTTCTGCATGTGGCTCGTGATTGGTTCCCAATCCTTCATACAGGTAGTGATCATGGAGGAGATTATTTCATACCGCTCTTGACGAGCACTCTGATGGTACCTTTCCATCAGATCCTGATGCATCTCAAAAGGGTAATAGTCCTCATAGGACTTTTGGAGTTCAGCTGTCATGGTGGCCATCATGATGCATGCCACTTTGGTGGCATCTCTTTTCATGTTCCTGATACTCAACGACCTCCTCAGGAGTAGCAGTGGACTCATCAAGCTCCTTTAGCTCCTTATCGAGGACATATTACTTGTCCTCGTAACGAGTGACCATCCTGATGTTCCGGATCCAATCCATGAAGTTGGAACCATCAAAGATGACCCTCCCACAAAGGTTCATGAGGGAAAAGGAGCCAGTAGGGTTAGAGCCCGAAGCATTGTTGTTGGAAGACATCTGAAAAGAAGAAAACAAGTTTAGATTAGATATATCGAATCCTTAATAATACACCTAAATGTAATATTAAGGCTAGGATCCAACACAATATATTATAACTTAGAAGAGGGATGCTGTAATCTAAGCTATAACATATTTGAAGGTAGGTGAATGACGATTCACCAATTTCCACCATGAAAACGAAATGAATTATTAGGTTTAATTGGTTTTGAAATTCCTAGATTCTTTTGAGATTCATTGAACTTTTCAATGGCATGTTTCAATCTCGATTGTGCCCTTCAAGTTTTGTGACTGGGATGCCGAGGATCACAAAACAAGGTGTGAATAACCATGCAAATTCACTTGGTACCCTTAATATTATCACCTAATCAATGTGCCGGTTAACCACACACGCTCCACCGATCTATGATAAACATTAAGTTACCCTTCGTGATCCTTACTAGTCCAAGTTAGTGTGCCGGTTAACCACACACGCTCCACCAACGACTTGGTAAGGTACAAAATGTGAATTTCATGGGTTAGCACCATATTCACATTTTCCTAAAGTAACTAAGATTGGGAATTTATTAAAGGTTTAGTTACTTTATAATATTCATTATACTTTTAATGAGAATTTAAAGTCATTGTCCTACCCGTTCAGCTAACGACCCTCCACCGATCAAGGAAGCGGTGGGTGAGAATGGACACCCATTAAGTTGGCATTTTATAGGCAACAACCTTATACCCCCCTTATAGACCAGCTTCGTGAATGAGGCCTACTAACGGTAACACGACTTAATCTTATACATATATATAATAATTAACCATTAATGTTATAAATAGTATATGGGTTGAATTTTAACTTTTAAAACTCTAAGGGTTTGGAATTAAAGTATATTAAAGTGTGTGTAACTTTACAAATTCCAAAACTTGAGGACAAGTTTTGAAACTATTCAAAACTTTTCATTTCATAACTTATAAATTAAAGGTTCATAAAATGAAGACTCTTCATTTTCATGTAACTTATGAGTTTTAAGTGTGCATAAATGAAAGTGACCTTTGGAAATCCATAACTTGAGGACAAATTATGGACTACATTAAAACACATAAATGATCAAGAATTATCAATAAACAATTTAGCAAATAATTCCTATGATCTAACAATAATTCATAAGAACATGAACATCATATCAAAAATTCCAAGAACATAAGAACACATATCATCATGCAATTTTGATATAAGCCATAAATGGATTAGCATAAACATTACACCATCTAAAACAGGTTTTATAACACCAAAACAGTTTAGGGTAATGTTTCTAGTCCATTTCCAGCAGCAAAACTCGAAAATCTGCATTCTGAGGCTTCTACTCGTCGAGTGCACGAACCTACTCGACGAGTAGGATGAATTTACTCATGGACTCGGCGAGTCCCCCCATGGACTCGGCGAGTTCATGCTGCAGAATGCAGACAACTTGAGTTTTTCAACAAGTTTGCAACAAGTATCAAACAAACAAGCCTAGGCTCTGATACCACTGTTGGGTTTTGAGCAAACTAACACTCCTAAGGTGTTCATGCAACCCTAGAAACCTTGGATCTATGTTTGTCTAAAATACATGCAAAATAATTTTCCAAGGTTCATAACCTATCTAGCATACATGGGGTACTTTTAAACATAAAAGCTACTAGAAGAATTACATACCTTTGTTAGTGAGTTGATTCCTTGGGAGTTTGAGAGCCAAGCACCAATAATGTGAATGCCTCAAATGGAAATCACAAATCACCACAAACTTGGAAAACTTATGAGAGAGCACTCTAATACTCTAGAAATCGGCCACACCTTATGCACACACACATAGTCTCTTCTCAAGCACCATAAGCCTCTTTATATAGTGTAGATAATTAGGGTTATGAACCATGCAAACCCTAATAACCCATGTCTTTTCCTATTCCAAGGATCCATTGGTTAAAAGCTCCATGGATCATCCATGGACTCCCATTCAAGCTTAGCCCATTTCCTTATGAGTGTTAGCCCACACTATATAAGTACAATAGCCCATTATTTAATTAGTCACCTTATGATCACTAAATTAATTCATAATTAATTTAAGATCAATACTAATTAAATAATACAATTTCATATTAATATATTATAACTTATAATATATTAGTAGGCCGCAAATATACTCTTCTCATAATGTTATCCATATAAATAGTTCGGGTGAAGTGCAACCCAAATGGACCATGCCGGGTCGGGTCAAGTATATACCAAATAAGTTATGGACTTAGACACCTTATCCAACACCCACAAGAATCCTAAAAAGAACTTCCGAACCTCCTGTTCGTTCGGAACCAAAGGAAGTCCTTAGCTCCAAATCACCTCAAGCTCATGCTAATGTCAAAACAATCTGAAACACTTCACCAGCGTCTCGAAATGTTTCATCTGTCTTTATTGCAAAATCTGATGGCACAAGTTTTAAACCAAAAATTTCTAAGAACAATGTGTCATCAAACAAATCCACAAGTTCAAAAACCACTGTTTCAAAATCTTCAAACAATAATCTTGTGTGGAAAATCAAAACATCTGTTAACAAAACAACTGTCTCGGAAACAACAAAAAGTGTCAATCCTTCGGATACCACGGTTCCGAAGAAGTCAGCTCCTAACCCACAAATAGTTGAACATGACTATTGGGTAGATGAAAAGACTTTAGCATTCTGTCTGTTTCCAAAGAACTCAAGTATTCTCACCAAGAACCACGTAGTTGTCCCAAAGTCACGAACAAAGTCCAAAGTCCATGCCTACATCCCAAAGTCTAACTCGGAGCCTAAAAGCTCCATTGCTCACTAATTTTGCAAGCACTTTGTGCTTCGGAGCAAGAAACAATATGGTATATTGATAGTGCTTGCTCCATGCACATGACGGGGCAGAAGGATTTTCTGCGAGATTTAAAGCTCTCTCCAAATGTTGGTTACGTAACGTATGGCAACAACTCCAATTCTCAAATTCGTGGTTATGGAAATCTCACCAATGGAAACTTCTCTATTTCACATGTTGCTTATGTAGCTGACTTGAAACATAATTTGATAAGTGTTGCTCAGCTCACTGACTCAAGCCGACGTGTGGAATTTTGCAAAAAATATAGCTATGTGATGACTGAAGACCGAAAAGAATGTTTGATAAAGTCTCTTCGCAACAAAAACATGTACCCACTTGACATCAATATGATCATTGGCAAACCGCAACTCTGCCTTCTCTCCAAAGCTGTTCCTGACGTTAGTTGGTTATGGCACCGAAGGCTCGCACATTTGAACTTTCGGTACATGAATGATCTTGTATCAGGTGAAATGGTAAGAGGTTTACCTCTTCTCAAATTCGAAAATGATCATTTATGTGCTGCATGCGAGTGTGGTAAGCAATCAAAGAAGGGTCATCCTGTTATCATCGGAAAATCCATTTCGGATCCCTTAGAACTTCTACACATTGATCTTTGTGGACCATCCACTGTAGAAAGTCTTCATCATAAGAAATACATTCTTGTGATTGTTGACGACTTTACAAGGTTCAACTGGGTCTTCTTCCTACGGCTGAAATCCGAAACAGCTTCTGAGCTCATCAATTGTATCAAAGGAATAGAAGTTCTTATCAAACTCCCGGTCAGAAGAATCCGAAGTGATAATGGTTCGAAATTTGTTAATTCCACCATTGAGAAGTTCCTCACAGAAAAAGGAATCGATCACAACTTCTCAGCTCCCTACACTCCACAACAAAATGGTGTAGTTGAAAAACGTAATAGAACACTCGTTGAAGCTGCTCGATCCATTGTGAACTATGCAAACCTTCCACTCTATCTTTGGGCTGAAGCTGTATCCACCGCTTGCTTCACTCAAATACGAAGTATTATCAATCGACGACTCAACATGATTCCATATGAAGCAATGAATGGTCGAAAACCAACGATCTCATTTCTACATGTCTTCGGATGCAGATGCTTCATCAAAAACAACCGTGATCAGCTTACAAAGTTCCAACCTAAAGCTGATGAAGCGATCTTTCTAGGGTACTCCTCTAAATCCAAAGCTTACAGAGTTCTCAACCGAAGAACTCGTGTTCTTGAAGAAAGCTTCGATATTACCTTTGATGACAACTTTGTTCAGAATTCTGGCCCCACTCACATCACAACTCACATCATGGAGTCTGATGCTCCTCCACCAGGATGTCCGAACCCTCAAATCATTCTCGAGGTTGACTGTGAAACCCTCTTTGGTCCTTCCGAAACAGCTCTTGATTCCGAATCTCGATCACGACCATCTCTGATTCCAATTCCTCCTTCGGAAGCCCCAGTTTCTCACAACCTCTCCGGTCCTCTTGCGAGCCTACCTCCATTTGATTCCGAACCGTTTCAACCTTCTCAGGTTGAGGGGGAGAATAATGCAAATCCCTCTCTTGAATCAAATGTGGATGGCTTCCAAGATGCAGCTGCTGATTTCGATGACTCAAATCCTCTCAACATTGATGAAAACGAAAATTTCTTTGAGTTTCCTTCTGATGATGATGTAAACCTCTCCGGTTCAGAAGTTCAGGGGGAGCATCATCCCAATATTCAAATCATTTAGGGGGAGCAAATCAATTCTACTGTTGATGTAGGATCTTCGGCTGCATAAGAACTCCCTCGATTGCTTGTTTGGACGAAGGATCATCCTCCAAATCAAGTGATAGGCAACCCAAATGTTGGTGTACAAACTCACTCAGCTACCAACATCCAAAATGAATGCCATTTTTCAGCATTCATATCCATGGTTGAACCCAAATCCATCAAGGAAGCATTAGAGCATGCTGATTGGATTACAGCATTGCAAGACGAACTGGCAGAATTTGACCGAAATGAAGTCTGGACTCTCGTACCTCCTCCTCAACATCACCCTATTGTTGGTACAAGATGGGTATTTCGCAACAAGCTAGACGATGCAGGAGTTATCATCCGAAATAAGGCAAGATTGGTAGCTAAAGGTTTCACTCAAACTGAAGGTCTTGACTACGACGAGACTTTTGCTCCTGTTGCACGACTTGAAGCTATTAGAATCTTTCTTGCTTATGCTGCCCATAAAGGCTTCAAAGTCTATCAAATGGATGTTAAGAGTGCTTTTCTCAATGGTGAACTTGACACTGAAGTATACCTTCAACAGCCCCCCAGATTTATTAATCTTTCCTTTCCGAACTACTGTTATAAACTCCAAAAGGCTGTCTACGGACTCAAGCAAGCTCCTCGGGCTTGGTACGAGACACTCACCGATTTTCTCAAGCGATCAGGTTTTCAAAGAGGTATACTTGATCCCACTCTATTTCGAAGATCAAATGGAAAGCATCTCATGCTGGTACAAATTTATGTGGACGACATCATTTTTGGATCTACGGATTCATCTATGGTTGCTGACTTTGCCAAACTTATGGTCAGTCGTTTTCAAATGAGCATGAATCGAGAATTAAGCTTCTTTCTTGGCCTTCAAGTCAAACAGACTAACAAAGGTATTTTCATTCACCAAAAGAAGTATATTTCTGAGCTTCTCAAGAAATACTCTATGGACACATGTGCCTCAACCAAGGTACCTATGGGCTTCGGTCACAAAATCTTTGCCGACCCTTCGGGTGTTTCAGTAGATGAAAAGAAGTACCGTGGAATGATTGGATCCTTACTCTATCTCACTACAAGTCGTCCGGACATAATGTTCTCAACATGCTTATGTGCTAGATTTCAAGTCAATCTGAAGATGTCTCATCTTTTGGCTATGAAACAAATATTCAGGTATCTTAAAGGTACAAAGAACCTCAGAATCTGGTATCCAGCAAATGAAAGTTTCCTTCTGCAAGCTTACTCTGATTCAAACTATGATGGTCTTCAACTCGATACGAAGAGTACATCAGGAGGATGTCAATTCCTAGGTGGTCGTTTAGTCAGCTGGTCATCCAAGAAACAGAATTGCATTGCTCTCTCTACAGCCGAAGTTGAATACATTGCTGTTGCCAGCTGTACCTCTCAAGTTCTCTGGATGAAATCTCAACTCTTGGATTATGGTTACCGTTTTCAATGCATACCTATCTACTGTGATTCTCAAAGTGTCATTGCAATCTCACACAATCCAATTCAGCACTCCATGACGAAGCACATTGACATTCGGTACCACTTTATTAAAGATCATGTTCTAAATGGTAACATCGAACTTATTTTTGTTTCATTTGACGATGAAATTGCCGATGTCTTTACTAAGGCATTAGACGAAACGAAATTTAATGGTTTTCTGAACAAAATGGGTATGATGATGCCTGATCCTCAATTCTTTCAGGAGACATGTTCTCTTTGATAGAAGTATTCAGAAGAAAAATATGCTCCGAACTCATTTATTTTTGCTTCGGAACTATTTTTCCTCTAAATACATAGGATCCTTTACCTTTTTTTACTAATTATCCCTCGAGTTTTTAAGCTGTACAGTTTGTTCTCTTTTTCTCGACTATCAAGATCAACCATCATCCGGACCACCATTTTAGAATTCACTCCGGAAATCCTCTCCGGAAAAGCAATCTGCTCCGGAATTTCAAAATTTGCTCCGGAATTTTAAAACTTGCTCCGGAATTTCAAAATGCTCCGGAATTTTCAAAAATGCTCTGGAATTTTCGAATGTGCTCCGGAATTTCAAAACTTGCTCCGGAATTTCAAATTTGCTCCGGAAATTCAAAATCTGCTCCGGAATTTCAAAATGTGCTCCAGAATTCCAAAACTTGCTCCGGAATTTGAAAATGCTCCGAAATTTTCAAAAATGCTCTGGAATTTTCGAATGTGCTCCGGAATTTCAAAATTTGCTCCGGAATTTTAAACTTGCTCCGAAATTCTCAAAAATGCTCCAGAATTTTCAAATGTGCTCCGGAATTTTCAAAATTGTTCCGGAAACCCTTTTTATCATATATATTCCGGAACATTTCTTTTATCTTCCGGATCATGCCCTGTCCGGAACAATTCATCTGGAATACCAAGAGGTAATAAGGTGAAACGATTTTTCTCAACGGTTACTTTTTAGGGAGATCCTTATCCAATCTTCCTCGATTTGCATGACACGATTGCACTCCCTCTAAAATGGAAAACGAATTGATGGTTACATTCCCATCTTTTAGACCAATTACCTTGCCCTTTCGCCTGAAGTGTCTAATCTCAATTTCCCAACATTAAATGCGACCCGATGGATCTCGGATCCTCATCATTACCTTTTTTCGACCCGACCCGAATTTTCCTACCTATAAATACCTTTTCATATTTACCTTTACCTCTTTACGATCTCTCTATTCTCAAACCTTTCTAAAACCCTCACAGTTCTTCGTGTTCTTCAAGCCTTCATCATCTTCATCAGTGGAGTCCTCTAAGATCCAAGCTTCAACTGCTCAAACTCCCAAGAAATCCATCGCCAGGAAGAAATCATCAAAAGGATCAAAGGGATCATCATCGTCGGCAGATCAAGAACCCTTTCTTAGGGACACTACCCAATGGTTTTCCTTAAACCCTCTTGACTACGACGAATCAATCAGGATCATGATTGAGTTCCTTGCTTATCATCCTCTCTCCATTCCACTTACCAAAATCCCAGATCCTCCACTCCCACTTTCTCATCTTCATCGTGCATTCACTAGCATCAAACTTGAAGATGATGTTCTGTTAGCCTCCATCATCGATGATCGCCCCATTCCTGTCTACAAAGAAACCGGCCAAACGAAAGGCCTCACCCACCAAATCCAAGACAAAAAAGAAAACCAAAGTCAGTGCCCCCTCTCAACAGGAGGGTACTCATGACATTCTGGCTAATTCTGGCCGTCCGCACACCCCTCCTGTCCACTCATTTGAGGTACCCCTCAATGTTTCATCAACACAAGCACACACTCACGGGGAGTCTACATATATTCCACCCTCACCCTCCCAAAAGGGTGATGTCGGTGTTGAACAAAGCTCCTTGCAGCCCCCTGGAACACACCCATGTGTCACCTTTGATAATCCCATTATTTCTTCCCCACGCACACACTCCGGAACCGTTGTTCCGGAACCCAAGCATCCGGAAGGAGGAGCAGTCTCTCCAACTTCCGATGCCACAACTGGTCTGATACCCGGAAGGTGTACAGGACGACCAGGTTCTAATGAACCTTTGTGGGAAGATTATGTGAACAGGGCTGCATCAAGGCGTCCGGACCTGACTTGTGCTCAAGTTGAATCCACTCTCATCTCCATGAGGAACCGGGCTATCCAAAGCAACATGTCCTATGTCCTTCCCTCAGACGATTACGCCATTAAGGAACTCACTTCAGAACTGCCCCCAATAGTCATTCACCAAAGCATCTTCCATACTGATCCGGAAAAAGAGATTTCCGAAGAGGTTATGTTGGAGGAAGAAGCAACAACAGTTCCGGATGCTCATCTCATGACATCCATTCATTATCAGTCCAAAGCATCCGTATCCAAGTCTGCCTTTGACTTCGGAACCTGCTGCACTTCCACTCCGGACGACGGCTCCAACTCACATCTTCAAGAAGACGATGATGTTGCCAAACCGGGTCCCTCTTCCAATCCGGACGGTCACCAACCTCCTCCGCAACACTCAGATTCCGATTCCGAATCCTCCGCTGGTGACAATGTGGACCCTTTCGCCCTACTAGAGATCCGCACAAATGTCTCTGACACTATGGCTAAAGTGTCATCTGTAGAGACTTCCGTAACAGAGCTAAATTCGAAGTTGGATCAAAAATTCTCCGGACTTGATTCAAAACTTGATGCCATCCTTCAATCTCTCTCTCAACAGTCCGGACCATCCATAACAGAGAGAGAAGCCCATCTTGACCAGCTGATCTCCATCCGGCTGAAACACACCGTTGAGCAGATTGATTCCAAGTACGATACTCTTGTCGACAACTACCTCAACACCATCTCTTCCATGCTCAAGGTTCATGACGATCTTGTGTCTGCTACCAACGATCTAATCATGCAGACTCATGTTTGTCATGAGAAACAAATTCAATGATTGGAGAAGGAGATCCGGAAGAAGGATGAGATGAATCTGATCATCCAACAAGTCCTCATCAAACTCCTGCGCTAAACTTGGAACATTGTTGATGTTCCAAACAGGAAGTTTGATGAGATGATTGAAATCCTTAGCAGCACCTTCAAGCATCTATCCGAACAAGCTCCCACTTCTGAAGCCTATAACACCCTGACTTTTCAACTCTCCACCGGTCTTCAGAAGGTGTTGTCCAAACTTGATGATATCAAGGAGGACTTATCGCTTGCACCGGTTTCCAGGGCCACCGATGCAAGAGGGGGAGAAGGCCCAAGCAGGAGATGGAAGCCAGCCTCAGAATTCTCACTCCGGGATGAGGACCTTGATTCCAAAGAAGATGTCCAATTTGTCTCCGGAGTCCTGGGTATTACTGAAGGAAATGAAGGAGATGAAGACTATGATGTTTACATTCCGGATGAAGCTCCCAAAGGGATTCTTGGCCTTCAAGCCCCAAAGCTGACTGCTCCGAAAGTATTATCAGAAGAACAGAAGAGTATCTGGTCCACCGTCTCATGGTCATCCTCTCTTCTGGATGCTTTTGAAATGGCCGTTAAAATGGCTAAGGCAAAATCCTTCCTTACCGCTCAAGCCTTTCGAGCCACTCCCTCCATGATCCCTCCTGCTCCTATTCCGGAACCAAAAATAGCCCCAATTGATCAAGGCTCTCCTCTCCGTACTCCAGATGAAATTCCGGAAGAACCACTTCCAACTCCTACTCCGGAATTCGTCATTGACGAGAGCATGAAGATGGTTATTGATGCTCTTCACAGAGACAAAGGGAAGAAACCGATGACTTCCGAACCTCAAGCCTTTCACTCCAGACCTCCCCTCAAACAAAAATTTGGATGGTCTGAGGAAGAAATTCAAAAGGCACTAGAGGACAGCATCCGGATTCAAGCCTTAAAAGATCATCCTGATCCGATGCGTGGTATTTCTCCTCTTTGCCGTGAAGGCATACTTCAAGCAAAGGAAATCATCCCAGCTTTCTTCTATGAACTTCCCTCAAATGATGCTGATCAACTGGATCTTCCTCTCTCTCCTTTTAGCAAATTCTACACGAAGTTTGCACCGCTTCACCCAACCGATGATCCGGAAATGATCATCCGGACCGAACGTGAAAGGCTCAAAACCTTTTACGACAAGAATGCTCAACCTTTCAAGGAAGTATGGACAAGAAAGAGGATCACTAAGGTTCATGGCTTCGGAAGAAAAATCTTGGTAAAATTTCAGCCGAACTGTCCTCTGTTCCGTTTCCATCTTCTCCGGAACAAACCAACTCCAAAGACTGTTACTGATGCGGATTTTCCTTCTATGAATCCGAACGACATCCTTACTCTTGCTGCATACTTCAGAGAAAATCAAAAGGTTGACATCAGTATGGGTGCCTATCATGCAGCTCTCAGCTTTCTCAAAGACTATGTTGCTGAGTTTTGCAGATGTGATTACGAACTTGCTCACCTCTACGGAACCGAACAATTCATGGCAAAGATCGACTTTGTTCTTCCGGAAGCTGAAATTTTTGCAGATGGTCCTATCGAAGAACCGGTTCTAGGGTTTGTCTACACCACCAGAAGAACAAACAAGAAGGACTTCTTCCGAGTCCTTGACAAACACCTGGTTCCTACCAAAGCTCTGCAGAAGTTCTTATCCCGGGCATCCAAGTCTGATGCTCCAGAACAGGTTAAGGCAAAGTTTGTAAGTCAACTGACTTGGTACATTGCAGTGCGAGAATGGTTGTTCCGAGCATACACCTTCATCAAGGAAGAAATGAACTAAGCTCGATGGATTGCTAAGTTCACTTAGGAGGAGATTGTTGGAACCTGAAAGTGAACCTCTAGCAATCCTAAGTACATATTCCGAAGGCTGTTGGTTCCGAGATGAAGATGTGATCCGGAACATGTCCGGAGCTGAAGAAAAGGAGTGAAGTATGTTGAAGAGGAACGCATTCCGGAGCTGATCCTGAAGTCCATAATGCATGCTGATCGGGACGTAAACTTTCATCTCCGGAACATTACTTGTCCGGATTGAATTTATTTTGTCTCTTATGCATTTATTACTTTTTTCTTGTATTTTGATGTAACGTTTCATAGGACTTAGTCTAAAGTTGATTTAGGACAATCAGAATGTCAGACTTGTATCTTTTGTCCGGTCCTATGTAAACACTTGGGTTAATTCACTGTAACATTCTCTCCTTTATATAGGAGCATTCAATACAAGTCAACAACGGATCTTTCTCTCACTTTTGGCATTTACACTTATCACATTAAAAACATTCTTCTTGTCCCTCATTTACTAACTTTACCTTGATCACTATTTACTTGTTCTCAATTAATGTCTTGATCATTTGTTGAATCGGTTATCTAAGACTTGACTGGTCTTTCCAGTCTCGACTTGAACATCCATTATTAAGCAGACATTGATCTCAAGCATTCACTCAATGTTTGAGTTCTCAAACCTTGTCCCTGTGCAAAGATCTTGTTCTCACAGACTTAATGGATTAAGTCCTTAATAGATTAAGTCCTTGAGGGGTTAAGTAAGAAACACTTAACCCTAATCATCATTTCATGTGAAAGCCCTAATCTCACTCGGGCCTTGAATTGGCCCATCCTATTGGGCTTTGGGGATTGGACTATTGATGGACCATCCAAGAACACGTTAATGGACCAAAGTAATTAGATGGGCTTTACGATAAGGCCCATGTGAGGACTTGGGCCCAATTTGGAAAATTGGGCCATACATGGGCCATAATTGGGTCTTTATGATTATGTGATAATGGGCCATGGGAATTGGATTGGAATAATTGGATAGGCCTTAAGGAAAGACCACGTAGAGGTCTGGGCCTAATTTGGAAGATTGCGCCATATGTTGGGCTTTGGCCATCATTTGACTTTTGGACTTTTGTAGCGTGAGTTGGACCTTGGGCTTGGAACCAATTATTAATTGTGTATTGTTTGATGTTGACAGTTCGGGAAGCTGTCAACCAGCAGCTGGAGTTTTATCTGCGGACTTCAGCAGTGCCAGGTGAGTTATCCTCACTATACCAACAGGGTCTACGGCACCAAGGCCGCCCCTTTATGATTTACATCCTGGTTTAGGATGGTTGCTATGTTATTGATATGCTAGATTACATCCTGGTTTAGGATGGTTTCTATGTTATTGATATGCTATGTTTCATCCTGGTTTAGGATGGTTGCTATGTTAGATTTCGGTTAGATCGGTATCCTGGTTATAGGATGTTGTTATGCTATTTGATCTGTTAGATCGGTTTGACTGTTATGAATGCTAGCGTATGATATTTATGTGCACATGTTTGTTTGATTGGGGGTTGGGTTGAGGCGGTCCTGCTGTGTGCTGTAGGCTAACATACCCAGGGCGGTCCGGATAGACTACAGACCCAGGAGGGTATGTCAGTCAGACCGAAGGCCCAGTGAGCGGTCCGGACAGGCTGTAGGCCCTGCGAGGCTGTCCAGACATGCCGAAGGCTCGGGAGCGGTCCAGATAGTCTGTAGGCCCTGGTGAGGGCGGTCAAGTCAGGCTGAAGGCTCACTATGCATGTTGTTTCGTTATATGATATGACGAGCGGTCCGGATAGGCTGAAGGCCCCGAGGAGGGCGGTCCAGAAGTACCGAGGGCTCGGAGAGCGGTCCAGATAGACTGAGAACCGGGATTCGGTCCAGTCAGACTGATGGCTCATTATGCTTGCTGTTTGCTTATATGTTTATATGATATGGTTATATATGTATGGCGTTGGTATTTTGGGGGTAACTCACTAAGCCTTCGAGCTTACTTTTATCGATTATTGTTTCAGGTATTCTGATGATCGCGAGAAGGCGAAGGCGTGATCGTGCACCTCCTTACATTTTCATGATTGATTCTGGGGATACTCTGATGTTTAAATTATTTTGAAAGTAAACTGTAATAACTTAATAGTTTTAAATGTTTTAAAAAGTTTTAAATTGGCTTGAATTTTTGGGTGTTACACTTCTGATGGCCCACTAAGGCCCAAAGACCCAAAGTCCACTGCTTGGCCTAACCCGAGGCCCAAAACACACCAAGCCCATAACTGATGAGTACGCGGGGCGTACTCCTCTGTACGCTAAGCGTACTGGCTGAATGGGGTGTACGCTGCGCGTAGCTGTATGTACGCCCAGCGTACTCCTCTGTAAAGCCACTTTTCCTATTAAGTGCTTAATACTCTACTCCAAAAGCTACAATTACAGATCCAAGTCCTCTTTAACGTCTTAATCCATAAACTTGATTACTTGGTGGCTTGCAACCCACCAAATGAGCCCAAACTTGAAATGTGACAAGAAACTTCCATGGAAATGACTAGATCTCGTGCATGGTCACAAATGAACCTTCAAGATTGAAACTTTACCGCTTATGGGACTCATATGACACTAAGGGTGGCAACCCTAGACGTAAAAAATGAGTTGAGTCATAAAGGTCCATTCTTGGGACCTAAAAGGTCCAAAAACTCAATTAACATAGATCTAAGCATACTTGAGAAAAGTTTCAGGCTTTATACCTCAAGATGATCTGAAATGGAACCACAATCTTGGATCTACTGCTTCTCCTTTGATCCCCCACCTTGCTATGCTCTTCACTTGCTTGGAAAATGGCTTCACTACTCCAAAATGCTCTCTAATGGCCTCCAAAGCTCCAAGGACACTCAAAGGAGGTTTAGGGTTTCGTGGTGGCTATCTAAGGATGAGAGGGAGGCTGATATCTAGGGCATAATGTTCTTTATATAGTGACATGCCCTAAAAATTAGGGTTTAGTGACTCTGAACGTACAATGGGCGTACGCCTCTCCGCACCCGCGGCCAAACAGCCTTGTACGCTAGGCATAACCCAGCTTACGCTGGGCGTACCCAGCCGGACACGTGTATGCCTCCCTTGCATGCATGGGACTTGCTTGCCAAACATTTCCATTGGGGACCATTTATGCTAATAACTTCAAAGTGCTATAACTTCTTCGTTCTAAGTCCATTTCCGACGAACTTTTATATCCACGAAAAGGTGGCGGGAAACCCTACACTCTTAGTCACGCCCCCAACCCTAAAACCTTACGAATAAACCCGAGACCCATAAAAGACCGAATCGCCCCTACCTTTTGACCTCCGAGACCACAACCGAGTACTTTCAAAACTAGGTGTTACACCTACTCTGTCACAAAGAGCAAGTTCTCCAATATGGATCTTCCAAACCCATTAGATTTGAACAAATGATGAATAAATTCTTTTTGGATTTTTGGGATTTTCTGAAATTAAAGCAGAAAAAGAACAAAAATCTTTTTGTGTTTTTCAGTTTTTGAGGTTTAGACAAAAAGAAACTTAGAAAAGAATAAGAAATAATTATTAGAAGGGCTTTTAAAGAATTAGACCACAGAAAAAAATAAGAAATGAAAATATTTTGGGTAGAAAGGGTAAAAGTGGCTAAAACCCAATAAATTGTGAAAAATGGAGATCTGGGGTAGAATCTGATATGATGAGTAATCTCCGAGGACTGAAAGTGTAAATTGTATCATCTTCTTCATATGAACGAGATTAACTCGTTCTTTGACTTAAAAAGTCAAAATCAGTTAAACGAAATCAGTTAAGTCTAATTGCTTTGAAATTCCGATCAATTGCATTTAGTAGTTTCGATTGTGAGAACAAATTCTGAATTCGATTTCTTGAACCGAACGATTTCTGAACCAAACGAAATCTGAATTGCAGTTATTTTCGAAACGATTTCTGAATACAATGCCGATTTCGGTTTTTGAGAGTGTAATTCCGATGACGAGAAACTTCCGAAGTCGTTGTGTTTCAACAATTCCAATTCATGATTTTGAAGGTCCGATTTCGAAAATCCATTCCATTGAATTCCGATTAAAGATAGTTCCAACGCAGGTATCCTCCGAAACAGTTTCTGAATTGAAGACCAATGATTATTCAATTCCGATTTGCAATGATTATCCAATTCCGATTCGAAATTGATTACGAAAACAACAAATCAATTCCGATTTCAACAGAGACTTCCGAATTCAGTTGCATACCTCATTGTAAAATTCCGATTTCAATATACGAAATTTCAGATTCCTACTGTGAAATTAATCGCGATTGCGGTTTCTTTCTTCAATTCCGAAACGACATCACACAAATCCGATAGCAATTTCGTTTAAATCAAATTCCGAATCAGTTTCCAAAAGATTAAATTCCAATTTCAAGCAATTCCGATTGCAATGATACTCCCGAATCCGATGAATTTCGATTCTCGGAAGATGAACAGTAGTGAATATGATTCCGAACCCATTCCAATTCCGATTTTGGTTTCTGATTTCAGTTTACAATTCTGATTCCGAAGTCTTCCGACGTTCGGAATGGTTCGGAACTTGCGTTGATTGCCAGTTTTGATTTTGTTTTCCAAAATTCCGAAATTAACCAATTTTGACTCTCAATTTTGATTTTGACCTTGTCTTCTTAAAAGTTCCGAATTCAACCCCTTTATTTCAAAACCTTTTGACAGTTAGATCCTCTTTTTTGCAGAATTGTCAGATTTTAGCCTCCTTTTTGCAGAAAAAGCCACTTTTTCACCTTTTGGTTGAATTCAAGTCAGATTTTGTCATTTTTTTGAAACTTTTATGAAACCTTTGGGATCCATTTGAGATTTAAAATTGAAGAAGTCTTTTTGCAAACCTATTTCTTAGAAGAAAAACGCTCCTCTTCGGAAAATGATATCCATTTCTTAGTTGGAAAATAAAAATTTCCATAAATCTCATTGCCCAACCAAATTCCCTTTTCTCTTTTCTCCAACTTCTAATATCTCCATTTGAATAAAAGTGAGAATTGAGTTTTCTTTAAAGATGCTTGGCTTCAACTTTCTGAACTTTTTCACAAGCATAAGGGACTTGTAGTTTTGGCATCCAAACCTGATGGGTTTTATACAAACAATCCTATGTGTGCATGCAACCCTAATTATAGATCTATGTTTTCACTATTAGACATACAACATTATGAACACAAAAAGAAACCTGGCATGCTCCTACAATTTTCGAAATTCACATAGAAGAAGAGAACATATACCTTTTGTTGTTATGTAGTAATAACAACTTGTTTCTTGAATCTCCTTACTTTGAAAGCAAGTACCACAAGTGTAGTAGCTCTAATGGCTCACAAACACACTTGAGTGAAAGGATGAGTATGTGAGAGAGGATGAAGGGTACTAAGCTCCAAAATTCGGCTCTAGTAGGGTTTCTCCAAGGGGTACCGATTTTGAGAGCCTTAGGGTGCTATTTATAGTTGATGTCAACTAGGGTTTCAAGGTGGAAACCCTAATCCCTTAGCTTAGGGCCTAAGCAAACCCATGGACTCTTTTCCTTAAATCCTTGGACGAAAACTCCTAGATCCTTCTAGGATTTTCGGCCAAGCCTTAATAAAGGTGATCCAATAGCCCAAAGTCCCAACTATCAAAATAATTACAAAACAGCCCCTACACTTTAATTAATTCCTTTAATCCGAAAATTAATTCCTAATTAATTTATGATTAAATAATAATTAATAATATGATTCCAAATTAATATATTATTCATATAATATATTAACAAATCATATTTATACCCCAATTTATTATTCTTAACATTAAATCAGCCTCTCTCTTCAACATCCATCCTGTCAAGTCACCAGTGTGAAGGCAACCCAAAAGGACCATGCTACAACCGGGTCAAGTACATACCAAATATAGTTATGGACTTAGATACTAATCCAACAGTCTCCCACTTGGATAAGTCTAATAACTACAAATGCAAGTACGACTTCAAGATCCGATTAGCAATCGTAGCTTTCATAAGCCGTTGTCGAACTCTGATCTTATCAGTAACCTGTCCTTTAGATAAGGGATCGTATAGTCCTCCATTCTAGATATCTTGTGGACAAATACATGTGTCACAACTAGCATTTTGGCTAGGAAATTCCGTCGTCATGTAAGCAATGACTATTGTGAGACTTATGCTAACATATTTAAGTGTACAATATGATTCCTAATCAGCCATGTAAAGTTAGAATGCAAATCTCTCCATGTATCTCAAATCTCTCCCAAATCTCTCCATGAATATCAAATCTCTCCCAAATCTCTCCATGAATATCAAATCTCTCCCAAATCTCTCCATGAATATCAAATCTCTCCGAAATCTGTCCATGAATATCAAATCTCTCCCAAATCTCTCCACGTGTCTCAAATCTCTCTATGTATCTTCCTTAGTCGAAAACAGCTCAAAACCAAAGGAGAAAACCCAAAGGACCCTCTTGGTACGGAACCCTCTTGAGCCAGAACCCCTCTCTGCTTCGGAACTTCTGATGGATTCCGGAATGCCCTTGCTCACTTTGGAACACATCCACTCCGGAAGGTTTCGCTCCAGAATCGCCTCGTTCGGAAGTTGTCAGCCGGATTCGCACCTCCGGTCCGGACCTGCGGACTTCGCATCTGACTCCGGATCCGAGAAAATGCTCCGGAAATTGAGAACTGACTTCGGAACCCACCAAGTAACTCCGAAGTTCACTATTTGACTCCGGAATTCACCCTTTGGCTCCGGATTTCGACCCATTTCGAAATTTTTCATCATTTTGAGGTATTTTAACATCGGGAATTCCTCTAAACTCGTATTTTTCCTAACTTAAACCTTTTAAACCTTTATTTTAAGCTAAATTTGATCATTTAAGATGATATTTAAAGATTTCAAAAGATATTATTTTAAACCATATGATGTGAATAGGACAAATGCCTTTGACTTTATGACGCGACATTTCAACAAGTTCCAAGGTGTTCACGGGTAAACACACAATATCCTCTAGGTAACCAAGCACACCTTATCACTTCCTTATCCTCTTTGGGAGTAAACCCATTCTTTTGTTCCACCAAAAATTCAGTTCACATTCTGTGAAGTCTCAAACTACCCTTTGACATATGCAAGCTCCAAGTCTCATGTTCTTCAAGCAATTTCCTAAATCTTTGTAAGTATTTCATCTTCTTTGACTAGAGATTCTCCACATTATTCCTAAAACTTCATTATATTTACACATAAAAATTATGGGTACATATTCTTAGGATATTCTAAGGCTCAAAGAGTTATCAAACTCTTCAAGGATTAGAACTTGGAAACTCCTCATCATCTAGCCAAATCACCCACCAGGTCAAACCAAGGTGAGCTTCATACCCCTACTTTTTCGAGTTTTCTATTGTTTTTGGGGGAGAATACAAGTCAAAGTCTTGTGTGAATCATGATCTATTTTCTTATTGTGTATGCATGCCACATTATATGTGCTTAAGTATGAAACTCCTTACAATTAGTCCAAAAACTCGAAATTTTGGTTAAGTCTCAAGAGTTTGGATTATTTCCACAAATCATGTTTAGAAATAAAAAGTTGTATGTTACCAAGTATAAGTCATAAATTATTATATCAACTATAAGGATTTGCTTCAAGATTATCTTAAACAAGTTGTTGGACAATATATTTTGAAAGGGATTAAAATATGGAAATAATAATATTTTGGATCATTTTTGGACAAACCTAAATATAAGGGTTATCTTCGAACATTATGTCATACTCATGACTTTTTACA